>NW_027468674.1:12909567-12979567 GCF_046254945.1 Alosa pseudoharengus | reverse complement strand
CAAACTCAGACTGGCCCGACGGCCTCATCGCCTGTCTGAACTCCCACTCACACACTCACACACTCACACACTCTCCCACTCACACACTCTCCCACTCACACACTCACACACTCTCACACTCTCCCACTCACACACTCACACTCACTCACACTGCTGTATGGCACATACTGTAGGGCAGACACACACACACACACACACACACACACACACACACACATATACACACACACACCATAGACAGTATTTTATGTTATTTCTTTTTCACTGCAGTTGTCCGGCTGAAGAGAAATAGGGTGCAGACTGCAGTACATTCACATTGTCATCACGTTTTGGATCACATGTTTTGGACAACATATGGTTGTTGCTGGAAGCCTTTTTAAAGTTATCATTTAGGACTGAGGACTGATGGTGTTTACAAGGAATATAAAAGCGACTTTATATCACTTTCTAATTCAGTGTATTTCTTTTTGTATTGTTATAATTATAAGTGCTTCACCTCACTGTGTGTTCACTGTGGGCTGAGTGTGTTAAATGCAGAGAACAAATTTCCCTCACGGGATCAAAAGAGTATATATACTTATACTTATACTTACGTATGATATAACCTTAAACTGGTTGTCAATAACCTTGCTACTCTTGTGATTACGTAACCTCGGGAACCTGCTTGAGATCTGTGAGCTGGTGTAGTGGCTGGGTTGATAGAAAATTAGTTTCCATGGTATTTATCATCTGCACTGAAGGCAGAGGGTGTAATCCCAAAAGGTTGCAATGAGCATCTGATCTGCAGTCTTATAAGACTGCGTAGGGTATGTATGCTCTCAGAAGGTTGCATTGAGGATCTGATCTGGACACTTATAAGACTGCGTAGGGTATGTATGCTCTCAGAAGGTTGCACTGAGGATCTGATCTGGACACTTGTAAGACTGCGTAGGGTATGTATGCTCTCAGAAGGTTGCATTGAGGATCTGATCTGGACACTTATAAGACTGCGTAGGGTATGTATGCTCTCAGAAGGTTGCATTGAGGATCTGCACTCTTAAAAGGCTGCATATGAACAGTGGCTCATCTCACAGGATTTGCAATCTCAGAAGGCTGTGTTAGAAGGTTGCTCAGGTTGCTCAAAGGTTTGCATTGAAGAACGGAGCTCTGCAAAGGTGGCATTGGGGCAGTGTCTCATCTCACTGGGTGCTTTGAGGATTTGCAATCCTAGAAGGTCGTGCTGGGGCGGCAGCCTGCGTTGGCATGGTGTGGCATCTCTCGCTGGCATCACCCTCCAGGGTTGGGCAGTGGCGCAGCAGTCGTTGGCCGAAAAGAGCTGATGACCTCACTCTCACAGACATATGGACAGAGAGAGAGAGAGAGGAGAAGTGGGGAGAGAGAGAGAGAGAGAGAGAGAATGAGTGGGAATGAAACGGGTGTAGTGGAGAAGATGGCGGAATCCCAGAGGAGCGTTGTTCCGTGGGTGTGGTGGTACAGTGATAGATGGAAAGAGAAAAATTATAGAATGAGAGAAAGAAAGGAAACGAATGAGAGAGAGATTTAGCAATAAAGAAAGAGAGAGAGAGAGACAGAGAGAGGAGATATAGCAATGAAGAGAGAGAGAGAAAGAGAGAGAGGAGATATACCAATAAAGATATACAGAAATGCAGCAAAGAGAGAGAGAGAGAAAGAGGGAGGGAGAAATACAGAGAGAGAAAGAGAGAGGGAGAGATAGAGAGAGAGAAAGAGAGAAGGAGAGAGAGATGAACAGACAGAGGGAGAAGGGGATGGTGAGGAAAGGAGGGAGCTGAACGCCAGAGTGTAACACGATCTTGTTTCTTTAACCTTGTCCCTCTGCACACTCCCACAGGCTTGAGAGTTACACAAGATGAGTCTCACACACACACACACACACACACACACACACACACACACACACACACACACACACACACACTCACACATGCTCGCATCTACTCACATGCCTGCTAGTTTTTTGGCAAAAGTGTAACTCAAGCTGTGACTACGAATGTCTGACAGTCTCTCTCTCTCTCTCTCTCTCTCTCTCTCTCTCTCTCACACACACACACACACACCCACACACACATACAGTACGCACACAGGCCACTCCTAACAGCTGCATCCCAAAAGGTCAAAGGTCAGGCAGGCCGAAGAGCGTCTAAGACACACAAACATGAGCATGTGTGTAATGAGATGTAAACTGTGTGGCGTGATATCTGATGAGAGGAGATGTTGAGTTAACGCCTCGCCTAATCTGCTCCAGATGTGTGTGTGATGGGACCATATATCACACACACACACACACACACACATACACACACTCTCTCTCTCTCACACACACACACACACACACACACACACACACACACACACACACATACACACACACACACACACACACACACACACACACACATACACACACTCTTTCTCACACACACACACACACACACACACACACACACACACACACACACACACACTGCAGCTGGAGGGGAAAAACCTTTGGACATGCACACAGCCCCAGATTGGAATGCAGTGTGTTAATGTGTATTTATTTCTCTCTCTTTCTCTCTCTCTTTCTCTCTTTCACCCTCTCCCTCTCTCTCTCTCTCTCTCTCTCTCTCTCTCTTCTGCGTGTGTGTTGACAGGCTGAGGGCGAGGACAGTCTGAAGAAGATGCAGCTGATGGAGCTGGCCATCTTAAATGGCACTTACAGGGATGCCAACGTCAAGTCGCGTAAGGATGACATCATCATATTTGTCATGAGGGTGTTTGTGTAGGCGTTTGGGATGTGTTTGGGATTATTATGGGCTACACATGTCTTAAAAAACATTTCTGTGTGTGTTTGTGTGTGTGTGTGCGCTTGTGTGTCCCTGTGTGTGTATGTATGTGTCCGTATGTGTGTGCTTGTGTGTATTGTCTGTCTGTCCCTGTGTGTATGTGTGTCCCTGTGTGTGTGTGTGTGTGTGTGTGTGTGTGTGTGTTTGTTTGTGTGTCTGTGTGCGTGTGTGTGTGCGTCTCTGTGTGTGTGTGTGTCTGTGTGTGTGTCTGTGTCCATGTGTGTGTGTGTGTGTGTGTGTCTATGTGTCTGTGTGTGTGTGTGTGTGTGTGTGTGTCTGTGTGTGTGTGTGTGTGTGTTTGTGTGTGTGTGTCTGTGTCTGTGTGTGCATGTGTGTGTGGGTGCATACAGCAGCCCTGGCCTTCTCTCTGGCAGCCTCAGCCCAGGCTCCCCGCATCATGACCGGCCCCTCCCCTGTGATGCCCACGGCCACCCTGCGGGCACCGCAGCCCACCCAGCCCACCCTCATGCCCCTCATCAGGCAGATCCAGACCTCCGCTCTCATGCCCGCGGGCACCCCGCACCCCGGCACCCTCATGCAGCAGTCGCCCGAGTCGGGCATCATCTATGCCCCCTACGATTACCCCTACACACTGGCGCCTTCCATTCTCGAGTATCCCATTGACTCCACTGGAGTGCTAGGTAAGTGTGTGTGTGCATGATGTGTGTGTGTGTGTGTGTGTGTGTGTGTACGTGCATATGTGTGTATGTGTGTGCGCAGGATGCAACCTTTATTGCATGTTCTTATAAGCATGAATCACTGCAACTTTTTGGATGTGTGTGTGTGTGTGTGTGTGAGAATAGATGGTGTGTGCATGCATACTGTGTGCTATGCATGAATGTGTACCTCTTGATGTTAAATTCTGTGACAAACAGTTCCATTGTAGCGTGTGTGTGTGTGTGTGTGTGTGTGTGTGTGTGTGTGAGAGGTGAATTGGCTCGGGTCAAGCTCCTGTCCCTGAACCCTTAGCATGGCTCGACACCAGGGCTTTATATTTAGTAGAGTGATGGCAAGCAGCAAGCAAAACAGCAGGGCCGGGTGCAAATTGCACTCGTGCTTCAAACCAGACGTCCTTCAACTGTTTTTAGTCCCAGTATTAGTCCTTGCTTCAAAATCAGCCACTGCATTCACCGACCCACCAGCACAGCCAGATGGCAATATGGCTATATTTATCCACTAATGGAAAAGCTGACTGTGAATTATTGATTAATGAGTATTAATGAATTAATTAGTGATTTGAAATTAGGGGGTGTTTGGATTATAGATTGTCAGATTAAACATTTAGTTTAATGTAACGTATGTGTAAAGACGACTCTAAGGCGTTTTCTAGACTAGAAGCTATTTTTAAATTATAGCATATATTAGCTAATGGGGCAGTCTTATAAATCTTATATTGGCTTTCATTAGCTTGAATGTAAGCTTGTTTCAAGTTCCAACACTGTTGACGGGCAGGACAGCTGTATACGTTTGAACTTCCAATTCAATTTAACTTTTAATTTAAATACCTGAATTTAAGGAAAGTGGACTGGTGAAAATGTAGTGTTTAGTTCATGTGGGGTTGATGTAAATTTGAACCCTTGAGTTTGGACACTAGCGTATGCCTCAAGGAGACTAATGGTCTCCATCCTTTCTCTTCCTTTAGGTATGGCTTTCCCAACGAAGGGCTAGTAGCGCTCTCCGATGAACTAGCGCCGAGCACGCCTCTGCCCAAGTGTTAATGCGTGTTTTGTTTTACAGCTGCCTGGAAACGAACGAACGAATAAATGAACAAAAAAACAAACAAGCGAAAACTAAACAAACAAACGTATGAAAGCGAACACAGACGTAGCATTAAGTCAGTCAGTCAGTCAGACAGACAGACAGCCAGACAGACAGACAGACAGACAGACAGACAGACAGATAAGAAGCTAATAACTACTGATGTTTACACTGGCCGTAACTATGGAGATTACTTTTAATTCATCTCTTTATGTCTAATGACTCATGGATTAAAAAATAATGACAAACAAGCAAACGAAATGATATATTTTAAACTATTTTTGATCAAACTGATGTATTGACGCTCTCATAAAGCCTTATAGTAGTCAGTAGAGCTGAATGTGTACAGTTTGAAACACTGCAGTCTGGTCAGCGGGGATGTCTGTTTAGGGATCTCTAAAACTGGAAATGATCGAGTCTCCGACTCCTTAAACTTCTTATAGGTGAGATTATAAAAGAGTGCCTCAGAATCTGAAATGTTCGAAATGCTATTGAAGTAAATGGAATTCATTTTTGTGCTTCTTGGTAGACTTTTCCTGGTTCTGAAAAGAACAATCTTGATTTACATAGCGCTCCATGAAAATATTCTACTTAAAACTAAAAACTAAAAGTTAAAAATCTATGACTACTTTGAAGCACTGATGAGTGTGCTTTGTTATGTGATTACTGGTACAAACTCAGTGTGGATTTGACCAGACATAAGACTAAATGTCCTCCTTTAGTAAGGGCTTATGACAGCCTTATGTTGGTGGAAGGCCTGGAAATGCTATTGTCTATTTTTAAACCAGGGAACACTACTTCACAGTTCGCAACATGTTTATATTTAAACGCAAATGTTTGTGTGTGAGATCCACAAACACACACATCCCCACACCCCAGTACTACAGTGTTAAATCCAATCCAAGAGTCTCTAATGAAAGCGTGATTGGTTTTTCTCGTGCCTTACCTGTGCTTTTGTTTTTGTTTATGTTTTCTTTGGTTGTTGTTTTACAAGTTTTTCTTACATGCTTGATGGATGGATAGATTTCTACTACATGTGTGTTTTTTTGACTTGTGTGTGAATTGCAACGACTGTAGGCTTGCCTTCTACTATCTGACCAATACTGACCGTGTGTGTGTGTGTTTTCTTGCCGTGTGTGTTTCTGAAATGATCTTCTGCCTAATCTCATTCCCTCTTTTGTTTTATTGGGTAATCCCGTTACCACGCGAGCAGGGGCGGTGACTACTAAAGTTCGAAGGCACGATATGCGCGTCCACCCCTACCAAAGGGTTGTGACTGCCGATCGAGGTTAGTTTAGCTCCAGTCTTCTCCTTGTGTGGTTATGCCTTTTAAGTGTGGATTGAATCTGTGTGTAGGTATAACTTTTTTGAGTGTTGTGTTTTGTGTGCGTGTGTGTGTGTGTGTGTGTGTGGTCTTACATGTGGGTCTCTGGGATTGGGTTATCAGGGAACACAGTCATATTACATTTGCAAGTCTTAATTTTAGATTGCCTCATGTCGCAACACATTGTGTTTGAAGTTGTATTTATAAGCTTGACACGTTTCCTTGTATAATTTCAAATCCATTATCACACATTCTGGTGCACTTAAATTAATTTCATACATTTATCAAGACGGCAGTGATTTTTATAACAGGCCAGAGGTGCATTCAAATTCTGTGAACAGAGGTGAATTTTTGGGGCAAACCTATTTTTTTCCTGAATTTTTGAACTTGAATGTTTTTTTATTCCGTGTAAACATTCCAAATTGTTCCATGGTTCTGAAATCCATGCTTGTTCACCAAGAACTTCTTTCTCCGACTGTTTGAACATTTGCACATTTCAACATTTGCAGCAATTTCCCAACGTAGACGTAGAAGTGTTTTGAAAATGTACATGATGAATATTTGCCTTTGTTTGCTAATTTCAGAGCACCTCTGGTTCTAAGCTGGTCTGATTAGGCCAACCCAGAGACTGGACCAGATCAGGGTGTGTAGATCTCATTAATTACTCATTAATTACTCATTAGAGAGACTTTCTCCCAGGCTTGCATGGGGCTAGCTACAGTATATTGGGGAATGGTTTTTCTGGGGTCTTAGGAGGTCTGTGAGAGGCTTTACATTCCCATACCAATCATCAGACCAAACTTGTACTTCAGCTCTCAAGGAGACGCTGTCAGAAGCCCAGTATAGGTCATGGACAGTTGCAGTAAATATTGGAACGAAATAAAAAACACGAAAAGAAATAACCAAGAAGAGAAGTCCAGAAGCCAATTCCCCTTTACATGTTACTGCTCGACCTCTAAGATCGACCCACCAATGGCCATTCGGAGGGGACTGTGTGTAGTTGTTAATAAAACAAGGCCACAGACTCCTCTGGCAACGAGCGAGTAGTGTGCCTAGCAGGGCAGATGTGCAGTCGTCTGTGTCTTTAGACGTGGCTCTCGACTGCCTGATCAGAACTCTGTTATTTTGATGGTCATGTGACGGCCTTGTGACACACTGGCAGTTGATGAGGAGTAACAGAGTCCTGAAAGGCAGCCTTCACTGCCTCTCTGCACATCCCCTCCACCTCCCTTTTCCAATATCAGTTGCGGCACTCTTACTGTTTTTTTTTTTTTCCTTTTACCCCCTTGACTTTTGTCCTTGACTTGTCTCACTCGTGTCAGTTTGTGTTTTTAGCAAACCAAGCCATCGTTCCAAAATTGAAAGAGGGAGAGGGGTAAAAAAAATGAAAAGCACATTCCTTTTTGAGCTTGGAGTTCTCAGAAATCATTCTCAAGCTAGAGTTCCATGTAGTTTTCCGTTGAAGTGCACTCGGAATCTTAGCCAGCCTCGTTCTCGTTTTAGTGGCCACGTAACGATCTGAGTCTCAGGCAATCTTACTCGATCAGATCACGGAAGGACCAGGATGTAAGGATATTGCTAGTTAGCATCTGCGTGTGTAATTCGAGGATGTCTGCTATTCCCTGTCTATTCCCAATGTTTGAATGCCGTTTTACTCTGTGTAGTCAAAAATAGACATTTGAGAATTTGAAGAGACATGCCTCTGTAAGCTACTATAGATACAGGAAGTACACCTTTAAACTTCCTGGCTAAATCATGTCTGCCACATTCACCCCCCATGTTCAGATTTTCACCTTTAACAGAAACACACACGTGTATACACACACACAAACTTTTTCATTGTATCTGCATTGTCTTAAGATCGTCCTTTTAAACATTTTTTTTTATTTATACATTGTCATTGCATTGTATGATTTCATTGGATTGCGGATTTTTTTGTGCTCTCATTGTGAATTGAGCTTGCATCATGATGTTCGTGTCTGTTTCTCGTTTTCTTGCTTTTCATTTGCTAATTTCCTTTTTTTTTTACTCCAGATTAGTTTATTTTTCATTTCCTTTGTGGCAGTCCTTATTCACAGCACTTTTTATTTCTTTCGACGCGTCATGTTCAGCCTACTGCATGCCTAACGTAAACATGAACTGGGTCTAAGGGAATCTCGCAGTTCCAGTTTTGAAGAGAGCTCTGTAACAGACCTTATAATGACTCACATTTGGAACACCACCGATGTGCCAAAACTGTACATATAAGATAAATGCTCGCTTATAAGAGAAAGTTAAATGTGAGAACCTACTGATGGATGACAGCAAAGCTTATGTGAAGTTAGTATTATAAGATCTTAACACAATCTTAACTATGTAATGGAGAAACACATTTATATAAATATATATAAACTGACCCGATTAATGAGAAACAACGGTGAAATTGCACAATAGTGAAATCGATCTGGTTCAACCAACTGCCCTTGACATTTGTTTGTATTTCAATCTTATTTTCAGTATTTTGAATTATTGTTCCTTAAAAAAAGCACCAAAATGCGAATTGGTCTCCTACTTTCTTCCCCTTTACCAGAAAATCTGGCTTGAGAAAAATGTGTGGACCGTATAATGTCAAAAACAAAATGAAAATCAAAACAAAATGAAAAGCCAAAATATAATAAACTAGTTTAGGTAGAGGCTAAGTAAATTCTAACGTCTAATTTACATGTAAAAAGCCTTCCAATCTGAATTTGCCATAAAGCATGGGCAGTTTATAAACCAGATCAATTTCACTTGAATCATAAAGGGTATTATATTTTGACGGGGTCTGGCATCCATAAGCTTGATATCTCCTTTCCCCTGACACATACTTATATAACATCTCACATCTGTTGTCAAGTCACTCTACTTCCTGGTTGCTGCTTGGTCCTCCTGACCAATCAGGTGGTCCCACAGTCCCAGTGACCATTCTAACGAAAAGTGGTGCTACTGTACTCTTGTCTATAAGCTCTCGGTTGCCAGGTCCCGTTAAAAGACAATTACTTTTTTTTAAATTAGGTATCATTTTACTGGAGCCTTTTGTCTCAGAGGAGACATACCCAGGTCTTAAACATGTTATGGCCAAAGTTCTGTCCAATAAATGGTCATTGTGATCGTTGGCGTCTAATGGTTTAATGGTGTCACATTGCCATTAACGATCGTTGTCATGACTGCTGTCAGAATTTAGATGCCATAGCAGATTGTATATCATGCTAAGCTATGCTTTCATGAAAATGGCCACTGATGGTAATGTGATCTTTAATCTAGTAATCTTTAAATTAGACCTTTAAATTACTAGACCTTGACTGTAAGGTCACAACTTTAGAAATGATGTGGTATCTGACATGACATGTTTAGGATGTGAATATGTTAGTCTAATGATGGAAGGTTCTAGTAAAGTGCTACCAAAAAATGATACGGCACAAATATGAACTTTGCACTGAGAAGACGACAAATAGATCATTGCCAGCTCTAGTCTGTCTGCAGACAGGGCACACATGGAAGAGCTAAGTGAAAAAAAATACACAGAAACTCAGAGACCTCATAGAAAGATAAAATGAGATGAGAGAACTGCACGTTAAACGTATAAGAGAGAGAACAGAGTTGACATTTAAACAGAGAACTATTCCACATTTTTATTTTTTGGTTTTGTTGTTTTTTGTTGTTGTTTTTGTCTTTTTCTATTTGTTTGTTTGTTTTACTGTAAGCTTCTTTCATTTCATGTGGTTGATGATGTTGTTGATGTTATGTGATTGCAAAAAAAAAATAGAAAAGAAAATCGTATATACCTGTGTGGTTCTTTTTAAAGAAAAAACTTTATGAAAATGATGTGCTTAACTATAAACAAAAAGCGGTTATGATTTACCAGATGTCTATTGTATTTGCAAATAGCAACAATATGCTAGAGGGATCTTTGTAGGCAAAGATAGAAATATTCAATCTCAAACATTCTTGTGTCCTACAAAATATTTCCTTTTTATTAGGGGAGGGAGGGAGGGGGAATTCCACTTTACAGGGTGTTATATGGAAATGACTCAGTATTGGTATGAAGTTTATTTTCTATCCTATATTTCAGATTGATGTCAGTGAGTCTCAGAAGTAGCTTTTTTGTTTCGCTTGTGTGATAGCATTTTCCTTTTAGCCGCACCTCTGCAGAAGAAGAAGAAGTATGTTTTTTTTAGCTCTGCCTTGTATGATTAGCGTCATGTTTTCATACTGTTTGTAAATAGATACAAAAATTGAAAAGCAATAAAGTTTCCATGACTTGGAAAAAAACAACCCAACAAAAGTATAAGCTATAAGTTTGTTCAGTCTACTGAAACAATTAGCATATTAGCATTGTTTCCATAATGTCCCCCCTCAAATCACCTTGGTAACAGCTCATGACCATCCTCATCATCAGTAGTTGCTTTGATGCTTTTAGATCCAGGATGGCGGCCTAATGCTTATTAGCAGTCAGAGGATAACTACAGTGTCGATTTAATTTCTCCCATAAATCTCCACAGTTCACACGTTGATTTGGCTTGCAAAGACTAGCTGCTTTTGTCTCATGTAGCTCTCCACCTGTCCCTTAGTCGATCTTTATCTCTAGCTTTCAGATGTCTGTTGACTGCTACTAACCATTCGTAGTGCCATTTCAAATCCATTGAAACTTCATAATTGATTTGACCCCTTTGCTTCTGGAGAGGGAACAGCAGCAGAGCTCTTTACAGTAGCTGTGGTATAGTTTATTTGTCATGTTGTCATCCGACCGTCACTAGCTGAAACTAATCTCCTTTTTTCTATCTTTTTTCTTTTTGTCTCCTTTCTGTTTGTTTGTTTTTCCCCCTCCTCTTTTTTGTCGTTTATTATTTTCCTTCCTTTTTTATGTCCGTCTCTTGTTATTATTTTATTTTATTTTATTTTTTCTCCTAACCACCCAGCCGCCACCGGCAACTAACCTTTGACCTTCTGACCTCTGAACTCTTCACCCAATGATGACCTGACCATTGCCTGCCTGCTGACCAGTTCTCTGACCTTGGCTCGTCCTTCGCTTGTCTGTCTTGCGGTTGGCTCTGGTTCGGCGTTCTGGCGAGCCGGGACGCAGCTTTACCGCTTAACCCAACAGCGGCTCGGTGGTGAGGCCCATCCACTCCTCAACAACCCAACTTCCCCCCCTCTCAAAGACTTATTACCCCAACTCCTCTCACCCTCACACACACACACACACACACAGACACACACACATACACACACACACATACACATACAGACACACACACACACACACACACACACACATACATACATACACATACAGACACACACACACACACGCACACACACACACACACACACACACACACACACACACACACACACAATACGGTATACAACCTCCACTGGCCTTTTTTGGCTAGGTGAGGTAGAGTGGGGTGGGGGGTGGGACTCCATACCTGCACTGAGGCATTGTAAAGCAATAATGAGGTCCAGTCCACTTCCACTGATCGACATGACCCTACACCTCTCCATCAGCTTCACTACGGGCACACACACACACACACACACATACACACACACACACACACACACACACACACACAAACACACTTGTTGTAATGAGTAAAACTTTATGTAGATACACAGCTATATGAATGCACACACACACAAAGACACAGACCCGGAGGATCAGATTTTATCATGTTTTTGGTATGTTTTTCATGGTCTACAAGCGTTTTGAACGGAAAAAAAGTTGCCTTTCTGTAAGCATTAGATTTCACATACACAGAGCTGGGTGTCAGGTGGGCTTTGGGTGGGACCAGTTTGAAGAGGTTATGAGTGTGTGAGAGTGTGTGTGTGTGTGTGAGCGTGTGTGTGCGTGTGTGTGTGTGTGTGAAAGAGAGAGAGGAGAACATGTATGTGTGAGTCAGTTGGGTCCCTGATAGGTCAGAATTGACACATAAACATGTCCAGGTTGCTTCCTTTTTTCTATGGTAACAACTTCAAACTATGGGATGTATAAGCCATGTTTGCCTCCAACTCGCTTCCAACCCATGTCATACGCACACATCACGAAACCTGAGAATGAAATGAAATAACACTCAGCCCGAAGATCAACACTTTTGATGCAAAGGTGCTTCTGGACGGAAACGAGAGTATATTTTTCTCAACGCAATCCTTTTGTATCAAACTTCAGTATTGTCGCATTGTTCGATGAACAAAGATAGAAATCTTTCTTTGTTCGCATTGACAAGGACATTTTTAAGAGACCAAAACAGCCTTTTGATTGTTTTTGTTTTTTCCTTTTTTAAATCAAACATTTATTTTTGTCAGTGACAAAAATAATACCTAAAGAAGTGCCTTATTTTACACACGATTGTGGATTTTGAATGTCCCAAGGGATGTGCTCCTAACCACATATCAGGTTAATCTTCTAACTAATTAATTCAAGTAATAGACAAAAACACATAATACTGGTGTGTGCGATTTTTGAAATTGTGCTACTCATGTTGCAGTGAAAAATGTTTTGGTAAACACAATGACAGGAGAGACTAAACTATTTCCAGCATCTCACTTTTATTTTGAAGCCATCTGTTTTACATTTGAAGCCAAACCTTACCCATTATTTGCCAAATTTGTTGTACACACACACAGTTGTAGACTGCATAACTTCAGGTGCTCTGAGTAGTGTTTTGAGAAGCACCAAAAAACAGTAGCCTTACAAAAATTTACACATTTCACTTTTTTATTGTAGCTTTTTTTTGTTTGTAGCCTACTCCAGCTAGTCTGTGTACAGACCTGGCACATGGCCAAGATACTGGGGTTGAAGGTAGAGTAACTCATGCCACGTGCAACCATGCTATGGTCAAATTTTGGACTCTTTGAGCCTTATGAACTATTATAAAAACAATTAGGTTTCTCAAATAGTTTATCTCAACTGAACACAATTGTTAGGTATTTCGGGAAATAACAGTTTGATTCAGCTTCTGTTAATACACGTTGAACTGGAAAGAAGCGCTATACCCCCCCCCCTTTTGCCTTAACACTAAAAAAGACGGACTCCAATGTGTTCTTATCCGCTGATTAATTTCTTATGATCTATGCAACCTCGCATTTATGTTGCAGTCCTCTAAACATCCTTTATCGTCCTCCACTTTGGGTTCTGAAGTTGTTTGCTCACAGAGGAAAGTGGTTAAGTCGGAGTTAAGCCTATATATTTTTTTTTTTAATAAATAAAATACTCAAAAAAAGGTAGCCAGGCCAATCAGCATTTTAAAGCAGATATCTGCACATTTGGGGGTTTAGACAACACTGTGATGTTCAATTTGATAATTTCTATTTGATATGAGTCACAGCAATTAGCTAAAATAAGAAATATCACAAATCCAGTGAGGGAAATAACTATGCGCAAAAAAAAAATGTTTTACGTAAATATGAAAACATAAAAAGTAAATATGTAAAAAACAAAACTTGCATCGTTGTTTTTCCACTGCCATTGTCATCAGGAAGGTGGATGCAATCAGGAAGTTCAAGCTCTAGGCTAGGAACAGACCGCTTTTTTAAAGTCCTAAGCTACAGAACTGCCTGGTTTTGTGTCTCACTACATAGTCATGTGAATGGTTTCGTATCTTTTTCTGTTTCGTCATTTTACGCAGTGCCATGCCAGGAATGTTTTTGAAGGGGATGTGATTATGCTGATATGTTTTGTTACATGTGTGGGGAAAGACTAGAAGCAGTTTAAATGCAATATATATATAAACAGAATATATACACATGTGTGTATATATAAAATTGCAGTTGATGTGATGCCAGTGAAGGTCTCAGTGAAGGTTCATGTTTTAGCACGGCATCTCATCAGGAACTGGAGTTTGTTTTCCTTATTTAGTTGTGTTACACTATGTTTTAGAATATTTTTTGTTGAAGCCCTTTATATCATCAGTATTATCATGGTCACTTTTTGCTGTGTTTTGTGTGTATGTGTGTGACAGTTTGTGTGTGTGTGTGTATGTGTGTGACAGTTTGTGTGTGTGTGTGTGTGAATGAGAGTGAGTGTATTTTTTTTTCTTCCATTTTGTTTCTACATTCAACATTTCAACCCCAGATAGACACTGTTTTTTATGGTGCCCAAGTACTTGCCTATGTGAGGAGTGAACATCCTCTCCTATTTATAACCATTGTAACAAATTTATAATGTATTTTTCTATCATATTTTGTATGTGAGAAATAACATTAAATTACATTTCCAGATTTGAACAGTATGCCTTATTGCAAAAGACGATTTGATAAAAATAAAATAAAAGATGGGTGGGTGGGGGGTAGATTACCAGCCACAACCCTTCACTGGGGTCTCTCTTTCCTAATGTATAACAGAAAGCGATGCCATTAGTTGTAATTTGGGGGGGGGGGGGCGGCTGTAGTGTGTTACCATTAACTCTATAGGGGCCAGGTGGGTCCATTGGTGTAATGACATGAGGCCTTGCAGTATTTGGGAAAATATCTGGGAGTTGCTTGTACTTTCTATGAGAAAAAAAGTGGTCGACTGGAGGTCAAATGGCTTGTCTTTAATTTTGAGTTTTCGATGTTGCTTGCATTCTGTGCCTTTCTATGTAAATCAAGTGAGATATTAACCATTTAGTATGATTACTATTGTTTTAATTAATAATCTTTTCTGGCCAGCAGTACTAACATTTTGACAAGCTCTGTATCATTAACATCTGTTATAATTTCTTCTGTCTGCTTTGGTTCTATTTAAACATGAACTGT
This sequence comes from Alosa pseudoharengus, assembly GCF_046254945.1. NCBI lineage: Eukaryota > Metazoa > Chordata > Actinopteri > Clupeiformes > Clupeidae > Alosa > Alosa pseudoharengus. Next base: position 12,964,885 of record NW_027468674.1, on the reverse strand, counting down.
TTGAAAATTAAGGAGAAAATGAGTGTCAAAATTAACTTTTTACAAATTATATACATGCTGGACAAAATAACTCTGTACTGAAAATAGCAGTATATTAAAATCATAGTTTTTAAAATAAACTAACTTTGTCACTGTCTCTCTGTAGCTTCTTAATGTGCCTATACACTTGCCTACTAATCATGGGGTAGTTGTGAGAGATTTTTCTAGACAAAATGGCATATTAATGTCAGAAATCAAATGATTGTGTGTTGCACAAATGTAATGGTTGTTTAACCAGCTGTTGCTTAGAATGTGTGTGTGCGTGTGTGTGTGTTGCTCCACTTGCATATCCAAAATATCATAAAGGGAGATTATGATGAAACTGAAGAAAAATGCACACACAAACACACACTCACACATCATCTCATCATTACTCAATTACTTACACATTGGGTGTTTGTGCGTGTGTGTGTGTGTGTGTGTGTGTGTGTTTGTTTCCAGCTGTTCAGGGGCCTTGAGGGCCTCACAGGGGGAAAAAAACATGTTCTTTTTTTGCCTCCTATTTGTCCTGCTGTAAGGGTGAGGGGTAAGGAAGCATGCCCACATTTACTAACACTGCAGCTGTCAAACTGTGGTGCAACTGGCCACAGCGCTCATACAACATGCGGGTCCAAGTGCCCATGGAGACCCGGGTTCGAGTCCGGGTCATTTCCTGATCCTATCCCATCATCCCATCTCTCTCTCCCACTCGTTTCCTGTCTGCCTGTTCACTGTCTTGTCATAATAAAGGCACCCCCGCCCCCAACACACACACACACAAAAATCTATATATATAATTTTTTTTGGTATATATATATGCACAAATTAAACACAAGACATCTCAAAGCTCAGGAAAGCTTAAAATAATTATGTCTATTCTCTGTTAACATCCAGGCCAGATGTTCAAATTCAGCAAACGTTCAAAGCAATAGGGGTTTTCTTTGAATGTTTTAATTAGGACATTTTTGTGTAAACATCCAAATGTTTTCAATTCAAACAGTAGGCCTTGCTCTAGCTACAGTGTCTACCTCTGCTCACAGAGATCTACCTCCTCAGTTTTGTTTATGCAAAAAAAACTCAAGGCAGACACAAAAAAAAAAAACTGCACATTTGTCTGCCTTTTGAATTTGAATGCATCTCAGATCTCCCTCAAAGTCTTGTTATCTTGTTCCTATTGCTCCACTGAAGCTAAAATAAACTGAAAGAGATGGCTGCAGCACAGTTCAGAATCCTGGAATTCCTAACCAGTACAGGCTTAACTATATCAAACTTTAACATTAGATGTAGTCCCTGCTTTTGAATCTCTTGTTAAATCTCTCTAATGCACTGTTTTCTAACCAGCACTGCTTTAAACAATGTAGCAGTACACCGTAACAAACAATAAACAATCAATAATAAACATTCAGACTAGACCATTAGGTTGTGGTTCACTTCTGCTCTCCCATATAGCATGGCTTTTCAAGAGAGGCCTCAATGGAGAGAGGGGGCATCATCAAGGCCTCTCCTCCGGCCTCTGTCTCCTCAACCCTCCCCTCCTCATCTCTTGGTAGTCATTGGTGAAACAGTTTGACATTCTGTGTGCTAAAGAGGGGACCGCGGGCTTAAAAGAACTCAAAACAAACAAACAAACAAACAAGGGGGCCGAAAGTGGAGACGGTCCTGTTGGCTTTGGGGCTATAGCTCTGCTTTGGTCTGATAAAGCCGGCAGTGCTCTAGAACTCCTCACACCATGTCACACTGATTAAACAACACCGCGAGGGGCTAAATGTCCACCCACAGACACACACACACGCACACACACAGGAGACGTCGTAAGTTTCTCTCTCTCTCACACACACACACAGGGGAGGCTTCATGCTCGAGCACTCTGAAAAGGTGGGAGGTTGTGAGATGTTGCTGTTAAGGGAGAGGGGGCAAAGGAAAGAAAAAAGAACAGAACAAACATGGGAGAAAAAAGAAAAGCAGTGCTCATGCACATACACACACACACACACACACACATGGACATTCTCTCCTTCTCTGCATGTGAATCATGGACGGATTATGAACTTTCGGGCCCCTGGGCCCAGATGTATTAAGGCCCACCACTAATTGTTGCATATATGTGGGGGGTTTGGGGGTCCTCCCCCGGACATTTTTCAATTTGTTTGATGTGATTTTTCTGTATTCTGGTGCATTTTGGGGAGGGCCAATACTTGAATTCAATCAGATTCATAGCCTACATCCTGATGTGTTGATATTGAGGCAATGATTCCATGCAAAGGCTTGGGCTTCAGGGCCCCCTGACCCTTTGGGCCCCTGGGCCTGGGCCCGGTAGGCCCGTGCAGTAATCCATCCCTGATGTGAATGGTGACTTGGTACCATTGGTAGCGAGCCGAGCAGTGTCTGAAATGTGCAATTGTGTCCCGGCAGCATCAACCTCGGCCAGCTCCCACGCAGATGTCAGCACTTGATTGGACAATCACCCCCGCCATGCCCTATCTGCTGGAACATTCCTCCCAAGGGAGATGCGGGCAGTGCGTTTACAGGATTCGTTTGGACGATCGGCCAAGACGATGCAAAACCTGTGCGTTTAACCCAAAAAGCGTCTCCGAGCGGATGGGGCTTAGAGATCAGTCCACCTGACACACACACATTAGTCACTGCTTAATGCAGAGGTGTGCTTGCTCTCTGTCCTATACAGCTTTTCTAGTGTTGCCTGTAATTTCCCATAATGCATCAGAAGAGATGAGATCAATCTCAGTCTTAATGAAATATTCATTCAAAACAGATCAAGTTTCCACTGTGAAGGTGTGGTGGGGAGTGCCACAGTACTGTACGTGCTCGGCAGTTCGTCATCTCCTCACCTCATACATATGGTGTTGTGTGTCTCAATAAGTCAGAACCCGCCTACCCCCAGATGCCAGTAAATGTCTCATAGTGTGTTGTGTGTGTGTGACAAGACATTTAACCATAACTGACGTCTTGAAATGCACACCTAAATCCCGCTCACCACTTCAGACCCCTTCTTCCCTTGATTAATTCAGCTACCGCTCTGCAATCCCTTGCACATGTTTTTGTGTAGGTGTGTATGTGTGTGCACTGGTGACAGGTCTTAATGAGTGGCTACTCTGTGTGTGTGTGTGAGTGTGTGTGTGAGAGAGACAGAGAAAGAGAGTTGGAGGCTGTGTGTGTATGTGTGTGCACTGGTGAGAGGCCTTAATGAGCAACTAATGGCGTTGAAATCTTGAAGACTGAGTGCAGGAGAAGGTTGGAAAGACAATCTGAGCTGAGCGTGTCTAAAGAGCCCACTGAGAGGGTCTAATGCCCCCCCCCCCACACACACACACACACACACACACACACACACACACACACACACACACACACACACACACACACACACACACACACCCAACACACACACACACCAAACAAAAAAAACAAAACAGTCTGGACTGGGACCTCTGTGACCTTCCCGACTGGCTGCAGCCTCCATGAAGACATGTCCTGTTAGAGACCTGCCCAGACGGCTCCCCCTACTGTCCAATGACATGCATTGCGATGCTGCCGCTTTGCAATTGGGTGGGTTCTTGCATTTTGACAGAGATAGATAGATAGATACTTTAGTGATCCCCAAGGGGAAATTCAAGATACATGCAGTAATATATAGAGATTTGTGTTGTAAGAGAGCACACAAACATCAACCGCAACTCATCAAAATGATGACTAAGAAGACGTTTGGACGACTCGGGGAGTATGAGGAGGGATACATTTTGGCGCCACTGGTAAGGATTACATTGAGGAGAGACCACAGCCAACTCACATGCTTAGTTCATGAAGTAAGAAGTCTACACACAAACGTGCACACACACACACACACGCACATGAAGTTAAACAAAGTCATATGGACATCGGCTATTGGCGGTCATGGGAATTATGGAGCTCTTGTTCCCCCTGTTCCAACGCGTCCATGTCCTGGCCCCTCATGTCCTCCGCAACGTCTTCCTTCCTGTGCGCTCCCTGACACCCCCCCCCCCCCCCCTTCCTGAAGAGGTCCTCTGGAGTGGAGAACTGCCTACAAGGCTTGTCCTCTCCCCTAGTTCTATGCAAAGAAGAGAGCAAGGCTTGTCCTCTCCCCTAGTTCAATGCAAAACATTCCATTTTCCCAAAGTTTCACGTGAGCACATGAAAGTTTCGTGTGCGCACGCAAAACCTTTACACATGAAACTTTCATGTGCGCACATGAAAGTTTCACGTGAGCACATGAAACTAAACTTTAGATTTTTTTTTGCTCATGTCCCCTTAGGGGCTCTATACATACACATGTAAAAGCACAATATAAAATGAAAAATATGATATAAACATGTCAGTGGTAAACACAGACCGTAATCTACTCACAAAAATACCCCCCTCCCCCACACACACACATATACACTCAATTACTTATTCACACACACACATACACTATATTTATTCATGAATTTAACAAGAAAAGTAAAGCGAGGTAAGTTATTGCATTCATGAGGTTGTTGAAACTTAGATCACTTGACAATTAAGACCACTGACAATTAAGACACAACCATTTTTATATAAGTATCCTTTGCTTTAAAGCGAACTTGAGTTTGTAAATACACCAGGAGTTTATTTAAATAACAATTGCCTGATGGATGCTACTATAGCGCTGCATCAACGTTACTTCCGTGATTTGGGAAAAGCCCGTAAAAGTCCAGGCAGGAAGCATGCATAAAGATGTAGATCCAGGAATGCACTAATATTTTGTACGTAGTACCAGTTTGCAACAATTATTAGTTAACACTAAGTTGTAAACACTAAGTTGTAAACACAGAAAAAAAATATGAAAAACTGGATATACCAAAAAACGTTGATAAAAGTTGGTACCATTACGACTGCAGAAACTCATTCGTTTCTGACAGCGCTAGTCGACCAGGGTTCGACCAAGGGAAAACAGGTTCTGGGAGGGTGTTTGGCTCGGGGTCATGGTGCAAAGGACCCTAGGGTGAAATTACTCCGAACCATCGCTTTAAGGCCTTTTGTGTCAAGATGAGTGGCAACCCCTAAGTATTTCCTCCTTTTTTACCAAATGTATTACTTCAATTTTGTCTTTGTTCAGCTGAAGACGGTGACAAAGAGATTTAAGGGAACATAAAGTACATTTGGCCGTCATTAGCATTGCAATAAGGTCTAATAACACTAGAACTGATGTACGGTCACAGATTAGCATGAAAACCTGACTATAGCCATCAATAGCCATTTGATTTTTCCAATCATTTTGCCAATACATGGCCGTGCTGATTGCAGCACATTACTGTCTGTGGCTGTACTGTGCCGGCCATGTGGTGTGGTGCTGTTGGAACCCTCTACTGGGCCGGACTGGCAGGGGGACGAGTCTGTTGCAGAGGAACAGTGAGATTTGGAAGCCTGTGCTCGCTCTGAAGGGCTCCGGGCCAAATGCAGCATTTGGACACTCCGTCAGGACTGGCTACACACTCGCACATGCAGGAGGAGACCCCTGAGGAAAAACAGGAAACTGTTATTCTTTCTTTCTTTCTCTTTCTATCTTATCTATCTATCTATCTCTCTCTCTCTCTCTCTCTCTCTCTCTCTATATATATATATATATATATATATATATATATATATATATATATATATATATATATATATATATATAAGAACTAATATGGTGCTGAGTGCTGTACAGATTAGCGCACCAGATTCATAATTGATTCTGTGACCTCTGAGGAAATATAGGCCCTTTATCACTCTGTTGTTCCCTCTTTCTCCTTCTCTGTTATGCTCTCTCTCTCTTTCTGTCCTTCTCTCCTTTTCTGTTATGCTCTCTCTCTTTTTCTGTCCTTCTCTCCTTTTCTGTTATGCTCTCTCTCTCTTTCTGTCCTTCCACTATAAACTAAGAGTGCCGCACAGAGCAACTTACCAGACTCACAACTGCTATTCAACAAATTACTTACTTAAGTCAGAAACCAAGGACCTTTCACATATAGTAGGCTGACATATGCAGTCAGAACATGTTAGTACACAGATGTTAGTGTTTGATTTTAAATATTAATTCAAGGCACTTCCATTCAACACCTGCAAACAAATTTGTAAACACACAACAGTACTCAATCCCCAAGGCAAGTATGCTATCAATAATTTTCCACATGATAACATATACATTTCACATTTCACTCCATAATTTGGACATTAAAGGCTTTGTTAAAAGCAAGTTTGTATATCTTTTTAAGTACACTTTTTGAAACCATGAGACTGGACTAGCAACAGATGAATGGGCTGATTTGTTGTGTGTAGCCTGCCTTGTGCAAATGCCCCCCCCAAGTCACTCCTCCTTCTCCCACCCCTAACTCAACCAAACCAGTTGGAAAACAGAAGCACGGCATGGCTTTTTTCATCGCCATGGAAACGGCCCCTTTGGGCTCCCAGAGCTCTTTTTGTTTTCTTCTGTTCCGTTTCATGATGATGTATTTTGTTTTGGCATTCCAAAAATCTCATTATAGGGGTACTTGGAGTGGAGAAAAAAAAAGGGGGAGGGGGTCGAGAGACAGAAATCTCATGACATGAAATGCCAGAGAAGACAAAATAAATAAACAATATTTACGCTTATAATAAAAAAAAGCAAAATTTAGAAACATGTTCACGGTGACATCACAGCTTCGTCCCACACAGTTGACATGTTGTGATGGCAGCAGCTAGCTTTTCTCCCACTCGCGTTTGCCCCCAGAGTCTCCGTTCTCTTCTCGCTGTGCCCATGGGAGGCTGTCCACCCCAGTTGAATGCCCTTTTTGTCGGGAAACACTAGGTCGTTTCTGCTCGCACAGAATAGGCCTGGGTAATTTAGTGCCAGTGCCAGGAAGGCTGAGCTCACTCGAATGACAACAATGGCAAACTTTATTGCTTCACATCAAGGGGTGAACAAAACATACCATAGAGGCAGATTTCAAATAGGCAGAGGTTGTTGTGTTCTGTTGTTTTATTGTTGTTGTTGTTGTTTTCTGCATAGGACAGACATCTGTGAAGCCTGTTCAGCACCTGTCATGATGATGCTCTCTACCTCATACCAAACAATAACATGGATTCCATCAAAGTCTATGCTGAAGAATCAATACACTGGATAGCCTAATTATTATGAATAAGTTTGGAACATTTCTTAACTTACATTTTGCATGCAATATTGTCTTCTCTTTAACATTCCATTTGTCTATGTTCCTCATGGTCAAGTAGAGCCCATTTCCTCTGGTGCTTACTGCCACCTGCTGGTTAATGAAGGAAGGGACCAAATTTACAGATAACAAATTCCAAATTCCATTTTGAATCTTTTTCTACCCGGCAGAGTAAATAGGTTAAGTGGAACACTTCATTTGATCCTAAGTATCTTCATAGTTGCACTTTACAGATTAAAGACCTATTATTGTATTATTGCACTGTAAATAACTGTAAATCTCTTTACACTGATCAACGTTATGATTACACAAACTCTTATCGTAGATTCGTAGTATAACACAGCATAACTCCACTGGTGTTCTGGTTGACACACAGACTTCACAGTTAACTTTTCTTTATTTCTTACTGTTTTGGTCTGCATGTGCGTTCTTTTGTTGTATATATGTGTCATATGAGACAGTCTATGTATGACCACATTCCCTTCAGGATCAATAAAGTACCTATCTACCTACATACCTTCCGATCTACCTTTTGTTAAGCTTTGAGATGTCAAAGGTAAGTGATGTTAAGGGTATAACAAGCTAAAGCTCGTTATAAACTGTATGAGAAATGTTGAAAATAATTATTTGTCTGGTACACTTAAGTGGGTAGATTTTTTTCTGTTCAACTTTACCAGTAGCATATTGGCTAAGTAAGGGGTACACCCAGGGCCGCGGTCTACTCTTTCCTTGGTTTGTCCCTGACCTCTGTTAGGCTACTGTAATGGACAATTACGCCGTTCTTTACAACCTAAGGCCTATTTGCCACACTGATTTGACTGATGACTAACTTTAACTAATAACTTTAGTAACTTTAGGCCAATATTATTATTTCTTTTGAAAAAGATAATTTCCTTCAGGATTAATTAAGTAGGCCTACATGTTTTGTAGGATATAGACCTAGGCCTGTATGTCTCCAACATTATAGAATGCTGGCTAGCAAAATCAGGCCTTTTCATGTTTTCAAACTTGAACAAATATATAGGCTATACAGTATAACAGAGAGACTGAGGAGGAGCTTCTATCCTCAAGCAATCTGTATCCTGAACACACAAGACTATATCAACTTTTTTATTTCTTACACACTTGCACATGGACTGTACATACACTGCACTTTTTATTCTCTATTGCTATTAAAATATTTCTTGATCTTTCTTTCTTCACACTTACACAGAAAAAGCTGAACACCAAACGAAATTTCACTATATGCTTTACGTTAGTATTGCTATGTATGTGACAAATAAACCTCCTTGTATCCTTGTATCCTTGTATATATAGGCTATTCCCATTTCCACTTCAATTAGGCGTAGTTACAGTCAAGTTGCCAACTTCACTTAACCCTCCTATTGTGTTCGTTTTTATGTTTACTAGTTTTGTGTTCCGGTCAAAAATGACCGCTGCATTAGCTTCTTATAAATCCATAGTAACACACATATTATCATATAATGTTGTGATAGACCTTTGTATCAACTTGTGTTCTATTGAATATAACCAATTTTGAACTTCCATTTGCTATTTATGGCCTGCAGGCCTCACTGCCCTGAGCGAATGCAAGTCAGAAAGGGGAAGATTCTATTGGGGAAAGGTTCCAGTGGGGGCTGGCATAGAAGCAAAGAGGGGGAGTGAGGGTGTGTTTGTGTGTGTGTTTTACTGTACAGAAGCACATACATCTGATCAATAAGTATGTGCATGGACTAAATTTTATACATTGTCCATTTTCTCACTCATTCATTTCTAATGGCCAGTCATTTTTGGTCGGAAATACACATGGGTGTTCTAAAGTTAAATAAAACACTCAAATTGTTATAAAATGCAGATGCCCTGTAGATGCCCTGTATTAACAAAGTCAAGGAGCCTCATGATGGTCAGAAAAAGTTAACAATATTTTTGAGAGAAAATAATTGTCAATCGGTCACATTTGACCGCGAACACAACAGGAGGGTTAATCTAGAACTCCTGCATCGCTACTGTCGCAAAATAAATAGTTTTTTGATATTGCCTCACCCTTTACGACAGCATTGCGTAACTGAAGTCTTTCGCCTTTACGGTAGAACGTGGTGGAGGTCAGATACACCGCTGTCTATTTGGGAACATCCTTGGAAATAACTTCGCTCCCCACGTTTCTGTTTATTTTCACGTAATTTGAAGGACATTAACATATAGTTATAATTTGTTCCTGATCAGACTTGTTTCCAGATTTGCTGGCATCAAGTTGTAGTTAACTAAAATTTAGCAGTTTGTGAACAGCTAACGTTAGCTTGCAAGCTTTGCTAGCTAACTCACTATCGAACATGGATAACAACCCACCCGGTTCGAATGGATTTAAAGGTGGAATGGGTGGCCTTTTTGGTGGAGGAGCCCCTGAGTATTCAAATACAGAGCTCGCTGGAGTGCCATGTAAGTAACATTAACAACAATCAAAATTAGCACATACACAAGGGTCTGTGACAGGCTAACGTGTTCGATTAGCAGGTCGTTTGGTTATTGAACATCAAGGATTCCTAACCATAGTTCTAGCTGCTACCTTAGTGGACAACAAGCCGATCAACGACTTTTTTTGAATTGTGACTTTTCGACTATTTATGTCCATGTCAATCTGTAACGTTATTGTTTTTGCCCGTCACAGTGACTGGTATGAGCCCACTCTCGCCGTATCTCAATGTGGACCCACGTTACCTGGTGCAGGTAAGTTAACTTAAGTTTTGTCATGGCAAACTCCCACGCCATTAAAGTCAATGATGTGTCTTCGTAATCAGTTTGGAGTAACGTAGTCTAACCTCTTGGATTTCTATTTTTATTCAAAGGATTCAGAAGAATTTATTCTGCCCATGGGGGCAAGCAAAACTCGTGGTCGTTTCGAATTGGCTTTCTTCACTATCGGTGGATGCTGCATAACAGGCAAGTCCGTCTGAATTAGGAGACAATTAAACTCCCGTCGTCTTAACGATAATTTATTCGATGTTACAGAGAGTGTTTCCTCAGTTGTCCTTATATTCTTCCTACAGGTGCCGCATTCGGAACGGTCAATGGACTCCGTATGGGTCTAAGAGAGACCAGAGATATGGCTTGGTCCAAACCACGAAATGTACAGTAAGTGTCTTGAAATAGTTGTTGAGAGAATCATTTTATCTTATGGAGGACAGAGTTGTCTTACTGCTTGCCATTGTATTCAGCACATCCTGTACTCAAGATAATAACATGAAATGATAATGATACGGACATGTTGATGACTAAATCTAAACTAAAGCACTACTTACTTCACAGTCTTGCTGATCCTAGAACTTACCACCTGACTAGAACTAACTCTCGGTTGTTTAAAAACAGCACTCACTGATGCACTTTTATACACCTTTTTTGAATTGTCCTAGAATTGTAGAGATACTTGCTTTAAAAAGCTTAAACTGTTTACCATGTTGTTAGTCGCTTTGGTAAAAAATGCGTCAGCCAAATGTAATGTAAGGTAAATTGTGTGACCGTTCACCTCTGTTGGCCATTTGCTCAACTTGTCTGATTCTGTGTGTTGTTTGTAGGATCCTGAACTTAATCACAAGACAAGGTGCTTCATGGGCAAACACACTGGGCTCTGTGGGTGAGTACACCATTGTATTAGCCTAGAAATCGAGACGCACCCTAGCGGCAGCAAATTAAATTTGCTGCCAGGGCTAGTCTAGCAACTCTCCGAAAAATTAAACTTCTATCAGGCCAATCAAATCGTGTATAGAGTCGTTAGGCGGGCTTAACATAATGATTGATGGCAGAGTTGCAACGGTTTGGCTTGAATTCCCTGCTATTTGAAAACAAATGTTGATAATGTTGCTGTTGGCGAACAGTGTGACACGAGTTAAACTTTTATTAAGTTGGCAAAAGTTTGAACTAGCCAACTAGCTCCGCTGGTGGGAAACGCATGGGACTCATAGCGCTGTCCTATTGCGTGCAGAGTGAATTTGAAAGACAACCGATTATCCCGCTCCTCGGACTGAGCACTGCGAACGGTGAGTGCCCAGACCCTACATTTAAGTGTGGGTCTGGCTCGTCAGGCTACCATTGTATGGCCTCGGAAAACCTCTTCCACGGACCCCCAGCCATTATATTAAATGTAGTAAACAGATTGAATTGTTGTAGATGGAAAAAGTATTGCCTTATTGATTCCCAAATGGACATTGTGTTGCAGCAACAATTCACATATAGGACATAGATTATATAGAAATATGATCTGGTGAAGAAATTCAGTATATAATGTGTAAGTTGTCTATTTATTAAGTGGATTATCATCTCAGAGTGATGCCAATCGAGTGCCTCTTTCGGTCTCCCCCCACAGCATTGCTATACAGTGTGTTTGGTGTGGCCATTGAAAAGGCCCGTGGGGCAGAAGATGATATCAACACAATAGCTGCTGGAACTCTCACAGGAATGCTGTTCAAATCCTCAAGTGAGTGGTTGGTCAGTGTGTGTGTGTGTGTGTGTGTGTGTGTGTGTGTGTGTGTGTGTGTGTGTGTGTGTGTGTGTGTGCGCGTGTGTGTGCTGTTCAAATCCTCAAGTGAGTGGTTGGTCATTGTTTTTGTGTGTGTGTGTGTGTGTGCTGTTCAAATCCTCAAGTGAGTGATTGAGGCTGCTTTTACATGATATAGGTCATGTGACGTATTGTGTGATGAAGAGATAGAAAGACTTAACGTAAGCCATGATCCATTCTGAAGTCCACGTATTTTCCCTCCTTTACATTATGTATTACCTATTCTTATATGTAGTTGAGTCCTTCATTGTTTTACCTCGATATAGCTGTACATAGATATGCAATTACTGGACCTAATGTCTATATTCAACTTGTGTGTGTGTGTGTGTGTGTGTGTGGGGCAGGTGGTCTCAAAGGTGTTGCAAGAGGAGGTCTTGCAGGCTTGGCTTTGTCCGGATTGTACGCGCTGTACAACAACTGGGATCACCTAAAGGGCTCCACCCCTACCCGCTACTGACCGCCACGCCTCGGCCCAGAGGACACTGGGATACTGGAGGAAATACTGGCTGGGGGACGGGGTGGCCAAACCACAGACTTTTAAAATTTGACTCGGATCACCCTCAACCCATCCTATCCCAACCCAACCCCAAATACCCACCACTTTCCCCTCTTCCTGCTCACTTCACCACTCTGAGGGGATGATGTGGTTCGGCTTGGCCACCGGGACCAGAAGATCTCTGTTTAGGTTTTACTCAGCATATTTATTAACCAGGCAAACGATGCCACGAAAAGTGAAATGTGAAACACTGTGGTGGTGTTTTTTCTTTTCTATTTTTTCTTCCAGTGTTACCCTTTCCTGAGGCCAAAGGAGACGAATGTACACACTTAATGGTTGATCTCTGAAGATCATGATGCACTTTCATAGTCCCAACATGTCTTGTGTCAAGCGTACTTGTTAAGTACAATCCTGTTCGGTCAGTGTGTTGATACAGGTCATCGTCTCCAAGTCGTTTTTGACAGGGGGTCGTGTCAAAGTTACCAAACTGTCCGTTCTCAAGTGACAGTAGGACTTCATTTGGTCAGCAGTCTATGGTGTGTGTTGAAGGCCTTACCGTTGACTCAACTGTTGGTTGACATGTGTGACCTAAAATGCAGATTTGTTTGAATCTCTCCTCGTACAAATGTGCCCGTGTGGCTAGTCGTGTCCTTAAATAAAACCATGAAAAGTCATCTCTACATAAAGCATTCTTTTGAGTCAGTAATTGTCGGTGAATTGTCGGTTACTGTTGTACTGTCAGTCTTAATTGGGTATTATTGCTAAAATTGCACTAAATGAATGACTTCATAAACATTAGAATGTGTTTTTTATGCTGGAAAGGTTAGATCCAAAATAACGTTAATGTGAAAATATAAGTAAATGTTGTCCGCATACTCTATTGTACCCATACGTCGTTGTTACAGCAGATGACGCAGATCTCTAAATTGTTCTCTTCATTACTAATTCCGTGAAGTTAAACAAGGAACTAGGCAACAAAGTGAACACAAGGACAAAAGTAGGGAGAAATTTGCAACGATCTCAACATCCCATTTTCCCCAAACTGACTTCAGGGCTATGTGCTGTGCCCATGTCACTAATATCAAAACAAACAAACCTTGTTGCTCGTGTAGTGATTTATTCAGAATTAGACGCTGGTTGTGTTTTTATGTGATCATAGTTCATGGTTACATTGTTACTGAATAAACAACACTAGGTGACTCCAAGTTGCCATCTCCGTGGCGAACACATGATTGATGAACAGCTTATGTGCAAACAATAGCATTTACAGTCCGTGTTTCGGCAACTCCCCAAGAGGGAAAATGCCCTTTTCCTATCTCAAGTAGACAATGAGCTGAAAATGGTCCTTAGCGTGTCCATTGTAGGTTATGACAAAATAATCTGAAATATACAAGCCAGCGCTAATGTACAGCACACAGTTGTGACAAATGTTGCACATTCAAACCCGGATGTTTGTGTATGAAAGCCCTGTGTTGGTAAAATGTCTTTTATGTACATTTTGAGGAACTGCAGGACGGAGAGCCCAGAGCAAATGTCCAAACGAGGACAGTAAAGTAAAGTATCAAATCCAAATCAAATCAGTTCAACAGAGCATCTGCAGTGGCTGCAGCATACGGAGACATGGATGAGACGAGGAAACATTTGGTTGGTGTTTGAGAATAGCGTGAACAATAAATATTTTGTTTTGTTCTATATGATTTCACGTATAGGCCTAAAGCTGTTCTGGTAGGAAAACTCACTACATGGAACACCTACAGAGATGCTGTGAAAACTACTGGCTGAACAGGAATGAGAAAGTCATGGTCTGGATACAGAGGCGAGCGCACAAGTCTGCTGCAGCGGCGGCTTCCTCGGTTGCACCTGAAGGGGTTGGATGACCCCTCGTTTGCTCACCAGAGACGGAGAGAAAAGAAGGAAGGGGAACAGCATGCACGTTTGGCAACGGCAGTATGCTAGCATGGGAGGTGATGGGCGTCAGGGTTCTAGATGTGTTCCAGGGTCTCAGGCGACACGCAGAGAAGCTAAAACTGCAGAGCGCAACATAGTCCTACAGGCATCATGCGGTAACCGAAGCAACTGTTGCTATGGTGATGTTGACCCCGCCCTCCATGAAGAAAGGCGTGGAACGGATGGTGGGGTGAAGGGACTACAATCGTTGACTGCAACCTGCACCTCCCTCTAACCAGAGCGCAAGCACAGCTCCCCCTAGTGGCGGGGAGGTTTCAAGCCCTGCGTTACAGGTGAACAGAGCAGGGGTAGAGAGAGAGAGTGTGTGTGTAAGGGGATGAGAGAGGTTAAGGAAATGGATGGAGGGAAGGATCAGTGCATGAAGAAATCTCTGATCCTGGTGGCCTCGATCCAGGGGATGTAGGCGGCGGTGCGAGTGAACACGCTGGGCTTGTTCTCCACGGTGCAGCCGATTGGCCCAAAGCTCACCACGCCGTGCACCTCCCAGCGGTCCCGGTCCAGTTGGCACAGGAGCGGACCACCAGAGTCACCCTAAGCAGGACAGAGAACAGATTAGCATCGGAGCGTTGGAGCGTCAGCATCAGGCTAGCTAAAGGAGAGATCGCTCATGAGCGATAGCAAATTAGCTACGAAATGAATCAATCAATAGAGTTATTGTTTATAGTGCAGTATCACCATGCAACATGGTCTCAATACACTTTACAAACAAAATAAAAATCCACCAACAAGTGAAATAATAACAATGATAATAATAATAATAATAATACAAAAAAGAATCAAACAACGAACAATAAAACAATGCAAGAAAAATTATTGGAATTAAGCAAACATTTCCAGTCATATTTAACCTTAGCCTACAAGGGTATTATGGTGAATTTGAGTCCAGGCCAAAATGTTTAGAAAAAGCTTTTCATCTAGAGTGAAAAATGTCAACACTGCCTGCTCCCCTTACATTAGTAAAGGGAGAACTAAATGTAAGTGATGTGCCTTTTTTCTGCTGTCAGTGGTCCAAGAAAGCAGAATCGGTTCTGTACTGTACATATGCTAAATTGGATTTTTGCTGATTATTGACAACACTGTAGGCTAATATTCTTACAGACTCCTTGTTAGGAACTATAATTGGAAGTGTAGCCTTTAGCTATTGGCAACAGCTTGTGCATAGCCCTGTGTATAATTTGTCTGCTTGCCTGCTTGTTGGTGATTTATGAGGGTCCATGGTAAATTATGATGATTTTGATTGTGATCTGGGAAAACCCATCACATCAAAAATCATTTATTTCTGCTCCGTTTCAACCCTCTCTGGTGAAATTTCACCAACTTCAGATTCTGATAGCATCCTAGCAGCATGCTTGATACCGTCCCATAGCAACATCATTGATACCATCCATGGGCTTTTCCAGATCCTATCACATATGGTACTGAATGTGGCTAAGGAGCTGGGCTAGCATGCAGGACCCTGAGAAGCTTGGATTTAATACCCGGCTTCCACCGTTGCTCTCTTGAGCAAGGCACTTAACCCGAGTTGCTCTGAGGACAGTGGCCCTTGTAATATAATTGGCATATGTAAATGGTTTTCAATAAAAGCGTCTGCTAAATGTAAAAGTAATGTGCTATTCACCTGACAGGCAGCAGGGGGCCCCTCTGTGTCCCTAAACCCTGCGCAGATCATGGAGTCGCGCACACGGTCCCCCCAGAACTTCTTCTGTCGGCATGTCTTGTAGTCGATGATGGGCAAGCGAGCCTGGTTCAGGGCCTCCGCCAGCGACACGTTCTCCTTCCCACCTGAAAGAGGGGAACAGTGGAATAGTTAACGTCAACATGGTGGAACAGGGGAGCACTATGTGCCCACGGGGACCCGTGTTCGAGTCCGGCCCGGGTCATTTCCTGATCCCAACCCATCTCTCTCTCCCACCTCTTCGCTGTCCTGTCAATAAAGGCAAAACAAGCTAAAAAATATATATACTTGGCCCCAGCCATGGCGCAACTGGCTGGGGCACCTGCACCGTACACCGCGTCCCGGGTTTGATTCCTGCCCCGTGGTCCTTTACGGATCCCACCCAGACTCTCTCTTCCACTCACTTCCTGTCATTCTCAACTATCCTATCGCATTAAAAGGCATAAAAAAAGCCCCCCAAAAATATATATTGTTAAAAAAAACAAAAAAAAAACATGGTGGAACAAACAGACGAGCTTGATTCTATAGGGCCCTGTCTCTGTCTGGTTTTGTCTGTTAAGTGGTTTTAGGTTAGTGTTGTGTTGTGAGGATTTTTTCCTAAATGCAGTTAGGAAACATGCTTCTGTAATACCAAAAATCCTAAATGCCATCCTAAACTGAGATAAGATAGGATTTCATAGTTAGGAAGTTTCTGTAATGAGGCCTGATTTGAAGTTTCTTGTTGGCTTTCTGATCTGTATAGTCCCAAATTCATTCTACTTTACTATTATTAAAAAAAAATTTTCAAGTAATTGAAATGAATGATTAATTGAAAATGATTCATTGAACAATCATAAACAAGTTCACCTAAATACAAGAGAGTCTGTCTTTTTGCATTGAGCCAAAACAACAATAAAAATAACTGATTTGGACCATATATATGTCTTTGCTACTTAGTTAGTATAAAGATACTTTGAGCTACTTACTTTTGAGTCAAAATCTTCTTAAAAACAGGTAATTTTATCTGCCAGTGGAGTAAGTAAATTTACCTTAAATTGTCTTAAATCTTCAATCTTATCTTAAATTAAGATAAAATGGTTTACTCCACTGGCAGATAAATTTACTTGTTTTTATGTCTTAATTTAAGAAGATTTTGACTTATTTTAAGTCAAATAATCCTACAAGAGAGCTCAAAGTAAGTATCTTTTTACTAAAAACAACACTACCTAGATTTGTTATCTTAATATAATATTACAACACTTGGTAAGATATCATTTTTGCAGTGTGTGGGTTGGTGCAGTGTGGCCTACCCCGTGTGTCCCCCCAGCCAGTCACCCAGCAGTAGTGTCCGGGCTTCAGGTTGATCTGCTTGCGCGGCAGGCAGGCGTAGCGGACGAAGTTGCTGGGCTGGATGTCAGTGCCGGCCTTGACCAGGGCGATGTCGTAGTCCAGCTCGCTGTGCGCCGGGTAGCGGAAGCGCTCGTGCCGGTAGATGCGCTTGACGGGGAACATGCGCTCCGGCGTCTCGGAGCGCTTCAGCTGGTGCTTCCCGACGACGATACGCCAGCTTCCAGGATCCTCGGCCTTCCCCCTGCGGAAGAATAGGGGATGTAATAAGGAATATTCAATAATTAATTTAAAATAATTGATCATTTCAAATAATCCACTAATTGTTATGCTTATGCCCGTATGCTATTTACTTTGAATATGCATGGACACATATTGATGTAACTGCACAAATGTTTGTGTTTGTGTGTGTGTGTGTGTGTGTGTGTGTGTGTGTGTGTGTGTGTGTGTGTGTGTGTGTGTGTGTGTGTGTCTGTGTGTGTGTGTGTGTGTGTGTGTGTGTGTGTGTAGGAATAAGTCTACAAATTTAGCTAGCCCATCCTGTTCCCTTGGTTCTTTTAATGGAATGTGAGGTTTATTTTAAACTTAATTATCCTCAACATTGTCCCCTAGATCTGTTGCTGTTGGTTTGAAATCTATTCGGATGAGAATCTGCCACATTAATGAAGGTACAGTTATATGATTTTAGTATCCTCCACAACGAACATTTTTTAGGCTGCTATGAGCATGTGGATGTGCATATTGAAGCATGGAAGGAGGGAGGTGCATCAGTATACTGGTGATGATGTTATGTGGAGGAGTTATGTTATGTGTCGGTGGTAGCATAGCGGCTAAGGAGCTGGGCTAGCATAGAGTAGATGTAGTCTGTAAGTTGTGCGTTCAATTCCTGGCTTTCGCCATTGCGCCCTTGCATAAGGCACTTAACCCTGAGTTGCTCCAAGGACAATGGCCCTTGTAAAATAATTGACATGTTTAAATCACTGGATAAGTGTCTGATAAATGAATAAATGTAAATGTAATGAATGTGTTTATGTGATTAATATGCAAGGGTATGCACACAGTATGTGATTAATATGCAAGGGTATGCATACAGTATGTGATTAATATGCAAGGGTATGCACACAGTATGTGATTAATATGCAAGGGCATGCATACCGGTATGTGAGTAATGTGGGTATGCATATGTGAGTAATGTGGGTATGCATATGTGAGTAATGTGGGTGTGCATATGTGAGTAATGTGGGTGGGGATTGTTGTGGTTCTTACTTCTGGAAACAGTGAGCAGCAGTAAGCACCCAGGTCTTGTGAATCAGAGTCCCTCCACACACATGGATGTAGTGCTTACTGCCCCTGGGACGAACCTACGTACACAAAGCAAGGTAACTTGTCTTTTTTGTAATTTTGTGAAACAAGGGTGTATTTTTATTAGGAATTTAACCTTTAACCTTTGGTATCTTTTGCACATTGTCAACTGTTTCATGTATGTGTTACTACGAGCAAAATGACACATGCATGTAACTTACAGCATCCACATTTCCATACTTTTCCAATATTTCATTAATTCCAGATGTTTATCCCAGATCTGCACAAAGGACCCTGTGAGACTAAAGTAGCCAGAACAGAGAAGAGAACGTTTTTTTTTATTTTTTTTTTACCTGCAGTGAGACTTGCCAGGGCCAGGAGTGAGGCCTGGCTTCGTTGCCGGAGACGATGCGTTCCGCCGTGTTGGGCTTAAAGTGGGCCAGGCCGCAGTCCTTGGGCCAGTCTAGAGGGCGGAGAGGAGTAAAGGTGATGATACATGGGGCAACTTCTTGAGCAATGTTGCTGGGCAACCACATAACCAGTTCCATTTATTCTGATTGGATAATCATGACAACTTGCCTACTGATGATTAAAGTTCTCCAGAAAAGAAACTGTTGCCCAATATCAATGAGAAAATGCCAGCACCACAATAATGAGGAACATTGCCCAGCAACATTGCTCAAAACGTTGCCCCATGTATCATCAGCTTAAGAGGAGAACACTGAGTTGCTGCTGCCTGACAGCTTAAAGTCCCACACAGAGGGCCTCACTGATCAGAGCATCAGAAAGGAAATGGCTGAAAATGTGATGGCCAAGCAACAAAAGGGGCACTTGCAACAAGGCCTTATGTGACAGCAGTATCTACTGAGCTATCGAGTCTGGAGGCAACTCATCTTATTGATGGTCAGTACCAAAGGTTATAGAGCTAAATTATGTGTGCTGTGTGTCTTTTTGACAGCTGACGGTACTAGAAAGTTAACGGCTGAAACGAAATGGACCAAGGAAGGTATTTACATATGGGACCTAGTCTTGTGAAGCTAGATGACATTTACTGATGTGTGTTCACAATCTAGAGACAAATATATTATCATAAATCAGTGATGATGGTCTCCTGGGAGCACATATGTTCAGAGAGAAGTGTTCTTCAACAAAATATTCTTCGTGCACCACAGGGTGGCGCCAAATAGCCTTCATCACATAAGGTTCATTCGGACACAACAGTTCTAGGAACACAGCTCTACTAACTGGAGAGACCCCCCCTAGCACTACACAGTTCCTAGGTTTCTTTTTTCTGCTTTCACTTGCACATAGTAGGAACTCATATGACACACATTAGTAGCCCACTGATTACATGAACATAAAGTAATGAAACGGGCAGCATTGCTATTTAGTTAAGCTGCTGAAATTTATTGACATATTAGAAGCTTGTGGTATCAGAAAGCATAAAAAAAGAAGCACCATTATTAATAAACATTTCTCATCTGTCCAGAAGGCATTTGTTGCATGACAGTAGTCAGTCTCTGCAGCCTCTACAGACACACTCTTGGGGCATGTAAGTGAGCTCCCATGTACATGCCCACAGAGTGTAGCGCTGTAGCTGCCTGGCTGCATTAGCTGCTGGCTGTAGCGACTTGAGCTAGGTAAAACCGATTGTTTCTGTTGTTTCGTACCGACAGTACTCTGTGACCTTGAGAAGCGGAGATCTTTGTGAAAACTCGCCGGAATTCTCCTTTAAGCAATTTAAAACAGAAGCTGAATTATTTTTACAGGGATTTTTTTTTTTTAAATGGTGCTTCTGCTGCCTTGGCTTGAACATCAGTCATGTTTCCTATGCACAGGTTCGTATGCAAAAGACCCTACCCTCAAGTAGGAGCTCAAATAGTTATAGTAACTGCGGTCAGAGGAACTTTTTAATCCCCAGTTCCATGTTGTCCGAATGTGCAGTGGAAAAAAGGGGTTCTAACTATATGTTCTAGGAACAGCAAAAAGTTCCTACAGTGCGAAAGGGCCTATAGTAAAAAGTAAAAAAGAAATCTGAAGCAAAGCCTGAGTGGTGTGGTGGTGGTGGTGGAATGAGCTGCTTAGCCATCACACTATGCAGCAACCTAAAAACAGTTGTAAGGAGTGCTTTTCTAAAACTAGCCAGTTAACATCCTGAAGGCAAGTGAAGATCTTGCAAACGCCAACAATAGTACCGCTGTTGGCTGTGATAAAAGCATTATAGCTTGCATACTGTGTCTCTATATTGTGTCTTTTGACAGTATAATTGGAGATGTGCTGATTTGACATTATTGCAGGGCAGTCCTAACCTGACAATAGCCAGGCAGAGCGAAATTCATCTGGCTATTGTCAGGTTAGGGCAGTCCAGCCTTGACGAAAGATGTACACAGTGCAGATCACTAGTGGAAATGAAAGATTTGTGTGTATTTCACATGACCATACACTGCCCAAATTAATTTGTAGATGAAACCAAAATTTGTTGCCTACAAAAACTACCCCTTAAAAAGTGTCAAATTCTTCCAAATTATTCCTTTAAACCTCAAATCTTCAACTACTTTTTACGCACTTATAAAAACACATTTACATTTAAGTCATGAAAAATGACAGTTTTGATTTCAATATTTTCTTCCTAATCGCTTTATCCTACTGTATTTGCTTGCAAGATTAAAATGTAATTCTGAACATTTTCCCCATTACTCTTCTTCTTATGACGATTTATGTCGTGAGAAAATGGAAAAAGTTTGATTTCAATATTTTCTCCTTAATTGCTGTAACTATTTGCTTGCAAGAGTAAAGGCTCTGAACAACATATATTTCAGGAAATCCAAGGAGTGACAGCAGAAGTAATAGAATAAAATCTCATCAGGAGGCGAAGATGCGTTTTAAATTAAAGCAGATTAAAAAAGTAATTTGAGATCCAAATTAAAGTGAAAATATTTAAAAAGTAGATTTTTATGTTTATGTCTTTCCAAAATCCATCAGCTAAGCTGAAATGGTTGGACTGGTAGGTAATAAATGACAGAAGCAACTTTGGTCTTTTAAATGGACCAAAGAGCGAAAATAACATTTGGACTAGAGACCACGAAATTAATGCAGCTTTAAATTGGATTGTAACTGACTGAAGACATCCACCTAAATTGAATGGATGGTAAGATTGTAGATGAAGACATTATGAAAACGTTTAAAAAATGTCTGGAAGGTGTCGCGGTTTCTCACCCAGGTGGAGGACCTTGTGTTGCGGGTGGAGGCCCGGGGCATAGGCAGGCACGGAGGCCGAAGCAGCATGCAGAAGCAGGGTTGGGCACAGCAGCAGTAGCAGCAGCACCAGCAACGGGTGGAGCAGACTCCAGGCCTTCATGATTCAAGGCTAACAGCTAGCAGCTAACAGAACCCGCTCTCCATCGGCCAGCATTTATACCCCTGAGTGCTGCTGGGGCTGGCCCTTTGTGCCCATCCATCGGCCGGCACAAAGGGCGGGCGGCCCCCACAAAACATCCACCCAACACCAACCCCCCTCCACCCTCCACCCCACGCCCCCTACAAACAAAACTGGATTGTTCTGGTGGAGCAGCCTGGTGGAGGTAAGTTGGCCCCAGTGCATGATGGGATTTCCATCAGCACTTTCAACTCAACCCAGTCCGCACCCCAGTATCAGGGCGCCGTGCAAAACAACCGAACCACAATACACAACACCCTCCTTCTGTCCAAGGTCACGCCACCTCCCTCACTCACTCTCTTTTTTTGTAGGTCATCATGAGGGAGGGCCGTGACCTTGAAATGACCTTTATCGTTGATTGTGTTTACATGCACACCAGTATTAGTCATGAAGCTTATCACAGTTGTAATCATTATTCAGGATATGGTGTTTACATGAACACAGAGGAACCTGGATGTAAATATCCCTGTAGGCTATATGTAATAAATACTAGTATCCTGGTTATTGATTACTACGTTCTATTGCTGCATTCTAGTCAGCAACTATCAGAACTTGGGATAGAATGTATACATGTTAGACTACTGAGATTTCTTTTTGAGTTTTCCATCTGACATAGCCTGGTTAACACGCAGACCTTCTCAATTGTAATTGAGTTGTTGAATGTGTCTGGAAAAGCTTAATTGACTTAGACTTCCAACAGGAGCGTAACTAGCAGTGAAATTAAATTTAAACTGGTGCATTAAACTCCTACCAAATTGTTTCAGAAGTGTAGCAATCTTGTAAACGAAGGTTTTAAATGAAGTTGTTTACACAATTCCAAAGAAATACACGTCCATGCCGGATTAGTAATGTTTTAGGGACATTGCAAATGGGCTTCAATGGCCTGGGTTTCATAAAACCAGGATAAGGGCTTGGGTTTCTAAAATAGCCACACAACGTTTACATGTGCCAACACAAAATCAGGATACTTCACGGGAACAGGAAAACACAAATACGGGATACTTCAGAAGCCCTTTCATAACTAGGATACTCAAGTTCATCCAAATGCACTCAGAGTTCTCCAACATTTTGTATGATAATGTGGTTAATTTTACAGAGTCCAGTGTTAAGTGTGTGAAATTTTGTTGCTCTTCAAAAAAACAGAAGCGAGACAAATTGATGACATTTACTGTAGGGAAATGTGACAATAATCAGGAAGTGCACTGAATAAAAAATAAAATAAAAACACTGAATATGGTCCTAATGCCCATCTTCCTTCCACATTCATTTTGCATTTTATATACAGTGAGTATATTATCTGAAACCTTTCACCCATTAATAACTTGGGAAAAAAATAAACACACTTTGTTTACAGTAAGCTTTACATTGTTTATCCAGTTACTTTTCGGTCAATACATAGTTTTCATCCCAGTAGACTTTTCAAAAACATATGTCATGGCGATTTACTAAGTCACTGGATCAGAGTTATGGCGAATATTGAGAGCTCATACACTGTTTTAGTCATTTGCAGGAAAAGCTTTCAGAGGATCTCCCTGCACATGCTCTGGCCTCTCCTACCTACATAAAAGAGCTTTATTGTGCTACAGCATTATAAACTGTACATGTGAATGTGCACGCGCCTGTTCCCACCTGCCTATTCACACACCCCCATTCACCAACTCACACGCACATACACACACACACACATGCATACACATACACACACACACACACACACACACACACACACATATAAACACACACACATGCATACACAGGGCTACACACCTGTTGTTCATCCTACGCCTGTGAGAGAAAGGCCTGTGTGTGTGAAATGGTCGGTTTGGGTCCTTTAATGTGCTGAATGCCCTCAGAGAATGTGCCGGATCATCCGAATGTTGAAAAGTCGTCATGAAAAGCGGTGGAAATGTCCAGCTGGCAGCAGTGGTGGTGTAGATGAGGCCCAGTTCACTCAGTTTACCAGGGTGCAGAGAGAGAGACCGCGACCGCTCAGTGGCCTGATAGGGGACTCCATATCCAGCTAGCAGGCTTTGCTGTCCAACACCAGCCCAGCTAATGTGTGGTGATCATTTGGGTATCAAATAAAAGCGGGAAGGATTCACAGAAACTACATATCCCATAACCCACCACAAAAGGAGTTGTAAGGTGATTTCGCCGCATCTTTAAAGCAACACAGTGTAGTGTTTAACACTATATAGCTTTGTTGTTCTGACCATGAACAGGACATTTTTGTCAGTTCTCGGTGAATTGGGCTTAAGGGCCATTCACACAAGGAACGATAACTATAAAGATAAGTATAACTGTAACGAGAAATGCATCCACACTGGCCAACGATAAGGAAAATCTCTACTCTTGTTGATGAATCTGATGGCTAAAATTTGATAGATTTCGATTGGTTGTCAGTTTTTTATTGTTCTCAAAATCGCTCTGATAGTGATCCCGAACGATATTGTTCTTTATGTTGTTATCGTTTATGTGTGGACGTCGTCATTCATATGAGCTAGAACAATACAGTTATCGTTCTTGGTGTGAATGGCCCTATAGAGTTAAATAAGTGCCCAGTATGTTGAAAATGTATGTATTGGGGCATTCCTACACTGTGTTACTTTAAAATCTCCCTCTCAGTGGCATATGGCTCATATGATGTGTGATGCCACTTATTCTGATATCGAACAAGACAGGGAGTTACGTTTTCCGTCAGATATCACCGAAGGAGCTTCAAGGTAATCTCTTTGTGTGCAGGGAATGCTACACCTCTGACACATCCACCAAGCAAGAGCCTGTAACTCATAACTCAAAGCCTATTTTGGTAGACCATACCAAAAACGTTGCATACCACTTTCACATTGAACATGCCTCAGGATATGTTGTGAGATGCTTACTCTGCTGTGAACAAAACTACAATTCCCAGAAACACCACAGAAGACTGTTATAGAGAGCCGAAGTCACGCCCTTATACTTCCGGTCCATGGGACCTATCTTTCAAAAAAATATGAATGGGAGTTAATATAGATATAACAATTATTTGTTGGTCCAGTTTGAATTGTGCCACGAATTTCACATATGATGTGT
The DNA here is from genome assembly GCF_046254945.1 of Alosa pseudoharengus. NCBI lineage: Eukaryota > Metazoa > Chordata > Actinopteri > Clupeiformes > Clupeidae > Alosa > Alosa pseudoharengus. The sequence continues at coordinate 12,939,862 of NW_027468674.1, read as the reverse complement.
GTGAATTTAAAAGATAATTTTTCACGTTAACTCATTGAATGCCAAGCTGTTTTCGGAAGCTTTGTCCTAGAGTGCCAGCAATCTAGACCTTTGTTGATGATTTTTGTACAGCCACAGCATATTCTGTGTTATAGCTATGAACACATACAATGGCTTGTTTAAAAGGTGAGACTTTACACTCTCAGTGGGTGCAAACCGTGTATTTCTGCACGCCACTGTTCCTGAGAAATCCCAAGCTAAATAGTGGCTAGTTTTCATCAAAATCGCTGTTTTTTTCTAGAAATGGAGATATAACGTCTTTCATGAAATATGAAGTGTTGCCTGTAAACTTTTCGGGAAGTGATCAGCGAGACCTGGCGAGACTGCCACCTAGTGATAAACCCACGAAAATGGCCTGGTTTTCAGCTGACGTGCATGCGTCACTGATTCGACTCAAAGCGGCAACCGAGTTATGATAAAATGTCCAGATTGTGCGTTTTCATGAGTTTTCGATCGTCATATATTTCATTTCCATTCATCACAGAGTTCCCAAAATCACATATAAGGTGTGTTAGAGTGTCTAGTTTCGTAATTTAAAAAAAAAGCTAAAAACGCAATATTACGTTTTGGCACTCAACGCATTTTGGCACTCAATGAGTTAAGAAAGTACTGTTGTTCGATAGACTTAAAAAGTTATGTTGGTTATATGAGAATCCGCTCAGTGGACTACATCTCTCGTCTCGAACGATGTACGTCACCAACGTAATGAAACGATAATATTAGCTGTTATGCTAGTTAACGGCTGCATCTTGCTGCCTGCTATGTCACTTAACAGTATCTTATGTACAGTCTATGAACGAATACAATTTACCTGATGTGTTTAATCCTCTGATTCATGGTATTTTCATACATAGTGTGGCTGTGAATGAGCTAACATCACTAGCGCGACTGATGGGTTTGTAGTCATTGGAATTACGATCTTTCACAATGTTGTTCAATAGTTCCGAAACAAACTGCAAATGTCTTTACATAAAAAATTGTCTTTAAAATTGTCAAATATCATATGGGTAATTCAAGGCACAAGTCAACCGGGACCAGAAAATAATTTATTTTTCGCCATAGACTGCCGTTTAATTTTTTTTTAAAGATAGGTCCCATGGTGGCTAACGGAAGGGGCGTGACTTCGGCTCTCGGCTCTATTTAGTTTTGGCCCCATATGGAAAAAGTTTACAGACAAGTTCATGTGTACACACAAAACACCTTAACCATACCAGTGTTTGTCTGTAAACACTATCTCCTTTCCTGGTCATGACTACGATAGCAAATAACACACATTTAATGCACAAGTCGAACATTCCCAAGCCACACATTTATTTTAACAAATAGTTTACACAATCACACAATCCAAGATGCTAATATAACATTAAATTGATCTGTGTGTGTGTGTGTGTGTGTGTGTGTGTGTGTGTGTGTGTGTGTGTGTGTGTGTGTGTGTGTGCATGTGCATGCACCCACGTGTGTATGTTTTTAACATAGGTATTAAAGGGCAAACACATTGAACACGGAATCACAACACCCATGACACAGAATTGATTCAAGTTAATTTTGGCAAGAAATAGTTGTCATAGGTTACGGAATGCACTCGTGGCAGTTCTATCAGAGGTTCTATTTACCTATTCTAAGCCTTCAAAATACTTTCTTAATCCTGACACTGGAAATGAAAAACGTTGTTAATTTGTTTTAGATGAAATGACTGGAATTCTTGAGTGTTCTGTCAACCAGCATGCAGAATGTAAAGGCAGTCGCTTTCCCACCTATAAATGCTGAGACGTTCGATACCTGTTCAAGATGAATGATAGATTTGGCACTAGGGGGTGTTTGTTTTGCTTCCTGCTTCAGAGTTTGCTATGATTTTTACCACAAATTCAACCCCTACTCCGTCAGTTAAAGGTGAGTTCTGTCTACAGAGACTACAGTGAGCTCGGAAGGGAAGAGTGTAATTTTATTGTCTGTTGAGCTGAAATGTCAAGATTCTTTCACCAAAATCTGATTGCATTTTCAATGAAAGGGCGTAAAGCCGTACTGCCCTCATAGCGATCGACGGGTTGGAAGTGTTATCTGGTTGGACTGTTATCTGGGTGAAGGAGAAGAGGGTGGTCACCAAAACAGAAAGAAAGAAAGAAAAAAAGTACATTCAAGGACAAACTGTGTGGTAACCATTGCTGCCTCAAGGTCAGTTCCAGTCTTTCAAACCTCTTGCGCTATTGAATGACCTTGTTTAAACCCTTTTTGCACCATACTAGTTCTAGTGAAATGATTCCCCATATAGTTTGTGTGAAGCACTTTGGGTGTCGGCAAATGCACAATATACAGTTGGTGTAACCACTCGATCATGAATTCATTCACACTGTGACTTTAACCTACTGGACCAATTCTTTACTCGGCATCCCATAATTCACTCCCCCACTGTGCTGGACCGCAAACAGCATCCAGGTCTCCGTAGCGACATCCTCTGTCCGACTCTCCTCCTCTTCTTCTTTCCACTCGGCTGCGTTCCGTCCCCAGCGACTTTCCCTGCCTCCGCACCCTCTCCCTCGGCGCCCTGCTGACTTTTGCCTTCGGGGTCGTCATTGTCGTCGTTGTCGTCGTCGTCGCTCGTCGCCATGGCGACAGCCGAAACCTTGATCTGCAGCTCCAGGTGTCTCTGGATGGCCTGGCCCAGCTCCTCGGGGTCCACCGCCGCCCCGTATACCTCCCAGGTCATCCCCTCCTCGTCCCACTCCACCTCCCGAATGGGGGTTCGTCCCCCTCCGATCACCATATCTCCACCACCAACACCACTTGGCTCCCCAGCTGTCAACCCCCTCGTCTCCCCCTGGTCTTCTCCACTCGACTGGCCGCTGGACGATAGTGAACCGACGGCGGTAGCGCTGGCAGGGGACCCCGCCAAAGACCCAGTCTGCACCCCTACGTCTCGGAGGTCGCCACGGGACGTCATGGTGCTGGCCTCCCTGACCGCCGGCCGCTGCCGCGAGGCCCACATTCGCCGCGCTGCTGACGACGCAGACACGGGTGCCGCCGCCACCGTCGCGGAGCTGCAGACGCTGGACGAGTCGCTGTCCCCACGGCAGCAGTGGGTCAGGAGGCGCCGGTCCAGGCTCGTCTCGCTGATGGACGACACCAGAGGGGGGAAGGCCAGAGACCCGGCTGAGAGTGACGACCTTTGACCCTCAGAGACGTAAGTCACCGGCGAGTACAGTGGGGGGGCGTAGTGGAGTTGCGTCGCGTCAGCATTAGCATAGGGGAGAGTTAGCGACACGGAGGTACCAAAACTACCAGAGGTACGCAAAACGCTGCCAGGGCGATCAGTCCTGCAGCATCCACCCAGCGAGCTGGGAGCCCGTCCATCAATGAGCCCCAAAAAAGTCTCGGTGTCCCCACGGTTTCCCCCGGCACCCTCATCCGGCCGCCCCTCCAGCGCGGTAGACCTGGGTGCAGCATCTGTGCCCGCCACCTGGTTGTACCCACTCAGGCTCTGTCTTTCCAGCCGTCCCGCCTGGAGGTCCCTATGGAAGTAGGGGCCACTGCAGGGAGGGAACCCAGGGGGAGTGCCCCTCTCTGGGGCTAACGCGGGCTTAGCGCAGGGGTCCTCCGTGATGCTCCAGGGACGCCCTCTGGTGCCCCCTCTCCAGATGACTGTGTCCGGGCTGCTGCTGCTGCCTCCGCTCCCCAGGCTGGTGGTCCTCTCCTGCCGCAGCACGTAACCCCCGGAGAGGACGCCGAACTTGGAGGCGGACATGTTGGCCCCCGACCCGGCCAGACTGCGCGGCCGCTGGGCGCTGGCGCTCTTGCGCAGGTCCGACTGGAACCAGGCCAGCTCGGAGCGCGGCAGCGGCCCGGTCCCCACGGCCGTGGAGCTCTTGGACAGGGAGATGATCGGGGGGTCGCGCTCATCACTGTCCTCCTCCTCGTCGCTCTCGGTGTAGTAGTCGCCCGACGCGGCGTGGACGCCAGGGGGAAGGACGTTGGACGCGCAGTGGTTACTCTCCGCCATGGTCACCTGGTCATTGCAGGAGAAAAGTAGGACTGATTAGACAGGCAGATTTAAGCAGTCTACCTTGATGTAATATTTACATAATTTAATATTAAAAATAACAATGACAAATGGCAAATGACAAATTACAAAAGTCGACAAAAATCTTAAAACAGCGATGTGCCGACATGAGTGCACTGTCACTTGCCACGTACATTAGCGGCAATTTTTATTTGTATTGTGACATGTAACCTGAACAGTTCAATTCCCCCAAGAACAATTCAATGCGACTTCTACATTCTTGATCTCTGGATCACCAGAGAGGTTGGGAGCAAGCTGATGTGTATCATCGCATCACTCGGTGGAAATGAAAGAGCTACAAAGGTAGTCAGTTGGGTTAGCTGCATGCTGTGCGTCTGTTCGTTTGTTGTTCCTTTGCGCATGTGGATCAATTCATGATATATTACCAGTCCGGAATCCGACATTGGCCACATTTAAAGGTTGTATCAGCGATTTCAGGCCCAAAAAAGGCCCAAACATAAATGATCACATTCATCTAATCTTTCCTAACGATCCTGGCTGTCTGCCCCATAAGCAGGCCGTCAAAAAAACGTGTCTCCGTAGGAAGCCTAGGCTCTGAGATCTGTACACAAAAATAAAAAAATCAGAATTAAGCATTAAGACTTGTGACGTGAATCTAGCCCATTGGGCCTGGGTTGAGTCCAAAGTTGGCTATTTAAATAGGATGAAATCTGCTCAATCCAGCCCCTACATCCACCCACATCTGTAGTTCTGTATTATGTCCATGCCATCCATATGTCTGGAGCCTTTAGCGAGTAATGCTAATTACCTGGCCTGAGCTGAACCCGAACCCTCTCATCCACACAGACAAAGCACAATAACAAAGATGCCAAGCCCATTATTGTCCCCACACTTATTAAGGGATAATCCACAATGTGAATTAGCTAATTGAAGATTATTTGATTGTAGGGATTGCAACAGATTGCAAGGAGAGTAGGCACTTGAAGCCAGAATGTTTAAAAATGAACTTTACAAATTTGTTCAGAAATTGTTTTTAAAAAAAAATCAAATACAGCAAACCAAGAGGGAAGTAAATATACATTTTAAAGATTTTTTTCTGTAATTATTAAGTTTTGTTGAACGAAATCTTCAAAGAGTTGGGAATATTTATCTTAAATATGCAAGAATTAAAAATCAACATTACTATATAAATGGTGTCAGACACACACACACACACACACACACACACACACACGCACACACACGCACACAAACACAGAGTGAGAGAGAGAGAGAGGTTGGGAGAAAGAGAGACAGAGAGAGAGAGATAGTTGACAGTTGCACCCGGTTATCTGAGGAGAAGGGAGTGGTGTGTGTGTTGGTCATAGTGCTGCCCAGTCAGATTACAGAGATTATAATCTGACTAAGAGGATGCAGGGCCCTAAAGGATATAAGGATATAAGACAGAGAACGAGCCTACCCACATGGAATTCCTGGGCTATTAGCCACACACACACAGACACACACACACACACACACACACACACATATGTGCGCACTAAACATGCACACACACCGCTCTCTCTCTTTCTCTTTCTCTGTCTCTCTCGCTCTCACTTCTTGTCATACACACACACACACACACACACACACACACACACACAAGTGATTCCTCGCCTTCTCCAGAGACCAGTGGTGGAAGTGATTGGAGATTAGAATTTGCATTCAGCCTGGAATAATGGCACAACAACAGATGATAACAAAATCAAAAGGCCATGGCTGGGCTGACTCCAGTGTATACATGTGTCTACCCTGTGTTGCAGAGAAGAAACCTCTCCTATATTTCTCTCCTAAATTCTGAATACGTTTTGACATATTCTAGGTGACACCTAAATGTTTATCACATTACATTTTTAGATACAAACTATCAGTTTGATGATGATAGAGATAATGCACCTACCTTTTCAATTTATTGAGTGTTATTATTATTCTGTATAGACTTATAACTACCTTAATACATTCTTAATAACCTAATAATGTGATAAAATGTAGATAACAGTATTATTTGTGCACAATAATAAGCTATCAACTGTTGCTACGGTTTTATTTAGCATTACTGAATTATAATAGTTTAGTGTGTAGAAATTATACATATCACAATGTTTACAAGCAGCATTTTGAATGAGTTTAAAATGATGCATGTAAATGCCTTTTAAAGTTTAATTTGAAACAATTAATACAGGAATTTACATTTTCTTAGGTGGTCGGTTATGAAGTTTTGAGTACTTTGATTTCTGATCGTACTGATTTGGTTTTACAGTGTTGCTGAGATACTCACACTGGCCTTTTTCTGCATTTAAGTCCTACAGCTAGTACAGTAGGACATGCTGTCCTACAGCAAGTGTATCTGTCAGCTTAAGTGTGCGTGAGAGAGCAAAAGAGCATGGGGAGAGTCCAGTTCAGACGTTTAAGCTTCAGACCTGAAATGGGCACCAGTTGGCTGTCCCCATGAATACATAAACATACACATATACACACGCACGGATGCACGCACACACACACACGCACGCACGCACGCACGCATGAGCACACACACACACACACACATACACACACACACATATACATGCAATCTCACGAATACAAGGTGCATGCACACACACCTACACATGTACACAAGCACAAACATAAACACAATGACAAACACAGTCAAATACATGCATACACAGACATATAGTTCAGTATGCACACAAAGCACACACGCACACTGCCTTTCTTGGTCAGGGCTCACTCGGAAAAGAGACCTCTGTCTCAATGTAACTACTCTGGTTAAACAAAGGATAAAAAAAACTATAATTGAATCATGCTGCTAACTAACCACAACTAATAAGGTGCTACATGTGGATTTTATTAAAGAATGCCCCTCAAAAAACATGACATCAAAAATGCCTAAAACTCTAGCAAATCTTAAAACCAAAATGTTCTCAGATGCTTTCTGCTAACTGATCAAATGCACCTCCTATAAATCAGATACACTCTGTCTTTAAATTATTCGATTTTGTATCTTTTATTTTTTTTTAATCATTCTATTTTATGGACTTTACTTTTTAACTATTGCCCTTTTATGCTTTTATGCACGATTTCCTTTTGTTTATGTATTTAAATTAATTGTATGTGTATGAAATATGCTATATAAATAAACTTGCCTTGCTTTTCTTGTGTATCAAATGTGCAATATGAATAAACTTGCCTTGCCTTTTATTTTACGAGTACTTCTTGTGAGGAGTCTTTGAAGGGCTCTTGATTTATATATGCGGGCGATGTCATATGTGATTCGGCTCTTGGTTAGGCAGTTCTGAGTCACCGCAGGTGTAGCGGTGGACAGGGAGGTAACATCACTCACAAGGCCTCATGAGAAAACATGAGATTCCTCTCCCAGCTGACAAGCTAAAAATAGCCAGGAAGGTTCAGCATTCACAACTATGCCCCTAAAGTGCTATCTCACTCCTGCGCACACACACACACACACGTACACACACACACACGCACACGCACGCACGCACACACGCACACACACACACAAATGCATAATTATGCACAAGCGTAATTACACGCATAAACGTGAAATAATCATCAATCCAAATGTTACATTATATTCTGCATTGTCTTACAATATTAAATCATTTTGACTATATTTCTCTCTCTTTCTTGCTCAATCCCTCTCTCTCTCATGCCCCTTTCCTTATCCACACAATCCACAAAAACACCAATGTTTGTCTCTCTAACACTCAATCTGTCTACCAATGTCATCTACTTTGTCACCTGGAAGCGCTAGCACAGGTTGAAAACACACCAAATTTGAAGATAAAGTAGTGTACTGCAAATCAACATGAGATGGAACAATAAGCAACAGTATCCTAAATGGTTTGACAGTGAAGTTTGATACAGCGGTATAAAAAGACTCTCTAAGGATCGTTTGTGTCTTTCTGTCTTTGCTGCTCTCCTCACCTGTTAGCTCTTTCTCCTCTCCACCTCCCGCCTCAGGTATGGCCACACACTCCGGCGTCCGAGTCCATGTTCCGCACACGCTTCCCCGAGCACTCCGACAACAACCGTCTAACAGAGCCGCTGCTGCAGGCTCCCTCTCTCCCTCCCTTTCCCCCTCCCTCCCTCCCTCCCTCCCTCTCCTTCAACAGGTAAGTCAATAACCTCCTTCCTCTCTTTCTCCCTCCGTCATTCCCTCCCTCACTCTGTACCTCTTCCTACAATCTCTCCCTCCCTTGACAATCCCCTTTCCTCTCTTACTTCCTTCTCTCCACATTTGTTCCTCTTAGTCCCTCTGTTTATTTTCTTTATTTCTTCTGAACGGGAGCGACGGACGCTGAGAGCAGCAGACCAGGGAGTGCTGCTGGGATTAGTGCGGACACACACACACACACACACCAACACACACACACAAATCCCTCACTGTAGGTGGCACATGGGGACCGGGGAATAAGTGCACCTGTGTGTGTGTGTGTGTGTGTGTGTGTGTGTGTGTGTGTGAATCCAGACATGTCCACACTCACCATAGAGTATATTCATCCTACTGCAGACCTTGCTGGCTTTTGCATAATAGCAGATCCCTGTGGTCTAATGAGGGTGTGAGACAGACAAGGGGATAACATTCAGATGTCACAGATACTCATCTCCACCTGTGACTCATTACTTTCCACCCCCCCTCTCTCTCTCTCCCTCCCTCTCTCTCTCTCTCTCTCTCTCTCTCTCTCTCTCTTTATCTCTCTCTCTTTTTCTCTCTCTCTCTCTCTCTCTCTCTCTCTCTCTCTCTCTCTCTCTCTCTCTCTCTCTCTTCTCTCCTCCCCTGTACTTTCCACACATGTGGAAATAATATTGCATGAGAAGGAAATAATTGTCTAACATCCAATATGGTATTTCCATTTTTGCTGCAATTTGACGTCACTTTCCTCTCTGCCTTTGTTAGTTATTCCATCGTGGCCCTATTTAACCTCACGTTTTTATAATGCACATATTTACACTTGTTTAATCTCATAGTCTCTTATTGATAAAAAAAATACACACACATGCCCCCTCACACACACACTCTCTCTCTCTCTTCCCCACTCTCTCTGTTTCACTCTCTCTTCCTGTATTTCTCTCTTTCATGCCCCCCCCACTCACCCCCCCCCTCGCTCTTACCCCCCTCCCTCTCTCTCTACCTCTCTCACTCTCTCACTCACTCTTTCTTTCTCCCTTGTCTCCGGCCCACACAGTCACAATGAATCTTCGTTACCGTAGAGACAGTCAATGCCTCGAGGGAGCTGAATGAATTTCCTTCATCTTTCATAATTTACTTCTTTGTTCATATATCGTCACACTATAAGGAGTCAACAGCAAACTAACCCTTTACAGAGTGTTGAAGCTTTCACAGAGTGAAAAGTACTTACTGTACTGTGTCAAAGAAGCGTATAAGCTGTGATATTTGTCTGTCCAAGTTCATTTCCTACTATGAGATCCACCCTATGGGCCCTACAGTAATTTGAATCTTGGACAAAGAGCAAAGTCACTCAATGTGCAAAGTGTCTCGTGGAAGAACTAAAGCTGTCGGGTGGTATGGCCTGTGGAAGCATTGAGCTGATACACCGATGTTTGAGCTTATAGTGTCTTGGTCATTCTATTACATTTTCAAATACATTTTGCCTTGTTATTGGATTAGCTTTAATTAGGCTAAAGATGTAAATGTAAATGTAAATCAGGTTTCTAGGCCAAGTATACTTGTGAATACAAGGAATTTGGTCTCTGCATTTATCCCATCCGCGAATTAGTGAACACACAGTGAGGTGAAGGACACACTAACCCGGAGCAGTGAGCTGCCTTGCTACCGTGGCACTCGGGGAGCAGTGAGGGGTTAGGTGCCTTGCTCAAGGGCACTATCTGGGCATGGGAGAGCAGTGCTCGACCACTTCCCCCACCCACATTTTTCCTACTGGTTGGGGATCGAACGAGCAACCCTTTGGTGCAAGCCTGAAACCCTAACCAGTAGGCCACGGCTGCCTGATTTGCAATTTGCCTGATTTTTACTGTAAACTAGGGCCCATTACAGTAAGTGAGACTCAGGCATTCCTACTGACCCTTTCCTGTACCTGAAGCCTGACTGCCATACAAACCAATCAACACTGGTAGAATTTGAGAGCACAACAGTCTGATCATTGCATTTCAGTTTTAACTGACACTCGTACTGTCACCACATACAGGACCTGCTGCGCTATAGAGAGAACGAGAAGGAAAAAGTGGTGTGTGTGTGTGTGTGTGTGTCCCTTTGTGTGTGTACACTCTTAAAATGAATGTGTTGAAAACAACACAACTTGTTTGTTTTAACACATCTTTGTGTCCAGATTGGGAAAACACAAGTTTGTGTTGTTTCCTTTTTATTTGTTACACAAAATGTGTTGAAAATAACACAATTTGCGTTGTTTTTTAACAGATCTCTGTATCCAGATAGGGACAACACATTCGTTTTAAGAGTGTATGTGTGTGTGTGTGTGCGTGTGTGCTGTATGAACTAGCAGGGGGATGCTGTTTAGTGTAAAAATAGTCACTGGCCTTGGCAAGTAATTAGCAACAGCTACTGTTTGACGTCAAATATGTGTATGTACACACACATCTCTCTCTCTCTCTCTCTCTCTCTCTCTCTTTCTCTCTTTCTCTGTGTGTGTGTGTGTGTATACGTGTGTGTCATGGAAAGTTTTTACTGTTGCAATGGGTTGTTTAACATGAGATCATAATTTCAAATTTTTTACAGTATAATTATGGAGAAGTTTGTGCCGTTCTGGACTTTAAAACATGTCCTTACTCAAACTGCTCAAAAGCATCTTGACATAATAATCAAACACTCTGAATGTTACAGTTAAAGACAGTTTGTTAAAGATTAAATGGTTAAATGCAGATTTTATGTTTTTTGCCGACCCGAGAGACCAGTCCCATGGGGCGCTCAGAGTGCGGTGGGAGAAATAATAGCTGTTATCAGATTAAAGCAAATGATAATTTCACATGGTTGGGTTGAACATTAACCTTTTTCCTGAAACACTTGCAGTTTGTTCAGGAGGCCACTGCGAGGGTCAACACTGGAGGTGATGGACAAGTTATGATGAGTAAACAGAAATGTGAGCACCCACCACACTCACTCTTAAAACGAATGTGTTGAAAACAACACAACTCGCGTCGTTTTTTTAACACATCTCTGTGTCCAGATAGGGACAACACAGTTTGTGTTGTTTTCTTTTTTATTTGTTACACAATGATGCAAGCACAACACACACCTGTCAAGCAACAAGCACACAACACCACACATACAGAGAGAGAGAAAGAGAGAGAAAGAAAGTGACTGTCAGTTTGCAGTGCCGTGTTGAAAATAGCATAACTTGCATTGTTTTTTAACACATCTCTGTGTCCAGATAGGGACAACACATTTGTTTTAAGAGTGAACCACACACACAAGTCCCCCTTGTCCTTTATGTGTGTGTGTGTGTGTGTGTGTGTGTGTGTGTGTGTGTGTGTGTGTGTGTGTGTGTGTGTGTTTTCTCAGAATTTACGGTCTGTTACACAGAGTTTTCATTACGCAGGCTGACTAGCCTGGGTTTTCCCATGCTGCCTTACGTGCACAATTTTATTCACACTGCTACAGTAGGCAGCCCGGATTCCATGAACTTCGTTTTCACCTCAATGAAGGAACCAATCACAGAACGGAGGTGGGACAGCAAGACGATGACGACACACCGAAGCGGTTATGAGCTACATACAGACGCATTTGATAGACATTCGTAGCGCCCAATAAACGGCTCTGGGCATTTGTAAACCACGTCTCAAATACGAGAAAATGAATGTGTAGTTCCCAGACCCACTCTCAATGAGATGAGGTTTGGCGTTAGCCAGGCTACAGGCTGACAAGGAATGATGCAAACTGACAGTCACTTTCTTTCTCTCTCTTTCTCTCTCTCTGTATGTGTGGTGTTGTGTGCTTGTTGCTTGACAGGTGTGTGTTGTGCTTGCATCATGTATAAACAGCCATAGAGGGAAATAGGGGGAGGTGGTTGGGTGAAGTTGTGTGTGTGTGTGTGTGTGTGTGTGTGTGTGTGTGTGTGTGTGTATGTGCGTCTGTCTGTGTGTGTGTGTGTGTGTGTGTGTGTGTGTGTGGTTTGTTTGATAAGGAAGGGGCTCAGTGGGAAGAAGACAGGTGTCATGTGTCCAGATGGACTGCTTTATTGCAATTGACTACTAATGGTAGAGATAATTTTTAAGAAGTGTGCCTTATAAACCTGTATACATAAAGGTGTGAGATTTTGAACATTCTAACTAAAGATTCCATTCTGGAACAATTCAAGATTCTAAAATTTCTGGTTGAACAACAAATCCAAATATTCTTTAGAACATTCATTTTTCAACATTCTTATCACACCGGTGTGACGGTACAACTTTAAGGGTTAAGGCACATGCCTGTATAATGCGCATATTAGTCAACATGTCAGCCACAATGTATAACACACAAAGCCACATATCAACATAAACAGATGGCACAAACATACAGTCAAACATCAGATAAAAATTATTATATGACTATAAGCTTTTTTTAAATGGACTTCCTCTTTAAGTACCAAGCAGGCAGAGGAAGTAGAACACAAACACAGAAGAGGAGTATTTACTGTAATTACATGGGTCTGTGATTAAAGTATGAAATGTGAAAGGAAGGTCGTTAGGAAGAGAGAGAGGTAAGAACACGAGTGAGGGTCACTGCAGGCTTTCGTCACCGCAACAAACCACCAATCAGTCCTCAGAACCCCTCTTAGAAGCCCATTTGGCCTGGGTGTTGATTAACTTTTGTGTTTATATGCGTGAGTGTGTGTGTGTGTGTGTGTGTGTGTGTGTGTGTGTGTGTGTGTGTGTGTGTGTGTGTGTGTGTGTGTGTGTGTGTGTGTGTGTGTTTGTGTGTGTGTGTGTGTGTATGTGTTTGGGGGGGATTGCAGATTTCAGGTGGGTCAGTAGAAAAACTAGTGAGCTGTAACCTGCCTGGCACACACACACACACACTTCTACTAGGAAACAAAGGACTTATCTTTCCTGGGGGGCCGGAGCGGACACAATAACCCCACCCCATCAATTATCTGCCCCCCTCACCCACTCTACAATCCCCGACATCAAGCGGAGTCTCGGAACATACAGAGGATTCGCTGGCTGAAGGTCAACGTCATTGGGTTGAGCTAGACGCTAAGCTAAGCTAAGCTACGTGCACATTGCGATGGGTGAGTTGGTTCGCGTGGGAAAAACGACCCCTGGGGTCTCTCTGACAGCAATGCCTGACTCATGCCTGGGAGTGAGTGAGCTAACGTGTGTGAGAGAGACCATATGGAAATCCGATGACCAGTGGCTTAGTTTGGCATAATGAAATAAAGACTTATGACTTGAGATCTATGCTAATACAGCACTTGATTTGCCCTAATCAGGTTTAGATCTGGTTTTGATGTGGCCCGGATCTGGTTTTGATGTGGCCCTGATCTGGTTTTGATATGGTTTTAATCTGGTTTCGATGTGGCCCTGATCTGGTTTTGATATGGTTTCGATGTGGCCCTGATATGGTCTGGTTTTGATATGGTTTTAATCTGGTTTCGATGTGGCCCTGATCTGGTTTTGATATGGTTTCGATGTGGCCCTGATATGGTCTGGTTTTGATATGGTTTTGATGTGGCTCTGATCTGGTTTTGATGTGGCCCTGATCTGGTCTGGTTTTGATATGGTTTTGATGTGGCTCTGATCTGGTTTTGATGTGGCCCTGATCTGGTCTGGTTTTGATATGGTTTTGATGTGGCCCTCATCTGGTTTTGATCTGGTTTTGATGTGGCCCTGATCTGGTTTTAATCTGGTTTTGATGTGGCCCTGATCTAACCTGACCCTAGCCAGATGAATTTCGCTCCGCCTAGCTCCACTCATCCATCTGGAACCGATCCATTGAAGTGTTGCTTCAGAAGGCTGGGCCTAATAAAAAAATGCTTGAATATGATTGAATAAGCCACTTGTCCGTCATCTATTGACGTGCTACTTCAACCACTCACATCGAAGCCAACCCGTGACGCTGATAACAGTCTCACAGTCGCTTCTACGCTATGTCACATCTATGAAACTCCCGCCCTGCGTCCTGATTGGCTGAACCATAAAGTCGGTTGCAGAAATCACTCTCAATGGAAGAGGTCCCAGATTGATGTGAGTGAAGCTAGGCGGAGCTAAGCGGAACGACATTCATCTGGCTAGGGTCAGGTTAGCCCTGATCAGGTTTTAATCTGGTTTAGATCTGGTTTTGATGTGGCCCTCATCTGGTCTGGTTTTGATGTGGCCCTGATCTGGTTTTATTGTGGTTTTGATGTGGCCCTGATCTGGTCTGGTTTTGATATGGTTTTGATATGGTTTTGATGTAGCCCTGATCTGGTTTTGACAGTTCTATATAATATTTTTTTAATTCTGATATATGTGACCCTGCAAGGCGAAACCAGTCATTTTGTGCACGGTGCTATTTTGAGAAAATCCACAATAAACAAACGTACAGGTTAAAATGTCAAATTTCACGTTTTCGCATAATTCGACAGTATACAGTCTACACTTTCATATTGTGAACAAATTTCACGGATAAACATACGTTTTGACTGTTAAACCCTTACTTTATTTAGGTGAAGATTCAACACATTAGCGGTCATTCCCTTTGTCCATGCCGCTATAAGGTTTTACGGTAGGGTACAGTAGAGCTAATTTACTCATTAAGCTACTCATTACTCGTTACTCAATGTGTCAGCTCTATATCGTTTTTGGCAGATGTAACAGAATATGAATGTGAAAGACTTGACTTTCAGGGCACGAACGGTCAAAAGCACGAACTTTTAGGGACCAGGAGACGTTTTCCATTGAAGTAGGCTAGCGCATTTTAAAAGTAGGCTAGGCTATACACAATCTGTGTACACAGAACTTCCTCTCCCCTTACTTCCCCCAAAATACATTAATTATTATTCTATAGTGACACCTTATGACCGTCTCAGGTATTAACTAGGGTGCAGAAAAAGACTCATTGACCGGTTGAAACTATGGTGAAACTGCATAGTCAGTCATCCGCTTCATAGTCACGCTACCGTAAGGCTAATCATAGCTGTGCCCTCACACTATCGCACGTAACAATTTACTTCAAAAGGTGATTTTCTCCTCTTCTGGCGTATCGTGACAGGAGAACCATGCCAACTTTGGATGCGGTTATCTTTGCGATACTTTTTGCAATACCCTCGATATACATATCGTTGGAAAGCTTAGTTTATGGCCGTTTGTGTGAGTAGAATAACTTAATTTTGTAAATTTTACCAAAACGACTGGTTTCGTCTTGCAGGGTCACATATTGAGATTCTAGATTTCTTTTAGATTACACTTTTTGTGTACTGACTGTAGATTATATGAAAGTTTTTTTAAATAAATTTGAGGAAAAAATAAACTTTTCCATGATATTCTAATTTTTTGAGAAATCAGCTATTGTCTGCTTAGATATACTGTAACCTGTTTAATATACACACAGATAAACTTTGATGACTAGGTGAACATACGTGAAAATGTTCCAGTTGAAGAACTGACAATGTACGCCTTGCATATTTTCCAAATTATTTTTGAGTGCAACACACTGGTCTCTATTGGATCAAAAACACGAAGGGAACATTTTTGTTGTTGCTAATGATAATTTCTTTTTAAATTGGCAGTGATTGATACTTTAGAATGTATGTAATGTATTAATGTTATCATATATTTTCCATATATTTTTTTTTCTCATACATGGACATATCGTCCACCGTAATTTTGGCCAATCAGAAAGCTTATGATAAGGTCAGAGTGTGAGGGTGTCAACCTGGTAAATTATGATATGCCAACAAATATCCAAGGACTATCCAAGTTAAGTGTGACCCAAAAGAATGCTAATTTCACTTTGCAACGAACACACACAGGTAGATCTATAGACTAACTCCACCACTCTATTGCTTTCCAGGTCTGTCTAAAACGTGTGTGGCTGTACCCAGCTAAATATCGAGGTGTGTGTGTGTGTGTGGTTGTACCCGTCTAAATGTCGACTCTGAAACCACACACTACTCAAATCATAGCAATCAATGTATGCCCACTCAAAACTGATTCCTATTACTGTAATTAAATGTGCTAAGACATTTCCAGCCTTGGCAAGGTGATTTTATGTGTGACCTGCCTATGCTAAATTAAAAAATCATGATTTCCAAGGCTATAATTTATTGCCTGACCAACTCTGAGTTCCCCTTCAGTAAATTTGAAAGTGGTCATAAATTTGCTGTCACTTCAAAAAGGACACTTTGGATATTAACACAAAACTTGCCTCCTCTTCCTCCAGTCCTGGACTGCAATAAGTTGAATGCATTCGCTTAGTCATTGTACTATTCATAATATGCCATTAGTAGTAGCAGTAAAGACAGTAGTGCTTGCTAACTAACCCCCAACACATGCCTTTTAAGGCTATTAAAAACCATGCAGAAGGGAGAACTACATACTGAAAGGTCATGTCTGCCTGTTCCCATACAGTAGCTAAATGTTTACACACTGACAGATATACTGTATGAACGCACTCAATACAGGCAGTTCTAGTCACACAAGACAATCTACCAATCTAGACTTATGCTGTAAAGTCAAACCGTGTCGTAATGAAGCCAGATTACGAGTAGTTGATGTCTTGTTCTGGCTTTAACTGAACACACAGTATGTCTGTCACTGTACCTGTTCACACCTAGGGAGCAGGGCACAAAGCCAGGTCCCAGGAGTCAGACAAGCAGGCCGGTCATCTTGGTGGTCACAGGTTCTAGGCTTGGTTCTACAAGAGTTTGTCCCTCTCCCTGCTGTCCCTGTCTTTAGATGCTTGGGTGGCTAGTAATCCATTCAGTGACAGCCGGTCTCAAGTGCATCAGTGTGTGTGTGTGTGTGTGTGTGTGTGTGTGTGTGTGTGTGTGCAGGGAAAACTGCTTTAAGGGCTATGGCACACCCACAGACATGTGGAGACTGTACCAGCCAATAGGATTTAGAACAGGACAACGCCATACAACAACACTGAGTTATATTATTCGCAGGAGCTACTACTACTAATATTAGGTGTGTGTGCATAGTGTTCTGTATTAAGTTGATTTTGCTAACGTGTTTACATAAAAATGCAAATAGCCTACTGTCATGCCATTGATGGGATACTGTGGAGAGTTTGGAAGTTATGGTAGGTCAACTTGGTGTAAATACACCAGTATTTATAAAAGTGCATTCTCTGTTGGAATAGTGATGACAGACAAACCGAGAGGGATAAATGACAGCAGCAAGGTTTCCCTTTATCTCATACGAATCGTGCATTCTTCGTTCATAGTCTAAGTTATAATAATGATCTGTCATGGATTTGCACGAGTTGATTCCCAATAATATGGTACAAAATGCGTTCCGTATCAGTTCAATACGGAACACATCTTTTTCCTTTCAAATACGGGATTTTACGGAACGGTTGGCAACCCTACTTATAGCTAAAAGGTAGCTATAGGCTAACTGGAGCAACCCACTTCCAGTGGTTATACTGTCACCTAGTGCTTAAGAAATGCAACAGCAGGTGTACGCATATAAAAGGCTACATCCTATGACCCTAATTTAAAGGAAAACTCTGGGGGGTGGGGGGTGGTGGATGGGGGGTATTGTAGAATGTAGCATTGTAGCTGCCTGGCTGCACTAGATGTTAGCTGCCGCACCTCGAGCTACTAGCACCAATTTTTTTCATTGTGTTTTTTTTTTTCATAGCGACAGTACTCGGTGACAGTACTCAAGAAACAGAGATCTATGTGAAAAATTGCCGGACTTCTCCTTAAAGGGCTGAAGTCTAATGTGTCCAACATGTCTAAAGTCAAAAGCATCTAATTATTTGTCCAGCAATGACAATATGGGTCAAAGCATTTGGCACTGACTTTAGACTTTGCACATTGATTAAATTATGAGGCCACATGTCTTTGTACAGATGTGGTGGCAGCTGTGGCTGGAGGCGTGTCTACAGGGCTCCTCCTTCTTCTCCTGCTTGCAGTCTCCGCCTACCTGCTCTGGGTGAGGAGGAGGAGGAGGCGGAGTCAGCGGCAGAGCTGGCATCCAGAAATTGTCTCGACCCAGCCCGCTGTCCCATCATGCACCTCTCCTCTTGCTTTGAGTATGCAGACGAGCAGACGTGGACACAGGTGAGAAGTCACAACAACAACAACAACAACAACAACAACAACAACAACAACAACAACACATTTGATCTATGTAGCGTTTTTCAAGGGCACCCAAAGTGCTTTACAATGAAGGGGGAACCTCCCTAACCACCAACAATGTGTACAACCAATGAAGTAAAAAACAAAGGAAAAAACAAATAATAACAATGGACAACCATGATAGAGTATTAGAATTAGGGCTGTCAAAATAACTGATTCATTTCGATTAATTAATTTGAGAAAAAATAACTGATTAAAAAAATTAGTGCAGATTAATCGATTCCGTATGACCTTTGACCCCGAGCCGTTCTAGTCAGTAAAAAATTAGACAGTAAAATGAAGGAGAGAGAAGAAAACGTGCTGCCTGGATCATTGATTGGAACATTTACTTTTAAAAAATGGCCTGATGGTGTTGATACAAAATAAAGTGTTGAAAATAAAGTCCTCTGCAATGTCTGCAGCAAGGAATTTGCATATCACCGGAGTTCATCAACTCTATAGTCGCACATCAATGCAAAGAAATAAGTGTTGACATTGAGGGGAGTGTTAATTAATTTTCATTGTGTCCCCTAGGTTATATCTGTGGCCTGAAATGCCTTGTATGTGAAAAAAACACTTCTTCCCGAAGCACATTTGAATTTATTTCCTCAGCATATCAGGTCATATCATAGATTATTATGGCAATTATTTGAACAGTGAAAATAATAATAAAAGAGTTTTTGAACTTTAATGTCACTAATGCTGATTATTCAATGATTCATTTGAATTTAAATATTTTAAATACTTTCATAGCAAAAATTATATATGCGATTCATTTAGATTAATTAATCACAGAGTATGTAATTAATTAGATAATTTTTTTAATCGATTGACAGCCCTATTTAAAATTAAATTGAAATTAAACACACACACACACACTCTATTTCATGTGATGTTTCCCCTGGCACAGCTCACGGGCGATCCCCTTCTTCCTCCCTCCTCGCTTTAAGAGCTGGCCGCATGCGAGTCTTCAGGAGGAGGACGAGGAGCAGGAGGAAGAGCAGGGGCCCACACAGCATCATGCCCCCTGGAGCTCATGGACAGCTGGGAGTAGGTCAGGAGGGGAGGAGGGTAGGGAAGGGCGAGACTAAAGGCCAACGCCCACTGGCAGCGTCTGATGTATCTATGGATTTGACGCTCAAGAGATAGAACAATTTTCTACACTTAAAAATAATGGAGTTCTAAACTTTGGTGTCACTTGATCATGTCAGACACCGTCAGTGTGTGTCAGAGAAGGGGTGGCTTGGGATATTGAGAAAGCAAATTAGTGGTCATTGGTCAAATTGTGCTGCAATATTAATGTGTGCTAATCTGTAATTTATGTTTGAATATTTTCTCATATATTTATTTCCAATACATTCATTTATTATTATTTTTTTCATCAATCAAGGAGAGGTCTGTTGTGTACAGAAGATTAAATGTCTCGTCTATTTCACGCCCCCATTCCCCCTCTATCTATCTATCTATCTATCTATCTATCTATATATCTATCTATCTATCTATCTGTCTCTTCCCCCTTCTATGGTTCTCTCTCTCTCCCTCCTTCCTCCCTCCATCCTGTGTTTGTTTGTATGTGGAGGGTCCGTCCCCCTGGGCAACCTGAGGCCTGATCTGTACCATGTCCCTGAGGAGCCCAGTGAGTGGGCACCCCCTACTGGCGGCACGGTGCGCCTGTGGTTTGCGGTGGAGTACCAGCAGAAGAGGGAACAGCTGGTGGTCTCGCTGCTGCGCGCCGCCAACCTGCCCGCCCGTTGCCACGGCAACGCCACGCTGGTGAGGCTGCAGCTGCTGCCCGACGACCGCCGCCATCGGCAGGCCAAGGCCAAGCGCAAAGGTCGTGACCCCAAATTCAACGACAGCTTCATTTTCCAGGTAAGTTTGTTTATGAAATGTAATACCACAACTACAGGTATGCCATGCTGTGTGGATGAGTGTACTGTGTTTTAACAGGTATCCCGTGGCTGTTAAAAGGAGTATACTGTGTTTTAACAGGTATCCCGTGCCTGTGTGGATGAGTGTACTGTACTTTTAACAGGTATCCTGTGCCTGTATAAAGGAGTGTACTGTATTTTAACAGGTATCCCGTGGCTGTTAAAAGGAGTATACTGTGTTTTAACAGGTATCCTGTGCCTGTGTGGATGAGTGTACTGTGTTTTAACAGGTATCCCGTGCCTGTGTGGATGAGTGTACTCTGAGCCTGTCGGTGCTGAGTGTGGACCGTCTGAAGAAACATCAGCTGGTCGGCCGTGTCCTGCTCCCTCTGAGATGGGCGGAGCTTATGGAGGCAGCTGGGAAAATCATGTGGAGGGACCTGGAGACCGAGAATGAACAGGTAACCACACCTGGCACACCTGGACGACCAAGGCAAGGTGTCTTCAAGGTCCATTGTGTGGAAATGTCTCCCATCTAGCAGTGAGATCGTATATTGCAACCAACTGAATACTACTCTAGCAGAAGGGGCACAAATGGTGTTTTGATATGTTTTGGGCTGAAGGGAGTGTAA
The DNA here is from genome assembly GCF_046254945.1 of Alosa pseudoharengus. Classification (NCBI taxonomy): domain Eukaryota; kingdom Metazoa; phylum Chordata; class Actinopteri; order Clupeiformes; family Clupeidae; genus Alosa; species Alosa pseudoharengus. The sequence goes on along the minus strand of NW_027468674.1, from coordinate 12,918,993 downwards.
ATGTGTGATTTTAGTCTGATGTTGTCAGTCAGTTGTTTGCATTTTGAGACATAAATTCCAAAAAATATCCCACCCATTTCAATTAAAAAGGAAATACTTGTGATATAGGTCATCATCTGTTCTGTTTACAGACTTTCTTTCATTATCTTGCTCTCTCTCTCACACACACACACACACACACGCCAGCCCTACTCGAATCACGGAGATGTCCAGGTGTCTCTGAACTACAACGCGCAACTGCAGCGCCTCACGGTGGTTGTTCTGAGGGCTCGCGGACTGCCCCTGCAAGCCGAGGCAGGTGAGTAAAGCAGTAATCTGCTTAAGGGGTACGTGACCCGGCCTAGCTAAGCTAATTTCTCTACACTCACTTTAAAAGCCTTACTATGGACAACAGAAGGAAGGCATGGCAGTGTGTGTGCCAGGGGGAAAATTAATGACCTAGGACTGAAAACAGGTCTCAATATCATTTTTGTTTTGACTATTACTTCCCCGACTGCTTTGGTTTTGGACAGGAAGATGGCGAGGAGTTTTGGAGTGAAGAGTAGTGTTGAGTTGGTGGTCTCTTGACTCCGGCCCAATTCAGGGTCTCAAGGTTTACAAGTGTGAATACGCTTGTTACAGTGACTGTGCAGCAGTAGCAGAAGTCAAGAGCAGATGCAAGCCTAGATTTCCTCACTAATCAGATTCAAAAAGCTATAAATCTATGTTAGATTTATTGTCTAGTTTCCCCATTGTTTTTTACAATGCACATTTAAATGTGATCATTACTTGTGGTATTGACCCTAGTGATATCATTATTAAGACCTTCCTGGCCCTGTCCTCTGGTCTGAGCAGGTGTGTGTGTGCAGGTAAGTCTTCAGCTGCACATGCAGGTGGTCCGCACAAAGAAGACAGCGCTGGCCAGAGGGAGTGAGCCCACCTTCAACGAGAAGCTCACCTTTAAGCTCCTCCCCCCGCAGATGGATGAGGCCTCCCTCAGCCTGCAGGTCCAGAGGGCGAGTGCCATTGGGCCAGGTAGGTGTCAATCAGAGCACAACAACTTTGATAAATGTGGAATCTGAACTAGCAGTGCATCCCGTGTAGTAGGGTGTTGAAGACTAGCTGACTGTATTTCCCATGTAGATACATTTAAAGACACCTTTCCCTAGGTTAACAGTGTAGTCAACAGTTGCTACATCTAAAAAAAAGCTTTTCTTTCTTCTAAAGTTTCATTGGGAGTGGTCGTCATCGGGCCTATCATGTACGCCAGGGGTCGAGAACTGGAGCACTGGAACGACATGGTCAGCAAACCTCAGGAGCTGGTCAAACAGTGGCACGGCCTGGGAATGGGAAAGACAACACAAAACTCAAGTTGACCTGGGAGAACAAAACTATCCCCTTACAAGCATGACCCCCAAATGATAACAAGCAGCTATCTGTACCCCTGTCATGGTTATGAGAAAAGCTTGGGGCACATTCTGGTGTAAGGCTATTTAGTTTACGAGAGAAGCATAACATTCAAGGACTCATGCTGTTATTGAGGATTAATGGCGCAGTTAAACGACTAGAGAAACAACGCCAGAGGTGCCAGTCCTTGAAGCCCATTTCACATTTCTACTGCTGTTAGCAGGGACCCTCTGAGTTTGGCAGGCAAGGATAAGATCAGACCTTGATGGAAAACAATGGAGAACACTCCAAATCCAATATAATCTCTATAATGTGATAATTGGCATGATTATTATCTATTATGATTCTCTCTCTCATCCCCAAATCCCTGAGAAGGCCTCCAGTCCTGACACAAACAAAGAAGAAACAACTCACGTCTTCCTGCATAAATATAGAACCTTTCAACTGCATCAACAAACATGTATGTTCCTAAGGTATTTCGGGTGGCACAGCAAACAACATTGAGCTCATGGTAACTTGGGGACTAACGAAACAAAACAAACATAAAAAAAAACAAGTTTTATAGTTAACATTTTGTAGAGCTTTACGTCAAAGTCTGAGTCATTTTCATTTCCAAGTATCTGCGTTGGTTTTGAACGTTTCAAACGGAAAACCTCTAGGAACAGACTGAAAGGGTCTGTAACAATCCCCCATGCTCACTCTTGTTCTGTTAGAATGGTGAATACACATCAGCGACTGCTATGGCAAAACATTTGTTTTCCATGCACACTTTCATCATTATTATCGAAGCCGATTATGAGGCTATGAATGATACATGAAGTAATATCTTCCGGTAAAAAAATAACAGGAGAAATATACACTCCAAATCACATACTTTGTCTGAGGATTTGTCAACATAATATGCTATTATGCTAAAACAGATCGTATGTCCGCTTTATAATACAATTCAACGTGCAGATTCTTTAGTCTATTTAGATTTCGACTGTTTGTCATTTTTGGTTAAAGGGGAAGACAAATTTATGAATAAACCTGTTTTATTGAGTTACAACAAAAAAGATTCACATCAAACCTTTGAATGGTGACTGCATTTACAGGGCTTTTTTATTAAAACAGTATATCAAAGAATCTGTGAAGGTACCATGAATGCTTCCAGTGGCCTTACTCAACCCCCTGAGCGAGAGAGCTAGAAGTCTGCGTTAACTGTGGGGAGTGCACTTCTACTGACATACCCAGGTAGGAGCTGAACCTGGCCACTGGACCTGATCCGTACCCTCATGAAGGCCAGAGGTGCGTTCAAGAACAAAGGCAAATATTTACGAACGTCTTCAAACTTTTTTTTTTTGCTTTGAGTTCACTGCTTATGAGGAAATAGGTCTCGAACATCAATGCTGGACAAGAGCTTGCTGTTCCGGGGTGCGTTTCCCAAAACCATAGTTGCTAACCTGTTAGGAGTTAGTTGGTTGGCAATGGGAAATTGCATTGCAACCAACAAAGTTGCTAACTTATGAGAAACTTATGAGAAACTTATGAGTTTTTGAGAAACGTGCCCCAGGTCAAACAAGTTTAGGAGAGTAAATGTGTTAGTCTCAGACGTTCACCCCTGTATGCCAACTGTGAACGCACCTCTGACCCATGCAAGAGACACGTGCCATCTGGGAGGGCAGGGGCAGGGGCCTGGCATACGCATTTATCCTAACCTGGGTGAGATTCGGGCATTAAGCCCAAACATGCTTGCCCTCTAAGCCTCTACAGTTGATTGAGATGGATCGATCCATGGCAGTAAGGCCTCTTACTAGCATAATCACTATACAGCTCTCACAATAGTAGACTTACAGGTTAGAACTCCAGCCAAAACCAAACAGAGCAGAGCTCAGGCCACGGTTATTTCAAGTTGGTAGTTTAGTGATAAACCTTGGTAAGGTAAGGTGAGTAGTACATCTACTAAAAGAAGAGCTTTTTGGCTTTGTTTTGATATCTGAATGAAGCCATAGAGCTCTTCTATTAGGGGGACTACCACTTTCTCTTTCTCTTGTCACTAAACGAACATACTTTAATGTACCCCCCAGAACAGCTTGTTCTTGTCAGGCATTTTTGGGTGTAGTGGGAGGAAGCCCAAGTCCACTGGATCCGACTGCTGCTATTTTGTGTTGCGACTGGTCTAAACATAGCAGGACAGTCACATGGATCTCTCTCCGTTTAGTTTGCCTAACCCTCACATGATCCCAGAGTGGTTTAGTCTAATTCACTGTAGTGTAGAGTAGATGTAGTCCATGGTTCACAGTTCAACAGTGACAGCCATGCTAAGATGGCAACACTGGTCGTTTGAGTCATTTTGAGTCATTCTATTGTCACAGAGTCCAAAACTCCAGGTGGTAAAATAGCAGCCTGCACATATGATAAATGAGATGCCATTTCCCCTCTGGCCTCCATCCAGGTAGTCCCCCATACTCGTTTTAACGGCTGCATCACCCCAGTACCTGTGACTCCACAGGCCCTGCTGTTGAGGAGTACGGTCACAAATATGTGATTGGAATGTTCGCAATCCGAGAGTTCCGTATTATGATGCGACAATTACCCAACACTGAAACTATAGATTGTTTGCGTAGAATTCTAGAAGGAACCAGGGAAATAATTCACTCCTCAACAGGGCAAAGTCTAAAGTCTTACTTGGGCTTGATTAATAACTATGCAAAATCTATTTGCAAATTTAATACCATGATAAAGATCCGAAGCACAAACATCTGTAGGTCAGCTAAAAGCTGTCTCAAGCATGGCACACTGAATTTTGCTCATAGACTGACTTTACACTTTGCCCTGCATTTCCATTGAGGCCCCTTGTCTATAGAGAAAGGGATGGTGCTGCATATACTGTAATGGGTTGGAAATCTGTCATTTTCTCAGTGAATCTGCATTGTACTGCAAACTGAACATTGAGTCCTTAAGGATTTAGTCCTTATGGCTAATGGATGGGACCTTTAAAAGAATAACTGCAATTACTGATTACTGTAGGTGACAAAATATCGCATTTCTACAGTAAAGTGCAGAACTGTCTAGTGCAATGCAGTTTTTTCATGTTCAAAATATTGCATTTCCTGCATATGAACTGCCAATAATTCCTCCACAACTGAGGTTTTGATACTCAGAAAACTGCAGTTTTGTAGTAGTGCAGTTATTTTTGTAAGGGTGAAATCCCAGTGGAGTTACATAGTAAAGCAGGATGGCCCAAACTACCCACTGGTCAGTGGGGATACATTGGAGAGCAGGATGGCCTAAACTACCCTCTGGTCACTTCTGGTATTACATCTGTTTCTCTTTTATGGCACGTTTATCAGTAAAACATATTGCAAGAAAACCCTTACAGTAGAAAAATAATAACAAGCAAATAACAGCCAACAAGTTAAAGCTGCAGTTGGCAAGATTCTTTTGATCATATTCACTGAAACCGATACTATGCTCTGACAGAACAACATAAATCAGCAGGTTTTAGAAAAAAAACCCGCACTTCTACCTCCACCTAGAGCCTTTTTTTTCTTTTGCAAAAATCCTCAGCTCCCGGTTCTTCTGGTCCAATCAGAGCAGGGCTGTGTGAGATATGATTGTCAATCACAGTCGGGTGCAGTCTGGTGCGCACTGATGAACACAAACTCGATGAGAGGGTGCTCGGTGGTAGTGGAGGAGGGGCATGAGAGTCCCCTCAATCTGTCAGACGTGCCAACTGCAGCTTTAAGACAAAAAAAACAACTTCATATCAAACCACTTCCTCAGTTCAGATTTTTTTTCCCCCAACTTGTCACAAAAGGGTGTGAAACAATTTTGATTTCCAGCTGCCTTTTTGGGGGTAGCCCTGAACCGAGTACTTGATGACCTTATAGAACTTTGGCCAGCCAGTCAGGTGTGGTCGAGGGAAACGAGGGAACGTAGAGGACAACTTGCTGTGCGCAGTCCAAAACACCGTGGAGCACCGTTGGAGAACCTCCACCGTCACCACATACTGCCCTGGCGCCAACTCCTGCAGCCGGACCACTGTCACCGCGGAGGAGAGCGCGCTGCCAGTGTTCCGGTACGTTCCGCGGAAGACCCACTCCCCCTGGGCCACGTGGCCGACGGGCTCCCACACCATGGCGGAACCGTCCTCCTCCGCCATGTCCGCTAGGCTGCAGAGCGCTTGCAGACACGAACCCACCAGCGCCTCGTTCTCCGGGTACCGCAGCAGAACCGAGGCTAGCAGCGGAACCGCACCGTTCCTCAAGAGCTTCTCCTGCTGCAGTGCTAAGAGGAGGAAGGAGAACCAAAAGAGAAAAGACAAAAAGCGGAACCGCTGTAAGAACACAGTTACTAAAGTTGTAGTTTTATAGGCCTACACTACAATTTGCACTGCATCATGGGTATTTTAGTAAAGGATTACATATATAAAGTTTACAGTTGAGAATTTGAACACAACAAAATGGCTGATTCACTAAATACGCAGTCCACAATTGAGTGAAAATACAAAGTTATCCGTATTTCACTGAGAAACCTCTGGATCTGGGTGCTACCAAACACACAACTCCTCTGAACACAACATGACTTTCAAATCAAGGTTAAACCTGACAGTGTGTGTGCTTACTCTAACACTACAGTGCTTCTTAGCAGGGCTGTCGTTTTGTGGAGCCTGTCAGCTGTGACTTGAAAGAGGAAATAAGTGGGATTTCACAGAGACCCAGCAGGAAATCCACTTCGCAGTCAGCAGTCACTAAATGGCCTGCCAACTATTCAAAATGCTACAGTTTAAACAGCGTAGGCTTACAGCTTAGCACTATGCTCTCATGTCAAAGTAAAAGCATGTAAGAATTTAGGTTTAAAAGAGAAATTGCCACATTTAGGTTAAGAAGCAACATTATTACTTTACCACGTCCTTTTACACCTATTTCAATTGTGTATGTATATTTCTTTCATGTATATAATCTACACTATTCTTTTTTTTATAAAAACATATTTTCAATTTGTATGTGCTTATCTTACTCTCATATTATAATATAGTTTAACATCCATGTTATGGTTATGGTTATGGGATTTGGCAGACACCTTTGTCCAAAGCGTCATACAAATACAAAAACAATATAATATTTAAAATTGAACAGGGAACAGATTAGAATGTTGGTCCAACTAGGAGAATAGCAATAATAAACAACAATGTCGATTCATTACATTACATTAAGGATAATATCAATAATAAACAATAATGTCAAATTAATCAACAGCCTAATGGAAATAAAACAATATTATACAAACTATAACGCATAAGAAGCACTTAAAGAACTAAGTGCATGTTGAACAGGAATGTCTTTAGACCCCTCTTAACCGACCCAAAACTATCACAGGAACGGAGAGCACTGGGAAACTCATTCCACCAACATGGAACCACTGAGGAAAAGAGTCTTGAATTAGACCTAGGGTTTATGACTGGTCGACACAACAGATGCTTATCAGAAGACTGCAGTGGGCGGTTGGGGATGTACATCTTGATTATTGAATTAAAATAACTAGGAGCAGATCCAGTCAGTGTCCTATAGGCCAAATCAAGAGATTTAAAATCCTGTTTAAAATCCGGTAAAATCCATGTAATCCTGTTGTTGTTTCAATGTGTGCCAAACGTATGTTTTCTGTCCAGGATAAGTTTTAGGAGAACAACAAATTCCTAGAAAAGGTGTCTGATTCTTAAGCCTATTGTATTTAACAGGCCTAACTCCTGTCCTTCTGCGCACAATCGGTCCCACTCAAACGAACCACCTAGTCCACATGGACCAGCAGTCAGGTCCAATTTACCTCTACCTCTGCACCGACACGCCTAGTCACCGGATGCTCCAATCAAATTGATTAATGGAATCACCACTGACCAATAGCAAGGCACGGAGCGCACACTCTGGAATTAAGGAGCATTCATTGCGCCAGTTCTTTTGTCAGCAGTTTCTACACACAAATAAAGAGTCAGCAAGATCATTACACAGGGCTGGTATTTCATTTCCCCAAGAAGAAAAAACTCTTTGCTATGCACCACAGGCTAAAGATTGATTGCAACTCCCTATTGGGGAGTACTGGGGGAGTTTAATGGATTTTCTCTCCTATGGGGTAGCCAGAATGGAACCCCTGAAACCCGTCTGGACAACCCTATTGGACTACCTATTTTAGGGCTTGTTTACATTTGTTTTCAGAATGAGTTTTTAAGGTAATGTGATCACAAGTGGTCAGGCGAGACGAGACATGTCGCCGTTTGCACACCGTGTCCAAGGTCTACAGCCAGAGAAGTTGCTGATCACTTGCTGACCACTCCATCACTGGCTGTCACATCTATCAAAGCTCCCATTCCCGGGGGTGCGTCAGAACACGTTAGTGTTAACGCTACATAAGTTTTGTGGTCACACGTGTTGTAATTAACCACCTCAGATCACAATGTGTCCTGGTGCTTGCTCACACCTTTATTTAGAACTAACCACTTGTGATCAGATCCCACAAAAAAAACATGTTTACAGGGTCTTGTTTACTGGCAGGGGATTTCTGCTTCTTTTTGTTGTTTTCCCCACCTTACAGGAGTGCAGCTCTGGTTCTAGTGAATGGAAATACTGTCAGAATGCATTTCACATTATGACTGAGAGTCCTGAGAATGTCACACCACTAAGATGAACATTTAACATGGAACATTAAAACTGTTCCACATAAATCATTTCTCACTGTACGAACTACATTTACATATACATCTATTCATTTAGCAGATGCTTTTATCCAAAGTGACTATTATGTCAATTATATTACAAGGGCCACTCTCCCCAGAGCAACACAGGGTTTAGTGCCTTGCTCAAGGGCACAATGGTAGAAGCCGGGAATTGAACACACAACTTTTCAGGCTACTGCATGCTAGCCCAGCTCCTTAGCCGCTACGCTACCACCGCCCGTAAGAACTATGTATTGACAAAGCCTGCGCCTCCAGTTGGTTTCCTAATTTTGGGTCTAATTGAAATGACTGGGTAAAGTTCAAAGTAATCCAAACAAACGTAACGTGCGCACACCCAGAAGTAGGTGCTGGATAAAAAAAGTGTTATCGTAAAAAAATACGAAGGAATATCCGCACACAGGCTCCCCTTCTTTAGTTTATTAAACTTACACCATTATCATACTGTTTATGTTGTTAGTGTATGTTGTGTGTGATGTCTTTAAGCTACTGGGACCATGTGTGAGCTTGTGTAGCCTACGGGTAAAGCGCAAAGCCAATCAATGAGTATAGTGTCTCATGCATGAACTAAAGCTATTGTGTGGCATGTGGGGGTACTGAGATGTTCCGCCAATGTTTTTGTTTAGGATCTTGCTTAAGGTGTAAAATGAGCAATTACATTGTTAGGTTATTAATGTAAAAGTAAATTCTGTGGGGGCATCCAACACAACCTGACACAGAGTTTCGTTGCATCTTAAAGCAACACCAAAGAACTTTTCCTTTGTCGCACGCACGCTATTTGTTTATCCAGCTCCGGCTTTGCAAATAACGATGTCCACAGACAAAGTAGAATATGTCGCATGATTTTATGAAAGTATGATGTATTGTGACATCATGCAAGTCAAATTTGTAGTTTCTTATGTCTCATTCCATCGAACTACAGATCCGCTACCCGATCTGGCAAACTTACATAGTGCGGTTATAGCCGATAGAGGGCCGCAAAGCTAATGCAGAAGTGCCTTTCACCCTGTTACGAGTTGATGAACCACTGAAATAATTTTGGAAACATTATTTTAAGGTACAAAAAACTCTTTGGTGTTGCTTTAAACTCTTGAAGTTTATTTCTTAGCTCCAATTATACAACTTTTTTTCCAGGGCTGCTCACCTCTAAATTACAGATCGGCTCAGTGCTACATGGGGACTCGCTTTCATATATCACTCTACTTCTCTCTTCCTGTTTTTACCAGATATTTTACAAAGTTAAAGTCCTTGCACCTTTGTAGTGCTACATTAACCTAGCTTTACTTTGACTTTGCTCCCATGCTCATCTACTAATAGCCCCTTAAAAATTCCCT
>NW_027468674.1:12867067-12904567 GCF_046254945.1 Alosa pseudoharengus | reverse complement strand
TCCCGAATATATAGACATACAGTACGTTTCTTGGTGTTTTATGGCCCCAACATTGTCTTCAAGGCAGCGCTGCCTGGAAGGCACTATGGTTAGGCATGTGTTATGGTTAGGGTTTGGGTTTGGGTTAGGATCAGGTGCCTTTAAGTCGACGGTGGCAGCGCTGCCTGGAAGATATTGGGGGCATAAAACACCATCGAGCCATACAGTACAGGCCATTTAAGTAAAACAGTATACACTGGGTTACTGTGGAAAGATAGGCATTTGTGACTGTTAACACATTTATTTTTTTTCCCTTTAGCCTTAATCAGTTAATGCATTACTATTTAGATTATCAAAAATAAAATAATTCAAATGTTATTAGTCAATGTAACTTTGAATATTACTATTTGTTTATAGATTTTCCTGTACAAGCCTGGTTTTCCTGTTTTTCTCCTTGTGTACTCGACTGCATTTTGTATCTGTACTTTTTTGTGTGTTTGTGTGTGTGTGTGTGTGTGTGTGTGTGTGTGTGTGTGTGTGTGTGTGAGGGGCAGACCGAGAGAGAGAGAGAGAGAAAGGGAGGGGGAGAGAAAGAAAAGGACAGAAAAATAGGGAGAGTAAGAGACACTCAGCTCGGAGCTCTACTCCAGTCTGTGAAGTCTGTTGAAATCCGGGGCGTTTTCTGGCGACCGCCCGCCTTCATATGCTGTGCAAGCAAAGTTTCTCCTGAAACTGAATCAATCATCATAGTTCCGCCTCTGAGGAGCTGCAGTCCTCCTGCACAACGGAAGAAACATTTTCTCCTGAACCTCCCCTAGACCTCTGAAATGTGCTACAATCATTTCTGTTTCTTCAATTTTATAGACCCTTCCAATTGCATAAAAAACACTTGCGTTCTTCAGGCATTTCTGGTGGCACAGAAAAAAAAAATTAAGGACAAACAAAAAAACACTTCAGGCCAAACAAAAGTTTTAAAGTCGACATTTTGTACAGCATTATGCTGCAGTTTGATTCATTTTCATTTCAAAGTATCTGCGTTGGTTTTGAACATTTCAACCAGAAACCCTCTAGAAACAGATTGAAAGGGTCTATAGAGTCCCTCCAACTACACGTCAGCCAGAAAATGATCAGATATGAACCAAAATAGGAAACCATACATAAGGCCTATACTGGCATTAAATGTTAATTAAACCCCTAATTTGCCATTGGAAACATTGGGGAGATTATGAAAAAGAATGAATGAAAGGATGAAATGTTTTGTCTACTGTCAAAATGGACACAAGGCAAAGAAGACCAAGGTCTAAACCACTTCACTTTAGTGTTTAGAATAAGCACAAAGAAGAAAACATATATATATAAAAAACATTAAAGCATTTAATACAAGTCTTCAAGTTGTCCTGTTGTCTTTTAACACATATGTACATTACAGTCAGTCAGTCACACCCCCCTTGATATAGGTCAACACAACTCATTTTTAACATAAAATCATCTTTGAATCCTAAAACACAAAATGAAAATCCCATGATGGACACCAAGAGTTCTAAAATTAATTCAGAGGGTTTTTTTCAAAATCCAAAACAAAACAGAAAATAAATCAGTGCTTCAGACAAGTTGTAAGCAGTGCATTCCAAACCATCACAGTGCTTCACACAACAAACATTTTGTTGTGAGGAAGTAGTTCATTCTGATTGTGTAATTGATCATGTCAAGAAAAAAGTCCTTAGCCCTCAAGACACCTACAGCCATGGGTGGAAATTAACTTTTTAAAACGTGAACATCTACCAGCCACTGACAAATAAATGATACAATTCACCAGCCACTCAATCTTTATCGAAATCTTTATAGCCAGTTTGATATTTCGGCATTTGGCTGGTGCTAATTTTTATTCCTGTCTACAGCAATGTCAAACTAACCTTAAATCTACCCACAACAACAGCAACACCTAAGGTCTGGGTTTGGGCACTAGGCTTAGTGTCCTTGTGAGTTGGCATCTTGGTGGCTACGCTACGCGAGGCCTGTTGTGGCACCTAGGCCGCTGGAGATGGTTTCGTAACCCACGGAGACCAGAGTGAGGACGCTACTCTCCATGGAGGCGGGCTCCTGGCTCTCCGTGGCAGTGGCAGGGTCCAATCGGATCTGTTTCCTGTTCTGGGCGTCGGCGTCGGCCATGGCTGTGGCCGCGTTGGCACTGGGGCCGGCCTTGCTTTTGCCCCCCCTACCTCGAGATTTGCCCTCGCGGGGGTGTTTGCTGTTGTCCTTGGGCACGCGTGGCTTCCTCATACGCTTGCGAGCCTTCTGAACTGTTGTCTCGGACTTGGGCTCCGCGTTGCCTGAGAGGATGCGGATCTGCCGCTCGATGACGCTGTCCACCATGTCCAGAGCTACGTCCAGCATTCCCGTGCCCAGGCCGTGCGTGGCGTTGGCGAAGGACTTGCTGTTGGCCGGATCGTGGAAACACTTCCTCATCTCCTCCAGGTAATTCCTAGTAGAGATGGAGGGGAATGCAAGAGGGTCATCAGTGGTCCACTGGTGTCCTGTGTACTGCAATATTTAATACTGCACATATTCAATATGTATATTATATGTTTAGATATAAATGTAGAGAAATTATTTAAATGTGGGTGGAATGAAAGACAGAGGGTCAGGCGTAGTCTAGTGGTGTTCTACACCAGTGTTTCTTAAAGTGTGGTCCGGAGACCACTGGTGGTCCGCAAGCTATCCCAAGTGGTCCGCGAGCAGACGTGGTAAATTCTAAAACTGATAGTTCCGGTCCTTGATTGTGATTGGCTGAATCACGTTTGATGCCGTTGTAAAATGCAGCATAAACATACACCTTGACCGCATTTAATTCTATATTACTGCGCTACCATAACTTGATAAAAATTTTGAAAGTAGCTGCGCTTGCACGTCGTGCCTAACAACGCCCCTTAGCTGTTCAGAATCAGTGTAACCTACGGCCTCTCGGGTCTTATTGCTTAAATATAATATAGATCAGTTGTTTGCAATATTGAACCAACTTGTATGTAAATCCAAAAAGTTCTGCAACACTGCCTACTGTATGTAAGTTTAAATATGAATCCTCTGACACAATAAGCAAGGTGCAAAGACAATAAGCAAGTGGTTTAGTGAGAAGGCCTATTGTGTAATATACTGTTGGAGTAGGTCTACTGTTTTTTTTAGCTAGGTAGTCTGTGATTTATTTTTTATTGGTTAAGTGGTCCCTGGTCTGAAAAAGTTTGAGAAACACTGTTCTACACCAAATGTATCCTTCAACGTTTACTTGTATGATTGGAGATAGCTAACCCTTGAGATAGAGTTTCCCAACAATGCTCTAGCCTAAAACCTCCTCCATATTTTCAAAGTAAGACAAAAATACAGTTCTGTCAAAATTTGATGTTGCCAAAAACGTATGTTTCAATACCTCTTTTTACTCGCCTTTACCAGGGGTGTCTATAAATGGGGAAGGTGCTGTACTGTATGCTTTTGTATTCTAAGGGTATTATAGCCTCGAAGTAACAGAATAGGTTGCTAATGCTCTGACTTTCCCCCGTAATCATGACCACCTTGACAAGCAAAAGGCCACATTTCCCTGCATTTCCATATGCAAACACAGGTCTCTCACCTTGTCTCGATGATCTTTGACCAGTGCTGTACATGGTTGGACTCCGGCATCAGTTGTTTGGCCATGTTCTCATAGTCCACGTACTGGAACGCAAAATCTTTCATGTCTTTACACAGTGCTGCGGTGTCTCCTAACGGAATGTAGAACAGTCAAACAAAAGAAATCAGCACGGAGAACAGAAGCCTAAACAACTATTTGAGGCAGAACTTTGTGTCATTCCATAGACAATTCCAATCTTTCAAAGAATTCCAAATAATGTGAATTCCATATTCTATATGAATGCCATGGAAAGCATTCTCTGTATTACCTCAACTTAAGTCAGAGCTTTAAATCATATCTCCATATGCATTGGTATCTGTGTACACCACATACATTCATAAATTAATCGGATGCATTTATCCACAGCAACTCAGTAGCTATCCATTCTGGATTGCCAGATTGACACTAATCAGGGTCTGATTCAGTGTGGTCCACATAAAATGGGATGACCAACGCCATCTCCCGTCAGCCTGGAAGGATACTTAAACTGCGACTATTTCCCCGTTTAGTTAGAGCAGCTGGTGGATCTTTATGCAGTCATGCTGTCTCTCCCTTGATGCACATCATTGTAAATAAACCTCTGTTCCTGATTTTTTCCCTACCATTGTCTGACCATTGCCCCTGACTGGATCTTCATTCATCTGCGGTGTCAAAAATGACCTATGGGAACACCAAACGCCTAATGACGTCGTCTCACGCGTCGCCTACCTTCGGTGAGTTTGGAGAAGGAGCTAGACACGGCTGTGTTGGTGCTCGGCGACAGCCCCAGCACGTTGAGCGATTCCAGCAGCGTCCGCTTGCTGGCCGGCCCTCGGCTGACCCGGGTGTAGGCCGCCAAGGAGCGCAGCGACATCTTCTCGGGCGGCTCCAGCCGTCGCTTCACCTCGTCGTAGTAGATCTGGTACTTGCGCGCCTTGGAGCTCTTCATGTTGGGGTCCAACAGCGAGGCCACCTCCGCAAAGGGCAGCTCGTGCACCGGGATGACCACCCTGCCGGGCTCGTTCTGAACTTCCACCACACCCTCCATGGGAGGGGCCACTACCACCTGTGGGTGCCCGTCCTGTGCCACCTGTGCCAAGGCTTGCATGACCACCGCTGGTGCCAACGCGCTGTGCCCTGCACTCTGGCCTTGGTTCTGAGGCTGGTATATGCCAACGGGCATGCCGTCAGCCACTGACACCTGGACTATGCTGTTTGTGGTGGGGATGGAGGACATATGGATGCCGGGATTGTGCTCCATTACTTAAACTGTGGTCGGCGGTTTTCTTGAACTGACTAAACTAGCACCCCACTATGGGAGAGTTGACATTTGGTGTGCTGATTTTTAGATAGTGTTTCACTCAAGGGTCCCATTACATTCCTATCAGATATTATGTGGTTCTTTTCCCCTCGGGTATGATGCACCTGTAAGAAAACAAGCAACTTTTCAGTTATATCAGAATAAAAATAAAAATGGACCCAACATCCTGCTGATTTCAGCATTTTTAACTTCCACCTCTGTAACTGTAAACAGTTTAATTACATGCAGGAATTATGTGTCTTTATTTTAAACAGCCTACCACTCGGGAAATCAATCAAGAAAGTGTGTTTTTCCCTTAAACACAACCGTTATAACACAATCGTGCTAAAGCCTCCGCTGATAGGCTACTGATTCAGAGTCGACAATTTACTTTCTGACTGACCTGTACAGAGAAGTGGCCGTGCATATTCTGTGCACAGAACGCCCGGTTGTGGCAAGGTGACCATTAAGCGAATTCGGCGGGCAAAGTTTAAAAATTGATCAAGTGAGATAAGGGTCTTCTACCAAAACTTTATTTTATGGTCTTTCTTCAGTGTGCAACAAACGGTCACACTGGAGAGCGAAGTGATCAAACAATCCACAATCTATACTTAATGTTGTAAACAGTAAGCTAGGCCGAAGGCTCTGTAGGACACTGCTATGTTTGGAATGTGTTGCGACACTGTTTCACTGTAAACGATGTATCAACGTAGTTGAGAATGCCTTGTTACAATAACACTGCTAACCTTGATCCAGATGTAACTTACTGACAGCTTTTCTTACTTACCGCTCTACGGTTAATGTTGTTTTTCTACTACACTGATCCTAGAACAGTCCATGGCGAAACGGGCGATGGTCTCCTTCTTCTTCGCTGCTATTTCGGCGGGTTGCAAATCAGCAAACAGTGCACAATCGCCATAGCTGCATTATCCCGTTTACGGATTGGACAAAATAGTCGCCAATCAACGTTTCTGTCACTTTTTATTCGAGGATCTCGTGTGTTGTTCAACTGACGTACCCAAAAGGGCGGAATTTCCGGTGATGAATGCTTCTCCGAACAATGGACTTCGGCACCACGCGCTACTCTGTTTCGACAAGTAGACCTTGATCCTATTACAACTTGGGGTTAAGAGGTGTGTCGTCAAAAACAACTAGATTGTTAAGGCGGCCACTAGGCTGCTCTCGTGAACTGGTATTTTTCGGTAACGTTTCTGGCAAAGTTGTTCTGTAGCCTAAACACTTGTATTTGCACCTTACTGAAAGTAAATTATGTTCAGTTGCGTACATAAGGCGTTAGTTTGGAATATAGCCTATATTATAAAGAATTTTGACTAGGTTAGTAAGCGTAGCCTAGTCTAATTAGCCTGTTGGTAATTTTGATTTTTTAAGCCGGAAGGTATATTGTCAAAACAATCTCATTGAATACGGTCAGAAATGTATCGCTGCTGGCATAGTGCGTAATGGTCCCTCTGATCAGATGGAAGGTTTATCTTATGTAGAGATGTAGGCTACCAAAATAACCAGGAACAAAACCCTCAAATACAAAGCGACATTTGATTAATTGTACTAATGGACGATGACCAACAGGAGGCAGTATGTACACACTTACAGTAATGAGCTGAAGTGCTGTTCTTCTGTAGGCCTATTACATTCAGTTAATCTTTCTCCATACTCATTGTCTGTCTTTTTTCTCGTATTTACGCTCGTCTTTATGCTTTTGTCTTTTGGCAGACAATTGTGTCCTTCACTCTTTAATAGCCTACTCTCTCTCTCTCACACTCTCACTCACTCACACACACAACCCACAGGGAGAGAGAGAAAGACTATTTAGGTGGTCCGTTACATAGAAAACCGTTGGAAAGAGCCACAGAAAAATACGGTGCTGCTGCCTGAGTAGGCTATGTGTCAACTTGACTTCTCTATGATCTTGCCACAGGGTTAATTCATTGGCATCTCTGAACAGATTTATGAGTACGATTACTTGCAAGATGAGGGTTACTTCGGCAGCCCACCTCCCTGTGACATGTTGGATTTGATCTGTCCATGATTTCTGCCACAAATGGCCACTCAGCAGGATGGTAGACCAGAGACACACATGCTGTTTCGTCAGGAAAGCACAAATAGTCCTTCCTCAGCACTGTTGTCAAGCTTTCACATATCAAACTGCAATTTCCTCTGTGCCTATTAGCCTCCCCCTTTCTTTCCTTCTTTCTTTCTTTCTTTCTTTCTTTCTTTGTGTGTGTGTGTGTTTCTTTCTTTCTTACGATCTTTTCCTATCAATTCAGTCATTCAAATGGGCTTCATTTCCAGGAATGTTTTCATGCAATAAGGCTATTGTCAAAGCCATGAACATGTGCATGAAAACATATATTGTGTTATGATCTATTATAAGATGAAAATGGTATATAGTAAAGTTAAAATAAAAATATAGATGTGAATGGTCTCTCTCTCCCTACCCTCTCTTCCTCTCTTTTGCTCTCTCTCTCCCAGGTTTCAGCCTTCTACCCTTAATAGTCTATTTGTCTCTCTGCTCATCCTCATTTTATTTGAAACCCCTCTTTCACTTGATAATTTTCAAGTGATTAAAAAGAGTTAAGCCCAGGTTTTTGATGTACAGCGTATGGGCTAATGAATCAAAAAGTCTCAATTCAGTTTCAATTGCCACCTCTTAAATCTCTATTGTCCCCGACCTCCTTCTCCTGCACAGTTTTAATTAAAACGTCAAGACTTGACTCATCTTGCACAATTAACTCAAAGCTCTGCTCTCCCCTCTCTCTCCACTTCTGGGGATATAAAGATTGACCCAGATTCATAACAGGCCTGTACAGCTTGATGAATGTTTACATTTCTGTCCTCTCTCTCTCTACACACACTTTCCATGTATTTTTATCTTTACAAAAAATCAACCTTTCCTGTCATTTTGCATCAGTGCTGTGGTAGGAGTTGATGGAGCTGAGGCTCAAGCTTTCTCATTAGCTCTGGAACATCTGATTATGTCGCGCAAACGGCTTTTTGAAGTGTCCTACTTTGAGCGCTATCTCGGGGAAGCATCCTGCGCTCGCGGGCACTGTGGCGATAAACGATCTGCTGCATCACAGCGGGTTGGTTCGGCTGACGAGATGTGAGTTGGTCTCATCATCACCGGAGAGAAAGGTGTCTAAATGAAGCATTAATCACTCGACATGGTCAGACGTTATCAGACAGAGTTTCCCCAACAGCACCTCAGGCCATATTCTAGTTTGTCTCTAAACAACTTGAAACAGTCTGGGAGATTTACCAGCTTTCCATGGGGCCTATTATGCTAGTCCAGCTTGTTAGTCCATGTAGAAATAATTTATATACACTGATACTCTCCATTTATCTCTCTCTCTCCCTCTCTCTCGCTCTCTCTCTCTGTCTCTCTCCATTTCATTCTGCATTGTGACATTAATGGAGTCTTCTGTAGGTGTGTATGACATGAATATTAAATATGCTTAATGTTTTGCATAATGTATGTGGGCCTATATGCATTTCTCAAAAGTCACTAGCACAGTCTGTATGGCAGAGACTGATAACATAGGGCACTAGTGCATCTTAGGTTCCAAATAGCTGTTACGCTGGGGGCAGGCAGCAAGGATAAGCTCTCACTGCTCTTTCAAATTCTCCCAATGGCAAGCGTGAAAGCCCAACTCCAGCCATCACGTGTGGCTTAGCTATTAAGTAACATTTACATTTATAATTGTAACAGAACCGTTCCTAATTGACAAAAGAATCGATGAAAGACGGGTCACTTAAAATCAACCTAGACTAGTTAGCTCATTACAGTACAGTACAGTAATTTTTGGTGTATTAGCCGCATTGTGGATATACCGCAAGACAGTGTTTTATGCAAGTAAAAAAAAACACACACCATATTAACTGCCCCCATGTATTAACCTCATAGCTGAAGAAATTTTACAAAAAATCAATGTATAAACCTTGGCTAATAGTTGGGAAATTAAGGCAAACACTGATCTCAAACCCCAAACGTTGATCTCAAACCCCAAACACTGATCTCAAAACCTCCGATGCGTTGCGGCTTTACTCACTATCAGGAGAGGCTTTGGTAGTAAACCCTGAAGAAAAATCAGGAGTTTGGTCCCCAAGGCTGCTCCTGGCTGTTTGTGTGTGTGTGTGTGTGTGTGTGTGTGTGCGTGTGTGTGCATATCTGTGTGTGTGTGTGTGTGTGCATATCTGTGTGTGTGTGTGTGCATATCTTTGTGTGTGTGTGTGTGTGCACATCTCTCTCTCTCTCTCTCTCTGTGTGTGCATATGTGTGAGTGTGTGTGTGTGTGTGTGTACAGAACGACAAAGTCTACTGGCTTTTGCCTTGCCACTACCCTTTCATACCCAGGGTTTGCACACACTGGAAAGGATACTCCAGCTTCGCTACACAGTGTTTACACAACACAGGAAACCTGCAGTTATACCTGCAGCTACCGGTTATAAGTGCCATGCTCGATTGCCGTAGAGCTGGTCGCCAGGGGCCACTTCTGATGATGGGAGAGGTCTTCGCACCTCACTGGCCGAAGCTATTACCCATATTAGACCGGGCAGTCAGGAGGGTGCTGCCCCACTACGGTCCATTAGTCTCACTGAATGCGTGGGATTCAAGTAAAAAACCAACAAATGGATAGTCAATTGCGCACCTGGCAACATAAAAGAGAAAATGCCACTCTCAATCCAAGCACTGGCATCGGCTTGATCTGATTCTTTCCAGACGGTGTAGCCTAACAAGTGTCAAGCCTTGTATCTGATGCGTATGCACGTGTGTGTGGGCTAGAGGGAGGGGATACATGTGATGTGCTGTGTCAATCCTGTGGATGTATGTTTATGTGTAATGGAATGAATGTGTCTACTCTATGTTTCCTAGGTGTTTTATGCTACTCTTACCAGTGAGACCAAAGATAATTTTCATGCAGGCATGACAATAAAGTATATTCTATTCTATTCTATTCTATTCTATTCTGTTCTGTTCTATTCTATTCTATTCTATTCTATTCTCACGTGTAGCTACCAGAGTGCTGATTATGTCACTAGCATTTCCTTGGTCTGCACTGCAGCAAGGTGGAACTGCGAGGTGAGAAACTACAAGGCTCAATAAAAGAGGTCAGACCTCATATTGACACCACACCAGCAAGACACAGCATCTATCTTTGGATCGATCTGATGGAAAACGCTTTCACTTTTCCAGATTAAGAGTTGAGTCCAAAGTCCAGCTGAAAGTCCCGAAGGGACTCTATCTTTGCAGATGAAGCAGCCATCACCACCCATTCAGTTGAAGATTTCCAGCAGCTCACGATTCGCTTGAGCCTGGATTGAACAATCTCTCCCTGTCTCTTGACATGGAGCTAAATAAGGGTATTGGTGAGCTCGATTGTGTTTTATGCCCTGAATGTCGTCTTCCAGCGCTGCCACCGCTGACTTAAAGTGCGATTCTAAGGGCCCTGCACTGACAGAGGGCCCAGAATTATTTTCTGTCAAAGGGCCCAAATTTTCTAGCAGCACCCCTGATTCTACACACCCCACCGAACAACACCGTCTTGGAGAGAGCTGGAATCCCATTCACACCCTCCTGAAACAGAGACAGATATGGTGCCTTGGTCACCGGAAAATAGCCAAATCCCCCAGGGACCTTTTCCACGGCAAATTCGCCCAGAGAAAACATCCCACAGGCCAACCTCCAGCTGCACTACAAAGTAAACATGTCTGCAAGAGAGATCTGAAGGCTATGGGCATCAACCCAAACACCTGGGAAGTGATGGCTACAGAAAGATCATCCTGGAAGCAGACAGCACAGAACAGCCTCTGCAGCACTCCCAAGTCTCCCTTGCTCAACAGTCTGAGGCCAGAAGATATTGAGGATTCCTAGGTGATGTCACAGACGCGAGAATTCTAGTGTTGCCAAGGAGAGGCCCAAAGCCAGACAGACCAGCACCTGGCCACATCTTCACACAGTGGGGGAGAAAGTCAAGTCAAGTCAATTTTATTTTTATAGCGCATATAACATGCACAGAGTGCAACACAAAGCGCTCCACAAACAAGACACATAACAAAAAGACAAAAGATGCCGGAAGGAGCGGCGTAGTCGCCAGCGTTCCCGCGACATCAAGACAAACAAACCAATTTACAACATAAAAATTGACGCACAAGACAAAAGATGCCTGATGGAGCGGCGTAATCGCCAAGGTACCCGAGACACCTAACGGTAGACATACAAGACAGACAACAAACAAAAATGAACAAGTAATAAAATAAATAAATAAGAAATTAAAATAAAGAAAAGTCTGTGTTAACTTAGTCCAACTCAGTCCGATGGCAATGACATGGCGCACAGCTGCGTCTTCAGACCAACCCGGAGGATCCAACGTTAACATAGGCCTTCTGTAAGTGACGTTAGTAGGCCTACTTCAGTCTAGAGATCACTGGAAGCATATAAGCTAACCGTCTGAAGTCATTGGCGATCCCGCAGATCAGCAACTCGGTGGACCCCCGACAGCGACAGCCTGATGCTCCGACTCCGAGAGATGGCAGAGCTCCCCAACGTCAACGGTAGTTTCGAACATTGCTGCTAGCTAGAAGCTAGTCTGCTCATTCCATACTCAGTTAACATTAGTCTGCACTAAAA
The DNA here is from genome assembly GCF_046254945.1 of Alosa pseudoharengus. NCBI lineage: Eukaryota > Metazoa > Chordata > Actinopteri > Clupeiformes > Clupeidae > Alosa > Alosa pseudoharengus. The sequence continues at coordinate 12,893,002 of NW_027468674.1, read as the reverse complement.
ACTTTGGTCTGCACAATCCAGACTCCAAGCAAGGCAGATGGCAGCTCGCAGGTCAGCAGCAGCTCGGCGGCCACGGCACATCCCCCGCAGAGTAGGCCCATGTCCAGCTGTCCCGATAAAGCTCCTCGACCAGACAGTGAAGTGCAGCACCGTTCACGGATGGATGGATGGAAGGATGTCCAGTAGGCAAAAGCTAGTTCTAGCCATAGCAAGCTCCCAATGGACCAACGACATTAGCCGACTTGGAAGCAGTAAAAGGGACTAAGAATAACAACAACTATTGAAAATAACATAACTGAAGAAATAATACATTTAACTAGACAAAAACAATACAAAAAATGAACATGACATTATATAAAATCACGAACATTACATAAAAACAAACAAAACAAACAAAAACATGATGCCAGACGGAGCGGCGTGTCTCGCCAGCATCCCCGCAACAAAGTGTCACTGCCGCATTGGCCTGTCACACACATTTTTGCGGCAGAATCACTATCCAGAGTAGCCTGGGTGGCAACCGAAGTTAGCCCCGCCCACAACATTTGAGGTCGGGAAGTTCGGTCTGGACTTGTTCCGTTGTGGAGCAACTATGCCCGAATCAGAGCTGTTCGGACCAATCACATTGGGCTTTGTACGATGATCGACAGATGACCAACAGTAGTAGGCTACCTTGTCTATCACGTCATCTGAACACGCGTAGGTTGATTTTGTTTTCAACAAAAATGCTGTGGCTAGATAGCCTGGCGATCAAAGAGTGGATTGTCCGCACACTTGCTCCCATCAGGAATTTTTATTGAGTTTCACCCGTGTGTAACGTTTCGAGCTAAACGCTCTTCATCAGACTTGAATATCAGACAGACAGTCGCCATATTTAAACAAGTACAAAAGGTCACATGACCCATCAGAGTGATATATTTAGATAGATTTACAAAACACTTATATATACATATATCCACAACGTCATAATATCTACAAAACATGCACTTATAGAAAAACATTTATATACTATACTTTGTAAAAACAATTTATTTATATAAAAAAGTACAAGCTTCCACCCTATCAGAGTACTTGGCTGTGTATCAGGCCGCATTAGGCCGTCATACTAAGTAAACATGATATTGGCGTCTATTCAGTCTACAGGTTACTAATCATACATTTCTATAAAGGAGACTACATTCACATTTAGAAAGTATAATATATAATCATATCCAAAGAGCACTTCACACCGTCGAGTCGAGACATATCACAAAATCAGTTACAGAAAAGGCCTAATACTGAAGTCTTCATTTAAACCTTTAGGTGCCATTGTATCCAGTGTGTAAATCCAGTACAGTTCACGTTTGAGAAGTAGAGTGTCAATATGCCCCCCCCTCCGGGGACTCTTAATAGATTCTATTCCGATGTATTTTAGAGAAGCCACATTATGTCTAGCCTCTTTGAAGTGAACTGCCACTGAACTTTTCATATCCTGATTACGAATTGCGGATCTGTGTTCTGTTATCCTGGTTTTGAGTGCTCTTGTGGTTTTGCCCACATAGGCCAATCCACAGGGGCAAAACAGCATATATATTAAATTTTTTGTTTGACATGAGATGATGCCCTTAATTTTGTACTTTTCTCCTGTGTGGGGGTGATTGAATGTGTGTGTTTTGTATGTGAAGTTGCATTGTTGACAATTTCCACATTTATAGTTTCCCGATTTGACATTGCTGAGAAAGTGTGTAGGGGGAGGAGGTGGTAAGTCCGCCCTAACAAGCATGTTACGGAGGTTTGGCTGTCTCTTATAGACAACACGTGGTGGTCCTTGAAAGATCTGTCTCAGTGTTGGGTCTGTATCCACAATATGCCAATGTTTTTTAATAGTCCGTTCGATATCTTTGGCGATGGGAGAGAACTGGACACAGCAAGTAATCCTAGGCACTTGATTCTGGGCTTTTTTCCTGCTCAGACTCTCGGATTGGGACATTTTATCAAATCTATTAGAGGCTTCTGTGATCCAGTGTTCTTTGTATCCCCTTGTTCTGAATCGATCTTTTAGTATGGTAGATTGGATCTGATAGTCCTCATCTGAACTACAAATTCTCCTGATTCTATTGAACTGTGATATAGGGAGGTTTTTCTTAAGCGACGTTGGGTGATATGACTCCCCATGAAGTAAAGAGTTTCTATCGGTGCTCTTACGATACAGATCAGTTTTTAGAATATTTCCTTCCCTTATTACTAAGATGTCCAAAAAGTTCATTTTTGACTCATCCACAGACATGGTGAAATTTAGATGTTGATTACTTTCACACATGTATTTATGAAATTCTTTTAGTTGGGTCTCATCCCCTTCCCATATGAAAAAAATATCGTCCAAGTACCGTTTCCAATAGGATATGTTCTGTATGTAGGGATTCTTTTGTGTGTCGAAGATCACCTCTGATTCGAACAGTCCCACGTAGAGAGATGCAAAGCTAGGAGACATTTTAGATCCCATCGCCACACCAGAGATCTGGAGATAGAAATCAGTGCCAAATAAGAAATAGTTACATGTTAGGACACACTCAGTCAGATCAAGAAGGCATTCAGTTTTTGGGCTATTGATAGACCTTTTTTCCAAGAAAGATTTTGTAGCCTGTAAACCACCCTGGAAAGGGACATTTGTGTATAAAGACTCAATGTCCATTGTTACCAGGAATTGTTGGGAATTTTTCAATTTTACAGACTGGATCATTTTGATAAAGTCCATGGAGTCTTTCACATATGAAGGGAGCGAGACGACCAAAGATTGTAAAGTATGGTCTACAAATGATGAGATTTTTTCAGTCAGGGAGCCAATAGCCGCAACAATGGGGCGTCCAGGTGGTGTATCTGTAAATACTTTATGGATTTTAGGGAGAGTGTAGAAGACTGGTGTAATAGGGTAATCCACCTTCATGTATGCATGTTCATGTTTGTTTATATGTCCCATCTCCATTTGTTGGTTTAATTTCTCATGCAGCTGGTTCCTGAATTTCAAGGTAGGGTCAGATTCCAATTTCCTATAAAATTTGGAGTTTTTCAGCTGGTTCTGTATTTCACTCACGTAACAGTCACGGTTTAAGATCACAATAGCCCCGCCTTTATCTGCACTTTGAATAATCAAATCTTTATCCTCTTGTAACGTCCTCAATTCTTGCCTTTGAATTCTAGTTAAGTTATTTCTAACTTTATAATCTGTTTTGTTGCGTGTTGCAGTCGTTAAGTCATGTTCAACCAATCTGCAAAATGTATCCAGAGAAGGGTTTCTATGTTTTGGAGGTATAAAGTAGGATTTACCTCTGAATCGAGTCCTCGATTGCATTGACGTGTGTTCAGGTTCATCTTGGGATGATTGTGAGGATCCCGTAGTACCAACAGATGATGTAGGCTGTAGCATTGACGTCGATATATCCACCTCCGCTAGATTCCGAGTCACGGGATGAGAGTCCGTGACTCCGTGACTCGGAATCTAGCGCAAATGCGGATGATGCACATGTTCCTTTTTTAGGACAGAAACAGGGCAAGCTGAAAGGAAGACCCCCGAAACAAAATTACAAAGAAAACACGGCAAAAAGAAATGTCGACGCGGCAAAAGACCCTCGAAGAAATCGATATGCAACTTGGAGCCTACACAGGAGTTGAACGTGATCAACTTATCGGGTAAGCCCATTTCAGATACTTGTAGTTCAGTCCTTTCAAAAGGCCTGTCGTTTGTTCCGACAACTCAATGCAATGACTTTAACACCTACATAGATATACAACGATTCTTTCGTAACCTGAGGCTTAAGGAATTCTTTAATGGCAACACATCTAGGCCTACTTTAACCTATGACAACGCTGGCTCTAGTAGGCCTACTGGTTCTAACGAAGTTACCGCCCTCCAGGTGGAGGTGGATATATCGACGTCAATGCTACAGCCTACATCATCTGTTGGTACTACGGGATCCTCACAATCATCCCAAGATGAACCTGAACACACGTCAATGCAATCGAGGACTCGATTCAGAGGTAAATCCTACTTTATACCTCCAAAACATAGAAACCCTTCTCTGGATACATTTTGCAGATTGGTTGAACATGACTTAACGACTGCAACACGCAACAAAACAGATTATAAAGTTAGAAATAACTTAACTAGAATTCAAAGGCAAGAATTGAGGACGTTACAAGAGGATAAAGATTTGATTATTCAAAGTGCAGATAAAGGCGGGGCTATTGTGATCTTAAACCGTGATTGTTACGTGAGTGAAATACAGAACCAGCTGAAAAACTCCAAATTTTATAGGAAATTGGAATCTGACCCTACCTTGAAATTCAGGAACCAGCTGCATGAGAAATTAAACCAACAAATGGAGATGGGACATATAAACAAACATGAACATGCATACATGAAGGTGGATTACCCTATTACACCAGTCTTCTACACTCTCCCTAAAATCCATAAAGTATTTACAGATACACCACCTGGACGCCCCATTGTTGCGGCTATTGGCTCCCTGACTGAAAAAATCTCATCATTTGTAGACCATACTTTACAATCTTTGGTCGTCTCGCTCCCTTCATATGTGAAAGACTCCATGGACTTTATCAAAATGATCCAGTCTGTAAAATTGAAAAATTCCCAACAATTCCTGGTAACAATGGACATTGAGTCTTTATACACAAATGTCCCTTTCCAGGGTGGTTTACAGGCTACAAAATCTTTCTTGGAAAAAAGGTCTATCAATAGCCCAAAAACTGAATGCCTTCTTGATCTGACTGAGTGTGTCCTAACATGTAACTATTTCTTATTTGGCACTGATTTCTATCTCCAGATCTCTGGTGTGGCGATGGGATCTAAAATGTCTCCTAGCTTTGCATCTCTCTACGTGGGACTGTTCGAATCAGAGGTGATCTTCGACACACAAAAGAATCCCTACATACAGAACATATCCTATTGGAAACGGTACTTGGACGATATTTTTTTCATATGGGAAGGGGATGAGACCCAACTAAAAGAATTTCATAAATACATGTGTGAAAGTAATCAACATCTAAATTTCACCATGTCTGTGGATGAGTCAAAAATGAACTTTTTGGACATCTTAGTAATAAGGGAAGGAAATATTCTAAAAACTGATCTGTATCGTAAGAGCACCGATAGAAACTCTTTACTTCATGGGGAGTCATATCACCCAACGTCGCTTAAGAAAAACCTCCCTATATCACAGTTCAATAGAATCAGGAGAATTTGTAGTTCAGATGAGGACTATCAGATCCAATCTACCATACTAAAAGATCGATTCAGAACAAGGGGATACAAAGAACACTGGATCACAGAAGCCTCTAATAGATTTGATAAAATGTCCCAATCCGAGAGTCTGAGCAGGAAAAAAGCCCAGAATCAAGTGCCTAGGATTACTTGCCAAAGATATCGAACGGACTATTAAAAAACATTGGCATATTGTGGATACAGACCCAACACTGAGACAGATCTTTCAAGGACCACCACGTGTTGTCTATAAGAGACAGCCAAACCTCCGTAACATGCTTGTTAGGGCGGACTTACCACCTCCTCCCCCTACACACTTTCTCAGCAATGTCAAATCGGGAAACTATAAATGTGGAAATTGTCAACAATGCAACTTCACATACAAAACACACACATTCAATCACCCCCACACAGGAGAAAAGTACAAAATTAAGGGCATCATCTCATGTCAAACAAAAATTTTAATATATATGCTGTTTTGCCCCTGTGGATTGGCCTATGTGGGCAAAACCACAAGAGCACTCAAAACCAGGATAACAGAACACAGATCCGCAATTCGTAATCAGGATATGAAAAGTTCAGTGGCAGTTCACTTCAAAGAGGCTAGACATAATGTGGCTTCTCTAAAATACATCGGAATAGAATCTATTAAGAGTCCCCGGAGGGGGGGGCATATTGACACTCTACTTCTCAAACGTGAACTGTACTGGATTTACACACTGGATACAATGGCACCTAAAGGTTTAAATGAAGACTTCAGTATTAGGCCTTTTCTGTAACTGATTTTGTGATATGTCTCGACTCGACGGTGTGAAGTGCTCTTTGGATATGATTATATATTATATTTTCTAAATGTGAATGTAGTCTCCTTTATAGAAATGTATGATTAGTAACCTGTAGACTGAATAGACGCCAATATCATGTTTACTTAGTATGACGGCCTAATGCGGCCTGATACACAGCCAAGTACTCTGATAGGGTGGAAGCTTGTACTTTTTTATATAAATAAATTGTTTTTACAAAGTATAGTATATAAATGTTTTTCTATAAGTGCATGTTTTGTAGATATTATGACGTTGTGGATATATGTATATATAAGTGTTTTGTAAATCTATCTAAATATATCACTCTGATGGGTCATGTGACCTTTTGTACTTGTTTAAATATGGCGACTGTCTGTCTGATATTCAAGTCTGATGAAGAGCGTTTAGCTCGAAACGTTACACACGGGTGAAACTCAATAAAAATTCCTGATGGGAGCAAGTGTGCGGACAATCCACTCTTTGATAGCCTAGCACTTTTTGTCCAGCACCTGCCTTGGATGTGCGCACCAACATACTACTTTTCATTAGATAGCCTGGCGAGCCAGACCCACATTAAAATGTAGGGTCTGGGCACTCACCATTCGCAGTGCTCAGTCCGAGGTGCGGGATAATCAGTTGTCTTTCAAATTCCCTCTGCACGCAATAGGACCGCAATAGGATATTTGTTTTCAAGTAGCAGGGAATTCAAGCCAAACCGTTGCAACTCTGCCATCAATCATTATGTTAAGCCCAACAAACGACTCTATACACGATTTCAATGCCAGATTAAGTTTCGATTTCTGGAGCTCACATTGTCAACGGAGAGTTGCTAGACTAGCCCTGGCAGCAAATGTAATTTGATTTCTAGGCTAGTGGCTAGAAGCTACAGATGGCTTCTAAGACCCCGTTTACACACAGGAAAAAATGCATATTTTTCCAAGCGGTTTGGCCTTTAATTTACACGAAAACGGAGGTTGTATCACTGAAAACAATTAGCTCTGAAAACAAAGTGGATATGTGGGGAAACTCCGGTTTCACTTTCATCAAGGGAAAACAAGTAGTATAAGTATACAGTATATACTCTTTTGATCCCGTGAGGGAAATTTGGTCTCTGCATTTATCCCAATCTGTGAATTAGTGAAACACACTCAGCACACAGTGCCACTGTGAGGTGAAGCACACACTAATCCCGGCGCAGTGAGCTACCTGCAACAACAGCGGTGCTCGGGGAGCAGTGAGGGGTTCAGCCGTGCCTACTGGTCAGGGTTCGAACCGGCAACCCTCCGGTAACAAGTCCAAAGCGCTTACCAGAAGGCCACGGCTGCCCCAACGTTTTTGTTGTTCAGACAGCTGGCAGCTAGCGGATGGTGAGGTGATGTTTGCTGTATATGACAAAAAATGGTTTAGCTTAGAAACCGCGTAACTTCGCTTCAAGCTACTTTTGTGGCATTTGTGGAGAAGAAGGATGGTTCAAGTGTCCTTCCTACAGCTCACGGTAAGCTATTTTGTTGCTCTGATTGGTTAGGTCTATCCAATTAAATGCAGAGACATTTTCCCCACTGTATTGGTTGAAACACGCCCCATAATCATGGACCAGTATCAGACTCCAACTCTGACTAGAATCGAGTATGACGAGGCTATATCGGCTATATAGCTATATCTCCATAGTCTATCAAGGCTGACAGTTCCCTATAAAGTACATTATCAAGACCTTTTCCCCCTAATGATTGTGCTTGAGAGAGTGTCTGGAATAGCATAGGGGAATAGTATAAAAGAAAATCATCCAAATGTTGAAAGATACTCGGAATGTTATCATAATGTACTAGTAATGCATTTCCCAACAGTGTTTTAAATGTTTCCTCCACAGAGGCCCCTCTCTCACGTTAATAGACATCTTCATTGCTCTTTCCTTTGATTTATAGGTTCCCGGGCATATGAATTTAAACTGAGTCCCTCAAATAGATGGGGGGGGGGGGGGGGGGGGTTCCATATCCAACTGTCTTTAGTGAGATTGGCTTGAGGCAGGGGGGTAATGGGATTTGAAGATGGAGCCTCTGGGTGAGGCAGTCGTGACTGACACCGCCCATACAGCATCCCATCAGTCCTCATAAGAGCCCCTCACCCAAGCGCTTTGCATAAAGAGGGGAAATACAGAGGAAAGAGAGAGGGAGAGAGAAAGAGAGAGAGAAAGAAAGAAAGCAGATGAAAAGGATAGGAAAGATGATGAGAGTGCAGAGGGTTGACTGTGTGGGTTTTAAAAAGTGACGTGTGGGTGTATAGGTGGTAATGTGTGTGTCTGTATGAGTGTGTACGACTGTACTTGTGTGTGTCTGCCTGAGTGTGTATGACTACTTGCATCTGTGAGTGGGAGTGGGTGTGTATGTGTGTGTGTGACTGTCTGTCAGTCAGTGTTTGTTCCTGATTGCCAGGCAGGTGATGTGGGGGACTTTGTGACTCACAGAGGGCTTATTTCAGAATAAGTAGATTACAGCCGACTCCCCGCATCCTGCCATAGAATCCCCTACTGGCAGAGACGCGCTGCTGAAATCCCCCCATTTGCTCCCCGCTGCCAGCACAAAGACAATCGTCTCCTATATGGGTCTTTTAAACTGGCGCTCAGGATTGGGCGGAGGATGGAAGCTGAAAGTCGAGAATGTTTTGAAAATTTTCTTTGGGTTGCCATGACGACGCAGCATCCGCATCCAAAGGCAGCAGGACTTGTGCGTCTGAAATTGAATGTGCCCCTGTGTAATATTGCACAGTTTTTCTCAATCATTCCCTCTCTCCACTTCTCTTTCTCTCAGCCTGTCTTCCTTTGTTTATCTCAGTCCCTCCCTCCCTCCTCTCCGTGGACTCCCCCACTTTCTGTCTCTCTCCTTTCTTTCTCTCTCATCCCTCTCTCTCTCACACACACATACTTTTGACTGTCATTATCTCTTCTTACTCCCTCTCCGCATATCTCCTCTCTCTCTCTCTCTCTCTCTCTCTCTCTCCCTCTCTCTCTCTCTCTCTCTCTCTCCCTGCACATGTTTTGCTCGCTAACCTGCGCATGATTTGCCAGTCGTGTGGGCGACAGTTGCTATGCTGTTCTGCAGGAGCGGTCAGGGGGGTAACGTGAAGAGCGGAATGCGCCGTATCAGGCCCACGCGTGAGCCAGAGCTGGGCCGGAGGTTAACTGCTCTGCGGGGTTGGGGCTGAATCAAAGTCCTCTTTCAGATCCGTCTGCGTAGGGGAGCGTCCATTCGCAGGCCCTCCGTGGGTGGGCAGGCGGATGGATGGTCAGCCGGCTAGAGGAAAACACATGCCATCGGACGGAGGCGGAGGTGGGTGGGGGAAATCCAGATGTACAGAAGATGTGTGTGTGTGTGTCTTTGACTGTACATATATGGTCAGTTGATTGTGTGTGTGTGTGTTTGTGTGTTTGTACATGTGTGCGTGTGTGTCTGTGTCTGTGTGTGTGTGTGTGTGTCTGTGTGTGTGTGTGTGTGTGTGTGTGTGTGTGTGTAGTTTCTGTACATCATCCCCTTTGTGCTTTAGTGCTGAAATTCATCATGCACAGTTGTAAGGTGCAGTGCAGTGTAAAGCTAGTGCAAGACAAACATTTGCAGTACACTCATAGGGCCTATTTGCAGTACACTCATAGGGCCTATTTGCAGTACACTCATAGGGCCTATTTGTAGTACACTCTATTTGAAACTAATTCTATACTGAGCCAAATATAAACCAACTAGAATCAATCAGAGAAGTTTCTGGGATTAAGTTCATCCTTTGAAAAATAGTATCAATTCCTCGTAATTCCTCATTGTATCCTCCCTACAGGCAGAATTATTGATTTCAAGATCACTTGCATTTACAGACAGTGCTTTGACATTCCATCATTTTAACAAGCTGCTTATTAATGGCCTCATAAAATGACCCGACGTAAAGATCTCCCAAAGTGCACTCATGATCTGTGATTTACGATAACTGGCACAAGCCGCATGGATCTCCCCCATGCGATTTTAATGGGCCTTAATACACGTCCTTCTCTCCTTCATGCCCCCTGAAATAGCACTGGTGCATCCAGTGTGTCTGTGCCAGATCCCCGCCAGAGCTGGGCCAGAACTGGATCGAATCCTGGCCTGACCAGCTCCAGTAACAGACGTGATGTGGGTCGTGTTTGTTCCTCTCCTTTACTCAGAACCTATTGTTTAAGTGTTTCTTTTTTTGGGTGACTTCCACTGCATTGCTAATGTGTGTGTGTAGAGCCCTCCAGCATCGGTTTCGCTACACACACGCACGCACACACACACACACACACACACACACACACACACACACACACACACATACACACATTGTGATGAATCAGCTTCTAAATTTGCATCCCCTTTTTTAGCATCCAAAACAAATATTGGGATAAGAAAGAGCTACATATTAGGGGTATACACGGAAAACAAATGAGGAAAGTGTGCAAAAGGACATTTTTAAACCAAGGGGAAATGATCACTTTGGAGTTATTTAGTATCAAGGGGCATGATTGTCCAAGCTTTTTTTTTTGCAGTCAGTGAAAATTTCAAGACAAGCATAATTAATTCTGAACACGTACAATAGGGCATGTATATTGAATGCCATACAGCAGTGTTTGTTAGCATCTTGCCGTGAAATGTTTTTCAAAGTTGTTTAAATACAGTACAAAAGCTACTGTACGTCCTTGAGACCCTGTCAGACAAAAAAAACGCTTCTCTGTTGCTTTAACCCTTTGTGGGTGTTTTTTTGCAAGTCATTCAAGAATGAATTGGCTACAGGATAGAATCTAGAGTTTACATAAAGCAATCAATGTAATTTTCAGCTCAGTAGCATTCTGATATTTGAGTTTGTACTCCTAGGCTACTGCAAAGGGGTAAAGGGCACTAACAAATAGACCCATTGGAGATTAATATTTCTGACTTCCCTCAGTATCCCGAGCAATGGCTTGGGCTTATTATCTGACAGCTGATTAATAGATAATGGAGATTAAAGGGGGAAGATTGGGCATCCTGCTTTGCCAAACCCGCATCCCCTGCGCGTGTTGTGGTCTTGGACTATTTAATTGAATTCCAGTTCTGCTGGGGGAGAAGAGGCTAATGTATGTCGATCCAAATTATATTGAAAGTGATTGTATCGGCTGGGACACTGAGTTCTTGGCAGCGCAGAGCTGAAGACAGTTTTTAGTGAATCAAACGGTCAAACTCGACAACCACAGGGAGGACGATGAGTCATGACATCTTGTACTTAAGCAAAGACTCACGCAACTTTTTGCTTAGTTTTCAGCAACGACTTTGCTCGCATAATGTGACAAAAAAGAAAATGTATAAATGAACCTTGACAGGGGTGGGATGCATGGAAGTAAGAATGCATCCTCTTTGTCGTTGACTAAACCACGCTCCTCCACAGTGGGGTGCTGTGAAATAAACAAAACAGGGTTCCCTAATTTGTTTGATTGGGCAAAGTTCAAAGTCTTAAGTCTAACTAATTTAACAACTAGGCAAAATCAATTAGCTAATTTAACACCAAAGTGCAAATCTTTACCCGCAAACATTGGTGAGTCAGATCAAAACTTCCACAAGCCACACAGCAACTATAGTTCATGCACAACAACTTTGCTGATTAAATAGAGTTTGTACTTTGCCTGCCATTTAAATTAGGGCCCAGGAGCTGTTCACTCCCATGTTTATTTTCAAACATGGACACAGAGTGAAGGAGCTGCTGTCTGTCTGGCTACAGCCGGAATGGGAGATTATGGGGGAGTTGAAGCGATCAGCAGACACAAAATGAGTTTTCGACCACTCTGCAGTGCCTCATCCCTGCCAAACACGTCCACTGGACACTGTTAAGGTCTTCTCTACTGGCCTGAGTTGTATATGGAGCCAAAGTCGCACAGTTTGAGTAGAAACCCAGCCTGTAGCCCTGCACATCTGGCAGGCCAAATATGCAGTAGAGCTGGCTGTTGTGTGTCGTTTCAAACACACATTTGCACAAGTTAATCACATATGCATGCAAAGAGACTAAGACTGACACATTAACAGACACACACACATACGCCTCCAGAGACCAGACCACTATACTATCAGGGCTATATTCAGACCCCTAAAGGCGACATATACTGATTCAACCTCTATCGATATGGAAAGCATTGTACCAGCGGCGCCATCCTCTTCAGTAGCCTGGTCTGTTCAAAGTCATTCCCTTCCCTCTTGTCGGCCACCATTAGAGAGTGAAACTAATGACGCGAAGCCTGCATACTTTAATAAATTAACAGAGGCCTCCCTTGCTGCCATGTCCCTGGGGAGATCGGCTGAAGGGGCAACTGTACCAAAGAGTATTTAATTTGAAAATGGCTCATTGAAAAAAAGAAAAAAAAAGAAAAGATCTTGAATGGGGGAGGGGGGGGGGGGTTGTTGGATTGGGTTGTCATTTTTCTGAAATGTTCAAAATCGTATGTAAAATCAGTTATGAAAATGTAACCGCTTGAGAAAGTTCAGGCCAAAGTATCTGCTACGAACACAAATCTTAAAGTTGGTGGTAATGAGTTTGATCGTTTGATTTTTGTAAGTGCACTTTGATTTGGATGTAAAACCAAATATACCACAGCCAATTAATACCACAGATCTAGTCAGGAAATGGTAGGGATAATCAGGACTAGAGTTTCATTTTCAGTGACGCATATCAAAGGAGAGATAGCATGCCTTCACATAAGGACTCACCAGCTACTCTAACTAGAAAAGTAAACAGTCAGGGTTTAAGCATTCTTCAGCATAGCCGAGAGATATCACTGGTCATCCCAGTTTACGTGGACCACACTTGATAATCTAGAAAAGATTGTGAGGACATAAAGTTCTCATGACTGTGCACACCATAAGACATGAATTCTGATTTCAGTACTCTCAATACCATGATATGATGATGATGTGCAAACCATAAGACATGAATTCTGATGTCAATGCTTTCAATACCATGATATGAGGAAAATGGCATCAATATTTATTTCAGTCAGTAAATCTCAATGAATAATGAAACATTTGTCTCTGAAATCTCTCTGAAATTAAATCTCTCTCTCTCCCTCTCTCTGGGTTTACCAGCTGGGCATCATTTGATACCCAATGCAGTGAATCTGAGCAAGGCTTGTGCAGCATATTTACTGCAATTAAGGACAACTCATCACTCTGGATGTTTGGTGTAGCTTGTTGCCTGTAGTGTTTATGAAAGAAAATCATCATATTTAACAGTCTGTCATATCCTTGTTCAACAAATCTCTCCACTACCCCCACCCCTTCTCTATGTGTGTGTGTGTGTGTGTGAGAGAGAGTGAGTGTGTGTGTGTGTGTCTGTACTTGTGTGTCTCTCTGTGTGTGTGTGAGTGTGTGTGTGTGAGTGAGTGCGTGTGTGTGCGTACATGTGTGTCTGTGTGTGTGTGTGTGTGTGTGTGTGTATGTGTGTGTCTCTCTGTGTGTCTCTCTCTCTCTCTCTGTGTGTGTGTGTGTGTCTCTCTCTCTCTCTCTCTCTCTCTCTCTCTCTGTGTACGTGTGTGTTTGTACGTGTGTGTATGATATTTCTGTTTCATTCTCAGCCTTCTATTGTATTGTCATAGCCAAGGATTTGCCAACTACCTCCACTTCAGTCCTCAACATTTTCAAAAAAGATTTGAGCTGAAATATCTTAGAAAACTCAGATCAGCGGTGGACCTTTAACTCCAAGAGAGTAAACAAAACTAAACAAAACAAAACTTGTGTTGCCAATGTGTTTGCATTGTACATCTATTGTTTCTGGAATCAAAAAGATTCTTTGTGGCAGCTCATGTAACAGAGCGTAGGCTGTGTTTGTGGATTCACAAGACAAAATTGTGAAACAAATGTTGATTATTTTCTTTTTCATTAAAAATGAACCTTATATTTTCCAACATTCATTCTACACACCACATTTTTTTAAATAAAAAAGTGTCCAGTAATCTCAGAAAGAATTTCACACATTATTAGCTAAAATCAGTTGATTTTGCATGTAGAATAGCCTTTATTGAACCTAACACTTATTTGGCGACAATCATTCTAAAAAGTGTACACCTTACCCACTCCTTATAGAAATTCCTTTATTCTTTGTTTGTTATTACCCATGTCATGTAACCTCGGGTAGACACATATTAACTGTAAAAACTGTATATATATTCAAATTCATTTATGTTTTATTAAGTTATGTCAGAGTGAAATATATGTGAGACCTGATTCCTCGTGTTAAATCCGCAGCGACGCAGTAGCGACGCCCTGTTTTGTTGGCTGGCTGGCGCAATTCACAATACACAATTAGATTTCTGTACAAGGAGAGGCGTGCGCCGAACAGGGAGCAGGCGCGCCCGCACGCTGCCTGAAGGGGTGTGTATGTATGACACTTCCGTCCATCAGCGATCAGACATCAAATATTAACCTGCGGCACAGCGTGGAAGCAGCGCCCACCCGGACTGTTACGCGCGGCAGTTACCTTGCCACGCCGTGCCGTGCCTCATCTCCGGAATCTAACAGGACATTCAACCGCACCCCTCCAGTATTGACACCGATTACAAGCCTTGTAATAGTGCCCATTCTCGTGCTACTCTGTCAACACCCTTTTTAATATCCTCCGACGCGGAGTTCTCAAAGAGATGGGACAAGTCTTCTGCGACCACGGGCAATGACACTGACCTACACAGAGAGATAGGGATGGATGCAAAAGTGTGGGAAATGTTCGCTTTGATTGCCGTGTGTTGCAGCGCCTGTCTCCCGGCTCTCGCAGAGGTAGGCTGTCTCTTTGCGCTCTCAATTAAGGCATGTTTCAAACACGATTCCATTTCTCCAGGGTGATCATGACATCCACAATTCTCAGATGCTATAGGCTATTTTGTCGTTAGGGACTGAACGTGTATTGTTTTTTTTGTTTTTTTTCAGTGTAAATGTAGGCTACTCACTGTACTATTTTATATGCAAGAAAATCCTAACCTAACATTGACTGGTTTTCAAGTCAGGGAATTCGTATTTCATTTTTATTGTTGAATGAGCTCAATGCTTTATGCTACCACCCGTAAAAATGGATTCAGTGAACGGCACATCCCCCCTCGCACAGTGCTATAGGTGGGAACCGACGCTCCGGTGATCACCTTCACTTCAGTGAAAAGCGGCGGTCCTTGTTCGCTGCCCTTTCTTAATTCGGGCAAATTTAATCAGTTCTGATAGAACGCACTTGTCTACCTATTCGTGCAGTTCCTCTAAAACTCTCCTACCATTTTGTCTTGCATTGGAGCACATGGCTTGTGAACAAAAGAATAGCTGACAAAACTGACAGAATTGACCTGGCACACATATTGATGTAGGATGTAGGTTAGCGTAATAGGTAGGCTAATAGGTCATTACTAAATGTATTAAGTGCAAATATGTGAACGTTTAAAATACCTCTATAGGTATACTACAGTGCAGGTAAAAGACAAAAACATTGTAGGCTAATAATGTTATTAGCACATAATCAACATCTATTCTTCTTAAGCAACTGCAGGTGTCTTTTTTTCTTCCTCTTAATACCACAATTTACCAACCTAGACATCCACATATTTTCTTTTGATGCCACACTGGAAAAAAAGGATGTTGAATAACACACAAGCCATTTTACTGTAGAGAGACTCAGCCTCGCTCAGTCTGTCAATCAGACACCACAGTCCACCCTGCTGAACGGTACTCAGTAGAGGCCACAGTAGTACCAAACAGCCCTCTTGATAGAGGCAATCAATGGGATATCATACACCATTCATCTGCTGAAGTTGTGGTTCATCTGCACGTTCCAACTGCCTCTCCCAGCTGCAGCGAGCAACTGTGCAAAACAGCTGGGAAGGAGGGAAACTAGGGGAAGAGATAACAAGAAGGATGCTACCTGCAGAGGTGAAGAAGATTGAGATTTCCCCTTCATTTGTTCGAATGATAGTACTCGCACATGTGTTGTGTACAAAATCTCACCCTTGCATCTTTCGCAGACTCCATCCATTCACTCTCTAATGATACAGAGAGAGAGAGACGTGCACTGCTTTGGCCGTGGCACAGCCTCTAGGACCGACACCACCGCTGAAATCTGAAAGTCTCGAGAGCATTCTATGATTCTCTGACAGACAGAACTGACAGACATAAGAGCGATTTTTCTAAGAAGACACCCTTCATTCTGCTGCCATTTTGTAATTTTCTTGTTCCCTTTTGGGACTGCTAGCAGGCAATTCTGCCCTTGTCCTCCTCTTCCATCAGCCTAGATGCACTCCAAGAACTGTCAGTGTACAGAGCTGTAAGTCCGCACATTATGGTGATGGCTGCACTCTGGGTAGTGATGAGAGGGACATGTTAAGCACTGTAATTTCTATGAATTACCCCTTTTTGCGGAAAAGCAATTACGCGTCCTCACTGTACATCTGGCGAATGCTAGAACTCCTAACGCATTTGCTCAAAAATAGCCGTCTCTCAAGGTGAGCTGTCTCTTTTTCCTTCATTTGGAAAGCAATCACACTGCTTCAAACGCGTGGTTCCTGGACGCTGTCTGTCCCAGCTGTTCCCGTATGCCCAGATTGACAGATTCAATTAAGAATTTAACCGGCCAGGGTATGTCAACAACAGCACAAATAGCAAAAGCTCATAACGGGAGCTTGTTATCTGTGCATAACACGATTAGCCTTCGTCTCGCTGCGGCGGCAGCGTCTCCTGAGTAAGTTTCTGCATGTGTACCTTAATGAACTCAACTCATGCCAATTTTCTCAGAACATGCCCCTCTAGGCTGGCATCTGGGCCACATCCAGGCCAGAGTTCGGGTGTCGTACGGGTACCTACATCCTGTTGGGTATCCACACGCCCCCCCAGATGGGGACCACAGGCTTATAGACTTCGTGTGTGTGTGTGTGTGTGTGTGTGTGGTATGAGATGCAAATGAGAGGGCGATTGTTTTACAGCCTTCAATGCACTGCACTGGGCAAGTCAAACTGTTTTTTAATGGCATCGGCTGGCGTGATCAGGCTCTTAGTCAGGGCAAAAATCTTGGCTCGGTCCCACCAGGGCCCAGACCAAGGTCAAACTCAATCGCACACTCCAAATGAGGTGGCGTATATGGTAATGAGGTCTTTCCTGAAAAAAACAAAAGATAACTTCAGGCAGATGAGGTGAGCCCAAGGTGACGTAGAGAGAGAGGCGAAGAACATCCTGCCGTGCACCCACTCCCCAGAGGGATTCTGGCTGGCTGTGTTGTGCTGATCCGGCACGAATCCGGCTCACATATGAACCAGTTCTGGGCCAGTTCGTGGCTATTTCGAGGCCATCATTTCCTTGGATGTGGATGTGAATGTGGGGAAACACAGGCCACGGCTATTCCTGTGTGTGTGTGCGTGTGTGTGTGTGTGTGTGTGTGTGCGTGTGTATGTTTGTGCGTGCATGTGTGTGTGTGTGTGTTTGTCTGTGTATGTGTGTGTGTGTGCGTGTGTGTGTGTGTGTGTGTGCGTGTGCATGCATGTGTATGGTAGTGTGTGATGTGTGTGTGTGCGTGCATGTGTGTGTTTGTGTGTGTGTGTGTGTGTTTGTTTTCCTCACTCACTCCCACTCTCCTCTCTGCACCTCCTTACTCCTTCGCTTGAGGGACTCTGATTTGAAGAAGGAGGAGTGTCAGTGAGGGAGATCTATTTGGCAGATGGCACTGAGGATTGTACCTCTTCAATCACCCTCCCACCCCAACCTAGCCCACCCCACTCCACCCCACCCCTCTCACCCCCATCTGATCCCCAGGCACGGTTCTAAGAGGTTCTCCAGGTCCTAGGAGGCGGTGGAAGTGGAAACGGAGGAGAACAATAATCATCAGGAGGTGGGAATGAACGGTCTGATGCGAGGACGAGATAGGAGTGGATTTTTATCTGTGTTCTCGAGTAATGCTCCTGTCAGCAGCGCGTCGACGCCATCGCGTTCGGCTTCCGCTGGCATGGAGGAGCGTGGGAGTAGACAGGAGGCAGCAGGAGAGAGAGAGAGAACAGAGAGAGAGAGAGAGAGAGAGAACACAGAGAGTGAGAGGGGGGGGGGACGTGTGGAAGTGCCACTGTTTAAATGTGTGTCACATCTCCGTGATAAAACCTTCTCCATTCTCTGCAGAGAAGGGGGGGGGGGGGTTGGCTGTTGGGACAACCCAACAAGGCAGGCTTGTCTCCTTCTTCACGGCAAATTCACCAGCTAATACTGTCAAACACTGAACTGTGTGTCTTTCTCTTTCTCTCTCTCACTCTATCTCGCCCACAGGTGATTGGTGATGACAGCTACCTGAATGCCGTGCAGAATACAGGTAAGCTCTCGTTTGTTTTCAACTTTACACTCCAGAAAAGGAGTCTCCCAGATCCACTTTCACAAAACAGCTCCTTCATTGGGATAATAGGTTTTTACTGTAATAGGTTATCAGTATTGTAAAGGGTTACCACAAGAGCTGGAAAATTAGTGTCCCCTTTAGCCTGAGACTTGGTATTAAGGTTTTACAAGGCTTTATCAGCAAAACCTGATGGCTCTTTCCTGAGACAGCCCAAAGTCCTCAAAATTCTTTCAGGGTTTTAGACAAAGGATGAAGCTGGAGTGGTTTACACACTGAACAACTAAAAGACAAGATCTTAACAAAAAGAGCTACCTTTATACAGATTCAAATACAGATTCAGGAGCAAGAGCAGACGCTCTGGCTTTTCACAGTACTCACCATTTTAGACAAATCAAAGAATGCTCACCATTTTAATCGAATGGAATAGTTGTCTCAAAGCCAGGCATGTTTTAGAGCAGCCATTGGGAAATGTGGACTTAATGTTGGAAGGACTTCAGCAAGCATTGAAATTTGTGAACCAATCAAATGCATCTGCAGCCAAAGCACTGAAGGAGGATTGAATTGAGGATTGAACTGAGGGTTGAATCTCTGGCTAAAGGAAGTGAGAAATGTGTAGGGTTTTTTGTGGTGGGTTTTACTGAGGAAATAAACTGATAGGCAGAAGCCATACAATAGCACAAGTTGGTGTTCATCTTCTCACTCATCATGCAAGCATTTGGGATGGGTCTTGCGAATAAAACTGTTATTCATAGTCTTGTTAACTCTCATTGTCAGGGACACATTTCGTGCCCGCATGTCCAGTGGACTGTTTCCAGACATGTTTTGTCCCATGCGGCAACTGCCTGACCTATGACTGAAGCTCCATGTCTTGTTTGTGCTCAGACAGTAGACGTAGAGACCTAGGTCAGCAGATAACGTCATTGGGTACCGACTGAGTGTTCTCCTTAAGGTTTCAACTGCCCAAATCAAGACCATGTGGACATGTGTATTTGAGGAGATATTTTGTGTTTAATTGAGTCATCAATCAGTCGTTGGATGGCACAGCAGAAAAGCCAAGATATATGTACACTACTTGCAGTTCAAATTCAAATCCAGGCTGGTGTGAAATGCCTTAACACATATTTGTAACTGAATTGAATTGAAGGAAGTGAACTGTACCAAGCTGTGTGTTAGACGTTTGGTTTTCAGCACCAAGATGAACCTTACTGGTCTTGAATATAACTGCAAGATGAACTCACAAGGTTTGTTGGAATATTGAATTCTAACACCAAAGTGTGTGCTGACATTTTGGGTTCTAACATCAAGATGTAAGCTAACATTTTGCTTTCTATACTAATGCCAAGGTGTGTACACCAGCAGGCTGGGTGGGTCCTTGCTCCAGCTGTTCAGATCAGATCACTTCCCCTTTTTCTCCCTATTTATTTTCTCATTCCCGTGCTCATACGGAGCTAAAGGTCTGATATTCCCCCAACAGCGGCGCGGCTAAGTGCTAATGACTCGGAGAGGCTTTGATGTGATGGCGTGGAGGCAGATAAACAGCCCAGCCCAGACGAGCCCAGCCAATCCGACGGGTGGGGCATAGCCTGAGGAGAGAGAGAGAGAGAGAGAAAGAGAAAGATGGAGGGACAGGGAAAGAGAGAGGGAGAGAGAGAGAGAGAGGGGGAGAGAGCGAGAGAGAAAGATGGAGGGACAGGGAAAGAGAGAGGGAGAGAGAGGGGGGGTGAGAAAGATGGAGGGACAGGGAAAGAGAGAGGGAGAGAGAAGAAAGAGAGACATAGGGAGGAGGGGAGAGAGAGAGTTTAGGGAGAAAGAGAGGGACCAAGAAAGGTAGACAAAGAGAGAAGGGGAGAGGGAGAGAGAAGGGGAGAGGGAGATGGAAGGGGAGAGGGAGAGAGAAGGGGAGAGGGAGATGGAAAAGCTTGGAAGCTGTGGCTGCCAAGATTGAGCGATTGGTGCTTTAGAGCTCAACACAGTTCCCCTTTCGAATGAAAATATTATCAGAAAAAAAAACTGCCTTTGCCAGAAGGCATACAATACATCAGATGATGAAAGTAGGTCGACTTTAGATTTTTTTTTTTTTAATGTGCCTCTTCGTTCATTTCTCCCTTCTGCAGACCAAGGTGTGTGTGCCGAGAACGCAAATGAGAGACAGGAAAGAAGAGAGTGAAAGAAAGACAGGAAGATGGAACGTGATAGAGGAGGAAGAGGCAAAGCCTTATGGCGATGGAGGGAAAGAGAAGTATGAATGGAGAGAAAGAGAGAGATAAAGACAACAAGAGAGTGAGAGAGATGGAAGGATAGAGAGATATCAGAGGAAAGAAAGAGAGAGGGATGGAGTGACCTCTCCTCTCGTTATCGTTATTCAGGCCACAGGTGCGTACGTGTGCGTGTAGGTGCAACCTTGAAGATGAAAGGTGCTGAGGTTGCATACTGCTCAACATCATCATCAACATAGCCCTGGTCATAACGGGTCATCTGCATATAGACCCTTTCAAGAGAGTCAACCCATATGTTCATTTGAACTACACTACCCAGCATGCCACATACAATGACTGGCATAATACTGACAAGCAGTATAGAACAAAAAAAACACCAGAAGAGTAACCATGAAGTGGAATGGAATACTGAGAGCTTGATGACACAGCAAATTAACGAGCTGATGCATTCATGTGTGTGTTTCCAGTGTAGTCATTGGTGGGATTGTGAATGTCCTAGTGTCTGTGTGCATGCGACTACCGTGTTAGAGTAGGTGGAATTGGCTAGTACACAAATTCAAATCCGGTCATATTGCCATTTTGTCACCTTTCACTGTTCTTGGCTCACACAAGTACACACCTACCCACCCACCCACACACACACACACACACTCACAGTCCCAGCTGTGTTGGTAAAGCTCAGCGGTGTGTGTGTTTGTGTGTGTGTGTATGTATGTGTAGAGGCGTATCAAATATTCATTGTGCGGAGGAAATGGATTATGGGCTGTGAGAGAATGAGCGCTCCCGTGGCGACGGCTGAATGCCGGCATCCGAGGACTTGCCACGCCTGTGCTCTGAGTGAACACACACACACACACACACACACACACACACACACACACACACACACACACACACACACACACACACACACACACACACAAACACACACACACATACACATACACACACACACACACACACACACACACACACACACACACACAAACACACACACACATACACATACACACACACATACACACACACACACACATTTTTCTCCTCCAGCGCCGTTTTCACACGCCACCTCTCACCTCCACCCCACCCCCACCCAACTAAACTCATGTAGAGCTGGTGGAGCAGGACGCCAGGAAAGTGAGCCGATTTAAAGGAATTATCCGGAGTAAAATGCACTTTAGATCGATTTACGGATGATTGGGGGTACATACGTTGAGTTGACATCAAAATCATGTCATTCGGATGTGTTTTGAGAAAGTTCATTGTACCGTTTTCAGTCACACAACTCGTAGCCTGGAAGTGAGCAGGGCATTTCAATTTCGCCGCTACAAAACGCTATTTTTATACCTCTTCTACAGTTCCAAACAACATAACACTTACGTGGTAGTGAGTAGAGGGTCCCTAAAGCCAAACCGAAGTATCCCGAGGTCTTTATGTGGTCGAATAGAGAGTCCAGAATGAATTTCATCAAGCCAGTACCTTTCCGGAAATGTTGCCATCTTTGCTGTAGGAGTCTTATTGCTGAGTGTGTTGTAACACGCTCTGGATATTCACAATTTCGTCGCCGTTTAAAAAAAAAAAAAAAAACTAAAGATCTAAAGTGCATTTTACTCCGGATAATTCCTTTAAGCTGACCACCGGTCAATAAAAACTCTGATAATAATAATAATAATAATAATAATAATAATAATAATACATTTTATTTATTTTTAAGTAAATATAATTTTTCGCTCAAGGACACTGTACAATTAAAAAGGTTCATGGGGGTTACACATTGCCTACAGACGGAGGCTCAAACACAGAGGACACTGCACAATTAGATGGATGGAAAAATTGGATGAAGACCATCATGATCTGGAGTGATTGCCTTTTCAGAAGGCGCATCTCTTTGAAAGTTTCGAGCATTTCACTGACTGGACAAAGTCATTTGGAAGTGTGTTGCAGGCTTGGCACTGATTGTGTGTTCATGGTAAGGTATCGTCTAGTGAAGTTATTACCATACGTAACCTGTACTTGAGGAGATCATTTTCCTCGGTATAGCAATCAGTCGGTGCGTTTTGCTGAAATACGAGACTCGGGGGTTGAACTCAATTTTGCGCGCGCCGTCTGATGTGTTATTCTAGGCTGGGATAAACAGTGCCTCTTTTCGAGAAATGATTGAAGCAATATCCAAACACAGTGCCCTCACAAATGTGTGCCTCACTTGATACACATCCACGCACACACACACACATGTTCACACAAACACACACACACTCAGACACGCACATCCCCACACATAGACATACACAAAGACAGATCCACATGCTCACCACACACTCAGACACACACACACATACACCCCCACACACAGACACACAAAGACAGATCCACACGCACACAGCCTCCACGTATCACTCCCTGTTTGGCCGGTATCCATTTTGACAGCTTGAATTTCCCAGAGCTCTTGAGCTCTCTCTCAGATCTGCCTTCCATCACCCCCCCCCCCCCCCCCAGCATCCCCCCCCCACCCCTCTATGTCTCTGAGTCTTGTCAGTACCAGACTTGTGGAGAAAATACACTCCCTCCTGCCTCAAACCTACTGCAGCTTCTAACCCCCCGATCAGAAAACACAACTGCGGGCCAATTTTTTTTAAAGCGCTTCCTAAATCCCATATATTAAACGCTCTAGCTGGATGCATTTCCATACGTCAACAGGGCCACCGCCGATTCATCATGTGTGCTTGGAGGGAAGCCAGAGCGGCAAGCTGCATTGATTGTTTGAGATGTGGAGATGATCGCACACCATGGTCCCTGGAGATATGGGGAGAGGGAGAGAGCAGGAGAAGGAGAGATGCAGATTGAGGTGGAGAGGGAGAGATGGAGAGAGAGGGAGAGAGAGATGGAGAGAGAGGGAGAGATAGAGATGGAGAAGGAGGGAGAGATGGAGAGATAGAGATGAAGAGGGAGGGAGAGATGGAGAGAGAGGGGGAGAGAGATGGACAGTGAGGTGGAGATGGAGGGAGAGAAGGAGAAAGATGGAGAGAGGTGGAGAGAAGGGATAGAGAGGTTGAAAGGGAGGGAGAGATAGACAGTGAGGTGGCGAGGGAGGGAGAGCAAGAGAAGGGCACAAGGAGAGAAAGATGGAGAAGGAGGGAGAGATGGAGAGAGAGGGAGAGAGAGGGGTGGATGGAGAGAGAGGGGTGGATGGGGGAGGGAGAGAAGGACAGTGAGGTGGAGAGGGAGTGAGAAAAGGAGAAAGAGATAGTGAGAGAGGTGGAGAGAGAGGGAGAGCAGGAGAAGGAGAGAGAGATGGAGAGAGAGGTGGAGATGGAGGGAGAGAGGGAGGGAGAGATGGAGAGAGAGAGAGAGGTGCATGCCACATCATATATGATCTGATTTGACTAAGGGAGAACAGACAGAGGGAGAGGGGGATGGCTCGCTTAACCCATTTCATTTTGGTCTTCTTCGGCCCTTGGTGCCTGGACCACGTCAGGTGTGTTTTTGTAGCATTCTGCTATTCAGTATTCACTAGGACAGAGCAGAGGCACGTCGCCCGCAGCTGTCTGTCAAAAGTCTGAGAAAATCATTTTCTTCAAGTGTTTTTTCTCTCTCTCTCTCTTGCCGCTCTTCGTCATCAGACCCCTCGTCATCCTCCTCTGATTCTTCACACTCGTTTCCTCTGATCCTCTCTCTCTCTCTCTCTCTCTCTCTCTCTCTCTCTCTCTCTCCGTCGCTCCCTGTTTTTCCTCACCATTAGCAGTCTCATCTCCTGTCCTAGCCGTGCTTCTCTGATTGCTTCTTTTCATCTCCTCTCTGTCAGTTATTAACTCACAGTTTTGTTTACTCCCCTCAACAAAAAAAGAAAAGAAAAAGGAAATTCTAAAAAAAAAAAAAAAGACCTTCTATTAAAGTTTGGGACGAGACTGTCATGTCTTGATCAATCGACGCATAAATTGTCTATTACAGAAAACTCATCTCTTCAGCTCATTTGTGATGAGGTGTGTGTGTGTGTGTGTGTGGCGGGGGGGGGGGCATTGAGGCGCTTTGTTTTTTTTTTTCTTTGTCGCCCCTGACAACAGTGGATTTTGTCTTGCTCTTCCCCCACCACTCTTCTTGATGAACCCAATTAAGTAGAAGAGCGAGTGATAGAACAGGCGATTTCCCCCCAGGCCTCTGCTTTTTTTGTGTGGACAGGAACGCTATTCATTTCAGACAGCCTGGCTGGAAGAGGGGTTGAGGAGGGTTGGGTGCGGGGGCTGGGGGGTGTTGGCGGGTAGTGGTGCTTAATACCGTTAATTCAGCTCCGCCTTGATTGCGGTGGTCCGCTCTACCCAAGCCTAGCTCCAGAGTCGTTTATCACCCCCCCCCCACCCACCCCTCAGTCTTTCTCTAGCTCACACAAACACACACACACACACAGACACACACACACAGACACACACACAAACATACACACACGCACACACACACACACACACACACACACACACATACACGCATGCACACACACACACACACACACACACACACACACACACACACACACACAAACACACATACTGTACACGCACGCACACACCCTCCCACACACATACACACATGCACGCACACACACACATGCAAGCACACACACACACACACACACACACACACACACACACACACACACACACACACACACACACACACACACACACACACACTGTTGGGTGTGCTGTGTGTTCTCGCTGGTCGCTGTGCGTGCAGTGGGACTGAGAGAGCATGTGTTTCTGCCTCGTATCAGCAGTGTGCAGCTGTTCAAGGGAAGAGAACTGGAACACTAGTGGCTACACACAGCTCTCCTCACGGGCACACCTCCACGCCCCCAACACACACACGCACACACACACACACTCACACACACACACACACACACACACACACACACACACACACACACACACACGCGCACACACAACCTAGCGTAGGACTAGAGTATACGCAAAGAACCGGTGACAATATCGACGCGTCGTCACACACCAGTGGATTTCACCCGCAGTCTGTCGGAGTCAGTTTGCGTATCAGGTTATACAAGTTGCGGAGGTGGAGAAGCCATCCCAGCTGGTAGACCCGCTGTGTTTGACAGCAGGGCTGGGTGAAACGTCTGGGTGAAACGTCTGGGTGAACGCCGCAGCGGCTTTATCGGAGCTTAGCCACGGGCGCGCCGCTGATCATGGCTCTGGAGCGGGGCTCGAGAGAGAGTCGTGAAAGAGTTGGAGCGGCCGTGTAAAAAGAGTACTGCTCAACATCGCTCGGCTCCTTAGGAGATTTTTCACCCTCTCTCTCGTCG
>NW_027468674.1:12860810-12863310 GCF_046254945.1 Alosa pseudoharengus | reverse complement strand
GTGCGTGCGTGCGTGCGTGCGTGCGTGCGTGCGTGCGTGCGTGCGTTTGTGTGTGTGTGTGTGTGTGTGTGTGCGTGCTGTGCTTTTACTGTAGTGCTGTAATTTTTCTTGTCCCTTTTACACTCTCATAATGATCTGGAAGAGGAGGTCTCTGGTACAGAAGGTCTCTTGGCCCTGATGTGTGTGTGTGTGTGTGTGTGTGTGTGTATGTGTGTGTGAATTTGTGCAGCTATATTTTTGTCTAAGAAGCATTTGTGTGTGTGTGTGTGTGTGTGTGTGTGTGTGTGTGTGTGTGTGTGTGTGTGTGTGTGTGTGTGTGTGTGTGTGTGTGTGTGTGTGTGTGTGTGTGTGTGTGTGTGTGTGTGTGTGTCGCGCGTGTGTGCACAGCTTGCCTATGAGGCCTGATTTTGCCTGATGTTCCGTAATGTTCTGGCACTTTGTGTTCCCCCTGCAGTGAGATCGGAACAGCCCTGCAAAATTCCCACTTCAGTGCGGGGTCCGGCCTCTTCCACTACGAGCGCCTGGGCTGCCGTGGCAACGAGAGGTCCCTCCTCGAGTGCCGGAGCAGGAAGTTCGTTACCAGCGACTGTAACCATGGCAACGAGGCCGCTGTGCTCTGTGCACCACCAGAAGGTCAGTGCTCCCTTTCACCTTCCGGCAAAGCACACATACACACGCACACACACACACACACACTCGCACACACACACACACACACACACACACACACACACACACACACACACACACATATACATATGCAGACACCTGCATTATGGATTACAAAAAAATCTGTAAAATTGCTAAGCATGGGCTGTGAGTCAGAGAGAGGAAGGTGGAAAACAATAGCCATAGCTTAATAAAATGGCACGTGAAAAGCAGGCATAGGAAACGCTGATGGAGAGAAAGTAAAAAACATGCAAAGACAAGAACAAAGAGCGAGTGAAGGGAAGAAAGAGGCAGAAAAAAACAAAATAGAAAGAGAGAGAGAGAAAAAAAGAGAGAGAGGAGAAAAGCATTAGAGAAGATAAGTCAGCAAACGGCTCTAAATCTCTTTCCCTCTGATGTTTGCGCTGTTTGTTTATTGGCTCTGTAGTTGCTGTGCAATCTAGACAAATCTCCACAGTAATGAACGACTCACAGCAATCAGCATTGCAGCCCGGAAACTACCTTTAAGTAAATCCACTGTCAACTGAAAAAATAGCGACAGAATGCCAGAGAGAAGGAAAAAAAAAACGAGACAGTGATGGTGGGCGAGAGGAAGCTAATTAACGGGATGGAGCTCTGGCACAGTCCCAAAACAAAAGAGTGAGAGAAGTTTGAGGGAATAAGTTTTAGATAATCACTTGCCCCTGGCAATCAAGGCAGCCCACCCCCCCCCACCCCCCCCTCTCCCTCCTCCATCCATCTTCCTCCTGTCTGTCTCCGTCCTCCTCTTTATCTGTCTATTTCTGATGTTGTCACGGTGAGTCAGCTCGTTCTGAAGAGGACCAAGGGATCAAGGTGTGCAGATTGAGGAGCGGGAATGTGCTAGTCGTGTTTGTGCCTCCGAGCCTAAAAACATAGCGCTCTGCAAAAGTGGCACACATACTGATACCTCATTATGTAGCTGGATGAGAGGCAAAGAGAGAGAGAGAAGAAGACAGTATAATAATAAATCAGGTTATTAGACTCACCTGCTTATGTTTCATATATATATATATATATACATGCTGGACATCAAAGGAAATCAGAACACATATATATACAAAATAATTTCATATATATATTTATATATATATATATATATATACACAACACATTTTGTCACACTTTTTTTATAGTTTGGCTGGTCCTGCGACTTATACTCCAGTGCGACTTATAGTCCGGAAAATACGATATGTGTTCTGATTTCGTTTGATGTCTGATGTGCATGTGATCTGTATATATTGTGACTCCTTGTCCTGCATGTATGTTGTGGCTGCTCTTGCAATACACATGCAAACCTCTCATGCCAATAAAGCACTTTTTGTATTTGAATTGGAGAACGTGATGGATAGTTTTGATGTTTGGTCTGAGTGTGAATTCATGAGTGAGTACATGTGGGATTGAAATAAAGAGAGGGAGAGAGAGAAAATGAAATGGAGAGAGAGAGAGCGAGAGGGAGAGAAAGAGCGAGAGGGAGAGTGAGCTAATGGGCGAGAGATAGAAAAAGAGAGAGAGAAAGCAGTGAGAGAATAAAATGAAAGAGAGAGAGGGAGGGAGAGGGAGAGAGAGCTAATGTACAAGAGATAGAAAAAGAGAGAGAGAGAGGGAGCGAGCAAAAGAGAGAGAGAGAGAGCGAGGGAGCGAGAGAAAGAGAGAGAGCGAGAGGGAGAGAAAGAGAGAGAGAGGGAGCGAGAGAAAAAAAGAGAGAGAGAGAGGGAGCGAGAGAAAGAAAGAGAGGGAGAGGGAGAGAAAGAGAGAAAGAGAGAGAGAGGGACAGAGGGAGAGGATGTGTGAGGGGGATGAGCGTGTCTCT
>NW_027468674.1:12845810-12855810 GCF_046254945.1 Alosa pseudoharengus | reverse complement strand
CCCAGTGAACACACAGTGAGGTGAAGCACACACTAATCCCGGCGCAGTGAGCTGCCTGCTACAACAGTGGCGCTCGGGGACTAGTGAGGGGTTAGGTGCCTTGCTCAAGAGCACTTCAGCTGTGCCTACTGGTCGGGGTTCGAACCGGCAACCCTCCGGTTACAAGTCCGAAGCACTAACCAGTAGGCCATGGCTGGGTTGTGTAGTTATTGGAAATTTTAAATCATAGAGAGGTTGTGCAAATTTGTTTGTACCAACGTGTGTGTGTGTGTGTGTGTGTGTGTGTGTGTGTGTGTGTGTGTGTGTGTGTGTGTACGTACTGTCCTCAGGGGCGTCCCTAAGGCCTGGTCGTGGGCCCATTTTGGCCAGGGCAGCGGGCCCATCCTGTTGGATGCGGTGCAGTGCACTGGGAACGAGCTCTCCCTGGACGAGTGCCCTCACAGCGGCTGGGAGCAGCACAACTGTGACCACATGGAGGACGCTGGCGTGTCCTGCAACCCCTACACTGGTGAGACACACACACACACACACACACACACACACACACACACACACCTTTGCCAGGGCAGAGGGCCCATCACACACACACACTTTGGCCAGTACTGCAGGCCTAAAACACACCCACACACATGCATACACACATGCACACACACACACACACACACACACACACACACACACACACACACACACACACACACACACACACACAAATGAATCGAAGAGACACACAGTCACAGCAATCATTTATAGTTGAAGATGAGAGATGCAGTATACACATACACCGTACTATACAAATGTGTTTGTGTGTGTGTGTGTGTGTGTGTGTGTGTGTGTGTGTGTGCACATCTCTCTGCTGCAGATGGCGTGGTGAGGCTGGTTGATGGAGACAGCCCCTGGGAGGGCCGCCTGGAGGTGTACCACTCAGGAGACTGGGGCACCGTCTGCGACGACAACTGGACCGAGAAGCACGCCCAGGTGGTCTGCACACAGCTGGGCTTCAGGTACCAGAACCAGAGGCTTTCTAATGAGGAGATACAGCACTCAAAGAATCCTCCACAGAAATATATGGGGCGTTTCCATAGAAATGTATGGGGCGTTACCATAGAAATGTACGAGGTGTTACCATAGAAATGTATGGGGCGTTACATAGAAATGTACGAGGTGTTACCATTGAAATGTATGGGGCGTTACCATAGAAATGTATGGGGCGTTTCCATAGAAATGTATGGGGCGTTACCATAGAAATGTACTAGGTGTTACCATAGAAATGTATGGGGCGTTTCCATAGAAATGTATGGGGCGTTACCATAGAAATGTACTAGGTGTTACCATAGAAATGTATGGGGCGTTACCATAGAAATGTATGGGGCGTTACATAGAAATGTACGAGGTGTTACCATTGAAATGTATGGGGCGTTACATAGAAATGTATGAGGTGTTACCATAGAAATGTACGAGGCATTACCATAGAAATCTATGGGCCGTTACATAGAAATGTACAAGGTGTTACCATAGAAATGTATGGGGCGTTACCATTGAAATGTATGGAGCATTACGTAGAAATGTACGAGGTGTTACCATAGAAATGTATGGGGCGTTACCATAGAAATGTATGGGGCATTACATAGAAATGTATGAGGTGTTACATTAGAAATGTATGGGGCGTTACCATTGAAATGTATGGGGCGTAACCATAGAAATGTATGGGGCGTCAAGTGGGGGGACTTGTCTATAAGGAGTCATCACAGTTTAGACCCAAGGGGCCCTAATTTGGATCATGGGCAAAGTGTAAAGTGCAAAGTCAAGCTAAAACTAATTTAATAACCAGACAGAATCTATTTGCTAGTTCAACACCATGGGCAAGACACTGAAGCGCAAACATTGATGAGTGAGCTCAGTGCTCCCATGTGCCACACGATAGCTGTATTACATGCACAAGAACTTTACTATCTTGGTTAACTTACCCCTCTCATTAGTATCTGTCTCAGTTTCGCAGTGGGATAACACTACGACCAATGTGTACTGTCCTCCAACGTTGCAGCGCTGTCTTCATCAGTTTAGCTGGTTCCCCGGAATGTTCTCTTTGCCAGAGTGTCTCACAGAGACAATTCCATTGTGCTCTCGCGAGAACTCTGGATTTCCAGGGTATATATTACCGATGCTGTGTCATATTTATCCAGACACTAGGGGGCAGAGCATGGCTCATAAATCTCTAATCTCTAAATCATATATATAAACACCAAGCAAAAAAAAAGTATTTTGGTGATATTTGAGGAAAGTTTGAAAGTGAGTTTTGAAAAATGCCATGTAAAAAAACACTGTCAAGATATTACAACTCAGACTTGGACCTTTCAACTAAGTTTTAGCCTCAAACATCCAAATTCAAAGACATATAGAACATGAATAACACAAGACCATCATACACGAGACATCTGAGTTCCTGTGTTGATGTGTGCTGAACTGACGGTCTTTTGCTTTTATGTTCCCGTGACGGAGCCTTACAAGATGTTCACTTGCAGCCCCGAAGTTACATGGGGAGAAGGAAGGGGGAATCAAATAAATAAATCAGTAATCATAAAATCTGAAAGAGGCATAATCCCTCTTTGATATGCTGCTGTAATGACCGGAGACCGGAATCCTTAAACAGCTTATGAGGGCGTGCGGCTGATAAACAGAGATAACTCAGATTTGGGCCTTTTTTCCCTCTGTGGTGAGGAGGTTAATGAGGGGGTGTGTGCATCCCAGGGTGAGTCTGGCCTCTCACGCCTCATTATCTGACCATGATCTTAGCGCCATTAGCCGTTCAGGGCCACGAACGCCACAAGGCACAGTCACACATGCAGCACTGTCTGTTTAGCTTCAGCACAGTTTAGTCAGGTGTGAAATGAAGGCTAGCACAGATAGCGCTGGATGCTGGGCCAGTGCTGGCGCTGATCTGGCACAGTTGTGCCCCCAATTTAGCATGGGTCATGGATATTTAGTGTGGATCTGGTCCAGATCTGGCCTCGTTGTGGTCCTGCTTTGGTCGTGATCTGGAACAGATACAATCTGCGGGTTAAATAGTGCTCTAGGGCTAGATAGGCTACTATCTGAGATGGGACTTTCTGGCCAGAGGGCCCTGTCTTGTCCTACTCTATCTGATATCTGACAACAGTATCTGTATTCTGCGGGATTTATTTGTTCTGCTCCTCAGGCTAGTGGAACAGACAAGCCAATAGCCTGACTGTTTTTTTTTAATTTATTTATTTATTTATTTAGAGCTGGGGAGGATAAACAATGAGCTAACATACCTGATCGCAGCCGATCCTAGAGCCATGTTTTCTAGATCAGTTTTGACTGATATGCAACAGATTCACACTAGATTGAAACCAGATCACTATTTGTCAGAATAATGACTCGCAGCAGATGTAATACTTGTTATATACTTCCTTGTTATTTACTGTAAACAGGGTAACTATCTAACCTATAAAGGATGACAACAATACTGGCTAGATATTTTATCCATCAAGATAGACAGTGAATTAAGGCTAGATATACAGTACAACATATTCACACCACATTGAAACCAGATCAAGGTCAGGTACAGTATACAACATTGAATTAAAGCTAGCTGCACAACAACATCACACCAGATTGAAGCCAAATATACAAGATGTTCACACTAGACTGAAAACAGATCCAGATTGAGTCGACATCCGGTCCAGCTGCGGTTCAAATGCGGGCTGGATGAGGGCCAGATCAGCCCCAGAGCAGGCTCAGGGCATGCGGCTGCAGCTGTGTGAGATACTGTTGCCGTTGTCCTGACCCGATGCCTGCCCTGCTTAACCTGCCAACTCAGCAGAAGCTCTCAGCCAGTGACAGAACAGGACAGCCATGGGCTCTGGGAGAGAGAGAGAGAGAGAGAGAGAGAGAGAGAGAGAGAGAGAGAGAGGGAATGAGAAAGAGACTGAGAGTGAGAGACAGAAGGAGCCGGTGATAGAGAGATATTGAGAGAGAGAGAGAGAGAGAGGGAGAGAGAGAGAGAGAGAATGGGCTGATATTTAAGCACCATTTTATATTCAAGCTGCAAGTCTAGATTGTGTTCATATTCTGTGCATTTCTCCCCATGGTCCAGTATCTGTCTAATGCGTATGCACACTCAAAAATAAACTTCTACAGGTGCATCTCAACAAATTAGAATATCATGGAAAAGTCCATTGCCCTGCACAAACTTTGAGATTAAAGGCTCAGGAAACCATTGTCGACGTTTTGACTTATCTAGCTGATTAGAGTTTATCTCAGGTTAACATTTCTATACCATAAATTCTTTATTTTAATATTTTGAGATTCTGGATTTTTAATTTCCATTGTAAACCGTAATCATCAAGATGAAAATAATCAAGATTGAAACCAAAAACACACATGATTTAAAGACTTCTCCTTTGAGTGTTCATCAATGTGTAATTACAGTGTAATTATTGCTAAATAATACTATGCACATCCTATGATCTAAGCTCTAAACTCTAGACCCTTAAACTTAACTCCAAGTACACCTTGAAACAACAAATAACATCAAACAACAAGCTAAATGTTTGTAATCAACAAACAAACTGTTTGTAGTCAACAAACAACTGACAAATAACACATGATCAACTACAACCTTCTGATTTCAAACTAGTCACACTGTACTTCTTGGACCACCCGTCTACGTCCATCCCTATTGGCATCACGGCCGTGATTAGAGAGCACACTCCCAGACACCACGCTCCTCATCCATCGTGATCAGGCTGACTCACCCAGCCCGCTGAAGAGTCTCTGTACCCAGGCTGCTGAAGAGTCTCTGTACCCAGCCCGCTGAAGAGTCTCTGTACCCAGCCCGCTGAAGAGTCTCTGTACCCAGGCCGCTGAAGAGTCTCTGTACCCAGCCCGCTGAAGAGTCTCTGTACCCAGGCCGCTGAAGAGTCTCTGTACCCAGCCCGCTGAAGAGTCTCTGTACCCAGGCTGCTGAAGAGTCTCTGTACCCAGGCCGCTGAAGAGTCTCTGTACCCAGGCTGCTGAAGAGTCTCTGTACCCAGGCCGCTGAAGAGTCTCTGTACCCAGGCTGCCGCCGCTGCTGCTGCTGGGTGATCAATCATCGGGAGCACAGTGGTGTCCTTGGTCTGGCACCAGGACATCAGAGTCAGGATTATTGGAGCCGTTTACGCTGAGACGGACTCCAATCCAAATATACCATACAAACTGTCGTATATAGTGTGTGTGTGTGTCTGTGTCTGTGTGTGTTGGTGTGTGTGTGTGTGTTTGTGTGTGTTTGTGTGTGTGTGTGTGTGTGTGTGTTTGTTTCTGTGTGTGTGCTTGTGTGCGTGTGTGGGGCAGTGCCAGTTGTAAATCAGAATGGCATTCAATTCTAGTATTCTGGTCTGGAGATTGTTTTGTGACCTCATGCTGGATAGTGGGCTGTGATCCCCGATGTTGTTTACACGCCTCACCATCGCTTAAATTGGCCAGCAAGAAAAGGACAGTGAGAGAGAAGGAATGACACCGGGGGAATGAGAAATATTCAGTGTTAGGACCTGTAAAGATGGACACCACTGGACACACGTGGTACTCAGGGCCTAGACTATTACTGGCCTCCTTCTGTTAACAAAACAAACAGATCTCTGTCTGTCTGACCTCTCTAATCAATCAAGCAATCAATCAATCTATAAATCAATCAATCAGTCTATCAGTCAAGCTAATCAATCAATTCATTCATTAAACAATCAATATTAACCTAAGCATTGCTAGTATCCTCCATGCTCAATTTTATTCAGGTGTAATATGTATTTCATACCAGATAAACCAGATTCTCTCCTCCTGACACGCATTTCTCCTCCACACCTGTAGGGGGCGAGCTGAGGTGGTGGTGGACGGAGCGTTTGGCGAGGGCGCGGGTCTGATCCTGCTGGACGACGTGCAGTGCGAGGGCACCGAGGCGTCCCTGCTGGACTGCCGGCACGGCGTGTGGGGCCGTCACGACTGTTCACACAGCGAGGACGTGGGCGTGCGCTGTCAGAAGCTGGCCGAGGACAACGAGGTGTCCCTGGAGGAACCAGAACAGGGTACGGAACCAAGTGTGTGTGTGTGCGTGTGTGTTTGTGTGTTTGTGTGTTTGTTTGTGTGTGTGTGTGTGTGTGTGTGCGTGTGTGTTTGTGTGAGTGTGTGTGTGTGTGTGTGTGTGTGTGTGTGTGTGTGTGCGTGCGTGTGTGTGCGTGTGTGTTTGTGTGTGTGTGTGTGCGTGTGTGTGCGTGTGTGTGCGTGTGTGTGTGTGTGTGTGCGTGCGTGTGTGTGCGTGTGTGTTTGTGTGTGTGTGTGTGCGTGTGTGTGCGTGTGCGTGCGTGTGTGTGTGTGTGTGTTTGTGTGTGTTTGTGTGTGTGTGTGTGTTTGTGTTTGTGTGTGTGTGGGGACTAAGAGATCCTGCTGTTACTGTGTGTGTACTGGTAAATGTGTGAGCATGGCTGCTTTTAGGTGCTGATGTTTTGCTGACATGTCCAGGGTGCAGACCGCTAACCCTTTTAGCCATTCAACACTGGATTTCAAATGTCACTTGTTGACAGCCACTGAGTGGAGAAAATGACACACAGACACAAACAAACACACACACACACACACGCACACACACACACACACACACACACACACACACAGAAGCTGGCAGGCTGGCCGGGTGGGTGGGTGTGTTTGTGTGTGTGTGTGTGTGTGGCCAAGCTAGCCGCCTCTGATAAACGTCTCCATTTGTATTTCAATCACTCTCTCACTCTGGGCCCACCTGCTGACATTTGCCTGTGTGATGTTTCTCTCTCCGTCAAGCGCATAAACACGATTTGTTCCTTTTGAGGGAATGCGGCCTCCTCTTCTATACAACTCAATTTCTGTCATCTGATAAGACAGGCGTTGGCTGGGCTAGTCTCTTATGCCATGTCTCTCTATCTCTCTCTCTCTCTGTCTTACTCTCTCACATGTATGGCTCTGTCACTCTCTCACTTATTCTCTCTGTCATTTGTTCCATCTCTTTATTTGCTCGTTATTCATTTTTCTCTCTCCCTCTTTTTCCAGCCCCCCCCCCCTCTCCCTCTCCCTCTCTCTCTTTCTTTCCCTCTCTTTCTCTCTTTCTGTCTCTGTCATTCCTCATGAGTTTGCCACTCACAGTGGCATGACAGAGACTCCTGATAGAGGAAGCAAAATAAAGTGCCTCCACAGTTGTTATCGGCAGCTCACACAGGGCATTGATTTAATAAGCCTTTATGGCCGTCAAATGATCTATAAGAGGCGCTGAACAGGTGTCTCAGACATCACAGGCACTTGGGGACAACCCACGGCATCGTGGGAGTTAGAGTTCTTCAAATAAACCCCCCTTGAGTCTGTCAGTCACCTCAATCATAGGTGCAAACACTGACAGATAAGACACTGTATGGTTCTCAACGACTGGCACAGAGAGGATATGTATCTTATAGCATAATTGCATCCTGACCCAGATATGAAAATATTAGCACAGTGTGAGTTTAAAGGTGCTCTAAGCGATGCTGGGTAACGTCACTTCTGTTGACTTTCAAACAAAACAGAGAGCTAGCTCGCTACTTCCTCCCCCTCCCTCCCGTGCTGCTCCCGTGCAATTGAAACTCTCCTAAACGCGCATCTCGTCTGTGATTTGCTGGAACAGTTTGTTATGTTTTTATGGGCTAGGTTTGCCCAGGTTGTTTTTGTTGCCGTTTTTGGAGCCTGGGCTGTCCCACAGAGATGTTTTACAGTGTATTCAGGACACAGACAGCTAGCAGTTGGTTAGGTGATGTTTGCAGTAAGTGACATAAAATGTTTTAGCCTAAAAAACGCGTGGCATCGCTTAGAGCACCTTTAACCCTCAAGCATTAAGCTCTTTTACAGCAATGCCCTGAGTTACAAAACCTACAACAACAATAATCAAAATAACAAAACAAGAACAATAAAAAGATACAAAAGGAAAATAAATAAATAATAATGTACCTTGTGCATATGTAACTCCTGTAATATGTATCTTTCATCATAATTGCATCCTGACCATGGCTGGATCTAGAATAGGGCTGGGAGGGGCAATGCCCCCCCAAATATTTCTTCTGCCCCACCTAATTGGTCATTTTTAATTGACAGCTATTGAATCTGCCAATCACACTTTTCTAATTCGTCCCGTCTAAATTTCGAGGGTGCTGATTTGCTGGTTGGATAGTATAAATACCAAAGCAGCAGCGTTCCCCTACCATTCCACACTGTGTGCATCACTTGCTGTTTCATACTTCAGTAGAGAGGGCTTAGCTTTATAAGGTTATAGACTACTAGATGTAATATAGATTATTGTTGCTGGTTTAAATAAAGACCTTTAACTGTAGTGTTAGCTAATGTGCATGTTAGCTTTCTAAAGTGATCTAGCCAGTTAGTTTGGTTATTCCTTAACTGTGTTATAATCCTGACCCAGATATGAAAATATTAGCACGGTGTGAGTCTAACCCATGAATCTGCCCACACATCATCTGACCCACACATCTCCTCCTGTGGCTCACCACCAGCCTCTATCCTGGGGACTGAATCCAGGACCTTAGTTACACTAACACTTTTCTGTACCACACAAACTGCAGAAAAGTTGCTCTTTGGGTGCCTTGAAAATGCTATAAAATGTAATGTGTTGTTGTTGTCCAAAAAATATGTAAACATACAATCATTGTATAAACTGTGTGTGTGTGTGTGTGTGTGTGTATGTGTGTGTGCGTGTGTGTGTGTGTACGTGTATGTGTGTGCATGCGTGCGTGCATATGTGTGTGTGTGCCTGTATGTGTGTGCATGCGTGCGTGCATGTGTGTGTGTGCGTGCGCGCGTGTGTGTGTGCGTGTGTATATGTATGTGTGCATGTGTGTGTGTCGTGTGTATATGTATGTGTGTGTGTGTGTGTGTGTGTGTGTCCACAGGTCCTCCTGTGCGTCTGATGGCTGGTGAGGACCGTAAGGAGGGCCGGGTGGAGGTGCTTATCAACGGAGAGTGGGGAGGCATCTGTGACCATGACTGGAATGACGTCAACGCCGCCGTAGTCTGCAGACAACTCGGATTTACGTGAGGCGCTTTTCATTCACTTCTTTCTTTCATTTTTCATTTCCTCTGCTCTTTCTCTTTTCTTTTCACTTTTATTCTTTTTATCTTTGTGTTCCCCAGTTGTTCTGCCATTTCTCTCTATTGTTTGTTTCTCTCATTGTGTATTTCCATTATTTTCTTCTCTGTGTGTTTTCTCTCTTTCTTTCAAGTCCTTCTGTTTCTGTTTTTTCTTTGTTTGTTGTTTTTTTTTGTATTTCTCTCTGTTTTATTTTAAACCATTTTTATTTTGCTTTCTGGTCTTTTCTCTCTGCTCCCTCTTGATCTCTTGCATTCACTTTTTTGTACTTCTGTTTATGTGCCTTCTCGCTTTCTACTTTTGTTTTTTCTATGCTTTTCTGACTTAATTCCCTCTTCGCAAACAGTGACTCAGCTGTTCATATTGGCTTTGAGCTGGCGATGAGTTGATGTGAGGGGCATTGAAGTGATGAGTCATGGTGCAGTGGATACACATTATTTAGACGTGGTGACTCAGCGAAGTCAAACGGAGACTGTCATCTCATAGACCACCATCTGTCTGCTTTCATACACACCCTCTCAGCACAGTGGCCTAATGTAAATCCACTAGTTGTGTGAAGACGATAAAACACTCATCCGTGTGTGTGTGTGTGTGTGTGTGTGTGTGTGTGTGTGTGTGTGTGTGTGTGTGTGAGGATGCTAACACAGTCATCGGACACACAGGGTTGGGATGGCAGGCTTGAAGACGGGGACAAGATGATGCACACATGCACACAAAATGTCCACCAACAGATTTTTCAGTCTTGCTTTTAATACCTCTTATTACTTTTCTCAGTTTCCATGACGCTTTCTCTCTTTCTCCATTTCATTCCATTTCCATTCCTATTGAAGTTTTAAAAAAGTAAAAAGTGGC
>NW_027468674.1:12833310-12840810 GCF_046254945.1 Alosa pseudoharengus | reverse complement strand
GGCACCCTCTCCGACCGCCACCGCGCCGACAGTTGCCAGGGCGACAGCGGCGGCCCGCTGGTGTGCCAGACCGACGGCGACCGCTGGGTCCTCACCGGGGTCATCTCCTGGGGTCACGGCTGCGGCGACCCCTCCTCGCCCGGCGTCTACGCACGGGTCAGCCGCTTCCTGCCGTGGATCGAGGAGGTCACCCACAGCACGGCGCCGCTTCAGGTCTGAGGTCCTGACCCACGCCATTGGCTCCCCTGGCCGGCCATCGCGTGACTATCCGGCGACGGGTGTTGATTAAGAGACAGTGAGCCTGCTTTTACGACGAAAAACAACGAAAATGCTTTACGACAAAACGCCATAACACTCTGGGACCGTCTGGTTGAACTTCACTCTACTCTACTCTTCTCTTGCTAAGAAGTTATGAAAAGCTGGCTCTTGCCTCATAAGCACCTTGATTATGTAAAAAAAAAAATTAAGGGCAACAAAAATCTTTCAGGCAGTCTTTCAAGATGTTTTTTTTTCTCCAGTCCAGCCCAGTCTTGAGCTATTGCGTGTCTTTTGGTCTATTGTACATTATAATGTCTTAGTTACTGTCAGGAGCTCCACAGTGCATGTTAACTATGTATGGTATCTTAATAAGCCATCTGTGTACCGCTGTCTGAGCCTTTAGCATGGTAGCAAATGGCAGTGTGGATTCCTCAAGAAACTAGAAGGTGAATGAATTGGGCCGATGCATTTTGTTACATACACTGTACGTGTTCTCATTCATGCTGAAAATGCGGTAATGTTATTCTAACCATACACGTGGGCTCATATTTTCTGGACAACACTCAGCGATTCCAGAGTCTTTGCCTCCAGAACAACGGAAGGCCTACTACACAATGTTTGTCACACAAGATCTGTTCATTCTAGTGTTCTCTTTGGATAGCCATTGCAGGTTGGTCATAGCCAGTGCAGGTTGATCCTCGGAGTTCAAGACGTGTTTTGTTTCGATATTAACAACTCAATGTTCGATCCCCAGTTATGTTCTGGGAGTATCAAAAGAGTACCTTTGGTCATGTTCGGGCCTACTGGGCTTGTTTAGGAAGTTACTACAGTAGCATCATTTCAGCTGCGCACGCAGGGTTGACGAGAGGAAAGGTTGTCAACGGATTTAGGTGCGTGTCGACGCTATTCTTATAGACTTGCACTGTTCTTTTTTTCTTTTTTTTCTTTTTTTGTAGTGTTGTGGTCTAGACAGCGTGATCCAAGTAAAGTCTGTGAACAGATTTCTGGTGCATAGCTATTTATTTCCGTAACAGACTAGGACGCTTGTAATAATATCGTGTTTTTGTTGGCACGAATCATCACACTGGGTGCGTTGCTATTTTTGTTATAGCTTTCTCTAGTGCCATGATAAATGATGCAAATGTTTGCTCTGTCATCTAAGTTGTCGATATTGGCTATTTGTCATTTTGGGACGGCCCATCTCATAGACTGTGAAGTTGAAATGGAGTCAAGAACGATGGAAGGATGACTGTGTTTGTTTTTTTAAGATGTGTAATCATTTTGAAGTGTTCTGCTTTGTAGGTAGGCTACTGCGTGTACGTGAATGTCCCATTAGGTGGCGACATTGTGTTATTGACCGGGGCATAGCTAAAAACCTTTTGGTGTGAAATTTTTTTGAATTGATTACCTTTGTCTTACAGGAGAAGTGACATGTACAGAATTATGCCATCCAAGACACTGGCCTTTGAGGGAAGGTTGAGTATTTGTAAAGTTGGCAGTCTATTGTCATGGATCACTGGCTAGCCTAGTTCGAACTGTTTTTGCCATCCATTGAATACGTTTATTTGTCCCATTGCGAATTATCCATGAAACACTTGTTTTAGGCTATTCCAGTGAAATGTCTATGTAAATATTTCCATTGTAAGTGCATCTGGTGCAGTGATGTATTCATTGTGTGACCGCAAGACTTATTTTGTATTTTTAGGCCTATTTGTATTCGTTTCAAATGTCTTTTACGAGGTCTCTCAGCGCAGAAGTCATAGGCCCATGGCAATGCGAAAGTTATAGGCCTATGATTCCAAGCGATCTGAGTTGCCAGTTTCCTCATGCATTCCATTCCACGCCGCCTGCATCGTGTGAACCGTCTTGTTATCACTGGACTGGATCTAAAGAGCCCTTCTTGGCCAAGCCTTCACCCGAGTTCTTCATTTCGTTAAAAGGTTGAACTGAGGAATGGAATAAATGAACCGAGGAGGACGCTTATGGATGGATGACGGAGGAAAGAATTGCATGTCATGCATTAATTTGTCTGGTCGTTTGTGGTGTTTGATGTTTCATGCCATAATTCTGACAGGATCTGATAATGAAATGGTAAAATAAAATGCTATCAATATTTCCATGTGAGATAAGTGCCAAAATAAATGAATTCTCGTGACGCATGTTGCTTTGTCTTTGTGTTCTATTAAAGTGCAGTTTACTTTGTTTCATAATAATAATACATTTGTGCATCTAGCAGATTATAACACCCGAGCACGGTCCTGTGTGCTAGAGGTGTGCGATACACCTGCAACTGAAGGATTGTTTCATAACGGGAGATGGCGATATTG
Source organism: Alosa pseudoharengus (assembly GCF_046254945.1). Classification (NCBI taxonomy): domain Eukaryota; kingdom Metazoa; phylum Chordata; class Actinopteri; order Clupeiformes; family Clupeidae; genus Alosa; species Alosa pseudoharengus. Next base: position 12,838,225 of record NW_027468674.1, on the reverse strand, counting down.
TTGCAAGATGGGGATTCCAATCTGCTCGCGCAATATATTTCCTTCACTGAAACAAATGGTTCGTGATTTTCCTAAACAATATACCGGTATTACCTATAACCTATAAGGAAGGAAGCCCTTTTCCTTGATCAGGAGCAAGATTAGTTCCCCAGTTATTCAGAATAATAGGCCTAGCCTAGCCTATGTCTTAATTCAGGGGAAACCTATAATTTCCAGTGTCTTGGATGCCGGCAGGTGTAACTAACATTGCATGCAATCTATCATACTATGTCAGTAAGGGTCACCTTTACACTACATGTGTATGTGTGCTCCCGACCCACCAACCTAAAACAGCTGAGACGGTGAGAAGGTAAACAAAAAAGAGGCGGACTTCGAGCTGGGGCGGCGTTTGAGGGTCCCTCCCATACTTCGGGCGTACTTGGTAGGCGCCTATCAGCGGCGCCTGACCATCGGAGAATGAAGATGGCGGAGAAGCACAGGATGCGTTCGAGCAGCATCTCAAAGTTGTAGTTATAAATTGCGTCATCTTATCTCTGCTCATGTGGCGTGGACGTTCTGGTGAACTGTTTAGCAACAAGGAAGGGGTGAGTGGATGCGTTGATTTGTGCCGCGGCAGTGGCAGCGGTATTCGTTGTGTTTGAAAGGTAGCCTGTAGCCAGCCCAACTGGCATGTTCACTTGCTATGTGGCATGCGAGCGAGCAGATGAGGCGAACGGAGATAGGTGAAATGAATTCGGTTACATTATAACGTTAGTGTACATAGGTTATAGACTAACTGAATTTGCATTGAGCAGTGTTTTGGTGTTGGAATAGGCCATCTACTTGGTTGTGATGTCTGTTTGGACACACTGTTGTCTGTTGCTTCAGAAAGTTTGCTGTTTGTCCGTCTGCAATGTGCTCGTATCTCCTAAGACGCTTTCAATAATAAAAAAAAACATCCCCAAGAAGGAATAGTTGGAAATATAGCAACTGCTGAAGTCATTCTCTGTTTCATTTTGCTATAGGCTACTGCCTTTAGGTTACTGACGTTCACAATTTTGTGAATGTGACTTGACGACCTTCCATTGCTCAAGGTTTTGACACTCACATCAATGAAACAGTTTAAGTTATATACTGAAACCACACGCTATTCCCCGCGTGCCGGTTGCACTTGTTTTGCAAAGCAGTTGCACTTACCCAGCCAAACACATAGACATTTTAGCCTTTACGTTCCTTCTGGCCTAATGCTGAGATTCAGTCTTGTGGCAAAATAACACACAAGCTAGCTCTGTATTCTCATATTTTTATATATTTTTCGCATTTCTTTGTCAGAACTAAGATTGACACTGAATATTATGATATAATTATTATTATTATTATTATTATTATTATTATTATTATTATTATAGGCAACGCAGGCGCGTGGAGAATCGCAGTGAACCAAGTTACATATAGAGGGGTGCGATCTTAATTATAGGCCCGTCACAGCCGGTTCACCGAAAGTCTTTGTGTTGTGATTAAACATTCAACGACTGTCAAGTCGTGGACTAAAGAAAAGGGAGTCCGGTAAGTGCATGCCATCTTGATGCCCATACAAGTTGTAATTAAAATAATGCTTTTAAAAAAAGGTGTAGGTCTGTGAAGGCAAAGTAATGAGTGCTACAGTGTGGAATTAATTCTAAATGTTCCTGGTAATTTGGCCTATGCCTCCTTACTGTCATAGTGAGCCGCTCTTTTCTTCGAGGGACCAACACACACGCACGCACGCACATGCAGCGTGATGTAAACAAGTTGTACGGTTGTATTGAGATGTCAAGGAACATACTCTTCTTTTACTGCTTAAATGGTTGTGAGATTGTGTTCCGATGGCATTTGACCGGGCTTCATGGATGACTGGCCACTTGACAAAGAAAGGTAATATTCACCAAGAGCATCTCAAGGCCGAGCCGCTCAGTAGGAAGGGTGTTAACAAGAGCTGCACTGTTGCGCATCGGCAGTCTCTCTCTCCCCTTCCTCCCTCCCTCTCTCCCTCCCTCTCTCTCTCCCTCTCCCTCTCTCTCGTTCCCTTGTGGCCCCTTGCTGTTTGAGGTGCTACTACTGCGCCCAAGATGCACTTAAGAGCACCATTTGTCACTTTATCAGTGAACAGGAAAATAAGAATGCCAGTCGAAATTTCCGTGTGTTGTGTGAAACGTTGGCAGTGGCCGATGATACATTTTTGCATTGTTTAGAAAGTAAATATGCACGTACTTTACCGTCAAGAAGTAATTTATTTGTGAAATGAACACAGTCGGTGTTGATTTTTCGATTTGTATCGGCTGTCTGGCGATGAATCAGAGTGATGAGGTGGCCGAGATTGAATTCCTGCCTCAGGTCCGTCGCGCGCTGTCTGTCAAAACAAGACGGTAAATCACTGGCCCGTCCTCGCTTCATCTCTCTGCCCAGACGCCTCCTCTTCATCCGTCACTCCCGCAAAAATGCGAATTGTCACAGGTGTTTTAATTAAGCTAAATGTGTAAAAGGACCGGGTGAGTGAGTCCTGAAACTTGATTTCCTCCCCTCTAATTTGTCACGATGTCAGATCTGGGGGAAAGGGGTAGAGGTTGGTTGGTTGAAAGCAAGAGGTTGAGGCTTTTTTGTCGTCTGGAGTAACTGTCATCTCCGCTTTGTGTCGCAGTGGCCTGTCAGCCCGGCAAATGGAGCGCGTGGATTGCCGCTTTTGCAGGGCATCAGTTAGGGATGGTGGCAACAAGGCTGCGGCTACAGAGCTGGGGGGTTTGAGGGGGATGGGAAGGGAGTCAGTGAAGTGTGTGTGTGTGGAATGGGGGGGGGGGGTTGGCACCGTGGGGAGCAACACAACTGTCTGGTCAGAGATCAAATTGTGGAGCTGCCAGGAAGCTCACATCCATTATTCATCTGGTTTTTTTTCACTTGTGTTGGAAAGTGGAAAGTGTGTGTGTGTGTAAGCTTGTGCCTATCGTTCCTCTCTTCCACAGGGCTTTGATGACAAGTGCCCGTGTAGATGTATGTGTATATGTGTGTGTGTCCCTCATTCTATAGTGCGGAGGCAGCAAGTCTTATGTCTATCTGCTGATGCCATGGCGCTGTATCAGAGACTGTGGGATCTCCATATCCGTACCCTACTCTGCTGTAACAGACATGAGCGGGCCTGGCCTAAGAACGAGGTGTGGGTATGCATTGAGGTCGGGTGCTGAGTGCAATCTTTCCACACCTTGATGCAGCGAGCCTTCAGCCAGATTTTTCATACGGAGTGGTTTTGGATAGGCCCTTCGATTTTACTCACTGCGGCACACATTAATCCATTTTATTTATGATTTCTATTTATTTATTTGTGGTCGAACACCTTCACCTTAGAGAGAGAGAGGGAGAGGGAGGGAGAGAGGGAGAGAGAATTGGCTAGGGCTTCTATCCCCTGTCACTCTGGACGGCTATCAGATCGATTGCTCATTCGAGCCAGCGAGATGAGCCGAGAGACAGTTGCACTGAGTGAGTGAGAGGGAGGGAGAGACGGGGGGGGGTGTTAAGAGGGAGAGAGAGAGGAACAGTGTGCTCGCCTGAAAAAAAGAGAAGAGTTGCAGAAGAGAAGAGAGAGAGAGAGAGAGAGAGAGAGAGAGAGAGAGAGAGATTAAACAAGTATTTGGATATGTACACATCAAAACAATAACATCCACAAGTATTACAGCGACAGACAGACAGACAGACAGACAGACAGACAGACAGACAGACAGACAGACAGACAGACAGACTACAAGTCCCTTCTACATGAACATCATTGCTGCTACAGTAATGCCAGTCTACACACACACACACACACACACACACACACACACACACACACACACACACACACACACACACACACACACACACACACACACACACACACACTCTTTGTATTTATGTGCCCTTCTCTGACTGCCAAAGCTTTCACTTATATGTGAGATTTGCTGTATGTGTTGGAGCAGTCTGAATCTGCAGTTTTACCCCCCCCCCCCGTCTCTCTCTCTCTCCCTCCCTCCCTCCCTCTCTCACTCTCTCTCTCTCTCCCTCCCTCTCTCTTTCTCTCCTTTTGTTCTCACCTTAATTAACCCTCAACCGCACTTCCAGGTTTAGTCAGTACGCACAGTTTTTGTGTCAACTGACACGATCAGGAAGAACGCTGAGGCATGTCTTTACTGGCAGCTTAAACAGAAACACACACAGAAAAACACACAAAGACACACACACACACACACACACACACACGTACACACACGTACACACACACACACACACACACAGACACACTCACACACACACACACACACAGTGTTGTTGCAGAATGCCGGTGGTATACACTTGCATAACATAAACACACTGATGTTTTGTAGGCCTATCTGTTGAGTTATTATTTATTTCAGTCCTTTGTTGGATCTGAGTCTGAGATGATCTGGCACTCAAAATGCTCTTATACCGGTAATCCTTCCTTGAATTGGTTTGAATAGAGATTTAGAGAGAAAGAGTGAGAGATGGAGAGAGAAAGAAAGAGAGATAGAGAGAAAGAGAAAGACAGGAAGAGATAGAAGGACCAACACCTCAAATTTACTGATGCCAGATTTGCTTTCTGGGGATTCGTGTTGTGAGACTCCTGGTTTGCCAAACAAACACACCAGACAACTTAACCCTGGAACCACTCATTGCCCATGAATGAAAGTGCAAACTCCCTTTGAAGAGGCCACTTCAGTCTTACTCAAGTGGACTCAATGCACTGAGCCATCTCGTGCTCTTTCTCTCTTGCACTCTCTCTCTCTCTCTCTCTCTCTCTCTCTCTCTCTCTTTCCCTCTATCTCTCCCCCTCTTTCTCTCTCCCTCTATCTCTCCCTCACTTGCTCTCTCTCTTTACCTCTATCTCTCCCTCCCTCACTCCTGTTCTCTC
>NW_027468674.1:12790810-12828310 GCF_046254945.1 Alosa pseudoharengus | reverse complement strand
GCGAGATCACAACACATGATTAGCACAATGTCTTCACAACACACCACTTGATTGGCTCAATGTATTCACATGTCAACGTTTTGCCGCTGAAGGGGTGGGATATGTAGACAACTGTCATATTGGCGTTAAAAACTAACCCCATGCATTTCTATGGAAGTGCTGTGTCTCCTCATTAGAAAGTCTCTGGTATAACCCCATGAGCTTTGGATTGAAGACCCTTGATAGTACCTTGACCTTCTATAATAAACTCTATCTATGACAGTGTTCACTCTTATTCATTATTGTAATATGTATTTATGTATGTATTATGTCTTGCTGATCATTCTTATGATGAGACAGTGGCTATGGCCTTTTCAGCCGTGACAATACTTAAGTCACACTATTAAAACAACTTTGATTGTGAACCTAATTGTGATTTCCTATCTTGGGATGTCTACTAATATATTTGTGGTGGGGTGAGAGAGAGAGAGAGCAAGAGAGAGAGGGAGGCAGAGGGAGCGATAGAGAGAGTGAAAGAAAGAAAGAGAGAGAAAGGTGGAGAGCGGCGTAGAAAAGCTCCTTTGTTCCGCCTCTCCTTTGAACAAATACAGGATTGGCTCTGTTGCCCTCCCTCCCCGTTTGCAGGCATACGTGTGTGTAATGAGATCCTCCACTTCGCCATTGTGCTCTTGGCTGCATTCACAATGGGATTTTCTGTCACTCTCTCGCTCTCTCGCTCACTGGCTCTTACACACACACACACACACACACACACACACACACACATACACACACCTCTTCACCATTCCCTTTCACTCCATATTCCTCTGTCTGCCTGTCTGTCTGTCTGTCTGTCTGTCTGTCTCTCTCACGCTCTTGTTCCTGTGGTCTTGTGAGAATCTGGATTCAGCCAGGGGCTTTGTCGCCGCCAGATTATGTGCTGAATATTCTCCTTGAATGAGAAACAGGTGGTGTGATAGAAGGTGGAAAGTAGTGGGGTGGGGTGGAGGTAGGGGGGTGATGGTGTGTGTGTGTGTGTGTGTGGGGGGGGGGGGTGGGGTCGAAGATTGTAAAAGAGAAAAGAGAACCCTGATCCACTCAGCAGTCAAGTCAAAGGCGGAGACCTTTGAAAAGGGGCTTAAGGAAAAGGCACTTGTATTGTGAAGTGGATGAATGAACAGCTACTAGCCTGCAGACATTTGGTGTGTGTGTGTGTGTGTGTGTGTGTGTGTGTGTGTGTGTGTGTGTGTGTGTGTGTGTGTGTGTGTGTGTGTGTGTGTGTGTGTGTGTGTGTGTGTGTGTGTGTGTGTGTGTGTGTGTGTGTGTGTGTGTGTGTGTGTGTGTGTGTGTGTGTGTGTGTGTGTGTGTGTTGTCATGGCTCAGGTCATGTGATCTTGCAGAAATTCCCAGGTTCACCAAATCCCTGAAACACACACGCACACACACACATTCACATAACTAGCCTCATCACCCGTCATAGTCTATTACCCTCTCTCTCCATCACACTCACTCATTCACATACACCCCTTGTACTTCTCCACCCCCCCACCCCCACCCCCACACACACACACACACACACTTGGTAGCTCCCCCAAGCTTTAAGGCACTACTAGTACTATCCGCGAGCTTTAAGGCACTACCATGTACTCTACAATTAGCTTTACGGTAGTACTTAGTACAGTTGTAGTTGTAGTACTAGTAGTTGTAGTACTACTAGTAGCAGTAGGTGTAGTAGTTGTAGTGCTAGTAGTTGTAGTTGTAGTGCTAGTAGTTGTAGTTGTAGTACTAGTAGTTGTTGTACTAGTGGTTGTAGTACTAGTAGTAGCAGTAGGTGTAGTACTAGTAGTTGTAGTACTAGTAGCAGTAGTTGTAGTACTAGTAGTTGTAGTTGTAGTACTAGTAGTTGCAGTACTAGTAGTTGTAGTACTAGTAGTTGCAGTACTAGTAGTTGTAGTTGTAGTACTAGTAGTTGTAGTACTAGTAGTTGTACTTGTAGTACTAGTAGTTGCTGTACTAGTAGTTGTAGTACTAGTAGTTGTTTTACTAGCAGTTGTAGTACTAGTAATTGCAGTACTAGTAGTTGTAGTTGTAGTACTAGTAGTTGCAGTAGTTGTAGTACACACACACACACACGCACACATTCGCATAACTATTCTCATCACCGGTCATAGTCTATTACCCTCTCTCTCCATCACACTCACTCATTCAAACCCTCATCTTTACCCCTTGTACTTCTCCCCCCCCCCCCACACACACACACTTGGTACCTCCCCCAAGCTTTAAGGCACTACTAGTACTTCTGTAGAGATTCATCTTGTCTATCCTCAACCCTCAGGATGTTCTGCTGCCTCTGTCTCCTTTTCCATCTCTCTCTCTCACCTTCTCTCTCTCTCCCTCTCTCTCTCATTCACTCTCTCTCTCTCCCCCTCTCTCTCCCTCTCTCTCTCATTCACTCTCTCTCTCCCCCTCTCTCTCCCTCTCTCTCTCATTCACTCTCCCTCTCCCCCTCTCTCTCCCTCCCTCTCTCTCTCTCCCTCCCTCTCTCTCTCCCTCCTTCTCTCTCTGTTTCCCTCTCTTCTCTCCAAGCCTTAGGGATTTGCTGAAAGAAGGCCTCCCCTCTTTAGTTTCTTTCTTCCGCCAGAGTCAGACCTACTCTCTCTCCCTCTGGGTCCGTGCTCAAGCGTGCTGTGTGTGTGTGTGTGTGTGTGTGTAAAGTGTGTGAGTCTTTGTGTGTGTGTGTGTGTGTGTCCTGATGATGGAGGCTGTGTCTGAGGTTGCCGGGGACTGTGGGGAGAGTGTGATGTAGGCGGTGCCCTGTTAATGGGCTGTGTATTTTAGGAGGTGATCCTCAAAGGCCTACTTTCTGCTCTTACTACGGTTATGACCTTGGGAATGATTTTTTTTTCTTCTCTCTATCTTTTTTTCTTCCCTCTCACCCTCTCTGTCGTTTTGCCTCTCTTCTTTTCTTTATAACATACCCTTGCTCTTTCATTTCTTCCTTTTTTCTTTCTTTCTATCCCTCACCCCTTCTCTCTCTATCCCTCACCCCTTCTCTCTCAGCCTTATGCCTTATCATTAGTATGTTATAGGACTCATTATCATTGTAATATTTATATAATCTAATTACCCCACTTGTTACCAGCAAGTAGGGGTGTAAAGGTACACATCAAACATTCTAGAACAGAGCTCTAGAATCTTTGGTACACATATTCATACTGAGCCATTTAGGTGCGGGACGTTAGGCTCAATACAGATGTGTACTGCTGAATATACAGAATGTAGTCTTCAACAGTAGGCCTTCTTGCGTGCATGTAGACCATGTTTCAAATTTGAGTTCCCACACAAACATATTAAATGGTGGACAGTATGTCAAGTCAAATAGCATCAAAAAACATTTGACACCTTTTCAGAATACTATATACTAATACTGTTGCGCATCAGCAATATTGTCTGTGACTTAGTCTAGCAGTACCCACAGGCTTACCGTACTAGTAATTAACCAAACTGTGACTTCAGCACCGAGGTAGGCTACACACCGAACCATGATTCCTGTCAGTGTTTTGACTATTTCGGTTCATGAAGTGCTCTCCTTACACCACTCATTTGTCTTAGTACACACACACACACACACACACACACACACACACACACACACACACACACACACACGCCACTTGTTCCCCATTTATTTCAAGTCCATCACAGTCCGATTTGAAGTCCGCAGGCCCTCACTGGAATGAATGAGATGCTGTCTGCAGTGGTGGCTTGTCAAAGTGCTGCAGTGTATGGAGAACGTCATTAACTGAAATTGTGATGGTGACGCACACTGATATTTTCAAAACGAAGTTTTCGAGACTCGCTACTTACTTTTCCTTGTTAAATGGAGCGTCTCCGCTTAAGAAATGGTCTGCCTGAGATCGACGCATGCTGTCTGAAAATCTCTTTCACTTTGGATAAAATTCTCCTAAATCTTTACTCACTGTAATGTTCTTCTTTTTTTACTTTTAAATTAAGTCAAACATGGCCAACCTGGTCAATGCTGCCTCATTCACTGAAATGAAATGTCTGAATTGGGTCCTTGAGGCCTTGAAAAGAAGTCCTTGAGTTGTTGAACGTAAGAGTGCGAAGCAGTGATGGTTCTTCTTTTAATTCTGTTCAGTCTCTATACAAACCTGATGAGAGTAGAGCAGACCAATCATCATCATCAGGTGTTTTCAGACTACTGAAAATTGCTGCTAGCTTCTGTCTCTAGCCACGTTTTTGCCAATAGAAGTAGCTAAAGTAGATGAGAAGAAAAAAAAGCTGTCTCTTGGATCGCTCTGGGCTTGGTAATTAGCCATTAATTACCCCCACATGGTGTGACTTGTGTGTGTTTGTTAAACATGCTGCCCAACATGGAGGCCTCGCTGCAGGGACAGGCATAGTCGAGCTCTCTAGCAGATTGCATCAACATCCAGACCCCCTTCACAGCTGCTGTTTTTGATGTGCATAATCAAATCATATCAAAATAAATGATAATAAAATAATAATAATTCATTTTAGTTGTTGTAGAGACTCCCATTTCGGGCGGAACGTTTGCTCACATCCGCACCCTCCACAACTGCTGCTGTTAAGGCAAACATTATTAATCATTTACATTTCCTGCTTTTATTTATTTCATTCACATTTATTTTATTTGTATGCAATTGTGTGCAAAGTGGCTTACAGTGCAGGGATTGAGGGACTGAATCATAACAGCATGGATGACTTGTATTAAGTAGATGTTTGTGATTCATTTCAGTGTTTCGTGCAGATGTGTTTCATCAGTGTGGTGAAATCCATGGCTTTGGTTTTTCGACAGCATCTCTGGATGTATAGAGGAGTGGACTACCAGCCTGCAGCATCCTAGCAGCTCATGCACTGTGCATAGGTGCTTATGAGTGCTCCTTTGGCTGGATGTTCACGTATGAATGAATCAGAAAGGGAGGAGAGAGTGAGCGTGCTAGTGGCTGCCAGGTGAGCGAGAGACAGAGAGAGAGACAGAGAGAGACACAGAGAGAGACACAGAGAGAGACACAGAGAGAGACACAGAGAGAGAGACAGAGAGAGAGACAGAGAGAGAGACAGAGAGACAGAGAGAGACAGAGAGGCACTGGGCTGGAGCCTAAGATGGCACTGATGGATCGGTGTGTTGCAGAGCGTTTTGGGTGAACGGGCTGAATTTCCCTTTTTGAAAGCTACGCCAGAAACAAGCGCAAGCAACAGCTCTTTCTCAGTTTAGCCTCGGTCACTGTGTAGTCACTCACTCTCTCTCTCTTTCTCTCTCTCTCTCTCTCTCTTTCTCTCTCTTTCTCTTTCCCTCTCTCTCTCTCTCTCTTTCTCTTTCAATTCAATTCAATTCAATTATATCTCTCTCACACACACTTACACACACACACTCCCACTCCCATACTTTCTCTCAGTTTCTCAGTGTGGTGGTATTTCTTTTGAAAGGCTGTGTGAAATCGTTCTCTCAGTTTTGCATGTCTTCATACAAAGCAAAGAGTGTACTGTGTTCTCAAAACACACATCTGGGGTGGTGAGCACAGTGACAGTCTGAACATAGTTACAAATGTGCACACTTTCACCCTCTCTCTCTTCTTCCTCCCTCTCTTCCTCCATCTCTCTCTCCTACTCTATCTTTGTCTCCCCCTCTTTCATACCACCCCCACCCCTTCCTCCTGTGCTCTCTCTCTCTCTCTCTCTCTCTCTCTCCTCTCTCTCTCTCTCTCTCTCTTTATTTATTTACCCCCTCATTCCTACCCCCTTTCCTCCCTCTTTTAACTCTCTTTGTCTTTCTCTCTCTCACTCTCTCTCCCTCTCTCTTTCTCTTTCACCCCTCCTTCATACCCCCCCCCCTCTCTCTCTCTCCATCCCTATCCCCTCTTTGGCACAGGCTGGTCTGCAGTGCTAATAGCTCTGCTCTCAGGCAGGCAGCAGTAGCACTAGCAGCAGTGGTTTGTCTCTGGCAGGATGTGGACCCTGCTGGCTTTAGGCATCCGTCCAGCACTCCACTAAACAGGGAGGTGGGGGGGGGGGGGTGTGGTTTGGGGGTGGATAGTCGGGGTCTAGGGTCAGGGCCACGGTGCTGATTGGAACCTTCCGGAAGACCGTGGTGTGGGGCGAAAGAAGGGAAGTGAAGTACATGTAGAGCGCGGGGAGGCAGGAGTGGGTTTGCAGATAGGAGCTCACAGGCGATGCATTTTTTTTTAAATGTATAAAGTATAAAAAGTATAACTTTTTTGCTGTTCTTTCTCAAATTTTGGTCTGTTTTGACAGTGTTTATACTCACTGGACACCATGCTTCTAAGGCATGGGAAATGGACTTCTCCAATTCCTAGACATACAGCATTTGAAGATGAAAACTGTTAGCCCAAGACGGGACACTTCAAAGAGATTTCAGTCTTTCAGATTTCATCCATTTAAGAGAGTCTCTCTCACTGCAGAGTCTGTTTACATGCTTCCTAAGGCGGCATGTTGAGATGTTAGCAGTTTCACAAGTCATCCAATATTTAGTTGATAAGAGAAAAGATTAATACATTTAAGAAACAATGTTTGATAGATGGATAGATTCAGACACACAATATGGCCCTGGGGAATGTGGAGTTTGTCGATGCATTGACTCGAAATTCTGAATGTCTGCTATGCTGAGTTCTTGAGGTTGAATAGACAGGCACACTTGCATATGGACAAATACACTCTGATGGAGAACATCACAGAGAGAGTGAGGTCCTCTAGACCAATCCCATATGTTTATACCCCAGTTATCTCACTGCAGAACCTGGGTGTGGTTTGGGTGTCAAAGGTCCATCATCCGTGTGTGTGTGTGTGTCAAAGGTCCATCATCCTAGTGGGGATGTAGTAGAGGTGTGTGTGTGTGTGTGTGTGTGTGTGTGTAAGGGCTTGTTGATCACCTTGCAGCGGATGTCCGTCAAAGGGCTGCCAGCCCAGCTGTGTGAGATGTATAGATGTACTGTGTGTGTGTACAGCAGAGTACCCTGCACTGGCACCTTTAACACACCGAGAAGCTGCTCTCCTCTGACTTATTGTGTTGGGGAGATTCAGAGATTCACTCTCTAACATTGTGTGTGTGTGTGTGTGTTTCTGGGAGAAGGCCCTGGTGTGTGTGTGTGTGTGTTTCTGGGAGAAGGCTCGTGTGTGTGTGTGTGTGTGTGTTTGTGTGTGTGTTATAAAGGTCATGAGAAAATGGGCTCCATTGTCGGTCCTTCCACTGTGGCAGAGGTCCAGCAGTGTTTTCTTGACACTTTAGCTCTCTGGTGGTCATTTTCCTTCTCCATCACTCTCACTCCCTCTATCTTGCTCCCTTATCTCTCTCACTCTATACCCCCACTATACTACACACACACACACACACACACACACTACACACTTTCTCTCTCTCTCTCTCTCTCTCTCACACACACACACACACACACACACACACACACACACACACTACACACTTTCTCTCTCTCTCTCTCACACACACACACACACACACACACACACACACACACACACACACACACACACACACTACACACTTTCTCTCTCTCTCTCTCTCACACACACACACACACACACACACACACACACACACAGACACACACACACTTTATCTTTCTTTCTCTTCGTCTCTGAGTGTGTCTTTCACATTCTCCCCCTGCTTCTTTCTCACACCCTCCTCCTTTTGATACTTGCTCTTGCTCATTTTTCCCTCTCTTTCTCTCCCTCTCTCTCTTGCTCCCTTTCAGTCTTTCTGCACTCTATATCTGTCACTTTCCTTCTCTCTCTCTCTCTCTCTCTCTCTCTCTCTCTCTCTCTCTCTCTCTCTCTCTCTCTCTCTCTCTCTCTCTCTCTTTTTCTCACATACTCACACACCATCTTACTCTCTCACAGTCTCTTTTACACATCATCCCTCGCTCAGCACGATCATGCAATTATGTTTGTAACAATATCATCACACACACACACACACACACACACACACACATACTACACATTACACATCATTCCTCGCTCAGTTCAGTTCAGAGTGTGTTTTCCTAGCAATCATGTTTGAAACAATTAGGGCTGAAACGATTCATCGAGTTACTCGAATAACTCGATTACAAAAATTACTCGAGGCAAAAACCCTGCCTCGAAGCCTCGTTAAATTCCTACGACGCGCACTATACGCGCAGGGATCTGATTGTTCCACACGGACCGTTGTTCAGGAAGCACACCACTAGCGCGTGAATTGTGATCAAAGATTGTTAAGGCGGAGCAAGATACTTCGTCGTAGTTCATGTCTATGGGCGCAAAATGGGGATCGCATCCTGTCTGCATAAAGAGGCGTGTCGATGACGTATTGATGAGCATACGTTGCAACCCGCCAACAGCAGCGGCATAAATAACCGGCGCACACCTGATATAAAGTCGATTTTCTCCAGACTGGAATCCTCAAAAATGCTAAAAATGTACCTGAAATGTTCACAAGGGTTTGAGGATCATGAAAACGTGCCCGAAATTCACATTCCTAACTCTATAGAACTAAGACCTTAGCATATGTGGTAAAATTCTGAGCTATGCCCATAGACTTCAATGGAGCAGTCGCTGCCTCTGCTCTGCATAAAGGGGGATTTTGACCCCCCCCCCTCGTGCGATCCGGGTTCCCGGAAGTGGCTCCTGATGAAGTATCTTGCTCCGCCTTAACAATCTTTGTTGTGATACATTCTGAATTTAGCTGGCGCGATGGCGGAGTCAAGATATCCATAAATGGCAGAGAATGTCTAAAGTTTTCAAGTAAAGTTTTGGGATCATTACATACTCAAAAAGGAAAAGAACAAGCATCTGAACCTAAATATCCACTCCATGCTGTTTCACCAAGCGTCAACAAAGTAGGCTAGGCATTTATCAATCTATCTAGCCTATCTATCATCTATCTATGTAGCCTATAGCCTACATTGATGTTGGCTAATTTTAATCACATACTGTATTTGTAGCGATGTCGTGATGGCTTGTTTAGCTTTGATGTTTTTCAGTAAGTAAACTTATTCACGTTCAATTGCAAGACAGTATGCCTAAAAAAGAACCCCTCACACACATGCATGCACCCTCATCTTTCCTCACGCACCGCACGCGTGCACACACACACACACACACAGGTTGCTAGGTTACCATAGCAAATAGGCTCACCCCAGAAATTATTTTTTAGTAGCCTAATGGTAAAATTATTTGTTAATGCTGCAGGTGTAGAAATCTACATAAAACAGATATTTATGTTGATGTCAGGTCTCGATTACAGCATGAAACTTGTTGTAGGCTACATATTAATACATTAAATTGCTTTCCCTCTTCTCCCTCCCAGCACTTCACAACATAGTATGGACAGCTTTGTTCGCCCAGCTAAGTCATGCACAAGAGGCTGCAATTTTACAGAGAGCATTTTGAACATTATTTAATTGATGGCACTGGCACTTAAAAACACTAAATGGGTAAATTGCAAGAAATGTGGCTTAGTTTTGTAGCCTAATCTTGGAGTTAGAATAAATACCTCTGTGCCAATTGCTTGATCATTTTACAGCTATGTAATTTTCGTTATGCATTATGTGTTTTGGTTGTTTAAAAATGCAAAAGAAAAATTATCCGATTAATCGATTAATCGATCGATAAAGTGCTAGATTAATCGATTACAAAAAGAATCGATAGCTGCAGCCCTAGAAACAATATCATCACACACACACACACACACACACACTACACACACATACACTACACACACACACACACTACACACACACACACACACACTACACACACACACACTACACACACACACACTACACACACACACACACACACACTACACACACACACTACACACACACACACTACACACACACAGACTACACACACACACACACACACACACACACTACACACACATACACTACACACACACACACACACACACACTACACACACACTACACACACACACACACACACACACACACTACTCATTGCTCCGTCTCTCGTATTGCCTTCTTTTGTTTCTGCTTTCCCCTCTTTCTGCTCCCCTATTCTCTCTCTTTTCTCCATCTCCTCCATGGGACATTTTGTTTTTTTTTACAAATGTTTTTTGTAAAACATTTTATTTTATTTTGTGTATTGATTTTATGGATTCGGTGTTTTGGTTTCGGTGTAGTGTTTTCTCTGCCTTCTCCCTCCTAGTCTTTTCTCATCCCTCTCTCTCTCTCTCTCTCTCTCTCTCTCTCTCTCTCCCTCTCTCCCTCTCTCTCTATGCTGACCAGATAGAATGGTAATTATGACCGCCGCGCAGCGAAGCGGCGGTCATATAGGTTTAGTGAGATTTTTTTATTTTATTTTTTTTCGCATGCCCAAATTTCCGTCAATGATTCCCGGGACACTGAAAGACCGGGGTACACGAAACTTGGTGGGCATGTAACCCCACATGGATAGCATGGAACCATCGTTTTTCGTTTTGATCTGTAGCCCCCCCGCTGGACTGGACCCCCCGAAAGAAGGTAGGGCAGACAAAGTTTTCTGTGAATATCTCGAGAACCGTAGGGTTTAGGAGGACCATTTTTTTTGTATGTTGATCTCAAGGGGCCATGTCAACCCATTCCATAACCACTCATTTCATGTATAGCGCCACCTAGTTAAACACAAAAAAGTAAAAATGAGGTGTTGTAATTGAAGGTATCTGTGACCTAACATAGTCAAAACTGCACGAAATTGGAAGTGTAAGATCATTATGACACCCTCTGTATGCACGCCAAGTTTTTTGGAATTCCGTTCATGGGGGGCCACACAATAAATTAATTTATGTTACTATACACCAACTGGCCTGTAGGTGGCCGGAGACAGTTTTCTGTGAATATCTCGAGAACCGTAGGGCCTAGGACAGTGTTTTTCAACCTTTTTTGTGCCATGGCACACTTTTGACACTTAAAATGTCCCACGGCACACTAACATCCTGTGTGAAGAAAAAATAAATATACCATAGCCTAAAATTTTAAATTATACACAGATATGGCCTTATTATGGCTTCTATGCAAGACCTGCTCAATATAACAAGCGCCCTCTGTTTCATTTGTAGGTGACTGACTATATTTAATTTAAATGTTGTTATGAACTGGATATGTGATGATTCTGTGAATACTGGATATGGGGCCCCCGTTGTACAATGCCTGCATACCACAAATAGTGCAATCATACAATCAATGAGAGCATGTGGTTATAAATTCTTTGATGCAACAGTTGCTTTTCTGGACCAGTGAGTGACATTTGGGTAATTTTCTGCGGCACACCTGATGATCTCTCACGGCACACTAGTGTGCCCCGGCACAGTGGTTGAAAAACACTGGCCTAGGAGGTCCACCTTTTTTATGTATGTTGGTCTTAAGGGGGCATGTCAACCCATCCCATTACCACTTATTTCATGTATAGCGCCACCTAGTTAAAAATTAAAAAGCAAAAAATTAGGTGTTTTCATCACAATATCTCTGGCTGACAAGGTCAAAACTGCACGAAATTAAAAGTGTAGGATCATTATGACACCCTCCGAATGCATGCCAAGTTTTGTGTACTTTCGTTCATGGGGGGCCTTACAATAAAATAATTTATGTGTACATTTAGTGACATACACCAACAAGGATTCCCGGGACACTGAAAGACCGGGGTACACAAAACTTGGTGGGCATGTACCCCCACATGGATAGCATGGAACCGTCATTTTTCGTTTTTGATCTGTAGCCCCCCCGCTGGACTGGCCCCCCTGAAAGGAGGGTAGGGCAGACACAGTTCTCTGTGAATATCTTGAGAACTGTAGGGCCTAGGATGACCATTTTTTTCCGTATGTTTGCCTCAGGGGTCATGTTAACCCATTTCATGTGCACAAACAGATACACACACACACACACACATACATTCACAGTAATCATACGTATGACTAGGCCTGTCACGATAACAAATTTTGCTTGACGATAAATTGTCTCAGAAATTATTGCGATAAGCGATAATATTGTCGTTCTGAGAATTTTCCTCGGGGAGAGGAAGACGGCCCACTTGTTGTGTTTTTTTTCCCCAACTGGGAAAACTGCAGCGGATGATTGTGTTTTAGATGCATATGCATGTTTGTTGTGTTGCCGCTTTTAATTGCGACTGTTTTCCAACAAATGCGACACACCGACTCGTACACGTTCAGTGGTTCACCACGGGCATTCGGTTTAAATCCGAAATGCTCCCACACTGCAGCTGTCGCGTTTGGCTTAGAAACCAATTCCATCTTTTTTGTCTCGAATAGGCATAGCCTATTCGAACTCGCAACTAGCTTTCTCTCTGCCTAGTGCCTACCGGTATACTTCTCACGCGGCTCTTTAGCTGCTCTCTATATACGGCTCTGTGGTAGGCTACGCCAGTAGTTCCGCCTCCCCACACACCATGCGACTGACAAGTGACTGACATGAGGGTTCACTCATGGTTACTCTAAGGACCCGAGAGGGAGAGAGAGACGAGGAAAACAAACAAGCATGCAAATGGCATTTATCGTGGCCAGAAAAATTATCGAGCTAATTTTAATTATCATGCGATTAATTGATTTATTGAATATCGCGACAGGCCTACGTATGACACATACTCACACAGTAGACATATGTACGCTTGCATGCACAGGCACATACGCAGGCACACACACAAGCACGCACACACACACACACACACACACACTCACACACATAACATAAACATAACACAAACAATCAAGAATTTCTCAGAATTATGAACAGGCAAGATGGAGGTGGGGTTGTATAAAATGAATGTGAAATGTGAAATCTATGAACTAATCATGTTTTGGTACTTGTTGTCTAGCAGATACCAGTGAGAATTGAGTGTGGATAATGCAATTTAGTGAGACAGTTAGAATCAAGCCTTTCAGCGTGATTTCTTTTTGTGGAAAAAATGTGCTGGACTGGGCGGCGGTCATATTTTGTACCGCTCTGCGGTACATCTAGTTTACTGGGTCTCAGTTTGCTGCCCAGTGCAGATGTGTATGAGCTGTGGGTATGGCTGGGACAACGCGTCGACGTAATCGATGACGTCGACGCAAAAAATACGTCGACGCAAAATATGCGCGTCGATTCGTCAAGTGTGCTGCTTAATATTTCAAATTTTACACCTTCAGTGTTTTACATACGTTGACTAATCTGTGGCTGGGCGCCACGAAAATCAAAACCGGACAGCACACATTGATGTTCTATGTTGTAATATTTAAATTAAAGATAAGATAAAATAATTTCATTGAGCCACTTTTTACTCACGCAGCCTTTCCTCGCCCCGCCCGCTCTCTCTCGTAACGAGCCCGCTGCTCCTCCTCTGCATGTGCATTTAACAAAATATTCACGATTGTTGAAGGATTGTTGTTGCCACATAGAAGCACTGCATAGAACACAGTGGGCTAAATTGCTATTAAATCCGCTTAGCATCGTGACCATGCTGCACAAATTTGTTCTAAACTGCTGCATTAAAATTAAAGTAAACTCTGCTAAGGTCTTATCACAACATAGTACATTGAGGAGACTAAACTAAGTTAAGTTACAGTATGCAATCAATCAGTATTTCAAAGCTAACGTTAGAATACTGTTTGGATGTCAAGTTTGTATGCTTACTTACAGCTGCTTGTATTTCGTCATTTTATAATTGACTCTGAATGTTTGCAAAATCCCGATGTAAATGGAAAAGTTTTTTCCAAGACTCAAAAGTGCTTGTCCCAAGGAGAAGTACGAACCGTTATTTGAACTAACTACGTAATGAATTGCATCCACACATCAGCAGCCTTTTAACTGTGTTATGTTAATTGCAAGGATTCCCTCACGAACGTCTTAAAATGACAGGCACTCAATTAGACATACACTAGCCTACTGAACTTTATTGAATGCTACCTCTGACTAAGAATGCATTACTTTGCACTTGTATAGTCTTTTATTTTGGAATCTTAAGAGCAATAAACATATATTGCAATGTTAAAGAATTCATGTTTAATTAATTCAGATATGTAAATAAACATGTATAAGTTGCTATTAGTCAATTAATGAGGAGATAATCGATAATCGAATCGAATCGAAATCGAATCGGACTGAAAAAATGAATCGTTAGATTAATCGATGCATCGAAAAAATAATCGCTAGATTAATCGTTTAAAAAATAATCGTTTATCCCAGCCCTAGCTGTGGGAGATGAGGATTCCGGCTCAGTCGAGGAGTACAGGAGACCTGATCAGAGGATGACCTTATAGGATCCAACAGCTTGGAGCACCACACACACACACACACACACACACATACACAGAGAGAGTTATTTGCCATTGCAGACTCTCTCCTCTTTAAAACTGATGCAGTGCCTGGACTTCTCTGTCTGATGTTTGCTTCGTTTTATCCATCCAAGCACACACACACACACACACATATACACACGCGCGCGCTCACACACACACACACACACACACACACACACACACACACACACACACACACACACACACACACACACACATATACACACATATACACGCACGCGTGCACACACACACACACACACACACACACACCAGTCAGAGGAAGCCGAAAGGGAGCCCTTTATCAGAGGACATGAAAATGGAGAAGAAAAAACTCGCTGTTTCTGTGAGCTCAAACGTGTACCGGCCTGCCACAACGGCCATGAAAAAGACAGAGAGAGAGAGAGCCTGCAGTTTTGTCGAGCTGGAACGCGTCCAGGTGGACACAGGAAGTGATGCGGCCGGGGCCAAGTGCGTAGTAGGCTGTCGCTGGCTAAGTGGCTGGCTGGCTGGCTGGCTCAGTGCTACCTCTCTAATTCAGAAAGATTAAGGAGCAGGCGAAGCCTTTGATGTATTTTAATTCTGCTCAGCGTGTCCCGTTCAGTTAGGCTTCGTTTGATATGTGTCTGCACTGCACAGTCGCAGTTAGACATGTCAGAGTGTGTGTGTGTGGGTGGGTGGGTGTGATTTAGACAAGGGTGTGTATGTGTGTGTAGTTTGGTGTGTGTGTGTGTAAGAAAGAGAGGTGATTTAGCTGTGTGTGTGTGTGTGTGTGTGTGTGTGTCAGTTTTGGATAGAGATGGTGCGTGTGTTTGTATTTGGTTTTGACACATCAAAGTCTGTAGATTCCTGTCAGTATAGGGCTCTGTACCATTGCCGACTGCTGCCCTATAAAAACGGGGTCTAGAGATTGTGTGTGTGTGTGTGTGTGTGTGTGTGTCAATACACACACACCCACACACAACACGCACACACACAGACAGAGATTGATTGGGTGTGTGGTGGTATTTCTTTTGAAAGGCTGTGTGAAATCGTTCCCATTAAAGTCAGATAGCCTTGGGCATCTCAACAGTATTGCTGTCTTAAGAATTAGGAAGTGGTAGACTGATTCAGTTAGAAGCCTCAAGACACAATATTAACATGCAGTTTCAACCCCAATGTGATGGCTTGGTGGTTCTGTAAGATTTGTGATCAGTTGGGAGTTTCATAGTTGTGGATTGTTCTCACCTGAGCATTGGTAACAAAACAATATGAACAAAAAAAACACACAATAGGTTCTAGTCCTCTCACTCTTTTCTTTATCTTTTGTTTAAATATAAAATATTTTGATCTCTGTTTCTCCTTGTGCCAAACTGTGAGCAAGTTGTGAAGCAGTTGGGATTTTCTCATAACCTTGTTGTACATTTAATACACACCACTTTGTTCTTATGAAATAATAAAAGATCAATACTCGCCACCAAGCAAGAACATAGCATGCCATCGACCCACATGCATGACACACAACAAGGCTTGATGAATGAGCCCACCTTTCTGGCCCCTGCCTCCCGTAGTCCCATACTGGGGTGGTGGTCACCGGGGAGTCTGGCCTGGGGCCGCGGCCAATAATAGCCAGCCAGAACCGTGGCCGTGTGGCAGAAACCCAGTTAGCGCCGAGTAGAAACCCAGGGCAAGATCAGAGCCTGACACGAGGTGGTCAAGGTGAGATGCTGCACTATTACGGACAAAATATTTAAAGGCATCCAATGTAGTTTTGGGTATTTCTGGCGCCTCTAGAGCTCCCCCTAGAGTCTCGAAATATTTATATTTCACCTTGTCGTTGTAAATACTTCTCACATCCTTCGACATGTACACGCTGCATGTGCTTTTGTTTTGGAGCTGAAGGACTAGCAACAACAACAAAAAAAAAATATTTCCAAAGAGCTGTATCAACTGACCAGGGGTGCATTTCCCAAAACCATAGTTGTTAACCAGATAGCAACTTAGTTGGAAATTGCATCGCAACCATGTTATGGATTGCATTGCAACCATGGTTTTGGGAAACACGCCGCAGGTAGTGTTTATTGATTCTTGCAAGATGTGTCCAGGCCGACAAGACCGAAAACTGCAAGGCTGGATCCCATAAATTTGTTTACCATCATGTTGGCTTCGAAGCTGTTAAATTAGGGTAAACAACTTGCATAGTGCAGGTTTAAATGCGTAGCCCTAGGTGCTTGGAGCCTAGGACAAGAAATACTAAGCAAGACCAGGCTCAGACAGTCTCTTTCTATGTATGGGCAAAGAAGTGTATTAGGATTAGGGCCAGAAGAGCATGACTTGGGCCATATCAGATTAGATCAGATTAGGGCTTAATCTAGAGAGAAGGCTCGAGAGAAAAACCCAATTGCATGTGTATGGAGACAATTTCTTTGCTTCTGAAATAGACAATTACTGTACATGCATGCGTTCATGGCAGTAAACAAACAAACTAACTAACTAATTAACTAACTAAAAACATTGTTATGCATATATATGCAACTGGGCTCAACAAACACTTACACATCATGCACAGCAGAATACCAAAACAATGTTTTATTTTTCTTCCTCTGCATTTTTGTAAAGCCTGCATGGTGTTTGAATGTGATGCTGGATGTCTAGCTCTTACAGTACAGCGTCTATAATTGTCTTGGTCCTCTGGCGGTTGATCCCATGACCTTGTGGTTGTTGGCAGCGTGGCCTGCCAATTGCTGCACATTCCTCTAGCATATCCGTGTCATTTGTCTTGTCCAGTTGCCCTTGTCCCAGTGGCCGCTAGGCCTGTGATAATGGCCTGGATAGGATGGGGACGACCCAGAAGCCAGTGCAGCACTAATGCTCTGCTTCTCCTTCTCCTTCTCTCTCTCCTTCTCCTTCTCCTTCTCTTTTTCTTTCTCCATATCCTTCCCTATATCCTTCTCTTTCTCCTTATCCTTCTCTTTCTCTACCTCTTTCTCCCTATCCTTCTCTATATCATTCTCTTTCTCCTTATCCTTCTCTTTCTCTTCCTCTTTGTCCTTATCCTTCTCTTTCTCTACCTCTTTCTCCTTATCCTTCTCTATATCATTCTCTTTCTCCTTATCCTTCTCTTTCTCTACCTCTTTCTCCTTATCCTTCTGCGTTTCTTTTTCATTCTCCTTCTCTTTCTCTATCTCTCCTTCTTATCCTTCTCATTCTCTTTCTATATCTCTTTCTCCTTATCCCCCTCTCTTTCTCTTCCTCCTTCTCTATATCTTTCTCTTTCAGTTTCTCCCTCTCCTCCTCTTCATCTCTGTCTCTCTTTTTTCATCACTCACTCGCTCTTTACACACAGTGCTCACATCTCTTGCGTAGTTACAGCCTTTATACCCAAGACAACCCATTTCCCATTTCCTATCATTGTGTGTCTTTCAGATTCTAATGTAAATAGGTTGTATTGTCGTGGATTGTTCTTGCTAAACCACTGATAAGACTGTTTTTTTCATCTACCTTCCGTTCACTTCATCTCATATTTCTCTCCATGTTGTTTACCCCATCCATTTCTCTCTCTCTATCTCTATCTCTCTCTTCTCTCCTTTCTCCTCTCTCCCCTCTCCTCCTCTCACCTCTGCTCAGGGTGTTGGATGAAGGGGGAGGTGTCTCTGTTGGAGGTCAGAGCATCCTTTCAGTCTCATGAGCATAACCGATCAATCACACCAGCTCCACTTCTTTCTCTCTCTCTCTCTCTCTCTCTCTCTCTCTCTCCTCCTCTCTCTCTCAATCCACCTTTCCCTCCACCCTCTCTCTCCCCTCTTGGGTAGATTTCTCCTTTTTCTCTCCCATCCATCTTCTTTCCCCTCTTTCTCTCTTTCTATCTCTCTCTCCATTTTTCTCTCTCCCACTGATCGTGTGTTTTTCTCCTCCCGTCTCTTCCACACCGGCCACATGTTCCTGGTGGAATGCTCTGTGGGTCCGTCGTCATGACTTTTTAAGTGGCAAGTTCAAAGCATCCCTCTCTCTGACGAGATGAGCAATAATTTGATTTCAGGAACTAACTCTTCCAGATGTTGTGGTCTCTGCCCCTCCCCCTCTCTGCATCCCCTACTATGGAGATGAGGGACATAAATGACCATTACTATTAAGTATTGTATCAGAGTTAGCCTAAAGCCAATCTTCATCGGAAGCCAGGTCACAGCAGGTCACACTTAATGCATTTCCACAGTGACAAAACAACATTAAGTAAAGTAGCCTTTTATATCAAATATCTGTCCTTTATGTCTGTACTGTTCAGGCAAGTGTGGTTGCCTCTGCTGGGGTCTCCAGTTACGCTAATGATAGCTTAGCTCACAATCTATCCTACCAGCCCAAAGAGGTTGGTCTTCGCTCCATTCCTTTCATACTCTCTTTCTTTCTGTCTCTCTCTCTCTCACTCTCTCTCTCACTCTCACTCACCCTATACTCCTGTAATTCAACTGCCTTCACATACTGGTATTTCCCCTTTTGACCTCAAATACAAGCGAAAGTTTGAATTACAGGATTCATTTCTGCATGGCAGTGCCTTTTAGCTCAGGCTAAAGCCAGAGAATAAATCATTGACTATATGCTGTAATTTAAGTCTTGGCGCACACTCAGTAATTTTTTTTTCTCCACATCTGAATATATCAACCATCTGTCTTAAAATATCAATCTCTCTCTCTCTCTCTCTCTCTCTCTCTCTCTCTCTCTCTCCTTTCTCCTGTCTCTACTTTTCTCTTCCTTGCTTCTATATGTTTACAACATATTTACTTTGGCCCGTTGACACATCTCATAACTACCTTCTGACAGGATCCAGTTGCCCCAACTCTGCTTGTCAGATACAGTAGTATGTTTCAGCTTGTAATGTGAGGTTGGCTGAAAAATTCCTCTTTTTCTGAGTGGATAAAATATGTACATACTGGTCCTCGAGCTCAAACTGAATCAAAGAATAGTTTGGTCTAGTCAGGTCAGAGATCATTCTCTTTGTTTGTTTGTTTGTTTGTGTATTTATATATTTGTTTTTCTTCTGTTCAGGTTTGACTCACTGAAACCATGCAGCCCTGTGTGGGTGAGCAGGCGGCATATTAGCATTTTGAGCATAAATTTTGTTCCCGTTACTGGGATTAGCCCTGAGCGGGTACCGGTAATAAGTTATATTTCGGGGGGTTTCTCTAGTCTTTATTTGACTGGACAATGCCGACTGGACAGGAAGTGAGTGGGAGAGGACAATAGGGAATTGGTTCAGAAAATCTCCCGCTCTCTCTCTTTCTCTTTCTCTCTGTTTCTCTTTCTCTGTTTTTCTCTCTCTCCCAGCACTACTCTGCTGTCCACCACTGTCGGGTAGAACGGGAGAGAGCGCGTGAAAGTCGGAAAGTTCCAGAACATCTGGCAGTGTGTTGTTGTTGTTGTTTTTTCCCCGCAGAGAGTGTCAAGGCTCTTTGTTAGTCAGGCAGGGAGGTTTGGGTACCGCATCAGGTGAGGACTGTGAACAGGAGCCAATATGGGCAAAGAGAGAGTGCCTGCCCAGGGAGACAGATCTCCTCTCCCAGCTGAGCCGTCAGTGGGGACGGAGAAACACAGACAGAGAGAGGGAGAGAGAGGGAGAGAGAGGGAGAGAGAGGGAGAGAGAGGGAGAGGGAGAGAGAGGGAGAGAGAGGGAGAGAGAGGGAGAGAGAGGGAGAGAGGGAGAGAGAGGGAGACAGGAAGAAAGAGAGAGAGAGAGAATGGCAGGAGAGGCTCTTGAGAGCTGTAGAAGGTAAGAGGAGCCATTGAGAGCAAGAGGGAAGGTAAGGGTGTGTGACAGAGAAAGACCTTTAATAAAGAATTGCAGTCTTTTAAGATACCTTAAAAAGCAGGGCTCCACACTTGTTTTGATGCTACTCTGTCTTACAATATGGAGAATGGAGTCTGATACATTGTTGATGCATGGCTGAAGGGTCTCTAGTTGCACTGGGTAGCGTTGTTGTGGCGGGTAGGAGCACGACCCTTTTCGTTGGTTTCTGACATTCGGTACCTCCTCAGCACTAAATTGGTACCCAGTATGTCGAATTGATGAAAAGGGAAATTCTAACATTGTGGTGCTTTAAAAGGTCAATTTAATTTCAGGCGACAAGTATCACTCGACTAAAAATAAATTGTTGCCAACGGATGTCACGGAGATGTAGGCTTTCATAGTCCAGCGCTAGTGTCAAATTGTCAAATAGAACACCAACTAGTTTCTATAGCAACTTCAGCGACATTAGTGTTGCGTCTCAACTATGGTCTCAACACGAAACAGACACATATTGTTACCTCGGCAACATAGTAGAACTCAAACTCCAGTAGAACTTTGAGTTGATATCCAATGAGAACATGCAACAATGTCTGTGCCGTTTCAACACACTAACAGACACACATTTTGTCTCTTTTACATCATACTTTATCGAGCAACACTTGTCGCCTGAACTGTAAATTGGCCTTTAGAGCTCTGTCTAAATACCTTGTGTGATTTGCAACAGTAAAACCCCCAAAGTGTTAAAATGCCAATCAACAATGCTCGTACAGGCTCATCACGAATCACACAATACATATTTTTTTCCCTATTATGCTTTAATCATTTACCCATCATTTCCCATCTCACACAGTCAACCACCTACACCTCTCAAACACTGGGAAATGCCATGACTTCATTAACCACATTAATAAGAAAGAGAGAGAGGTGTTGGACAGAGAGAGAGAGAGAGAGAGAGAGAGAGAGAGAGAGAGAGAGGAAGAAGGGATGGAGAGAGTGAAATGAAGATGAAGAGAGAGAGAGAAAAGGGCAGAAAATGTGAGTGTGTAAAAGGCCATCTGAAAGAAATAGAAGAATCTGGAATGGAAGGGGGAATGAGAGAGAGAGAGAGAGAGAGAGAGAGAGAGAGAGAGAGAGAGAGAGAGAGAGAGAGAGAGAGAGAGAGAGAGAGAGAGAGAGAGAGAGAGAGAGAGAGAGAAGGGGGAAATGGTAAAAGGTGTAAGAAGTAAGGTGAAAGAAAAGGGAGGAAATAGAAGTTAGGTGGATGTAAGGAAATGGTGAAAAAGAGAAACAGAATAGAGAAAGAAAGAAAAAAAAAGTTGTGAGTAGTGTATGTGAGGGAGAGAGAAGGACATTGAGAGATTGCGTGTGGATACAGTGGCAGAAATCGGGGCTAAATAATTCAGGCGTAGCATACACCACCTCCAACTCCCCCTGCCCCACTGCACCACCTCCACCTGCCCCCACATAGACCACCTCCAACTCCCCCCCCCCCCACATACACCACCTCCACCTCCACCTCCCCCCACATAGACCACCTCAACCTCCCCCCACATACACCACCTCCACCTCCATCCACATACACCACCTCCACCCACATACACCACCTCCACCTCCACCCACATGCACCACCTCCACCCACATGCACCACCTCCACCTCCCCCCACATACACCACCTCCACCTCCCCCCACATACACCACCTCCACCTCCCCCCATGCACCACCTCCACCTCCCCACATACACCACCTCCCCACATGCACCACCTCCACCTCCCCACATGCACCACCTCCAACTCCCCACATACACCACCTCCCCACATGCACCACCTCCAACTCCCCACATACACCACCTCCCCACATGCACCACCTCCACCTCCACCTCCCCCCACATAGACCACCTCAACCTCCCCCACATACACCACCTCCACCTCCACCCACATACACCACCTCCACCCACATACACCACCTCCACCTCCACCCACATGCACCACCTCCACCCACATGCACCACCTCCAACTCCCCACATACACCACCTCCCCACATGCACCACCTCCACCTCCCCCCACATAGACCACCTCAACCTCCCCCCACATACACCACCTCCACCTCCACCCACATACACCACCTCCACCTCCACCCACATGCACCACCTCCACCCACATGCACCACCTCCAACTCCCCCCACATACACCACCTCCACCTCCCCCCACATACACCACCTCCCCACATGCACCACCTCCAACTCCCCCCACATAGACCACCTCAACCTCCCCCCACATACACCACCTCCACCTCCACCCACATACACCACCTCCACCTCCACCCACATGCACCACCTCCACCCACATGCACCACCTCCAACTCCCCCCACATACACCACCTCCACCTCCCCCCACATACACCACCTCCCCACATGCACCACCTCCCCACATGCACCACCTCCACCTCCCCACATACACCACCTCCCCACATACACCACCTCCACCTCCCCACATACACCACCTCCCCACATACACCACCTCCACCCCCCCACATACACCACCTCCCCACATGCACCACCTCCAACTCCCCCCACATACACCACCTCCAACTCCTCCTCTGCACCACTACCCCTCCCCTCCATCTTGGCACTGGAGTGTGCCTCATTAAAGTCCGCTGGGTCAGCTACAGAATCACAGCACCTCCGTCGTCATGGCAATTAGCCTGCGTGTTTGATGAGCCTTTGATAGATCACATGCTAGCATCAGTACAGACCATCTGTGTCCATCTCAGCTCATCTTTCTTTCTTTCTTTCTTTCTTTCTCTCTACAATCATTCAATTCAATTCAATTCAATTCAATTCAATTCAATTCAATTCAATTCAATTCAATTCAATTCAATTCAATTCAATTCAATTCAATTCAATTCAATTCAATTCAATTCAATTCAATAGAACTTTATTGGCATGGCAAAATGGCACTTTGTATTGTCAACGTATTTATAATTGTACAGGTAGTTAGTAGTATGTGAAGGAAAGAAACCAAAGACAGAACATCATGTATCATACAGTACTGCAATGTGTGTGTGTGTGTGTGTGTGTGTGTGTGTGTGTGTGTGTGTGTGTGTGTGCATGAAAGGGTGTGTGTGTGCATGAAAGGGTGTGTGTGAGTGAGGGGGAAATGCATGACTGTATGTGTGCTCTCTCTCTCTCTCCTCTTGGCAGTCAGTACCCTCAGTCATTAACCTGAGACCGAGTCTGCCACTCTTACGTGATGACTTTATATAGTGCTGGCCTTTGGCCTCTAGATGAAATGAAAGGCTGTGCTCTCATACGGTAAGGGGGGCTTTTCTCACTCATGGGAGAATCAGGATGCTCTCTACAATCAAGAGTTGTTTTTCAGATAGTTGTCAGCAGCACCACCATTCTGGGTTCTGTTTAGAAGAGGGGTTTGATTTTTCCTTTTCTCCCCTTTCTCTCTCTTTCTTTCTCTCTCTCTCTCCTCCTCTCCTCTCCTCTCCTCTCCAGCTGTTAGGTCCAGTGGGTTAATTGGTTTTCTCTCTCCCTCCTGCTCGTGAGTGGACGGTAATGAGACACTGCCCAGCAAGGGCACCTTTCTCCCACTGCCAATCTGTGGTCAAGCACCAAACCAAGAGAGACAGACAGACAGACAGACAGACAGCCAGCCAGACATTCGCTTGTGCGGTCATTCAGAAGAGGTCCTGTAGCTGAACTGGTGGGCCAAGGCGCTAACAAGACCAAGGTCGTGGGTTTCCAACCCAGGGAACACACTGATCTTTCTATTGACCGCTGAAGAAAATTTCAGTTTTGTACATTTGGGCCCATATTCACAAGCATGGTAACACTTTACTTGACAGTATCGACATAAGAGTGACATGACACTGTCGTGAACACATGACACTGTCATGACACATGAAACCTAACCCGAACCGTAATCCTCTAACTCTAACCCTAAACCTAAACCAACACCTAAACCTAACCCTAACTTGTTATGACAAAAACCGAATGTCACTTAATAACAGAAGCGTTATGTCATAAACATTTATGACTTGTTTATGACGCGTTCATGACAGTGTCATGTCACTCTTATGTCGACACTTTCAAGTAAAGTGTAACCACATTTTGTAAATGCCCCCACCCACCCCCCCTAAATTACACTAAACATGTCTAACTAAGAGTTTTCCATTAAAACTTATTCTTAAAGCTGCTTTGACCAACCTTTAGTAAGGAAAATGACAACTCATAAGATGGGAGCTCTGTTGCTATGGTTCCTGTCATTTCTCATGCACACGCCTTGCTTACAGTGACCATGGTGATTGACTGATGAGTGACAGATCTGTGCTGGAGAGAAGGCATGTGCTAAATGACTTCTGCAAAGGGTAAGCGATAAATAAGAGATAAACAAGACTGGCTTCTAAATGGAATGGTAACAGAATATACGGATTAACATTTTTTAAATGGATCTGTATGATTACATGTTTGCATGGACAAGAAATTATTTATTTTTATTTGAATTAAAATGTTACATTTAGTTTACATTTGGTCAACGAATGGTTATCGTTGGTGGGATTATTGCATCCCAAGCTGCACAATTATTCCTTTGTGATTGAGATTTTGTGTAAGTGATTGTGCGTGTGCGTTTCAAAGCATTACGTAGAATGATACAAACTGTTGCATTATGATCGTTTGTGAGTTGGTCTTAGTAAGTTAGGCATCCTCTCAACTACTTCTAAGCCCTCCCAAACTCCCAGACTTAGGTGCCGCTTTTAGCTACTTTTATCTCCAAACTAAAATCTGTAGCCCAGTTTTCCATTGGAAAGTGCCCAAACAACATCACTTAGCAACATTGTCCAGCGACATTGTTCAAAAGATCGACCTGTGTATCGTCAGCTTTGGAGTTTTGTACAGAACGCCGGCTATTGATTGCATGGAGTTGTAAATGCATTGCTTACTCCATACCTACATCTCACCTTGTGGGGAGCCCTTCTCTCTCCTGTGCATGTCTCTCCTTCTTCTTCCTCCTCCTCTTCCTCCTCCTCCTCCCCCCTCTTTTAGCATATCTTCCTGTCTCTGCTTGTGATCCTCTGTTCCTCCTTCCTCTCGTCCCGTGGGTTTGCTGGTGTGAACGTGGCGTTTGACTGCTGGGACATGACGGCAGTTTGTTTTTGTGTGTGTGTGTGTGTGTGATTATCACTGGAGCCTCGGAGCCACTGAACAGATGTTCACTGCATGGGAAACTAGAGAGAGAGGGAGATGGATGGAGGAATAGAGAGAGATGGAGGAGAGAGAAAAAGAGATGGAGAATAGAGACAGAGAGAGAGGGAGAGAAAGATATGGAGGAATAGAAACAGAGAGAGATAGAGGAATAGAGCGGAGAGAGAGAGACTTTGAGTGGGTGAATTGACTTGCAGAAGTGGAAGGAAGATCGAGGTGTGTGCGCAAGATTTTTAGAGAGGGCCATTTATATAGCCAGGGGTGTGTGCGCATGATTTTTAGAGAGGGCAATTTATATAGCCTGAAGTGTGAACACATGAAAGACTATTTGAGTTCAGCCACTCCTCTCTCAGGCTATGACCTGAGGGCTCAGTAAAGATCTTTCTTTCTTTCTTTCTTTCTTTCTTTCTTTCCTTCCTTCTCTCTTCACCCTCTCCCCCCCCCCTCTCTCTCCTCCATCTCCGTGGTGACTTGTCAGGATCATGGCGAGGAATGTGTGCCCTTAAGGTGCTGCAGCTCTGCCCCCCTCGCAGGTTCCCACCAGCTGTGACGCATCTCACATTAACAAGAGCACCTTCGCCGCCACACCTCTTAACAGCCCACTAATCACCCAACTACCACGCCAGCCTGTCAATCTCAAGGACTATATATAGTCTTAGTTAGTCAAAGGGAAGCATTGGAGTGGTCATTTGAGGAGCTTACGGTCCAGGCTATACCAAAAGCTTAACTGAAAGCAGGAGTGTGCCAGAGTGCATAAATAGAAATATAAAACTAAAACCCAGAAGAACCTGGCTAATCCGGCATGGGGCGGGCTTTATATGATGACAGATAGAGCAGTGCATTCAAAACAACCAATTGCCAATGGTGACAGGGTTAAACAGATATGGACTTGTATTTTCTTTGGAATTGAGTGAACAACTGCATTTAAAACCTCCGTTTACAAAATTGCTGCACTTCTAAAAACAATTTGGTAAGAGTTTAATACACCAATTTAAGTTTAATCTCGCTGCTGGTTATGCTCCTGGAAATTGTAAGTCAATGAACCCTTTCCAGACCCTCTCTCAATCTCAATTAAGATGCGCTGTTGTGTCAACGTCTTAACGAGGCTCTGAGAATGTTTCTCTTCACTTGCATTTCCATAGTAGCCTGACCCTAAGGCCGGGATCACATTAGCCAACGGCAAATGTAACGCAACGCTCAGACCATAATAAGTTTTATCTTGTTCCTAAGCAACACAAACGGTTTGTCAATTGAATACGCTGACGTTGCGCTTTGAAAGTTGAACCAAGTTCAACGCTCAGCTTGTTCAACGCCAGCGTTACGCCAGTGTTGCCACCACCTTAGCGGGGATCACATTAGCCAGCGGCAAGCGGCAGGTTCCCTATTGTTCTCTATGGTTCGGCAGCGGAACGGTGGCAACGCTGGCGTAACACTAGCGTTGAAGAAGCTGAGCGTTGAACTTGGTTCAACTTTCAAAGCGCAATGCAAGCGTATTTAAGGCAAACCGTTTGTGTTACCATAGGAACGAGATATAACTTATTATGGTCTGAGCGTTGTGTTACGCTTGCCGCTGCCGCTTGCCGCTTGCTGCTGGCTAATGTGATCCCCGCCTCAAGTGTCATTAGGATGCATTGAGATTGCAGTGGGAGGTGTGTGGTTAAGTCTGTCTCTCACCTCCAGTGAGACGCACAAAAAGTGTGTGTCATGTTTCAGTTGAGTGTGTCTGTTTGACTCCGCCGTACGTCATAAGGGTCCATCTCAACGTCCGTTACAAATGAATCACCTCCTATCCTGTTCACCGGATGTTTCTGTTTCAAATAAACGATTTATGTTTCCTTTTCTTGTACGAGGACATTTGTGGTATTTACAATCAGTCTCTGCGTTCCTCTCACACATGGTCCTTTAGTGTGTGTGTGTGTGTGTGTGTGTGTGTGTGTGTTGTGTGTTGTGTGTTGTGTGTTGTGTGTTGTGTGTTGTGTGTGTGTGTGTGTGTGTGTGTGTGTGTTGTGTGTGTGTGTGTGTGTGTCTGTCTGTGTGTGTGTGTGTGTGTGCGTGCGTGCGTGCACACACAGACAGGACATATGTGTGTTTTACCTGTGGTAGAAGTATCCAAGGCAACCTGAGAACTTTTTGCCCTCGATGCTGTTTCAGTTTGGCTTGACAACGTGAACATCTCTAACAGAGAAATCAATCAGGCTGGCATTTGGCACAAGCTTAATAAAATAAAATGACATAAAATGAGAACTCTGGATTCGGTTCCATTGTGGAACTGAAGGGAAGTGGCCTGTGGCAGAAATACACTTACAGTACATCTTCATAAGCCCACATGACCTCCTGAACACAAGACTCTCACTCAGGGTCTTCACATGACATCACAGATGACCACTGACTGTTCAGCCAAAGGCACTGAGATGCCCTGGAAGAGCTGGTTATGCCCTAACACTAGTGGGATAGAAATAGACCAAGACATGAGCCAGAAATAAGGAATCAAAATTGTTCTCTGGATCTAAGAGCTGAAGCCGAAAATCATGTTCATGAAGTATTTGGATCCTGTGCCTTGGATTTTACTCCAGCTAAGTGCATCTCCTCTTTCTTTCTCTCTTTCTCTCTCTCTCTCTCTCTCTCTCTTACTCTCTCTCTCTCTCTTTCTCTCACTCCTCCGTCCCTCCCTCCTCTCTCTCCGGTCCTGTCATGTTTGGTTAATTTGCTGGTACCCGTGAATGAGTCTCTGGCCTGCCGACAGGCATGATTGCCTCCGGGGCGGAGATTAAAAAGGTGGTGCCCAGTGCATTGAAACGGAGGTGGAGGTGTGTGTGTGTGTGTGTGTGTGGGTGTGTGGGTGGGGGGAGCTGGGGGGTGGGGAAGAGGGAAGAAAGCAAGTGAGAGACTGAATATAGTCCAACAGGAAAGAGAAAAGGTAATTGTATGGGAGAGTGGAAGAGAGAGAGAGAGAAAGAGAACTTGAGAGCGAAAGTGTGAGAATAGGCCTTAATCGGAGTTTATCATTAAATATTAATGTGTGTTTGTGCCAACCAAGCACCTCTGTGGAGAGATGGGCTTTTGTTCCCCTGTCTCTCCTCTCTTCTCTCTCTCGCTCTCTTTCTCTTTCTTTTTTCTCTCTCTCGCTCTCTCCTCTTCTCTCTCCCCTCTTTCACTCTTTCACTCTCTTTCTCTCCCTCCTTTTCTTTCTAACTCTCTCTATTTCTCTCTCTCTCTCTCTCTCTCTTTCTTTTCTTCTGTTAAACAGGGCAGCTCTGCAGGGAGAATTTAATATTCATAACTTATTCAGCTGATCCTGGAGCAGTGGGGTAGCCTCAGCTCTGACCCTGATCTGGCCTGATGGGCTCTTACCAGGGTGGCGGTGTGTGTGTGTGTGTGTGTGTGTGTGGGGGGGGGGGGCTCCCTCATCACAGAGGAGAAGGCCTCCTTAGTGGCCACCATATCTATCACATACCTTTGCTCTGCTGTGAGTCCTCTAATCAGGAAATGAGTAGGGCTCACTTGCCCACATTAGACATAATCATCTATTCATTATGATAACCGTGTGTAAATGATATGAATTAATATGACATCTTTGGTGTCTGGATGGCATTTTAAGTTTGCATTCAGCATGATATGTGGTGTCTCTCTTCAGTAACATCATCGCAGTTTGCATTCTATTAGTTATGCATTCTATTAGTAATTATATCATGCATTCTGTTATGCATATTCACCATGTACCAGTGCAGTGCTGCTGCTGACAGTACTGCTAGTGCTAGCTGTTGGCAGTGAGTGTTTCATCTCTAGATATTTATCCAGTTACACTTTACTTGAAGGTATCTACATAAGAGTGACATGACACTGTCATGAACGTGTCATAAACATTATAAACAAGTCTTAAACGTTTATGACATAACGCTTCTGTCATTAAGTGTCATTCGGTTTTTGTGACAAGTTAGGGTTAGAGTTAGGGTTAGGCTTCATGTGTCATGACAGTGTAGGTATGTAGATACCTTCAAGTAATGTGTTATCGATTCATAGCAGACGTGTTCTTATTACTTTAAGACTGCAGTACACAACTTCCATGTCACAGTGGTACAGGTCTCACTTTTGGTGAAGCACTAGCATACATAGGGGTGTCTAGCCGATTTAGCCTTGTTACCAATTTTTTGTCCATGACTAGTTGACTGCTGCCTACAGCACCGACCGGTGTCTTTGGCTGAGTGAAATCATTTTGCCAGGAGTGCTGCAAGGATATGACTGGCTGTTCCTCTGGTGCTCTTCAGTTTAGGGATCCAAAAAGTTGAAAAATGCTCTAAAAAGAAAATCTGAGGCACGGTTTATACGTATAAAAAGCCTTTAATCTTACACGGCTATTCTTTTTAAAACATACATACACGTTTTGGCATTACTGCCTTCCTCAGAGCATGACTAGTTGATGAAACCCTTAGTCTGTGCTATCCATTACGAATGCTATTTTTCTGATGTGCTGTACAGCATGCTAACATTGTCAACAGTAAGCTTGACTCCTAGCCAGACAGGATTAGTCAGAGCCTACAGAGCTGCAGTAGCATCTCAAGTTTGTCAAAGGCAGCTTTAAATTGCCTTTGTGTTTCAATGGAAGAGGACTATGTAAATAAACTAGCCTTGCCATGCCCTTCTGCTAGAAGGCCTTTGGGCAGCTGTGGCCTACTGGTTAGCACTTCGAACTTGTAACCGGAGGGTTGCCGGTTCGAACCCCGACCAGTAGGAACGGCTGAAGTGCCCTTGAGCAAGGCACCTAACCCCTCACTGCTCCCCAAGTGCCACTGTTGTTGCAGGCAGCTCACTGCGCCGGGATTAGTGTGTGCTTCACTTCACTGTGTGCTGAGTGTGTTGCACTAATTCATGGATTGGGATAAATGCAGAGACCAAATTTCCCTCACGGGATCAAAAGAGTATTTAACCCGTTTTTGAAAAGGCAGTCAGTGAGCATTGCTTTCTCTCTTCTCACCCTGTGCAGTCCATGTTGTGTATGTTGAGTAGGCTATATGTTGATATTTATGGCCTTTCTGTCTGCATATTTATCCCTTAAAGGAGTACCGGCACACCGGTGTGACGGGAATGTTGGGAAATGAACGTTCTAAAGAATATTTGGGTTCATTGAATTCAACATAGAATTTTAGAACCTTCAATTGTTGCGGAACTTAGAATGTTCAAAAACCTACACCTTTAAGGGTTATGCAGTACATTACTCTAAATCTTCACTGAGCAAAACGTAGCTGAGAAATGACACCTAAGTGCGTGAAGTGTCTGTTGTTTATCTTTTTATTTGTACATTAATGCATGAGCAATCTGCAATATATTTTAATGCATGCGTTTTTTACTGTCTGTATCTTTTATTCATGACTCGTTTGAAGGCGTGTGTGACATTCTATTTAAATTTATTTTGTGATGCAGACACAAAACCTGGTGCAAAATGAAGGTGTGTGTTGACTTGTGGAAGGAAGGTGTGTGTGTGTGTGTGTGTGTGTGTGTGTGTGTGTGTGGAATGTGAAGTGATGGACCATTAATGACTTTTGCTGGGTTCTCTTTTGCCCAGGACTTGGCAGGTGTTGGTTTTATCAGCGATGGGCCACCCACCCCCCAAAATACACACACACACACACACACACTGTCGACCTTCAGAGAGAAGTGGACAGGCTAATGGGCTGTGAAGGACCCAGACACTCCCAAGATGGTTGTGTGTGTGTGTGTGTGTGTGTGTGTGTAGGGGGGCAACTAAGGCAGATGTACTACCCATTTATCAAAAAGGCACGGACCTTGAATCCGAAACAGGTGAGGTTTTATAGAACTGGAGGGAGCTGGAAGGTCTGGGTCATTTTCTTCCACGTTCTCTCTCTCTCTCTCTTCTCTTCTCTTCTCTCTCCCTCTCTCTCTCTCTCTCCTCTCTTTTTACTCTGTCCTTTCTCTTACACCTCCCACATCAAGCGCAGTGACCAGACTTTGTGGAAAAGGGACCATTTTAATGCGGAGGAGGGAAACTATTTCCTGTTTGTCTCTATGTGTTTGTTTAAGTGAGTCTTCAGTGTGATAAAAGGGACAATGTAGTATCTGAAGAAGTGAGAAGGAGTTGGTGGCACCATTCAAATTCAATAAGGATGAGTTTGGGAAAGTGAAAGTGGGTCAAACTAGCACAATTGCACAGTAACATTGTGTGCATGTGCGCGTTTGTTAGCTTCTGCATCCCAGATGCACATATTTGAGACACTGTAAATTAATTTATTTGATGACTCTGACTGAACTTATTGAAATCTATCGGTCTTTACTTTGTTTCTTGTGATTCTTTCAAATATAACTTGTTAATCTCTTTGTGTCTGTCTGTCTTTCAAACAGACATCTGTGTTAGGGATGCACCGATCCGTCTTTATCAGTCTTGATACCGATGCCTGGGATTTCTGTATCGGTCAATATCCGATACAATCCGATACCATTGTTGAATTAATAAATTGTATACCTCACCATGAGGAAGAGATTGTGCACGCCACGACTCAGTCCAAGAAATGAAAGTAAATGGATCGGCCCATGGATCTAGACCCAGTCCGATCTGCCAGCTATTTGATTTCGCCCTGCAGCTCAGGCTGGAAACCTCCATTTTTTTCTATCCTACTTCCATTACAAGTCTGTGGGGACCAATCACAAACTGGCTTATCCACCTGGCGCACCTGGATCGTTGGTCTGATTGGTTGAAGGACTATCGAATTGCCCACAGAGTCATTTGAACTATGGCTGTTGATCACGCCTCTTGTGCAGTAGAAAATACAGAGCAGACTCCCCAGACTAATGTTTAATCTTAAAAGATTGAGCTTGGCCTGGTGATAGCAGGCTACCATGGATCTGCTCAATTTTCCGATCCCGAGCCAGCTATTTTGTCAACATCTGGGCCGATATCCGATCTTAATATCGGATTGGTGCACCCCTTATCTGTGTGTCTGTCTCTCTGTCTGTCTGTCTGTCTCTCTGTCTCTCTCTCTGTCTCTCTCTCTGTCTGTCTCTCTGTCTGTCTCTCTGTCTGTTTTCCTTTCTCTTTCATATGTTCCCACCACATTTCCTGTTTATAACTCTATCATTGTCTGTCACTCTGTGTCTCTCTACCTTTTAGACACAAAGAAGAAACACACTCTCACACCTCACACACAGAAAGAAACAGTTTTCTCCCTTTTACTCATTGTCACACACACACAC
Source organism: Alosa pseudoharengus (assembly GCF_046254945.1). Classification (NCBI taxonomy): domain Eukaryota; kingdom Metazoa; phylum Chordata; class Actinopteri; order Clupeiformes; family Clupeidae; genus Alosa; species Alosa pseudoharengus. Next base: position 12,795,809 of record NW_027468674.1, on the reverse strand, counting down.
ACACACACACACACACACACACACACACACACACACACACACACACACACACACACTTTGTGTTTCTGTCTTATGGCCATTGATTTCAGGGAGAGTTAAGTGATGTTGTGCCTGACAGCTGCCTTAATTAAAGAGCATTGGCTTCCGGTCTGCTGGAGCTAATGGATTTACACACACACACACATACACACACACACACACACACACATACACAGATTTACACCAACACACACACACACACAAACACACTCTTAACATGAGATTAGGAATTTATTTTCATACATGATTTTAGATGAGGGAATTTCAAATCCAAATTGCTTCTTTTGAAGTGCATTTTCTTTGCAATTTTGTATGTCACCCAGTAAAGACTTGTTTGAAGTCATTGCATTGGTTTCAGGATATAGTGTGTGTGTGTGTACGTGTGTGTACGTGTGTGTACGTGTGTACGTGTGTGTGTGCATGCACAAGAAATAGAGTTTCTTTGTGTTTTTTTTCTGTTTCTGGATACTTTGCGAAGACGAACGTCTGTGCTTTCTCTCTACGTCACAAATCCAGAGGAGAATATTTAGAAATGTGAAATAAATAGCGCCAGCTCTCCTGCTGAAAAGCTTTTTATTGTCATTTATCACGCAATTCTTAACAGACAGTCAGCAAGATCGTTTAAGTTGTTGGTGCTGCCAGGTGTTTGTGGAATTTTGCCTCCATGAGGGTCATAGGGGAGTAAACTGTACTGTTGTCAGATATATTGTTGCCGTGGGGATTCTGATGAGTGCCGTGTCAAAAGAAATCTCAAATCCTGCAGAATTCCACATACAGTGTAGCTCCTGACAGTTGTAGAATTGCATCCACTGCCCGCACAGCCCTGTGTGTGTGTGTGTGTGTGTGTGTGTGTGTGTGTGTGTGTGTGTGTGTGTGTGTGTGTGTGTGTGTGTGTGTGTGTGTAAGCAGGTGTGTCTGTGTGTGTCCAATGTCCAAACTTTCCATTGTGTGTGCTCATTCTATATGTGTCCTCAAGTGATGTCCATCCACTGATCTCCATCTTTCTCAACGCACACACACTCACACACACACGCACACACTCACTCACAGAGAGCGGGAGAGATAGAGCATTCTGGCACGTCCGGAGCATATAAAAGACACTCTCATGTAATATTTACTCACTGTCTTTAGTCGTGAGGCTTCAGGCTGGTAATTGAGTTGTGAATTATTGACGGCGCTTTCCGAAGGTTACGTGGAACCTCTACTGGGTCAGAGCCGGCCTAGGGAGGGGGGGGGGGGTGGTAACGATGCAGAGCAGTGGAAAACACAAGGGGGTGTTGGTTCGTCTTATTCCGCTTGGTATTCTCGGAATGTCCACGTCCAAGGACAAGACGAAGAAGTAGTGAGATTGTTTAGTTCAGTTTAGTTCTTTTTGTCTGTTTTGGACTGTCTTTCTTTCCCTCTCTCTCTCATACTCTCTCTCTCTCTCTCACACTCACTCACACACACACACACACACACAGACACACACACACACACACACACACACACACACACACACACACACACAGGCACACGCACACCATATTTTCCACTCAGATACAAGCTTGGACTGTTCCATCTTGGGCTGTTGAGATTTTTGCCCTTTTGTTTGAGGAACTTGGTTGGGGTTGGGAAATTCGTTTAACTTCTGCCAATGATGTGGTTTGTATGTGAAATGATTATGATTTTTTGCCATTGATCGAGCAGCCCTAACTTGAGGATTTGGGTTGCGCTAGCATTGCAAGATAATGGCTTTGACCTTGCGGTGCATGAGGGTTATGCTCTCCTCCACATTTGGCACATGTTCAACAGTGTGTGCATGGCCATAATTATGCTACGGCTATGCCCATAAGCTTTGAACAGTCCTCAGTTAAAAAGTTCTCAGGCACTGTGCCTGAATTCAGGTGTAAGCCAAGCCGTTTAAGATTCCAAAATACATATATATATATATATATATATATATATATATATATTAGGGGTGTAACGGTACACAGAAGTCACGGTTCGGTTCATACCTCGGTTCGGACATCACGGTTCGGTACGAGTTCGGTACAATGGAGGGAAAAGCAAAACAAAAATGCAGAAAGCATTTTATTTTGTACATGTCTCAGGCTGTACCACCTAGTGTCATACAGTCTCTTCCCTGAGCTATCTTCAACAGCCTGAAGTGTGTAAGATGTAGGCTAAACAGTACAATAAGTACCCAGACTACTCCATCTGTAACTTGTAAACAAAATAAGACAATCAGCTATAAAACTGAAAATAGGCCTACAGCATCTCTTATTTCTGAAAGTGCAAATTACATAGAAAAATGATTTTTAAAAATCCACTTAAGCAAGACCTTCAACATCTGTGTTTAGTTGTATATGGAAGGGTCTACAATTTGCCTCAATATTTTTTTTATTGTGTGTAAAGTAATAATCTAGCCTACTAACTGTGAAAATATCACACTATTTTGCCTTTTTTTAAAAAATGAAATTGCTTTCATAAATTTCATAAAGAGACTACAACTAGAAGTCACGTGACTTTGCCCTTACTCACCGTAGCATGGTTTGTTTATTAGCCTGGTTAGCGTTGTCACTTTATTTTACTGTCTATGCACTTAACACTACCAGCTCCTCATGTGAGAAGTTACAAGTTACCCCAACATAAAGGTAATTACCACGCGATTTACATAGCTTTCTGTCATTACGAAATCATTTAATTTAAGCCATAGGTTTTGGCCCTATTTGTATGTGTATCCAAAGGCTACTGAAGGGCAGGCGAAGTTTTTTTCCCTCGTTTCAGTGATTGGTAGCCTACATCATCTGGGTGATGACTTCGAATATGTGTAGCATTTTTTCCACTCACATACCCTGCTGAACAACGCCGACACACAGTTTCATATTATCCACCACTCTTTCGCCTGTACTAACGTTACTGTAACTGAAGTTCTCAAACTTGCGATCTTAAAGAGACCAGCGGATCCTCTAACTCTTGTGGGTCTAACCTTAGTGCTGCTAATGACTGACGGACTCGACCGACGACCTGACAAAAAAAAACATAGGCGCCAATCAGAGCTTCAGAGCTAAGGCAAGGCTACAGATTAGCGTTAGGTGTCGCTAAAGAACTCCCGTAACTCTCGCTACTTAACAGTAATTGCGCATGACATTAATTAATCCGCACACGAGTTTTATGTATTTTTATACTGTGTATTCTCCGTGTAAATTCATGCACCGAACCGTGACGCCCGTACCGTTTCGGTTCAATACGAATACATGAACCGTTACACCCCTAATATATATATATATATATTACACATTATATTATGCATTGCACATTTATGATAACTTCAGCACAGACCCTTTATCTGCTGAACCTTTAGCCCTGTAAATGGACTGATTCAGAATAATATTGATACAATTGTTTAGACATGCACTCTTTCTATGTATATTTTTTATCGCAGACAGGCAGGCAGACAGACATTTGCTTTCTGGTGTGATTGTGATGTGTCTGTATTTTTGTGTATCCATAAGTGTGTGTGTGTGTGTGCGTGTGCGTGTGCGTGTGCGTGTGCGTGTGCGTGCGCGTGCGCGTGTGCGTGTGCGTGCGTGCGTGCGTGCGTGCGTGCGTGCGTGCGTGCGTGTGTGTGTGTGTGTGTATGTGTCTGATCAACAGCCTCTGGGTGCACGCTTGTTGCGCGCCAGCTGTGGGGACTATTCGGCGGTGCTAGTGGCAGTGTCAGGCTAACGATGCCAGGGCTCCGAGCGAGTCGAGCAGCCAGGGGATTAATGAATGGGAAAATGCTTTCTGAATTAATGAGTCCTCTCTCGCTCGTGCTCTCTCTCTCTCTCTGTCTTTCGGTCTCTCCCTCTCTCTCTCTCTCTCTCTCTGTCTTTCTGTCTCTCTTTCTCTCTGTCTCTTTCTCTCTCTCTCTCTTTCTCCCTCTCTCTTTCTTTCTCTCTTTCTCTCTCACTCCTTTTTTCCCTCCCTTCTTGCCTCTTCCCCTCTCTCTCGCTCCCCTTTTTTCTCTTTTTCTTCTCTTTCTCTCTGCTTGTTCCTCCTCTCCCTCTTTCCCTTTCTTCCTAACCTCTCTCCCTCCCTCCCTCCCTCTCTCTCTCTCTCTCTCTCTCCCATACACTTCTCTCTCTCCTAATTTCTTTCTCTCTCTCTCTCCTCGTTCTCCTCCTCTCCGCATCCGCCTCCTTCCCTCATAAATCTTCAGTGCGTTCATGGCACGAATTAATTGCCCCGCTTCTGCCCCCATTGCTTTGAGGTCGTGGGCATTTTCGCATGGGCATGAATATGTATTAATGGGCGGCGATGTGGTCGACTGGGGATTGCCCTATTCTTTTGAGTGGCAGGGCATGACTGGCCAGTGTACAGCACCCATGGGGAGGTCAGGGTGATGGCACCGTTTTGGAGAGGGGACACACAAATTAAGGAGCGGAATTTGTACTGAAAGTGGGTTTTTGTGTGTGTGTGTGTGTGTCTGTCTGTCTGTCTGTCTGTCTGTCTGTCTTTGGATCCATTTGTAAGGAGAGCTGTCTGTTTTAAAAGGTGAATGTGCATGCCAAGTAGACCTAATGTGTCTGCTAGTCCACATATAGCATTTTGACTGATACTGTGTGTGTTTGTGTGTGTGCGCGTGCATTTATTTCAAGGTACAATGGCTGAGTGTTTCACAATGCATCCTTTTATCCGACGTCAGTCTGTGATATGGCATCAGTCTTTTTAGGTCTAGCAGTGACTCACAGTGTGTGTGTGTGTGCGTGTGTGTGTGTCTATTAGCATGTCTCTCTGTGTGCTTGTTTTAATGTCTCAGTGTCTGTAAAGCAGTCTGTCTGCGGTGACTTGCTGATGCCTTCTACTCCAGCGCCAGCCGGAAGAGTGAACCAGTGAGTTGTGAACAAATCAAAGCAATTTGAATCTCATTGAACGGGAAGTGGGTTAAACCCCCGTCTCCCCCATGGGAGTTGCCGTGGTAATGGACCCACGC
>NW_027468674.1:12770810-12788310 GCF_046254945.1 Alosa pseudoharengus | reverse complement strand
GCTATAAAACCTTTGTTAGTAACAGTCAATACTTTTGCCTGCATCAAATCGCGCATTCGGATTCAGTGTGCTATCGGCTTAACGTGAGTTCTAAGCGTCTTTGTATGCTTATATCTGATTTCACTCGACTGTGAATGCATGTATGTTGTAAGACATGTAAAATAAATGAATGACACTGGCACTACGCACAAATTAATGTAGCCTAAACTTACACCGCACTTTCCTAATAACTTAAGTTCTCTCGCATCACTGACAGTAGCTAGAATGCATAAAAAAACACCGGGAAAAACAGTGTTCAGTCCACCAAGTCATATGCTATCGGCGCTGCGCAGCACCAGTTGTGATATTTATCTTACGGAGTGTAATCGTAGGTAATGTCATGTATGAAAACTAGTATTGTTAGGCAATACTATAAGTGCAAGTCCAGGGCAGCTGAGGTGTGGCGATGACATCATCGATACAAGCAGGATGTGCGGTTTCGCTGTCTAAACTAATTCAAACAGGCTACGGTTTCAGATTTCTCCACTCTGGGACCAGGTTTCAGAAAAGTGCGGTTTCGGGCAGTGCGTTTACAGGATTCGTTTGGACGCTCGGCCAAGACGAAGCAAAACCTCTGCGTTTAACCTAAAAAGCGTCTCCGTGTGGACGGGCCCTTAGAGACAAGCAGCAGGATTTGAGTTGGTCACCATGGAGACACACCCACCAGCCCTAGTGTCTGCCATATGCCAGCCTAGTGCCCACCGGGCCTTCCTGCTTGGCATCTGAGGGTCCGTTGGCTGGCACTAGTTTGGGCATCCTGGTCATGTCACATTCAAAGGACGGTTCCCTGTCGGGGTCACAAAAAGGTTACAGTTTCTCATGAAATTGTACGATCCCCTTGAGTTGTTCTCTAAGAAAGAGGGCTGTTGGGCATTATGGCATTGATGCACTTTTTACTATGGGACCATCTTCTGGGCCTCAGAAGTAAAGGAGAAATTCCTTATATGGTCATGAAAAGGTTGCAGTTCAATATCATATGCCAATCAAACCTGGAAATGTACTCCTCCAGATTCCACATCGATACTTACATGTAAGTAAGTTTACTTTTTGCCTTCCATGGTATCAGATGAAGTGCAGTAAGATTTTGGATTTTTTTTTTTTTTTAAATCTCTTGAAATCCTGATCAGGTTTTGTATATCTTGCAGTGGCTGATCACTGAGGAATCATTTAGTTCTGCAAAGAAGTTCTTATCTTTTTTTTTTTTTTTGCGCTTGGAAAGGCTCTGAGGAGTCAATCTAAGTAAAACATTAAGACTTGTCGATGTCACGTAATAGTCTAATGTCTAGTTTTCACGCACGCACGCACGCATACACATTTCACCTAACTGTCTAGTAGTCTAGTTTTGGCATGCTTGAAAAGCAATCCAGGCGGATGAGTGGATATTCGGTGTACTTCACCGAGGGTTGTGTGTGTGTGTGTCTGTGGGGGGGGTAGCTGAGTGTGTGGGTGTGTGTGTGGGTGGCCAGGGTTGTTGTGGTATTAGTAGGGTCAGCCGGGGATTAGTAGGGTCATTAAGGGTCGTTAATGGAGATTGGGGTGATGGCTGTGGCGGGGGCGGGGGCGAGTGCGTATGTGTGCCCGCTGTGTCCTGCCGCCCGCTAGGCTGTGTGTGTGTGTGTGTGTGTGTGTGTGTGTGTGTGTGTGTGTGTGTGTGTGTGTGTGTGTGTGTGTGTGTGTGTGTGTGTGTGTGTGTGTGTGTGTGTGTGTGTGTGTGTGTGTGTGCGCGCGTGTGTGCGCGTGTGCGTGTATGTGTGTGAGCGCGCGCGCATGCTCGAGTTTCTCCTTTGTGTGCAGTTTGAGTGTGTGTGTGTGTGTGTGTGTGTGTGTGTGTGAGGCGTAAACACCAGCCGAGAGGAGATGTGGCCGCCGGACACACGGAAACACGCACAGCCGGAGCTTGGAATGGACAGATGGGAGGAGAGAGAGAGAGAGAGAGAGAGGGATAAACTGAACAAGAGAGGGATAGAGAGAGTGATGAATGGATAAGGAGGTGGAGAGAGGGAAGGGATAGAAGGAAAGAGAGGGAGAGTTGAATTGGGGATGAGACCAAAAGGGAGATAAACAAAAAGAAAGATACCAAAATAAAAAGGGTGAAGAAACCGATTGAGAGCGTGTTAATCTAGGGGGGGGGCGAGAAAGAGGCAAACAGTGATACAGGTAGAGAGAGAGAGAGACAGAGAGAGGGAAAAGGGAAAGAGAGAGGGAGAGAGAGAGTGGACAGAGGAGCGTAGAGAAAAGAGTTAGACTGAAGGAAACTGTGACGAAGTCTGAGATGGAACTGCGACCGGTGGACTGGACCTGAAAGGATGGAAAAACCTTTTGAGCAGAAAGCCACTTTCTTCTCTTTAAGCTTCAAAAGATTCCACCGACAAAACATGCCCACTTTTTAAAGTACAAACCAACTACAAAACAAACTAAAAACTCTGCGGTTACTCATATATTTGAAGACTCTTTAAATTAAAAACGAGTAAACAAACATGGATCCTTTGACTTTGAAGTCACAGAAAAGTTAACGAGAATTGAACTTCATCTGAATCCTCAAAGTGGAATTGACTTCTTTGGAAGTGTCTGTAATTAAGCTCTAATTGCTCTTTGATGATGTTGTTTTTGTTTACCATTTGTGAGTTAATCCTTCCTTTGGGAAGTGATTCCTTTTTTTACCCTTTTTCATGAAAAAGGCTTCCCCTTCTGTCACTCACCGTGTTTGTTGTTTTTATAGGAGAGGTGTTTGATTGACAGGTGTAAGTGCTGCCTCACTCTCTAGGCTAGCAGAACCTGTTGGTGGCATAGCCGTTCATTTTTTATCTCTCTTCATCTGCTTCTATCAGTTTCGTTGGGTTTCACTACATCCCTCCTGCGCTGCTTCTGCTTCTTAAAAACACGTCTGTCTTCAGCTATCTCTTCCTCTCAGTGGAAGGAAACAGTCACCACGGGCTCCCTTGAGTCGGGGTATTTGAGGTACAAAACCTGCAGCTTGACTGCGACACTGAAAAGCCAGGTTGTTGGAACCGCAGTCAGGCATATTCAAGCCTGTTTATGGCACTCCATAATACCTGCAACCTACAACCTTGCCCCCACACACACACACACACACATAGACACACACACATACACACCCCACAGCCCCTAAGTACTTCGTCCATCCCACTTCCTCTGCCGCTGCCTGTATCTCGCCATCTTTCCATTAATTGCCCTCCACCCATCCCTTCTTCTAGCCTTCCATTTCTAGCTTCATCTCTCTATCTTCAGCTCAGTCTGTCTGTCTGTCTATATTTCCCTGCAGCTCTTAATCGATCCCTCCGTTTCTTTCTATCTGCCTCTATTCTGTCCCTCATTTTAACTCCATCTCTTTCTCTCTGTTTTCTACTGCTCATGTCTTATGCCATTTTTCTCCATCCTGACCCTCATCTGTCAGTTACATGTCTGTCTTTCATTTGAACTTCTCTGTCTCTCTCTTTCTCTCTCTCTCTCTCTCTCTCTCTCTTTCAAATTCCACCAGATCTCTCACTTCACCACTGCTTGTCTCTCACTCACCCTCATTCTCACTCCATTTCTCTCTCTCTCTCTCTCTCTCTCCATCTCTCATTTCATGTCCCTCCATTTATCTCATCTGTCTGTCTCATCACTCTCCATCTCTTTTCATCCCTCTCTCCATCTTTCACTCCCGATCTCTCAGTCCAGTCCATTTCTCCATCCATCTCATTTTCTCTCTGCATCACTTCTTTTCCTTCTTTCCCTTCCTTTTCTCTTTCTCTCTCTTGCACCTAACCTTCTGAGTACATTGCAATGGGATAGATTCATAACATGAATGTAACATGAATGATCCATGTACATTATTTGGATCAATTGCAATTATTATTTAATTATTATAACTTATTATTTTTATTCATTACATTATGTACATTGTTTGCATTAATTGCAAATATTATTACCGATATCTAATATTATAATCGATTATTTTATTTTATTTTTGCAATGAAGTTTAAGGAAGCTTAAAAGCCAAAGTCTCCCCACATCTTTCCATCTCTCTTCTCTATCACTCCATCCAGTTCTCTGGCCTCACGTCTAAAAAAAAAAAAAAAAAACAGAGTGCATGCTGGGATTTGGACATACTGCCACTGGGCGCCAGTCCACCCTCACGTGCCTCTCGCTGTCGTCGTGACCGGTGGAGAGGATCACAAGGGGATATCTGTGTTTCTTTATTTTCTTTCTTTCTTTCTTTCTTTATTTATTTATTTACGTTGTTTACTTGGCACTCGGCTCTCGCCGGAACAGAAGGGCTCCCACCTGGTGTTCATGTTGTGTTCCGGAGCTCAGGATCAGGGGAACAGCGAGAGAGAACCTCCCCTTGTGGAACGGAACCGGTGCCCGGGCGTCTGTCTCTCCTTTGACAACCAGCCGCCTGCTGTGTGTGATTTGTCTATTTTAATGTCCTGTGTGTCTTTTGGTTCAAAAGACACACACACACACACACACACACACCTCAACCCATGCGTCAGGGGGTAAAAGGAGAACACACACACACACACACACACTCCAGCAGGTGTTTTAACAGACAAACGTGCCAGTGGGCTTGTTTGTGATGCTTAGTGGACTCTTAGGATTGGCTTCTTATCTCGCTAGCAGGCATGTGTTTGATCAATGTGTCGATTCACTTACTGAAGCCATACACATGCGCACACATGCACACACACTAGCTGTGTGATTAATAGAAAAGAATCGGTTGATCGTCAATTATGACTTTAAATTATTATGAAAATGTCTTAAACAAATATAATGATTAGTTTCCTGCATTGTGTTTTATGCTCTCATTTTGTCTTATAACGCCAGCACATCCCTTTTGCTTTGCAGTGGTAACTGTTGTGTACACTTCGATCCATTCTGCCTGTATTTTTCAGTTAAATTATATTTAAAATTCAGTTGAATTCGCTGTTATTTTTTTTTTTTAAGTTTAGAAAATGGAGGATGTTTCCAAAACCATTGAGTAATTCTGTTAAATAATCCAATGCAGACATACACACAAAATCTCAATCTCATTTTCATGTGTTGCACTGTTGACCAAGCACGAACCCATGCACACAGCAATATAAAGGTGTGACCATAAACTCAATGTCATGATTTTATGCATGGCGCAAGTTGAGTGCACATTGTAAACTGGGCACTACACACACATATACAAAAGCTCCTTATTACTGCATGGCCACACACACACACACACACACACACACACACACACACACACACACACACACACATATAAACACTAAGCCCTCTGACTGAAAAAAGAATTGTGTGTGTGTGTGTGTTCCTCTTTGATTGCGAGCTGTTGACTGGTCCTTGGGCAAGGTGCCATGTTAGCAGAGCTCTGACGCTGAGGCTAAATCAGTCTCCCCTCTGAGCACCATGTGCCCGACTCCACACTGGGCTCACTCACTAGAGCAGCCAGCACACCTGGCCTAGGTGTGTGTGTGTGTGTGTGTGTGTGTGTGTGTGTGTGTGTGTGTGTGTGTGTGTGTGTGTGTGTGTGTGTGTGTGTGTAACTGTGCACCCCTCAATGATGGTGTGTGTGTGTGTGTTTGGAACTGTGCACCCCTCCATGATTGTTTGTGTGTGTGTGGTGATCCATGACCGTATGCAGATGCATGACCGTATGGTGAGTAGAAACCGCAAGAAATCCATAAATACCCTGAGAAAAACAGAGAGGGAGAGAGAGGGAGAAAGGACATAATCAGAGATTGAAAGGATGTAAGATTTGGACTCCACCATGCACACACAGACAACAAACACAGACACAAATGCTCTTATCCATATAAACAAACACATACGTACACACACCATGTCTTTAAGTGCTGGATTAATTGTAAGCAGCCGTCTCATTCACAGCCTGGAGTGTAATCTCCTGTCTGATCGGTGTCTCTCTCGTCTAACCTTGCGGCCAAACCAGGTCTTAATCTCTCATCCACGTGTGTGTGTGTGTCTTTGGGTGATTGGTATGAAAGCTCGTTTGATCCGACAAGACACACACACTCACCTACACTCACCTTTCCCTTTACTTTGCCTCTCTCTGTTGTGCTTGAAAACACTCAAAAGCTTGAAATCATATTTAGTTAAAATAGTCACTGGTGCACATTAGATGCTGTTGCTTTTAAATGCCAAGGCTTTCACATACACATAGTGTCAGGAAGCGTGTGTGTGTGTGTGTATCTGTTCAGCTATGATGTGTGTGTGTTAGTGTTAATTTTGTCACCTATTTTTAATTTAGTCTTAGTCTTGTGACGAAATGTCCTTTTTAGTCTTTGTCATATTTAGTCATTCAAATATCATTTTTGTTAGTCAAGTTTTAGTCGACTAAAAGTCTCATCATTTTAGTCTAGTTTTAGTCAAAAGACAAATAAAGGTATCTTAGTCTTAGTCAGTTTTAGTCAACACATTTTAGTCTTTTTTTTTATAACAAATTATTTCTGATTACCATTTGAGTCAAATAGTGTTTCACACATCTCAATTTTCCAACAATATTGTGTGTCCACAGAGCTACTCGTCTGTTATAATTACTCATTCTGATTTTTTGGCAGTCAGTATGTTTACAGGTAAGTCGAGCTACAGTTATAGCTCGGCTGGGATTTGACCATAGACAGTAAAAGATTTGACTGGACCACTGTCATATTCGTAGACCAGTGTTTCTCAAAGTGTGGTCCGGGGATCACTGGTGGTCCGCAAGCTATCCCAAGTATTCCGCGAGCAGACGTGGTAAAATATAATATAGATGAGTTGTTTGCAATATTGAACCAACTTGTATGTAAAAACAGTTCTGCAACACTGTCTATAAGATATCATAAATCATACAGTATGAATCCACACAATAAGCAAAGTGCAAAGACAATAAGCAAGGTGGTTCAGTGAGTAGGCCTATTGTGTAGACTAATTATAGTTAATAATTAACTTTTTTTTAGCTAGGGTTAGTTAAGTGGTCCTGAAACTGAAAAAGTTTGAGAAACACTGTCATAGGCCAAAATATTAATGTTTTACTCCGCCTCACTAGATGGCGATATGCGCCCAAACACAACACATTCCCCAAACAGACTCTCCATCTTAGCCATAGCTAACTTGCTAGCGAAATTTCCATATTAGCTTACTTGCTAGCAAACTTTGCATCATCAGTCTAACTAGTTAAATAGTTGACATTACATGATGAACATTTTCGTATGGACATTCTGGGGGATGTTAATTTGTATGAGAGAAGCTTCAACTTCTGAGTATGTAGCATTGTGGCATAAAGCTTAGGTAGTTAGCTTGCTAACTCTGGCAGAAATCTCCAGTGTTCTTGTTCCATGTAGTTTCGTGTTGCAGCCACAGGGTTGCAGCAACAGCACGTAGACTAGCCTACAGGAAAGCTGTTGCATATGAACTCATTCGGAATATTTTGAAAACGTAACAGCTAGATATTCTGTCTTCTCATTTTGTAGACGAAAATGAAGAGAGATTTTATCTTAGTTTTTATTTCATGCAAAACATTTTAGTCTCGTCTTTTTTCGTCAACAATAATGCATCTTAAGATAGTCTTAGTCAGTGTTTCAGGACATTACTGCCGTCTCGTCATCGTCTCGTCTTAGTCATGAAAAAAAAGGTCGTTGACGAACATATTTCCTCTCGTCTCGTCTGACTAAATTAACACTAGTGTGTGTGTGTGTTGGGCCCGGACAGCCGTCCCTTAACCACACATCCGCTTATTCAACACACACACACACACACACACACATGCGCACACACACACATTCCATAACCATGACTGAGCCAGCGACAGTTGCATCAGATATCCCATAATACACTCAGCCTTATCTTCCCAGTCTCAGAACTGCTGAGCAATGCAATGCAATGAGATCCCTGGGAGCCCACAGCACCAGTCCCTGTATCACACACACACACACACACACACACACACACACACATAGACACACACACACACACACACACACATATATACACACACACACACACACACACACATAGACACACACACATTCACACACCCATACACACACACACACACACACACACAGACACACACACAGACAGACACACACACACAGACACACACACACACAGACACACACACAGACACACACACACACACACACACACACACAGTTGCACAGACACCTGAGACGGAGGTAATAGAGCACATGGAAACTTTATCCCAGGGACGGGGTAAGTGGGTGGCGGCCACTGCTGCAGCCACTGCTGGTGTTGGAGGCTTAACATCTGCAGCAGGTGCAGCATCAGCAGAAATGTCCCGCCCCAGAGGAGCATGGGAAGAGGTTTTAGATTTGCCAGAGCTGTCACTTTTGTCATGCACTCTCGCAAGCGATTCTCTGCCCCTGTGGATATGAAACCTGATATATCAGAGAGAGAGAGAAAGAAATTTGGAGAGAGAGAGAGATTTGGAGGGATTTTTTTTGGGGGGCGGGGGGCGGGGGGGGGGGGTGATCTATCACTCCAACCCCCTGGTGGCAGGCCATTCAGAGTTCATGGTGAATAATAGATGTTTTTGGATCAACACACTCTTCTGTGGCAGTTGGTTCAAACTAACACACACACACACACACACACAGACAAACACACACAAAGGCAGTTGTCTTCTCTCCCTTGAGGATGGTGTGGAAATGGAGAAAAGTTTTGATTTATTTATTTATTTATTTCTATGTTATTTTTTTTCAGTTGAGGGTCTGAGAGAATTCAATCTCCCCAAACAAAATCTCTTTATAAAGTTCCGGAAACTTTTTCTGGCCTCACACCTTTTATCAGTGTGTGGTAGTCTACTGTGTGGTCATGAAGGATGTGTCACACACACACACACACACTTTTTGATTTGTTGGAATATATGCTAATCCATAACTAATTGTCACTTTATGATTACTTTGACAATATGAACAAATCCATTTGTCATGCTTTATAAAACTTCCATAATGGGAAATTGAAGAGAAATGTGCTGTCATCACTGGCGGTCTATATCCAAGCCATTAAGCAGGGAAGGGCGTGTGTGTGTGTGTGTGTGTGTGTGTGTGTGTGTGTGTGTGTGTGTGTGTGTGTGTGTGTGTGTGTGTGTGTGTGTGTGTTGTGTGTGTGTGTGTGTGTGTGTGTGTTGTGTGTGTGTGACAGAGAGAGAGATGACTGAGGGGCTGGCATTCTAAAAAGGATGTGTTTGGGAGATGGTTAATTTCAGATACCTCTGATGGTTTGGGTGGAGTCAAAAAGTGTGTGTGCCATGCAGCATATGTCTGATGCGGGACGATAGTCAGGACTGGGCTGAGCGTAAGGTGTGTGTGTGTGTGTGTGTGTGTGTGTGTGTGTGTGTGTGTGTGTGTGTGTGTGTGTGTGTGTGTGTGTGTGTGTGTGTGTGTGTGTGTGTGTGTGTGTGTGTGTGTGTGTGTGTGTGTGTGTGTGTGTGTGTGTGTGTGTGTGTGTGTGTGTGTGTGTGTGTGTGTGTGTGTGTGTGTGTGTGTGTGTGTGTGTGTGTGTTGAAACCTTATTCAGTCTCTTAGCCACAGAGAGGCTTGAGATGTATGGCTGAGATGAACGCGTCTGTGTAAGTGCCCATCTTGTCTGCCTGTCTGCCGTCTATTTTTACTGATGGGAGAAATGGGTAAAATTACCCATGATGCCCAGGTGTGCTCTTAACCTCACGCAGCAGGAAAAGTGCATTGGTCTTTTCCTGTCTCGTCTGCACACACACACACACACACACACACACACACACACACACACACACAGCACTATATATGTCTCTCCACTCACACTCTTAGTCACGTCAGACTAATATGTGTACACATGCATACACACACACACACACACACACTTTTATATAGACACACACCTACACACCCTCTTTATACACAAGTGTGCAACACACACACACACACACTCTTTATACACAAGTGTGCAACACACACACACACACACACACACACACACACACGTACAGCTGCTTGTAGCTACTTGCAATTTGTCTTGCCTCCACTGTCTCTTTTTCTTTATTTGTGTAAATAAAGAAAAATACCTCCTCGCTCTCGCTCTCTCTCTCTCTCTCTCTCTCTCTCTCTCTCTCTCTCTCTCTCTCTCTCTCTCTCTCTCTCTCTCTCTCTCTACTTACTTGCACAGTTAAGAGTAAAGATATTTCCTTAACCCCCCCTTTGCCCATTGCTTGTGTAGGAGTTTGTAGCTTCTGTTTCCCTCTCTCTGGCCTTGCTTACAGTAAATGAGTTAGTGGGTCACACTCTCTCTTTCAGTCTTTTCACAACAGGAAAATGAGTTTTTGCCTCAGCAGTTTTTATGTATTTATTTATTTATTTATTTTCTCCCCCTGCAATGTTGATGTTGTGTTGCAGTCTTGCATTCACTTGTTTGTTTACTGGTGCCATTGATTCTGACAGAGGGTTTTCATAGGTCACCGACCTCAACAACAAGCACACCAGTAGCAAAAGGTTTCACTTAGGAACAATCTTTCACACACACACACACACACACACACACACACACATACACACACACACACACACACACACACACACACACATACACACACACACACACACCTTTATATATTTAGCATTTATTTGAATGCTGTGGAGCAAAGTGAAGAGAATATGCCATTGTGTTTCTGTTTTTGAAATTCCAATGAGCTGGCACTCAGCCTAGTACGTCAATAGAATGCTCCTGCTGTGTGTGTGTGTGTGTGTGTGAGACACATCCTCCATGACCCCACAGTAGACTACCACACACTGATAGAAGGTGTGAGGCCAAAATAAGTTTCCGAAACTTTATAAAGAGATTGAGCGAGTATGTATGTGCCTATGATTATTAAAAGACACAGCTTTCACTCACTCACTTGCGCTCTCTCTCTCTCTCTCTCTCTCTCTCTCTCTCTCTTTCTCTCTCTCTCTCTCTCTCTGCGCACATTTGTGTGTTTGTGTGTCTACTGCAAACCATTTAGGCAGCATGGAGCATTTACCTCAGTGAACCTGACTCTATGTGACGCTTAGTTGCTATAAACTCCAGTTTTGGCCTCCTTAGGGTCTGCTTAATGGCATTAGTGTGAGTGTGTCGGAGTCGGGAGGCTCTTCTGCACCTGAGCTGCGTTCAAATTTGCAAATATATGCAAGCGTTTTGTAAATGTTTGCGAACAGTTTTCTGTTTGCCTCGAGTTAGACTCCGCGGACGTTTTGTGAACACTCGCAAAAACACAGTTTGAGGAGGTAATTCTCTGCAAAACGTTCAGGAGAGCTGGACGTGAGCTGGACGGAGGCTTAGAAATACACGGAATGTTTGAGCTGCCAATTCAACTGCTCAGAGAAAACATGTTTGCCACTGCTGGATTTGAACGCACCTCTGGTTGGCCGTTTTCCCTGGCCGCCCACAGGCAGGGCTAAACTCAGCCCTGACCACTGTCTGATCTCCCGCCCCCGAATGCAGCAGGAAAACCACTCTCCAAATGTTTACACCCAGGGTCACCGCCGGGGTTTATAGGACGTGTACGTGTGTGTGTGTGTCTGTCAGAGAGAGAGAGAGTGTGTAAGTGTGTCTGTGTGTGTGTGTCAGATTGTTTGCGTGTGTTTGAATGAGAGAAAATGTGATTAGATGTGAGAGTGTGTGAGGGAAACTGAGAGAGAAAATGAATGTGGATGTGGGTGCATACGACCAAAAAGGAGGGTGTGTGTGTGTGTGTGTGTGTGTGTGTGTGTGTGTGTGTGTGTGTGTGTGTGTGTGTGTGTGTGTGTGTGTGTGTGTGTGTGTGTGCTCCGCTTCTCTTTTTAAACACACTTCTAAGGCACTGCACGCTCAGCTGCGGCAGGCAGTGGTGTGTATCTCTGTTTACCCACAAGGCACTGGGCTTGGTCAGGACAGGTGAACCTGTGTGTGTTTTACACACGCGCACACACACACGCACACACACACACACACACACACACACACACACACACCAGGACAGCACGGGGGGTTTAGGGCTGCAGTTGCATTTGGATTCAAGCTGCTTTGAGGTGTGTGTGTGTGTGTGTGTGTGTGTGTGTGTGTGTGTGTGTGTGTGTGTGTGTGTGTGTGACTACCACCAAGTAGTCAGGACATGCATCCCTCACACACACAGACTCTCTTTAACTCTTGACTATATACACACACACACACACACACACACACACACACACACACAAGCCAATGGCTGTTGTGGCTCTGTATGCCTTCAGTAAACACAACCAGCGATTGTTTCACCTCCCCGGTATTAGCTTGGCGCACCGAACCACTGCTGCAGCCACTGCTGGTGTTGGAGGCTTAACATCTGCAGCAGGTGCAGCATCAGCAGAAATGTCCCGCCCCAGAGGAGCATGGGAAGAGGTTTTAGATTTGCCAGAGCTGTCACTTTTGTCATGCTCTCTCGCAAGCGATTCTCTGCCCCTGTGGATATGAAACCTGATATATCAGAGAGAGAGAGAAAGAAATTTGGAGAGAGAGAGAGATTTGGAGGGATTTTTTGGGGGGGCGGGGGGCGGGGGGGGTGATCTATCACTCCAACCCCCTGGTGGCAGGCCATTCAGAGTTCATGGTGAATAATAGATGTTTTTGGATCAACACACTCTTCTGTGGCAGTTGGTTCAAACTAACACACACACACACACACACACACACACAGACAAACACACACAAAGGCAGTTGTCTTCTCTCCCTTGAGGATGGTGTGGAAATGGAGAAAAGTTTTGATTTATTTATTTATTTATTTATTTATTTCTATGTTATTTTTTTTCAGTTGAGGGTCTGAGAGAATTCAATCTCCCCAAACAAAATCTCTTTATAAAGTTCCGGAAACTTTTTCTGGCCTCACACCTTTTATCAGTGTGTGGTAGTCTACTGTGTGGTCATGAAGGATGTGTCACACACACACACACACACTTTTTGATTTGTTGGAATATATGCTAATCCATAACTAATTGTCACTTTATGATTACTTTGACGATATGAACAAATCCATTTGTCATGCTTTATAAAACTTCCATAATGGGAAATTGAAGAGAAATGTGCTGTCATCACTGGCGGTCTATATCCAAGCCATTAAGCAGGGAAGGGCGTGTGTGTGTGTGTGTGTGTGTGTGTGTGTGTATGTGTGTGTTGTGTGTGTGTGTGTGTTGTGTGTGTGTGACAGAGAGAGAGATGACTGAGGGGCTGGCATTCTAAAAAGGATGTGTTTGGGAGATTTCAGATACCTCTGATGGTTTGGGTGGAGTCAAAAAGTGTGTGTGCCATGCAGCATATGTCTAATGCGGGACGATAGTCAGGACTGGGCTGAGCGTAAGGTGTGTGTGTGTGTGTGTGTGTGTGTGTGTGTGTGTGTGTGTGTGTGTGTGTGTGTGTGTGTGTGTGTGTGTGTGTGTGTGTGTGTGTGTGTGTGTGTGTGTGTGTGTGTGTGTTGAAACCTTATTCAGTCTCTTAGCCACAGAGAGGCTTGAGATGTATGGCTGAGATGAACGCGTCTGTGTAAGTGCCCATCTTGTCTGCCTGTCTGCCGTCTATTTTTACTGATGGGAGAAATGGGTAAAATTACCCATGATGCCCAGGTGTGCTCTTAACCTCACGCAGCAGGAAAAGTGCATTGGTCTTTTCCTGTCTCGTCTGCACACACACACACACACACACACACACACACACACACACACAGCACTATATATGTCTCTCCACTCACACTCTTAGTCACGTCAGACTAATATGTGTACACATGCATACACACACACACACACACACTTTTATATAGACACACACCTACACACCCTCTTTATACACAAGTGTGCAACACACACACACACACACTCTTTATACACAAGTGTGAAACACACACACACACACACACGTACAGCTGCTTGTAGCTACTTGCAATTTGTCTTGCCTCCACTGTCTCTTTTTCTTTATTTGTGTAAATAAAGAAAAATACCTCCTCGCTCTCGCTCTCTCTCTCTCTCTCTCTCTCTCTCTCTCTCTCTCTCTCTCTCTACTTACTTGCACAGTTAAGAGTAAAGATATTTCCTTAACCCCCCCTTTGCCCATTGCTTGTGTAGGAGTTTGTAGCTTCTGTTTCCCTCTCTCTGGCCTTGCTTACAGTAAATGAGTTAGTGGGTCACACTCTCTCTTTCAGTCTTTTCACAACAGGAAAATGAGTTTTTGCCTCAGCGGTTTTTATGTATTTATTTATTTATTTATTTTCTCCCCCTGCAATGTTGATGTTGTGTTGCAGTCTTGCATTCACTTGTTTGTTTACTGGTGCCATTGATTCTGACAGAGGGTTTTCATAGGTCACCGACCTCAACAACAAGCACACCAGTAGCAAAAGGTTTCACTTAGGAACAATCTTTCACACACACACACACACACACACACACACACACACACATACACACACACACACACACACACACACACACACATACACACACACACACACACCTTTATATATTTAGCATTTATTTGAATGCTGTGGAGCAAAGTGAAGAGAATATGCCATTGTGTTTCTGTTTTTGAAATTCCAATGAGCTGGCACTCAGCCTAGTACGTCAATAGAATGCTCCTGCTGTGTGTGTGTGTGTGTGTGTGAGACACATCCTCCATGACCCCACAGTAGACTACCACACACTGATAGAAGGTGTGAGGCCAAAATAAGTTTCCGAAACTTTATAAAGAGATTGAGCGAGTATGTATGTGCCTATGATTATTAAAAGACACAGCTTTCACTCACTCACTTGCGCTCTCTCTCTCTCTCTCTCTCTCTCTCTCTCTCTCTCTCTCTCTTTCTCTCTCTCTCTCTCTCTCTCTCTGCGCACATTTGTGTGTTTGTGTGTCTACTGCAAACCATTTAGGCAGCATGGAGCATTTACCTCAGTGAACCTGACTCTATGTGACGCTTAGTTGCTATAAACTCCAGTTTTGGCCTCCTTAGGGTCTGCTTAATGGCATTAGTGTGAGTGTGTCGGAGTCGGGAGGCTCTTCTGCACCTGAGCTGCGTTCAAATTTGCAAATATATGCAAGCGTTTTGTAAATGTTTGCGAACAGTTTTCTGTTTGCCTCGAGTTAGACTCCGCGGACGTTTTGTGAACACTCGCAAAAACACAGTTTGAGGAGGTAATTCTCTGCAAAACGTTCAGGAGAGCTGGACGTGAGCTGGACGGAGGCTTAGAAATACACGGAATGTTTGAGCTGCCAATTCAACTGCTCAGAGAAAACATGTTTGCCACTGCTGGATTTGAACGCACCTCTGGTTGGCCGTTTTCCCTGGCCGCCCACAGGCAGGGCTAAACTCAGCCCTGACCACTGTCTGATCTCCCGCCCCCGAATGCAGCAGGAAAACCACTCTCCAAATGTTTACACCCAGGGTCACCGCCGGGGTTTATAGGACGTGTACGTGTGTGTGTGTGTCTGTCAGAGAGAGAGAGTGTGTAAGTGTGTCTGTGTGTGTGTGTCAGATTGTTTGCGTGTGTTTGAATGAGAGAAAATGTGATTAGATGTGAGAGTGTGTGAGGGAAACTGAGAGAGAAAATGAATGTGGATGTGGGTGCATACGACCAAAAAGGAGGGTGTGTGTGTGTGTGTGTGTGTGTGTGTGTGTGTGTGTGTGTGTGTGTGTGTGTGTGTGTGTGTGTGTGTGTGTGTGTGTGTGTGTGTGTGTGTGTGTGTGCTCCGCTTCTCTTTTTAAACACACTTCTAAGGCACTGCACGCTCAGCTGCGGCAGGCAGTGGTGTGTATCTCTGTTTACCCACAAGGCACTGGGCTTGGTCAGGACAGGTGAACCTGTGTGTGTTTTACACACACGCACACACACACACACACACACACACACACCAGGACAGCACGGGGGGTTTAGGGCTGCAGTTGCATTTGGATTCAAGCTGCTTTGAGGTGTGTGTGTGTGTGTGTGTGTGTGTGTGTGTGTGTGTGTGTGTGTGTGTGTGTGTGTGTGTGTGTGTGTGTGTGTGTGTGTGTGTGACTACCACCAAGTAGTCAGGACATGCATCCCTCACACACACAGACTCTCTTTAACTCTTGACTATATACACACACACACACACACACACACACACAAGCCAATGGCTGTTGTGGCTCTGTATGCCTTCAGTAAACACAACCAGCGATTGTTTCACCTCCCCGGTATTAGCTTGGCGCACCGAACTGCTACGATTGGAACAGCAAGACTTAGCTTGTGGCATTGCAATTTATCTTCAAATCCCCCTACACACACACACACACACACACACACACACACACACACACACACACAATCTCTCTCTGTCTCTCTTCCCTATAACCGTAGGCTTGGGCTGTGTGTGTAGATGTTTCTGGCAGACAAGAGTGGTGAGAAGGAACAGGTAGGCAAATCCCACCAGGTAAGTGAGTTATCTTCAGAAGCAGCTGGCAAAAGACACTCACAGGATTTACACATCAAAGGCACAATGTCGGCTTCGTCAGTTGGTGTGTGTGTGTTTGTGTGTGTGTGTGTGTGTGTGTGTGTGTGTGTGTGTGGGTGTGTGTCTGTGTGTGTGTCTGTGTGTGTCTGTGCGCAGGGCAAGTACTAAAAACAGAATGTGATAATATAGAAATATCGTAAAACCAATAGTAGCAAGTAGTAATCAGTGTGAGCTGGGGCAGAAAAGAGTTAAACTGTAGCTGTTGGCATCCTGAGCCATCATTTAATATCCTCTGGAGGTGGAGATAAGTGTGTGTGTTTGTCCGTGTGTGTGTGTGTGTGTGTGTGTGGTGCGATGTTGTGTGTCAGTATGTGTGTGTCTGTCTATATTCACGCTTGCTTGCTTGTGTGTGTGTGCTGGTATGTGTGTATCTGTGTTTATCTATCTTACTTTGTAATCTGTCTGTGTTTGCTTCTTCAGTCTTCAGGCACCTACATGTACACACACACTCTGTCTGTGATTTCTTCCGGTCCTCTTCTCCTTCTTCATGCCTCTGTTTCTCTCCCTTTCCCATTCCCTCAATCCCTCCCTCTCTCTATCTTTACCCCCACTCTTTGCCCCCACCTTTCTCTGTTTACCTCTTCCTCTCTCTATCACTTTTCCTCTCTCTCCCCCCACTTCCCCTTCTCTCTCTCTCTCTCTCTCTCTCTCTCTCTCTCTCCTTTGTCCCCACCCTCTCTCTCTCTCTCTCCTCCCCCTCTCCTCTCTCTCTCTCTCTCTCTCTCTCTCTCTCTCTCTCTCGTCCACCCTCTCTCTCTCCTCCCCCCTCACCTCTCTTCTCTCTCTCTCTCTGCCCCCCTCTCTTTTCCCCCCACCCTCCCTCCCTCTTTCTCTCTCTCTCTCTCTTTCCCCCCTCTCTCTCCATCACTCTCTTCCTCTCTCTCACACCCATCACTGAGTGGACACAGCGGTTGCACCCATTTGAAATCATGTGCTCACGCTTGACTGTGTGAATCTAGGGCCGGTAATGGTC
>NW_027468674.1:12758310-12763310 GCF_046254945.1 Alosa pseudoharengus | reverse complement strand
TGTGTGTGTGTGTGTGTGTGTGTGTGTGTGTGTGTGTGTGTGTGTGTGTGTGTGTGTGTGTGTGTGTGTGTGTGTGCGCGTGCGTGCGTGCAGGGGTTGGAGGGCCTTTGAAGGGGGTAGAAGCAAAAAAACAAAAGAGTTGATGGATGAACCATGTGACGTGTGGTGTTTTTTGGAGCTTGCTGAATAGGTTTGTGTGTGTGTGTTTGTGTTTATATTTGTGTGTGTGTTTGTGTTTATATTTGTGTGTAAAACATTCATGGAGCCTGGTGGCGTTGGATTGTTCACCCACTGATAGGGAACATGAGGCAGGGCTTATAAGAGCAGGCAGGCAAGTAGTCAGGACACTGTGTGTGTGTGTGTGTGTGTGTGTGTGTGTGTGTGTGTCGTGATGTCTGGTAGAGTGGTTGCGTGCACTTCCACCTATATTTAGGCCTGGTGCAGGAGAGAGTATACAGTACCATGAGGTAAAAACAAAAGAGAATGTCCACACACTGGTTTAATGAAAAGAAAAAATAAATGTTTCAACCCGACAGGGTCTTCTTCAGGCAATTATAAAATAATAATAATCGTTGTGATGCCCATCAGGATGCTGTCTGTGAGCACGGCCCTGTGAAGATTGATGCCAGACAGAACGGTTCTTTAAGGAACCAGGTAAGGTGGGATGTGTTCCCAAGGGAGAAGGTTAATGAAGCCTCTTCAAAACAGCATGACAACAGACTTGGACTTAGACACGTACAACAGTTGATATGAGGGCACTGCAATACATTCCTAACCACACACAAAAGCACAACTTCATATTCGTTAATATAATACAATTCACCCCTCCCCCCACTCACACGCACACCTCACACACACACACACACACACACACTCGACTGCTGGGAGGTGGGCGTGTTTAATTGACAGCTCCAGCCTGCAGTGCCTCGCCTCCAAGGCAACAGGACCCCCCGCCAGCCTGCCACTCACACACACACACACACACACACACACACACACACACACACACACACACGCCATGACTCCACTGGAGTGTGATGAGCGGAGCGTTGAGTCTGCCCAAACAGGCAGAGTGGCTCCTCAGTGCTCCCTAAGATGCTCTCATCTCTCTCTATATTCCTGACACTGCCTCCTCATATATTCACTCAGATACTCACACACACACACACACACACACACACACACACACACACACACACACACACACACACACACACACACACACACACACACACACACACACACACACACACACACACACACACACACACACACACCATCATCTGAGACAGCAAAACACACACACACACACACACACGCACACACACACGCACACACACACATTAGTTTAAAAAGCAGTTGTCATTCACATTCACCATTTCTGACACACACACGCACGCACACACACACACACACACACACACACACACACACACACACACACCATCATCTGTGACAGCAAAACACAGACACACACACACACACACACACACAAACACACACACACACACACACACACACCATCATCTGAGACAGCAACACACACACACACACACACACACACAAGTTCTCTCGACATATAAACACACATATATATGTATATACACTCACCCACACCTTTGGCTATAAAGAAATACTGGGTTTTACCAGAAACACCTCGGTTCAGCTTGGTTTAATCTGTCAGCAGCTGTCTCCGGATTTGCATCAGCTCTCTACTACGTGTTTGTGTACGAGTATTTGTGTTGGTGAATGATGGAATATCAAGCAAAGTGCACCATGTCTCGTTGCAAAAAAATCAGCACAAATACAACTGTTTTCATTTTCACATATGCAACAACCAGTACTTCTGCTGATGACAATTAGAACATGCCAGTTTGAAGGGGTGATTTGGACTTCAGGGCAACATCTCTGCATTATTCAATCCACAGAAAGGTTTAGAAAGCCTTGTGTACATTCTCATGTTCACATTTAAATTCTCAGATTAATTAAGATTGTTGTTTATTGTTTTTTTGTATTGTTTGCTTACCACCTACTCATGGCAGTGATTTTCCTGTAGCAGTTTAACAGTAGATTGCATCCTACTCTGTCCTATTTTGTGTCCACCGTTCTCTTTCTAAAGAAGCCCCCCCCCCCCCCACACACACACACACACACACACACACACACCACCACCACCCCTCTCACCTCCACCAGCCCCACCTCCACCTTCCTTTGTGAAGTTCACTAGCATGCTTCAGAGCGGATCTTTAGCAGCCGTGTCCACTGTAGTGCAGATTAGTGACCTGAATGAGAAGCGGCGGGTCAAACGGACATGGTCCGAGTCGCATCGGCTCCTTGGCGCCCCTTGGTTTCCTCCCCGTGCTTCCTTGTCCTCTCTCGCTACTTAGCATTCTGAAAACGGCCCCTTTTGCCCCCCCCCCCCCCCCTTCACTCGCCAGCGTTTTGCCTTGAAAAGGAAATCAATTTCCCTCAGTGTGCAGCGAGGGCTTGACATCTGCTGGTAAAACTGGAGGACGAGAAATAAAACGTGGCGCAGGGCTGAACGATGCCCCTGAGTAAAGTAATCAGACAGTTTCAACCAGTGTGTGTGTGTGTGAGAGAGAGAGAGACAGAAAAAAAGGAAGGAGAACTTCAAAACTTTTTAAAACTCCGACATCGAACCTCGAAGCTTTTTTTATTTTATTTTCTCGGTGCTCCTGGGATGAACGCTGATTTCTCGCCATTTCTTTCAGCCAAGCCACCGTCAGAAATCTCCTCGTTAAAGAGTGTTTGATGTCTCTCACGGCCTCCGGCTCGGTTGTGTTTTGAATGCCCTCCTGAGAGAGAGAGAGAGAGAGAGTGTGCCGGTGAATTTATAGTGAATTTATTTCCGAAAATACAGCAGCACTACAGCATTGTCGTTTTCACTCAAATAACTTTCTGCGTCAACCTTGACCTGTTTTTGTTTGCGTCGCCTCATGGTTGATGGATGAATATAGAGTTTTTAATGAGTCGTTAGAGGCAAAAAAAGCAGACAAAGAGCTTCACTACAGAGGCCCGATTATTCCCTTATCACAAGAGAGTGAGTCATATTCATGAGGCTTCGGCGAGCGTAGCAGGGGGCAGCTGTAGAAGACCCCATGCTGCGCTTAATTTGTACATTTGTATTAAAATGAGGCTCCCACAATTGCCTTCATCTATAATCCATCATACACTATGGGCACGGAGACTAAATTAACACCGGTTCAGTCGACGCCATTAACCAACGCTGAACTGGGTAGTCATTTTGACTTAAGTGAGTTGAAGTGGGTTTCAATCCTGATACTGTGCCACTATATTATCACGTTTAACCCTTTTTAGCTGACCCACAGTGAAGTGAAGTGTTTTTTTTTTATTTTTATTTTATTTGTTTTTGCCACAGTAATCTTATGCAGTCTGTTGGTTATCTCCCCATCATGTAATCGTGTTCATCTTGCGCCTCGTGTTTTGTGTGATTACAAGAGCGCTTGACTAAACAGGAATAAAGAGCCACGCACCAGGCCTGGTCTGACCCCCCCCCCCCCCCCTTGTATCGCCGTGCCATAAGCCACAACGCTAACAACCACAGCAGTACAAACAACAGCAAACATGGGCCAACAGATGCAGTCCAAGGTGTACTCGTCATCTACACAAAACCAAATAGCCAGATGAAATCACCTCATTCTGCATGAGAAGATCCAGGAGGGAGCAGGGTCCATGGGAATGAGGGGGGGGGGGGGTATAATGAGGGCAGAATCAGTCTCAGTAACCCCTGGGGAATAGGATGCACTGTTGGCATATTCTGCATCTGATCTGACACTGATTTGGCGCAGAACTGCCTTGTGTGGGCCAGATCTGGGCCAAAAGCTGTGCCAGAGGTGGTATCGATGTGCGCGACCCCACTGTAGGAAGTGAGCCGCGACTCTGCTTTGCGCCTCATTAGCTAGCGTTCTCCAGTTAACCCTTAAAGGTGTACTGTCACACCGGTGTGACTGGAATGTTGACTGGAAAATGAACGTTCTATAGAATATCTGGGTTCATTGAAGTCAACATATAATTGTAGAACTTTGAATTGTTGCGAAACGAAATCTTATGTTAGAATGTTTAAAACCCCACACCTTTTAAGGTGTTTAATTAGTAGTAATTAGCTAGTAATCAAGGATCTTTGGCTAAACTCTTTGTGTGCTGTGTGCTCAGTGCCAGAGCCAGAACACGGCTCAGAGACCTCATGGATGAATCAGGAAGGTCTGGGTGTCCCGCTCCTGGATTTTATAATTACTCACTGCTCTCCTGTCAGGTGACATGTTATGCCACATCTTCTCCCTCTTTCATACTTTCTTTCTTTTTGTCTTTCTTTCTTTATCTTTTCTCTTTTTCTGTCTTTCTTTCTTTTCTCTTCCTCTCTTTCTCATGTCTCCCTCTCTTTCCTCCCTTCTTTCTTTCTCTCTCCCGTCCTCTCTCTGCCCCATCCGTCCCTCTCTCCCTCTTCCTTCTTCTCATCTCTTACTCTTCCTTTCTATCTTTCCCTCAGTCCTTCCCTCGCTCCAAATCTTCCTCCCCATGTCTCTAGTCCCCACCCCCCCCCCCTGACTCCATCTCCGTCTCCTTCTCTTTATACTTGTATTCAGAACCTGCTGATTGCATGCGGATTAGGTTTTTTGTGTGCGGTGTCCTTTATCCCTTCCCGTCATTGTTTTTTGTTTAGGCTTTTGAAAACCACGGACGGTATCTTTTGCAATCTCGCTCGTCTTCTCTGAAGCCTTTTGTGCGACACAAGGGCCAGATTAAACAGGCTAGTGTCGCCACGACGAGACAAATGGTTATTACAGGAAAAAATGAAAGGGGATCTAATTACCATGATGCATGCCCTCACAATGGTACATTGATCTTGGACTAAATGTCTAACATGTCCCACTTGGAGAAAAAGAGAGCAAGTCCTCATGCGTTCTTCAATAACGAGGCAAATGTTTAATGCATGGCTTTAAGCCGTTCATAGAATATAC
>NW_027468674.1:12738310-12745810 GCF_046254945.1 Alosa pseudoharengus | reverse complement strand
GCTCAAGTACGTCAACCTGGACACGTGGAACCGGGCCCTGCTGGACAAGTACTGCCAGGACTACGGCGTCGGGGTGGTCGGGTTCTACCGGGCCGGGGAGAACTCCCCGCCCAGTGCCCAGCTCCGCGGCTTCCCGCTCTTCCTCCGCTCCAACCTGGCGCTGCGCGACTACCGGGTCAACCCAGCCGCGCCGCTCCTCTACGTGACCCGGCCCAGCCAGCTGGACCCAGGCCCGCTCCCCGGCGACGACTGGACCGCGTTCCTGTCCAACCACACCACCTACGAGCCGGTTCTGGTGGCCAGCCCCAGATTCCCTGAGGGGCCCGTGCCCCTGGCTCACCCCCACCAGCAGAGGCCTCTCCTGGCCACGGTGGTCCAGGACCTGGGCCTCCACGACGGGATCCAGAGGGTTCTGTTCGGGGGCAGCCTGTCGTTCTGGCTACACAAGCTGGTGTTTGTGGACGCCGTGGCCTTCCTGACGGGCGGCCGGTTGAGTCTGTCGCTGGAGCGCCACCTGCTGGTGGACGTGGATGACATCTTCGTGGGGAAGGAGGGCACCAGGATGAAGGTGTCTGACGTGGAGGTGAGACGACCATTTTTTTAACCAGTTACAGCTAGATGGAAATATTGTTTGGAAAAAAGCACACACATACTGCTGTGTGTGTGTGTGTGTGTGGGGGGGGGGGGTCTCACGGGAGCTTGTGTTGCTAAACTGCGTGAAATGACATTTGCACGCTTCAGGTGGATAAGCTGCTGCTGTAATGAGCTTCTGATTGTGTGTCTGTGTGTGTGTCTGTGTGTGTGTGTGAGATATAAAAGGCTTTATGGTTGCTCTGGGAACCTGCTGGAAGTGTGTGTGCTGGTTTGGAGGTTTGTAATGGTCTTGCCATGAGAAGGCTCATGTGAGGTGGGTGAATTATATCAGGGGTTTGTACATCCTAAAATGAGTAGAATGTGTATAATGTGTTTGTTTTGTTTTTAACTGTAAGATGGAGTGTGTTGATGTTGGTGCTTTTGTGGTGGGTGTTGTGTATGCGCGCATGAGGGCATAATATGCATTTAAGTTGGTTAGGACCACGTTGTCGGATTGTTTAGAGTTAGGCAGGGTTCCTACGCAGTATGGAAAACCTGGAAAAGCATTTTAGTAATTTCCAGGTCTGGATAAGTATGGAAAAAAAACAAGAGTTTGGAGAAATATTTGTGTTTCCAGACTATTGCATTTGCAGTACTAATCACTTCACTCAGGTCATAATGAACCATTCCTACTGTTGTGTAGCTTAACTGTCAGTCCCCATCGTCAAGATGCAACTATGATACAACTAAAAATGACCAAGCTAAATGGACGAATATTAAGTGTCATTTTTTAATTCACTTCAGTTGTCCATACCTTTGTTTTCACCGAGTTATCCCAAACCAGAAGTGGCCGCAATGTCGAGAATATGGTCAGAAAAATCTAACGAGAAGTTTGGAAATTTGAGTATGGAAAAAGTATGGAATTTTGAAATGGAAAATGTGTATGAACCCTGGTTAGGGTATGTGCGAGAACATACCTGTGTGTGTGTGTGTGTGTGTGTGTGTGTGTGTTACAGATTGCTGGGCAAGGGAAGATACGTCTGTGTCTATGTGTGTGTCTGAGTGGGAGGAGGTACAGTGTGTGTGTGTGTGTGTCTGGTTGAGAAGAGTGGTGCTTATGTCCAGATTGGGGGCCTGAACCTTCTGCTGGAAGTAATCAGGGACTTAATGAGTTTTTTGTTGTCTTATTCTTTCCTTAAGTTTCAAAAGTCAGCTCCGTTAATGACATTGATCCCTACCCCCAAGCTATGTGCGCGCACACACACACACACACACACACCAGCCTCTCTAGAAATAACACACCCCCATTTGCATATGTGTGCACACACACACACAAACACACACACACACACACACACACACACACACACACACACACCTCTAAGGAGCACAGACACATCAACAGCTTCTCGCGTGACAGCATTTTTAAGCTCTCTTTTCTTTGTTCTAGACAGTCACCAACTGACACCCCTCTCAACATGAATTCAATATGTCCAGTTTCACATAGCAAACTTTCTTTATTACTCTTTCATTACAAAAGCTCACTCCGTACTAGGGCTGCAGCTATCAATTATTTTTGTAATCGATTAATCTAGCACTTTATCGATCGATTAATCGGATAATTTTTATTTGCATTTTTAAACAACCAAAACAAATAATGCATAACAAAAATGACATTGCTGTAAAATGATCAAGCAATTGGCACAGAGGTATTTATTCTAACTCCAACATTTGGCTCCAAAACTAAGCCCATTTATTGCAATTTACCCATTTAGTGTTTATAAGTGCCAGTGCCAACAATTAAATAATGTTCAAAATGCTCTCTATAAAATTGCAGCCTCTTGTGCATGACTTAGCTGGGCGAACAAATCTGTCCATACTATGTTGTGAAGCGCTGGGAGGGAGAAGAGGGAAAGCAATTTAATGTATTAATATGCACGAGTTTTATGCTGTAATCTAGACCTGACATCAAAGGAAATATCTGTTTTATATAGATTTCTACACCTGCAGCATTTGACATTAGGCTACTAACAAATAATTTTACCATTATTTAAAAATAGCCTACCATTAGGCTACTAACAAATAATTTTACCATTAGGCTACTAAAAAATAATTTCTGGGGTGAGCCTATTTGCTATGGTAACCTAGCAACCTGTGTGTGTGTGTGTGTGTGTGTACACGCGTGCTGTGCGTGAGGAAAGATGAGGGTGCATGCAAGAAGGGGTTCTTTTTTAGGCATACTGTCTTGCAATTGAACGTGAATAAGTTTACTACTTAAAAACATCAAAGCTAAACATTGATTATATCACGACATCGCTACAAATACAGTTTGTGATTAAAATCAGCCAACGTCAATGAAGGCTATAGGCTATGTAGATAGCCTACTTTATTGACGCTTGGTGAAACAGCATGGAGTGGATGTTTTCGGTTCAGATGCTTGTTCTTTACCTTTATGAGTATGTAATGATCCCAAAACTTTACTTGAAAACTTTAGACATTCTCTGCCATTTATGGACATCTTGACTTCGCAATCGCGCCAGCTAAATTCAGAATGTATCACGATTCACGCGCTAGTGGTGTGCTTCCTGAACAACTGTCCATGTGGAACAATCAGATCCCTGCGCGTATAGTGCGCGTCATAGGAATTTAACGAGGCTTCGAGGCATGGTTTTTGCCTCGAGTAATTTTTGTAATCGAGTTATTCGAGTAACTCGATGAATCGTTTCAGCCCTACTCCGTACATCTAACCCAAGTTCTATGTTAATAGAAAGCATCTGTGCACCATCCATCAATGCTACTTAATTTTTTAACACTGTTCTTCATACTTTAGTCAGACTATAACAAGTGCTTTATAATATAACATTTGGCAGGATCTATGTAATTGCACGGTAAAAAGTGACATTTTCACTTGCGAGCGTGGCTGGAACTATTTCTGGGTAATTGTAGTATCTGCTCTGCGATATTAGATACAGCTTCTGTAGTATGGCATAAAATCAGTATAAATATAATATTATATGTACATATGGAAAAACTTAAGAGACCACTGCAAAGGACAGAATATCACTGTCAACTCATGTCGATGTGCATTAAATAAGGTTATTTTTATTGTTTTGTAAAAAAAAAAAAAAAAAAACTGACCATGTCTGAAGGGTTCACAAACTTTCAAGCAGCACTGTGTGTGTCTGTGTGTGTGTGTGTGTAAATAGCTGAAATTACATACTTGTGTTTGGTTTGGTTCTGCAGGCCCTCCTGCACACACAGAACAAGCTGAGGGCGTTGGTGCCCAACTTCACCTTCAACCTGGGTTTCTCTGGCAAGTTCTTCCACACAGGTAAGTGATGGCCGCCATCAAAGATCTCCATCTCTATTAAAATGCCTGCTAAAACGCCTATAGAATCCTATGGCATTCTAGACTAAATAACCTTATTTCCTGAGGGTTTTCTGAAAACATACTAAAAATTGTCAACGTCTACCAAAATGTAATATCTAAGCCTCTGTAGCACCTAGAAACATGAAATAAAAAGCATGCTGCGCTACGCAGCATCCAGCGGGAGGGTCAATGTTGCGTCATGCAGCATCCAGCGCGAATGGGTTAAAGTCACGCTCACCAATGGTGTAAGTGGTGTGGCATTTTTCACTGGCGGACGCAGTGTTTCCCACAGAATTGAATTCCATTTGTGGTGTTAGGTTTGCAGAATGAATTTGAATACAACAGTTTTTAACAAATTAGCACAGCGTGGTTATGATGCTAACCAGATTTAAGCACAATTTAGTACAACCTGGAAAATCATTGTGTGGTGGTCAATGTTGATATTGTGTTGGGCCGCCACAAAAGAGTCAATGTATGGGAAACACTGGGACAGTTTTCTACACAAACACACACACACACACACACACACACACAGGCCTGATAGAGTTCAGGCGTGGTGCCTTAATTCAGGCTTGAGCTTGGCCATGTACAATGTCAAAAAAAGGCTATTCTCTATATTGTCTTTGAATGTATTTGATAATTTCAGGCACAGATCATTTCCTGTCTATCAGCCCTGCACACACACACACACACACACACACACACACACACACAGCCTGACACACGCACTCTGGCTGCTTCTTCAGGAACTGATGAGGAGGACCTGGGAGACGACACGCTGCTGCGTCACCGTAAAGAGTTCTGGTGGTTCCCTCACATGTGGAACCACATGCAGCCGCACCTGTTCCACAACGTCAGCGTGCTGGCTGAGCAGATGAGGCTCAACAAGCAGTTCGCCCAGGTGAGACAAACATACCTGCACAAGGTGAGACAAACACACCTTCGCCACAGTGTGTAATCCTAGTGCAAACAGTTTGCCTATAGACTTTCACAATGCACAACCTGGGCAAGGTAGCACTAATGATTCACACAGGTGAGGCACACCTGACCTACATGTAATCTGGGCGGGCAGGGTAATGCATTCACTTCACCCAGGTGAGATATACCTGAACTGTACACAACCTGGGCAGGGTAACGCAAACAGTTCACCCAGAGGTGCGTTCAAATTCGCAAACATAGGTGAACGTTTGCAAACACTCGTAAACAGTCTGAGATAGTAGTTCTCCACAAACATACAGTGAAGCTGAAGGTGGACTTGAAGGTAACAATGCAATTACCGTTACAATGGAATGTTAACACCAAATCGTTCAAATGTAACTGTTTAGAAAAAACATGTTTACCACAAACGTTACAAGTCCGAGGTGCTAACCAGTAGGCCACGGCTGCCCCACTAGGTTTGTGTAGTGTCGTCTGGTCACGGCCCCACTGTGACACTCATTACTGAGTATCCCTCTCACTGCAGCACGCCTCCACCACATTAATCATCACCCGTCTGTGTGCAACTGTGACCACAAGGCACCTCCCCTACAGGGCTCGCCTTGATCCTCAGATGGAAAAGCCTGTGTTGGGTGGAAGAGTCGTGGTTTGATTCCT
Source organism: Alosa pseudoharengus (assembly GCF_046254945.1). Taxonomy (NCBI): domain Eukaryota; kingdom Metazoa; phylum Chordata; class Actinopteri; order Clupeiformes; family Clupeidae; genus Alosa; species Alosa pseudoharengus. The sequence continues at coordinate 12,740,274 of NW_027468674.1, read as the reverse complement.
AACTATGACTGACATTAAAGGCTAACTTTTTTCAAGGATACAAGGATACAAGGAAGTTTATAGTCACATGCATATAGTTACTGGAAGTAAGAAATGCAGTGAAATTATGTCTGGTGTCAGCCTATTTGTGCATTTATGGGGGGGGGGATTGGGATTGGGCTGCATAAGAAAGGTGGGGGAGGATTGGGATTGGGGGGGGGGGCACCAACAAGGAGCACCCAAGAGCAACAGGGGCAAGGAAAAACTCCCTTACCAAGGAAGAAACCTTGACCTTTCTGTCAAGTTTTTAGTTTGTGTAGACTTTGTGTGAACTGGATGAAAAAGACTCTTGATTTGGGGGCCAGTAAGGTGCACAATCACCTAGATCTCAGACTAGGCTACTTCATTTTGTTTCACTTTCTTTAACAAAGCGAGATAGGGACGAGGGTCTGCTGTCGTCTGACTGCTCTTGTGTATTGTACTGTATGTTCATTCAGTTTATTCCTGTCACGAGTCAAGACTGCATGGTGCCACCATCATTAATCATCGTTAATCTGCATAGCAGTGTGGAACATCACAGTGCAGTTCATTATGGGATGCACATACTCCACATCCGGCTTAAATCTGGTTTGGGTCTGTTCCGGATCCGGACGATATTTGGTGTGGATCACAATACGCTCCATCTATTTCAGACACAGCTGTTATTTAATTAAGATACAGTAAACTCCACAAGCACAGGTCGTGTAACAGTGAGGCTATTAAGCTGCTGCCACGGACCAAAATCTGCAACCTCGCCCACCAACCTCTCCTGCCTGTCAGTGTTCCTCATCAGTCAGTCTGTGTGGAATAACTGATGATGATAAGTGGAGATCTGATTATGATAAGTGTTCGTGTGTGCAGCCTAATGCCACTCTTTATTTCTGATTAAGAGACTCAGTATTCTAATCATGGATATTGAACATTTATATCATTAATCATGCTAGTTTGGGTATTTTTCAACTCCTCAGCATATTATTATCAGTAGCAAGTAGCTTGGGTCCGTTTTTTGCATTCTTCCAACAGCCGACCCTACTCTGCCTCTGATTGGGTCAGACGCCGACATTCTTAAGCTTACCATCTCACTCTCCAACCAATCAGTGGAGACCATGAGTATCAGCCATAAGTATAATTATAAGTATACTCTTTTGATTTTCTAAAATCCAGTGTATCTGTGCAACGGGGAAAAATGACTCCCCGTTGGACAGCATATTGAGTATTGTGGTGTAGCAATACTTTTTGGACAAGAATTTCTAGCTTCTTGGTCATCTCTGTACACGCGAAAAATTAACTTACCACTTATTTTAACAATATCATCGCGCTATATCATTAGTATGAAAGAATATGTTTATTATTAATTTATCTGCGTCCCCCCCCCCCCTTTAACCCCTGGTTGTGGAAATGTTCTCACCCTTACCCCTTACCTGTGTGCATCTCTGTATCATGATGTTATGCATGGTTTCATATTTCGAAAGGGACAGCTTTTTCACCCGACTTAGCTGAGCCAAATGTACCACGACACCAAGGTCTTCTCTGGACACGGGTCAGTGCGCTGAAGCTTTTCACTAAAATCTGCTGAATACAGAGAAGCTTTGGCCCAGAACTGGACTGGCATGCTCTGTACTTGTGTCCTTGGACAGATCTCCATACGCGGCTTCAAGTGAACACCTTCAAGCCATATTAAATCGCTTTTGAATGTAAATGCATTACTGAGTGTTAGTCCTGCGCAACTTGCATAATAAAAGCGACTCGTGTTGCCGATCCACAGAGGAGGTAATGTGTTCAAACTTCATTTTAATGACTTCCATAGAGGTGGACGTGCAATTACTGTGTAATGTTTCACAGGACACGTTCTCTTTAGCTAGATGAGTGGAGGCATATATGAATACTGTACATACACAAGGACACGTACGAGGACATATACATGGTCGCATATAAGGGGGTTCTCT
>NW_027468674.1:12730810-12733310 GCF_046254945.1 Alosa pseudoharengus | reverse complement strand
AATAGTGGCTATAGCACCGTTTAAAAGCTGAGAAAAGGCTCTTTCATGTGACACATGTCTGATGAGTAGGCCTAGCCTACTTCTCGAGGAGTTCAACAGAGAAGAATGGGTGAATTTGGACGCACTTCATATGCCTTGTAGTGAAGTGAAGCTGAATCGCTGCGCCATGCTGCGCAGGAGACTGCGGCTCACTGGTAGTTATTATAGGTAACTTCAAATCAGCGCAATTTACCCTTATAGGCTACTGCACATTACAAGATCTGTACGAGATGATCCGCAGCACTGAAGTGAGAAATGATTTAATGATGTGAGCGCTTTTTTCCCCATTTCGACCTGAATATTGGTGGGGACATTTCAGTCGTAATTAGACATTGGTGTGGACCAGGGGCGGATTATGAACTTTCGGGCCCCTGGGCCCAGATGTATTAAGGGCCCCCCACTTATTGTCGTATATGTGGGAGGGGGGGGGGGGGGGGGTTAATTTGTTTGATGTGATTTCCTCTATTCTGGTGCATTTTGGGGATGGCCAATACTAAATTCAATCAGATTCATAGCCTACATCCTGATTTGTTGATATTGAGGCAATGATTCCATGCAAAGGCTTGGGCTTCAGGGCCCCCTGACCCCTTGGGCCCATGGGCCTGGGCCCGGTAGGCCCGTGCAGTAATCCATCCCTGGTGTGGACACGTCCTTCGGTCCCTACGCAAATCTACGCCCCTGCCGCCAGACTCCTAACTCTCATGTCTAGAAGAACTTGGCTTTAATTCCAGTGTTGGGAACAAACATTTGAATGCATTTGAAGTGGGAAATGAAGTGGAAATTACTGTGCTATGCAGTGTTCCTCTGATTATCATATTGAGTCATTACACAGTGGAATTCATCTGTGTGACTCATCTGCACTTATCAGTGCAAGTCTGCATTTGGTTATATGAATCTGAATATATATATATATATATATATATATATATATATATATATATATATATATATAACCTGAACACTGATGATTGACTGCTTCTAATTTAATCTGTGACATTGTTTAATTCAAATGGAGGTAGACCTCAAGTGAAAGAACAGATGTTATCGAAACACTCCACAATACTAGAGGCTTCATGACTACTGAAATTGTTTTGCATAATAGTAGTTGACTAGTCGTACGTTACCAGTACAGTGCTGGTGCTAACATTACTGCTAGTTCTAACTGATGGCAGCAGATGTTTCATTTTTAGGTGGTTATCCATAGCAGGTGTGTTCTTATTATGGCTGTAAAGATTATTTTCATATTAACCTGCCTATTATTTTCTTGATTAATCGTTTAGTTGTTTGATCAGTAAAATCCCAGAAAATGGTGAAGAATTGAGTAAAGCTGAACATTTTCAGTGTTCAAGCTTTTGAAAAGAGTTTAAGAGGCTACAATCAGAGAAATCATATGCATTTTCCACAAAAATGGCACAAACAGATTAATCAATTATCAAAATAGTTGCCAATTAATATACAGCTAATTGATTAATCATTAAAGCCCTAGCTGTTGTTGTATTTTTATACAGCTGTAAGCTACTGAATACACAGCACCGCGGAACAGGTCTCATTTTTGGTGAAGTACTCTAGCCCGTTTAGCACTGAGCCATTTTGTTAATGACTACTTTAGTGCTGCTTAAAGCACCGACGAGTGATTTTAATAGTCTGCATGAGCAAGTTAGCCATGTGTGTAATATAAGATGGTAATAACAATCGAACAAAACAAAACAACAGCAGGTCTGCAGTGCAACTATGAAACTGAGGAGTGACAGTGAGAGAGAAAACAGATTGAAAAATGTAGTGCCTATAACATAGAGTTGTATTCTTATGTATTCTTTCATTGGTTGCTCTCTCTCTTCCTTTCTTTCTTTATTTTTTTTGGTCTTCCTCTCTCTCCTCTCTCTCTTTCTTTCTTTCTTTCTTTCTTTCTTTCTCTTTCTTTCTTTCTTTCTTTTTCTCTCATGGTCTCTCTCTTTCTTTCTCTTTCTTTCTTTCTCTCTCTCTCTCTCTCTCTATTTCTCTCTCTCTCTCTCTCTCTCTCTCTCTCTCTCTCTCTATTTTTCTCTCTCTCTCTCTCTGTAGGTACAACAGCTTTGCACTCGTTTCTCTCCCTCCATCCTGCCATCTCCAGTAGTTTCCCCAGCCCGGTGTCATTTGAGGAGGTGCAGTTCTTTAGTGGGCCCAACTACCAGCGGGGCATTGACTGGTAAGGAGCATGCACACACACACACTAAAACACACTAAAACACAAACACACACACACACACACACACACTAAAACACACACACACACACACACACACCCACACACACACTAAAACACCCATACACACACACACACTAAAACACACACACACACTCACACACAGTGGTGTCATGTCTTTTCTCCGATAAGCACTTGTTCTACACACACACACACACACACACACACACTGACTGATCACCAGTCAAACTTTTTGCAGTTATTCCTTATTTCCTGGTG
>NW_027468674.1:12720810-12725810 GCF_046254945.1 Alosa pseudoharengus | reverse complement strand
GGGCCACCCACCATGGAATCCTGAGGTGGACCCCCAGAAACCCGTAGGCCCCTAGGCCCTCATCCCCTGCAGATGGAGTTAACAGTCTATAGTAAGAGACTATAGGCTGTGACCCCGCATGTCACGGGTCACTAATCGTCAACGTGTGGATGCTCAAACCCAGAGCCACCTACCAGAGGGTCATTGGTGTCTGTGTTCTGAGGCCCAGTGGGGAGCCCGTCTGGGCCTGAAGTCGTGTAGGCTCTAGTAGTCTTACTGATTTGGGGGAACCCTGCCTGCACCGGAGGCCTCCTTTCATATAGGGCTCCATACACTGCTGTCTCTCCAGGAGCCAATGACGTGAATGCACTCGGAAAAAAACACAGATCACATCAACCAATCAGGGGTCTCGGAAATGCCCAACGGGAATGGGACACAAGGAGCATGAGGAGGAAGAGGAAGGAGCACAGTCTGATTGTCATTGGTGGCCTTCTACCCAGAGACACACAGTACAGACAGGCTGGGAATGCCTTTCTCTGGAGTTGAGGCCTTTTGACTTGAGGCTTTGTAGCCACACCTGTCCTGGATGTCTGGGACACAGACCTTGGATAACTTCTGAGGAGTAAATCTCATTGCTCCACAACCTGTCCTGCAGAAGCAACAGGTGTCTCGGGGTACGTATGGGCAAAGAAACAGGACTTGCATAGTCAATCGACCTTCTTTAACTGGACATGAACCTAGATATTATGGAATTGCTAGAGTGGCTACTGTACTATCTGCTGGGCTCTAGGGGTAAAGCTGCAGCACTCAAGACATAGCAAACCATCTCTGTGGTACTTGTTGAGCCATTGTGCCTACAGTAGCACACTGCCTAATGCCGGGAGCTTCTAGAACTTTGTCCACCATCTCTTGTGTGAGGTGAAAAGGGAATAGAAGGAAAAAAGGTTCTAGAACATTGCCATTATGATGTCACAATGTCTGTTGCCTCAGATTGGAACGTTGCTGTTTGTTTACACGCTTGCTGGAACAGGAAGGAAGCAGGCAGTCCAGAAGGCCACACCCCTTCCCAGAGGGACTGGATGGGCTTTTCATGTGCGTACAGGGCATGTGCGCAACGAGGATCTTTAAAAAAAAAAAGGTGGTTGGGGAACACGAGGACATGAGAACGCCATTAGTTAGTGACTCATGTCTGAGTACTGTTATCTCAGATGGCTAATTATCCTGAGACTGAACTGCACCAAGCAACCAAATGAGAGTTTGTGTGTGTGTGTGAAAGAGAGCGAGTGTGTGTTTGGATGTGTAAGTAAGTGTTATCTACAGTAGTGCGTATTTCTGTGCACTGTTTATGTGTGTGTGTGTGTGTGTGTGTGTGTGAGAGACAGATCAAAAGCGAGCAACTGGGTATCTGCCCATCAACACACAGTAAATGGATTTCCCACGCTGTACTCTGTTGTCCTGTTTGTTCAAGTCTGTAATAAAAAAAAGGCACAGAATGGAGCTTGGCTGACTGTCTTGATTTCAGATCAGAGAGAGAAAGATGGTGGGTGGGTAGGTAGGTGGGTGTGTGTGGTGGTGAACGACCAGGATTATCTTTCTTCCTCCAGTCCTGTTTATCAGATGGAAGGAAATTGACCGGCTGGTTCTCTTCAGCAATCATCGGCCATGGGGCCAGAGCCGGAGGCTGGGAATTCAGACCCTCAGCTGCCCCACACAGCGAGCACCAAAACTGGGCTGTGCAAGAGCTTAACCAAAGGTGTGTGTGTGTGTGTCTGCTATTACCCAGTACCCTGGATATCAGGAAATCATTTCTGCCAAACATAGGCACTAGGTTATATAAATATATGTAGGCATTAGGCAAATATATTCACATTTAATATCACACTAATTTAATAGAATCATTTGAATGATTGGGTGGGAGGGGGTCTTTGTCAAGCTCAGAACTCTAAAAAACAATATGTAAGAACACCAGCATTGCAAGTATACATATGGCAAGCATGTGTAAATGTTAGAGGCCATTTTCAAATATTGCTAAATATAAATTCACACATTTAAACAATACTGTTACTTCAATTTGCAAAGATCAGAAACCAAGATACAATTGCTGAAATGTCCATTTTTATTAAATACTTTTTAAGGTCAAGTGTCAGTAATAACAAAGCTATAATGAAGACCAACTAACATTCAGACAAAACACTTGATAGCTGTCAAGTCATGGTTTTTATTTAATGTAATGATCATGCAAAAAAAAAAAAAAAATCTGAAAAGGAAAACAAAAAAATCCAGCATCCATTTTGAAACTCCAAGTATATACGTAGCCCAATAGTATAACCATTACAATGCAATATAGTCACTAAACTCGAGGGGCGCATACCAAGCTAAGGCAATATTTTTTTTTCTTATTATTTTTAATAGTCTTAAAATGTGATAATGCATCTATCAGTGTCCCCCGACTGGTGTGGACTTGTATCACAGATGCGTCTAGAGGAGACAGTTCGTTATTATCCCTCATCTTCTGAGATTCTAAAATATTGCGTAAACACGGACAGTGGAGATCAATTTTAGCAAGAAAGTAGACATGCATATTTCTTTCCGTTTGGCTGCACTGCATATATATATATATATATAATTTTTTTAAGTTTATTTTTCTTTTTTAAGATAAGTCAACTACTGCACCCTTCTTTTTTCTTCGTGTCAGTGTAAGTTTCTGAATGGGCCAAACTGGACATCTCTTAAGGTTTCATTCAGTGCTTTAGAAAGACAGAAAAACAGAAAAAAGCAAAGTCTTATTATCAATTCGGGAAATTCACCCAAATAAGTGTCTCCTAGATTCTATTTCCCTATCCCCTCCACCCCCGCCCACACCAAATCCATTAAAAATGCCTTCCAAATGGTAGCTTGTTGTGTACTGGATGGAGGCCTAATTCATGGTTAGATTTGCTCCTCAGCCAAACTCTGATCTGATCTAGGATGCCTTACTGTGTTTTTGTAACTAATCCGACCTTTTCTTGGCCATCACAGTTCAGAAAACATGGGAAATGGGGGACATGGAAGTCCAAGTGTGGGATTTTTTTGTTGTTGTTGTTGTTGTTTTGTTGTTGTTGCGTTAACTCTTAACATGGCCAAGCAAGGCATTGTAAGTCCCCACAGCGCAAGAAGAACAATGAAATACAGAAGAGAACTAGAAAATGATAAAGGAAAAAACAAAAATGAAACAAACAATCAAAACCTACAACTTCAAAATGAAAAACAAAAAAAAAAACACAATAAAACATGTTATTTTTGTTTTTAAAAACAGACTGCAACAGAAGACATAACCTTCCACAGCAGGTTCAAAGTCATGGAGAGGTGGTATAGTGCTGATATGTAAAGAGCAACCCATCCCCACAGTGCACACACAAACACACACACACACACACATTCACATACACACACATTCACAACTACATAAGACTCTGTCTCTGGTTTGAAGACTACATGGACATGTATTACAATGCGGGTGAAGTTCAAAGACAAGTGCTGCTCTTTGACGAACGCTTAAAACCAGCCTGAAGAGTGAACACTCTTAAATTCTAGACACCGATTACTTATAAATGCCTGTTGCCCATGGTTACCATGCTGCTGTAACATTACACTGCACCTCTCAAGCATTTTGTCATTCAGGTCATGAGTGACCGCCAGGCGGAAGGTTCCCGGATGGAGAGTTTTTCAACGTGTACACACACACAAACAACATGGAGGGTGATATACGCACATACACACACATCTAAAGTACACACATTACCCTGACCAAGGATGTGGAAACACAAAAACAAAACATTTAAACAGCCATTTAACAGTATATGTGCTATGCTTACAACGTGTGTGTGTTAGCAGGACAGGTCGCATTAAAATGCCTCTGAGGGGTAAAAGCTACAGGCAGATCCCTCAGGCAATTGAGGTGAGTGTGTGTGTGTGTGTGTGTGTGTGTGTGTGTGTGTGTGTGTGTGTGTGTGTGTGTGGTGTATGTCCTGCAGCTTTGATAAAGATAGCTGTAGGAGACAGTTTGGAACAGTAGTGTTCAGTGAAAACCTTTAAGAGGTTGACACTAGTGTGTGTGTGTTTGTTTGTTTTTTTACATACAGCATGGAAGGACAAACTGGCTAACCGGTACAATAGCAGGAGGTTGCGCAAAAACAGGTGAACTATATACTGATTATGTACACTTGTGTGTCACTGGTATGTATACATACCATACCATAAGCACATAAGCGCACACACACGCGCACACACATGCACACACACATGCACACACACACGTCAAATTCAGCACATGCAGATTCTGGTCACGAACTCCCTTTTATGCTAAAACACACTCCTCTCTTTTTATCCATGTAATCTCATTTAAATATATTTATAACTATACATGTTTATAGAACTTAACTTAAAGAAAAAAGAATGCTTTAAAATAGTTTCATCAATTAATCAAACTTGCTCAAACACAAAAACACACTCGGATAACAGCGAGAGTCAGTCGACTGAAATGAAGAGAATCCACTATGACGACAAAAGAGTGTGTGTGTGGACTCCCAGTGTCTTCTGACTCTGGACATTAAACTGATAAACAGTATGAAAAATAAAATCTACACACCCTCACACACACAAACATACACACCCAAACACAAAAATGCACACTGAAATCCTACAGACTACACTTTGGTGCTTTTCGATTTTTTTTCGGTTTTGATATTAAGTATGTACTTCAGTACGTCCTAAAAAACGAAAAACAAAAATGGAAAATAAAGAGGGAAAAAAAAAAAAACAGAAAATCTGCTTCAGAACCACCTGTCTTCATATCGCAACACAAGCCTTTTAGATCTGCTCGAAAACGTGTTTCCAAATAGGAAAACTTGTGTCCGTAGGTTCCCTATCAAGCATACATTAAACAAAAGTGCTAGTCAATTTTTGTTTTTTCAAAGGTCAAACCTGGTTTCGTAGCCACACAAAACTCGTTTCTGGACCCTTATTCACTGCCTGTAGCTTGT
>NW_027468674.1:12700810-12718310 GCF_046254945.1 Alosa pseudoharengus | reverse complement strand
GACGCAAATGATAAATGGCAAGAATCCAAGATTTTTTCATCAGTCTGAAAATAGTTACACCTGCAGAGATGGCCTAACACAGTGTTTCCCAAACTTTTTTTCTGGGGACCCACTTTTTAAAAATGACAGACCATCGCGACCCATTTCACTTCAGAACTAACATACAACCACCAATATTGTTTTAGGCCGCCACAGGTTCTCAAACTTTTCTATGCCCCCCCCCCCCCAACCATTCTACAGTGCCATATCTATAGCTGTCCTCTCTGCGACGTGTTCGGCCCCCCAGTTTCAGAGCTATTCTAGAGCTAAAAGAAAACTGATAGCTTTCCTGGTTAAATGGTATAAACTAGGCCTATTACACAACATAAATTGTGCTGGCGACCCAAATAAAATCTCCTGCGACCCACCCGTGGGTCACGACCCAGTCTTTGGGAACCTATGGCCTAACAAATACAGATCTGAGGTGAGAACTGACAGGAGAGGTACTCACAGTTTTCAAAGTAGAACTTGTGGAAGTCCATCCCCTCCACCAGGTTGCCAAGGGCCTCCGGTTCAAACGAGGTCAAACCCGGGTCACAGATTCTCCTGAAAGATAGAAACACACACACACACATAAGCAAGCATTAAAATGGTATACGTACAATCAGTATACTGAATGAAAATGCAAACGTCTGCATAAGTGGAACTGAGCAAACTACTGCATGCTGGGACATGTAGTTTTGTAGTGCAAGGTGGGCTGTACTCACGTGTAAGCCTCAAAGTCCCCATTGTTCATCGCTTCTATCAGCTGCTCAGTGATTTTGATAATCTCCTGCTTACGAGCTGCACACCCAACCAGACGGATGGAGAGAGAGAGAGAGAGAGAGAGAGAGAGAGAGAGAGAGAGAGAGAGAGAGAGAGAGAGAGAGAGAGAGAGAGAGAGAGAGAGAGAGAGAGAGAGAGAGAGAGAGAGAGAGAGAGAGAGAGAGAGAGAGAGAGAGAGAGAGAGAGAGCATGGAGGAGAAAGGGTGAGGAGGAGTGAAGGGAGAATAAAAAAGGAAATGATCAAAAATATAGGTCTTAAAAGATTCACAAAAACATACTGTAGCACCCCTAAAATTTCACCTCCATAAAGTCTGGCTGGCTGGGCGGAGGTCCTGGATGGACAATAGATGCAATTAAACTACCGTTTAATTAGTATGAACTAGAGCAGTCTGGCTAGACTCTCGTCCCCTACATGAGTGCACACACGCACACACGCACACACACACACACACACACACACAATACTGCAGTAAAGTCACAAATTCAGACAGAGACACTACTTCCACTATCCTATCCTCTCCTCTCACATCAACTCAGCCTTCTGTAGTAACCACACTGCAGCTAAGCTATTTCACTTTGTCCATCTTTTTACACCTTATTCATTGTGCCATCTTTACACACAGTGCGTGTCATCCAAAAAAGAAAATCCTGGGATCAAATTGCATTGCGATTCCTGAATTGATATTTCGTTAAAGGTCTTTGGTGGCAGGGACAGAGATATCATGCTCGGCAATGACATTTCCATTCATCAGTATGCTGAGTCATGCCGCCACGTGGGACTGCAGGACAGGCAGCCGAGAGGAGCTGCGCTCAGCAGACCCACCGGAGCAGAATCGCAAACGGTAATTTCATAACGCGGCGGGAGTGTCGGTGGCGGCAGGGCTCACAGTCAGATACAATACGGCTCACTGCAGCACCGCTACCCCCTCCCCATCTCTTTCTTTCTCTCCCTCTCTCTTTCTCTCTCTCTTTCTCTCTCTGTTCTATCTTCTCTCTCTCTCTCTCTGTTCTCACTCTTTTCTCTCAATTTTCTCTCTCTTTTCTCTCTTTTCTCTCTCTCTCTCTCTGTTTTCACTCGTTTCTCTGGTCTCCATCTGGCACGATCTGAGACGGTACTGCTCACTGCAGCAGAGTAAACCCAAATCTATGGCCAGCTCCCTGACTGTACCAAGACAGCACTGCTCACTGCAGCAGAGCTGGGCTACTAGCCTCTACGCCAAGCCTAGGCCCAAATCGATGGCCATCTTACTGACTGTTCTTTTAAAAATAATTGTATGCACATCCCACCTCACTGAGGCCAGGTGCAGGACAAAAAAGGCTTATCAAGGAAAGAAGAGTAATAACTCATGCCTGATGAAGACCCTGGTGGGTCGAAACGTTGCGTTATGTTTTTAACTTAATAAATGTAGTACTTTTGGGAGATTGCAGTGTGCGGACAACCGTCTTACTGACTGTCCCGAGACAGTACTGCTCACTGCAGCAGAGCTGGGCTAGTAGCCTCTACATCAGCATAGGCCCAAATATATAGCCGTCTTACTGACTGTTCCGAGACAGTACTGCTCACAGCAGCGGAGTAAACCTAAACCTTAATCTATGGCCATCTTACTGACTGTACCAAGACAGCACTGCTCACTGCAGCAGAGCTGGGCTACTAGGGACTAACTCTGGTTGAATGCATCACATGGCAACATTTAGGTTAATAAATGAAGAGTTCCTATCTCCTTCCTATTTATAAATGCTATATCTCCATTTTTAAAAACATTAATAAGTCATGTTATGTAATTGAGTATTTCATGTAATATCAATACAATTGCAGTTGTGTTGTTTTGATTGAGTAAAGATCAATCAAATAACAATAACCCAATTACAGTTTCAATAAAATCACCTGGAAAACAAAATAAAAGCAAATGATTAAAAATGTATTAAAATGGAGGATATAAAATTTTGGAACCAAACTCAAATGTACAATTCAAATGTACATGGTCCCTAACAAATAAAATGAATAAATGCATCAGCTCAGACCCAAATCTATGGGCCAGCTTCCCGACTGTAGGCCTACCAAGACAAGACTCCGCACTGCAGCATCACTTTCACAGATGCTAGCTAGGAGAAGTATCGCTGAGATCTGACCCAAATCTTTGCCAAATAGGGCAATGTAAGCTGACCGTCCCAGGAAATCCTGGTGATGCTTTCTCTGTCGTGGTGAGCATATTGCCACCTAACACTCAGTTAGCTCAGATTTAAATCTCGCCCCCATAAAAACTCCACAAAAGACAGGCACATTCAAATAGTCTACACTTAGGGTGCTGGACCAAAGCAAAAGTCACAGCAATATCGAAAAAAAAAATTCTTCACACACTTGAATCTTGCACCCACCATTTTGAGTTTGTGGCTCAATTGTGAGTTTGTGGTTGTGATCGCTTAAAGGATAAAAGTGTCTGATAAATACCGGTCACTTTATTTCACTTGCTAGAAAAGGGCTTGATAGACCACGTACATCCACTACGGGGGACACCTCCAGCACTCTTCAAAACTCTAGAGTGGAGCTGACCGCTGATGCACCAACTCAACTCACACTCGTCTAGATTTTATGGGTTGAATGTTTCACTTTGTTCACTGTCTGGACAACTTAATGAGACACGTTATCTATTAAAATCACATTACGGCTGTGAGACTAGAAGGCTTTCTGGTGGGTTAGGTAAAGGACAGTGGCTGTCTAGACTATTTAAGGAGCGCATGAGCTGTTTTCATGAACTTTTCAGAGAGGCTTGGTCAGTATTATAGCACAGGAGTAGCACGGAATGGCATCACTCAGAGAGAACAGTAGACAGAGCCAGGTAGAAAGAGTGTGTGTGCAAGCTGTGATAAAACCAAGTTGCATGTTTATATGAGTGAGTGCGTGAGTGAGTGAGTGAGTGAGTGTGTGCATGCGTGTGTGTGTGCGCGCATAAGCTCCTTCAACTCCTGTCTGTCTGGCACACAGCCCAATCCTCTATTATCCGCCCGTCTGTCGACAACCTCAAGTAGGAAAAACACTCCAGACGGTGGAGGTGAAACGGCAAGATGGCGACCGCCTGACAGGCCGCTCGTGTCTCAGTGCTCTTCTCGAGTCGACTCCCGTCCTCTTGGACTGACGGTCTCCAAGGAAACGGATTGAGAAACGAGCCACTGAGTGTTCCTATTTATTTATTTATTTTATAGGGACAGTGCACAGTGTATAACTGAGCCTGATTATAGCATAGATGCTCATTTACATCTGTAGTCCCTGGATGATGATGTATGGATATGAAGTAGACTGCCAGGGAATAAGATATGCATATGTGTGTGTGCTTGTGAGTGTGTGTGCTTGTATTCTACATGTGCCTGAGCCATATTGCCAAATGTGCTATGTATATTAATGCTGTTGTTTTTTGTGATTTCTAGTGATTTTCCATGTGGTAGTGTATGCACTTGTATATGTACATATGTATAGGCTGTACATGAATAGGTTTAACATTATTGATGTGAGTGTACAGTATGTGTTTGTTGAAGCGAGCCTCATGTGTGTACTTGTGTAACAAAAGTTTGTGGTGTGAGTTTTGTGTGTGTTTTCTGTGTGTGTGTGTAAGTTCACATCCCTGGGTGGCTCGCCAACTTACTCTTGGGTGAAGCGCCACCCCCTGTGGTGCTGGCCCCACCCCCTTGCCCACCCTGCGACTGAGCGCGCTCCATCTCGGGGCAGGAGGCGTGCAATGTGCTGTTCCACGCCATGCGCTTAACGTCATGCACCTGGCCGGTAGAGGCTGACAGGAGGAGGTGAGGGTGGCGAAGATGATGAGGATGAAGTGAGGTGACGAAGACGGCAATGATGGAGACAAGCATGTAAAAGGTTAACGGCATGCAGTGAGAAAGAAAGGATTGTGTTGATGTAAGTAAATGAATGATTAAAAGAATAAGGTGGTGGGTGGAGGGGAGGGGAGGATGGGTCGGGGGTGGTGATGCTAGTCTAACAAGAGTTGGCAGCACAGTAACCGACAAATTAATGATAAAAGGCTCCATCTGCTGTTTTTGTCCAGGCCAATATAAGCTCTCTGGAAGGGTGTGAGTACGGTTGACTGAATTCTACTGATACCCATCCAGCACTCATGAAATCAAGGAGGAAAAGGAGGAGAACTGGAATGAGATGCTTAAAGCAGGATGTTAGCATGCTAGCAAGCAAGAATTGGCAGCTATTGATTACAAGCTGGTTTGATTTATGTGTGGAAGGTGCTGGGATCAAAGAGGAGTGGTGGGATCATTGCTGAACTGGTTGGCTCAGGTGCTCACTGTAGAACTATGCTATTCAGAGTTAAACTGTCAGTCCCATCACTGTTGTTGCTTCAGCCCTGCCATAAAAATGTTTTCATTATTCCATGTTCAAAAAGACACAGGAATATTTGTATTCGTCAACTCATGGTATATGATGCTCCTATGTGTCTAATTCTCTGTAAAGTTTAATGTGTATGTACCGTATGCCTAACACCAAAGATATATTTCCATAAGTGGACCATAAACATTCTATTCTATTCTAGTGTCTTTTATTCTAAACACTCAGTAGGCTATACTTGGGAAATCATTTAATCATGTGACTAAGGATAAACATCATTACAAAGTCTTTGCCTCATTGGCTTTGGGTTTAATTGATGTGATCATTAGAAGGGAGTGGAAAGTCGGTTGTTTCTCTTTACACAATGTGAAAATGACAGGATGTTTTGGAAGTGGAGCTGGGGGGGGGGGGGGGTGAGTCTGTTAACTCCTCGAAGGAGAGGAAACTCGAGCTCGAAAATATTTCCACAGAAGAGAACACACAGTCAAGGTCAAGGAGAGGATGAAGGTGTCCAGAACAGAAGTGGTGTGCCCAAAGGGGAGCGAGAAGAAGCTTGGTGCCGTGTTGACAGGATGGGCAGATCTCTTCCTGCACTGTGTGGACAGGATGAGTAGGATGCCATCCCCATTGAAAGGAGAACTTGCAGAAGAAAAGCAGGAACTTTGGGAACTGGAACAAGCAGGAGATTGGGGGAAGGTCAGGGGAGGTGGGGGTTCAGGAAGAGAACTGGAGAGAAAGAGGTGGGGGAGGGTTGTATACAAGAGTGTCCCTAAAAGAAAATGGGGAAAACTTCTGGAATGTTCTTCAAAGAAACAAGAAAGAGCATGGTGGGTCAACATGAATGACAGAAAATGCAGGGGATGTGGGGATGTTGAATGGAAGGTGACCAAGCTGAGCTGTTGAATGGAAGGTGACCAAGCTGAGATGGAGGTGTGCAGAGAGGTAGACTACAGAGAGGAAAAGCGCAGGAGTGCAGAGATATCCTATAGACCCTTTCAAGAGAGTTCCATTATCAGCATCATAGTTGGCCCCACAAGACTTCCTTTTTAACATTCCATATGTTATCTTAATGCAGAGGAAGTAGATTGGGGCCCAAATAGAACGTTCAAGCATTGTTTTTGTTTTTATTGTTGAAAGGGTCAATGGAGTCGTGAAGTGTGACGTAGCGTTTCCATGACGGCAGAATCACTGGATCTAAACAAACTTTCGAAGTGGCTTAAATAGCATTGAATGTAGACATGTGGCATCATCTCTAGCTAATAAATTGTTTTAAATGTAGGCTATAGCCATTTAAACGTGCTATACCTGCTAGGCAGCAGCTTAGCCACATAACACGGATTCCCTGGCAGGTGTAATAGTAAGAAACAAAATTCCAGTGGATATTTCACGTCTTCTCAAAGACTGGCGGCTGTTAAGAGTGACGTTTTTTGCCCAAAAAATGAAGCCAAAACACGTCCGTGAATTTAAGGATTTTAAACGCATGCTGTGAAGTTACATGCAGGTCTCTTTTACGGAGGAAACCCATGCTAAAATAAAACTCTGTAGTCACGAATTTGATAGTGTTGGTATGAATATATGTTGTAATATGTGATTCCTACAGTGTAAAAAAAATATACTAACGTCTAAGAAACGTAAAATGATTGAAATATATTAAGAAAGCCACCGCTATGGTGATTTCTAATGGTAGATTGATTTGTTTAGATCCAGTGATATCGCTGCCTTGACAACGCTACGTCATGGCTTCGGGACTCTATAGTGCATGGCCCAATAGGGAGGATCGTAATAACATGAAGATTTTTAACTAGGGGTGGGGGACGGGGGGGACGGTTGGGTTGGAGTACGGGTAAGATGTACAGTATGACTTTAAACAGTTCCAAATGTTTGTGTGTTGGTTGGGGGGGGGGGGGGGGGGGTACAAGTAGATTTTTTTTGGAAAGTCCATGGTGCACTGCCCACTTACAAGTTTTGGGGGGTTACAGAAGTCAATGGCAGACTGAACATAGTGGTGAAAGTCACCCCAAGAGGAGGGGAAGGTTTTGGGGAACAGTTAGCCGTTTTTGGGGTTAAGGAAGTCAATGGCACACTGTGCACATACTGGTAAAGTCACCCCAAGAGGAAGGAAAGGCTTTGTGGAACACTTAGCAGTTTTGAGGCTTAAAGAGGTTGATGGTAAACTGCCACCCCTGGAGTTCCTGGAGGAGAAGGCTTTGGGGTAGCAGCAGGGGGATGGTTGGTGTGTTAGAAGCGGCATGGTGGTGGTGGTGGTGGTGGGGGGGGTGTCTGCTGCGTACTTACTGGCAGGGGAACTCTGCGGGGATCCCAGCAGGGCAGGCGGATCCTCACTGGCGCTCATCACAGCGCTGTCGTTACTGGCACCCTGAATGCTCTCCGCTGGGGGTGGTGCCGCAAATACACGCCAATCACACACAGGCACACACACACACACACACACACACACGGACACGGACACGGCAGGAGAACCGCAGAGTAAACAAACAAAACGAAAAAAGTAACCCAACTGTGTCTTCTGGTCCACAACACACACCTACTATACTGCCTTTACCATAATTACGCCTTACAGAGGAAAACATGGTTCATGGAAATGGATGGAACCAAGTGTGTGTGTGTGTGTTTTTTTGTTGTTTTTTTTGTGGCAGAACTATGTGATAATGAACCTGGGATAATACAGGTTTAGGGGTAGGTTCTGGAACCTTTTATGTTCCAATGGTAGAATTACTCAACACTCAAAGAGCATGGGGATAATCCTTTAATGGACGGAGGACCGTTCTCAACTGCTCTCTCCCCAAGATGTCTATTTCAGTCCTTTTGTTTAAACATGCAGATGGACGCCTACAGCACACGTACGTAATACGTATACATTCGCAGGCCTGTGCGTATGGACATGCTCGCTTACTGTAATCACCCGCAGGGCACGGCGTAAACAAGTCACAAAACTCACGATGACTACGAGACAAAGCACCTCTACTCAAAACAGATGGAGACAAGGACACAATGGTATTTAAAACAGGGGGATAAGTGGGTAATAACATTCAATCACTTCTTTCACCCCACCCTCTGCCCCTTCCGCTATACTCCCTCTTCTCCTCTCTTACTCTCTCTTTCTTTCTCTCGGTTTCCATGGCATCTGGGTGCTTAGCAAACACAGAATGCATATATTCTCTGACTGTATAGATCATTGTCACCAATCAGATTTACAGTTATTGACTGGACTTGATGACCATTGTTTATGGTTACCCTCACAGGCTCGTCACATCTTACCTGCTTAAGTAACACCTTGTCCTATCCTCGGTAAGACGCTGAAGACGGCATAGGCCGAAACACGTCCGTCTTGTGACATGCTTTCTTAAAAATTAAATGAGTTAAAGCTTGAGAGTATGTTTACTCTTTGTTTCATCCAGTGCTTAGCAAACACAGAATGCATATATTCTCTGGCTGTATTCATCATGGTCACCAATCAGATTACCAGTGATTGACTGGACTTGATGACCATTGTTTATGGTTACCCTCTCAGGGTCCAGCCTCTGTTACAGGGCCTGTTTGTCTCTCTGTCTGTCTGTTCGTCTGTCTGTCTGTCTGTTCGTCTGTCTGTCTGTCTGTTCGTCTGTCTGTCTGTCTTGGTATGTCTCATTCCACTGTGACCAACAAGGATCATCCTCATCTTCATCTTAATCCCATATTTCGACCAGAGCCAGCAGAAAAGATGTGCAGCTCCACCGCTGAACAGAATCAGAGCCAAAATGGACCCCCCTGGTGCTGGGTAATGACCATTACAGTTGCACTCCCTCCCCATTGCACACGGGTGCAGCAGTGAGCTACTCTGAGACTGTGGCGTAGAGACTGTAGAGTGTAGCTGGGTGAAAGTGTGGTGCTGGCAATAGCATCAAGTGGGGGATGGGGGGGTGGCATGTCTGAGAGCCACTGAGCCATGGAGCACAGGTAGGGGAGGGGAGGGGGGGGATTCAGAGGGGCAGCAAACAGAGGAGGAAGAGGAGAAGGAGGAGAGGACTAGGTCTGTAGCTACCTTTCCTACCTTTCATATCCTCCTCCTCATTGGTGTTGCAGCTCTCTGTGGATCCCTGGAGAGAGATACAGTATGGAGTGACAGAATTAGTAGGTCTTTTTTTGCTAAACCATTAGCTTATATTAACAGACTCAGATCTCAGTTTTAGTGATTCCTTTTTTTCAATTGGCTACTTTAAGAATACATGAAACTATATGTAGAATCTATGTAGAATCTTATGAAACTATAAGAGAATCTATATGGACACCTCGGTTGTTTCTTCATTATGTAAAAGTTTAGAGAATAATTCATGGTCTCACAGGGGCAGAGGGGGATTTAACTTGATTTCTGAATGTGCTGTTTTTGTCTCCCTTTCACATATTACAATTGAACTTGTCTGAGAGGTGTCCTGCCTTGGTCTTCTTGAGGTTTGGACCGAGTTTGACAGGGACACTTGGGGTCTTACCTTGGTGCCATCGGGGGGATTGTGGACCACTGTAGTCTGTGGTTCCTAAATAGTCAAATGTATAGTTAAGGTTAGATGGTTAACTGACACCACTTTCCCCTCCAATAACAGACACCTCTTACGTTCCCAAGTCACACAAATGGCCCAAACGTCCGTTTGATGAGTGGTAGTGGTAGAGAGGCCAGTACACAGTTTTTTGTTTTTTTATTTTTGTTTATGGGTGTTATTATAGGGGAAGTCAAAAAATAGTGCTACAGGATGTGGCTATCTGTACTTGTGACTCTGTATTGTACCACATACACAGTACCACTCATCCCCAAACCTTACACACACACACACACACACACCACAGAGGTTTCCTTAAGTCTACATCCCATGCTGAACGAGCACTAAAAGATGCAGTTGATCCCCCCCAAGCTCTGGGCCACACATAAACTAAACCCACACCACGGTGAATCCTATTTCAGGTCAGCAGAGAGACAGAATCAGGAGTTGGAACACCAATCAATGCAGTTTTGTACATGTTCCAGTCAATAACCCCAAATGACAGTGTAATTGCCTCTCATTTAAAAAAGCATGAGCGAAAGAACAGATGGCTTTTGGGTAAAGAAATTGAAATGTCAAAGCGACCAGAGGGGATTGTGGTCGGTGGCCTCAAATGTGTTTTTTTTTTTTTTTCTTCTTTTTTCTGCCTGATTGACTCTGTCTCTTGTACACCGTTTGGTCGGGTTTGACATTTGGAGCGACCAGAGGTCTCCTCACAGAGGGTTCAAAGGTCATGCCTGCTGCTTAATGGCTCGAGACGCAGAGAGTTCCCAGGATGCCGATGGAGTGGTTTTCTGGGCTGAGTTTACATGCAGGGTCCATTTGAAGTGTCATCTCAGCTCTCCCCTGCTAAAAGATGGACCTCTAGGGCAGAGACAAGGGGAATGGGGTCTGGTGATCTGGGAAGCCATGACGGCAACAACCTCACTTTTCAGAGTCGGGGGGGAAGAACTGCATCTTGTAAAATAAAACAGGCAACTAGTACGTGTGTGTGGGTCTGTGTTTGTGTGTGTGTGTGTGTGTGTGTGTGTGTGTGTCCTCGTTCTCCCCCCCTCACCTATTCCTTCCTAGAGAGTGACGGCACCTAAATGGGTGAAGCCAGCAATGACACTTTTTGGGGCTTTGTTGCCTTTACTGCGATAGGACACAACTAGCGTGACCGACAGGAAGTGAGTGGGAGAGCGAGAAGGGGTGAGATCGGGAAATGACCCGGGGTCGGACTCAAACCCGTGTCCCCGTGGGCGTTCAGACCCAAATGCAGTATGGGCGGGGCGCCGTAGCCAGTTGCACCACAGGGCCCCCGCCATGACACTCTTAGAATGGGGAGGGGGCGCAGGAGACCACGGCCTGACCCAGATTCACCACCTGGTGTGGACGAGGAGGAGGAGGAGGACGAGGAGGAGCAGGACATGGTGCTGGCTAGCCGCCTCAATCAGACGGGAGCAGGGCCTAAGGCCTCGGCCAGAGAAGACTAGCTCGGATTGGTTGGGGCTGTTTGTGCTGCGCAGTGTTGTGTTGGCAAGCAAGGTAAGGAACGTGGCAACGCAACGCAACACAACGCAACATAACAAACCACTCAGACTAAGTCAAAACATTCATAGAGCTGGTGTGTATGAGAGAGAGAGAGAGAGAGAGAGAGAGAGAGAGAGAGAGAGAGAGAGAGCGAAAGAGAGAGAGGTACAGGGTGAGAGTTTATGTATGAGATAGAAAGGTGTGTGTGTGTGTGTGTGTGTGGCTATGGTGGTACACCTCTTGTCAAACTTGGAACAAGACTGTTGCTGTGGCAAACACACGCATACATACACACATACACACTCCCACCAGTTGCCTGGTAACATCAAACAGTACCGAAAGCAAGCACAATCCAAGCCCAATATGGCAGGCTTCGAGGGATCAAGGAACACCACTGGGTATGCAACTAGGGCAAACTCATGGAAATGTTAACACTTCATTTTAGGGTGCTTTTAATAGAGCTACACGATGCCTGCATAAGCCCTTCATGACAAATGACAAAACAAACGTAAACATTTGCAACATTACAGGGTTCCCACACCTTGTTTTAAGATCAAATTCAAGGACCTTTCAAGGACTTTCCAGGCCCAATATCCTTAAATTCAAGGACCTACTGTAATGTGTTGATAAATTTCAAGCGCGGGCATGGTTAAATCATGTTACCTCAACAGACCAAGGATACCTTGTCACAGTTTTCTTTTATTTTTTGTCATATGACAGGCCTATTCTATTTTTCATGTTTGTATTTTGCATAAAACTGAACTAAAATAAACTTGTCCTAAACAAGTTAAACTCGTTACCATGGTTTATTCATCAGAATGTTAAATTAAATATTTGGGCAACAAACACTACACGTGGGAAACACGCAGAAATCACGCTGGCCGTGTACATGTTGATAAGCGGAATTGTACGTAATTGTATGGATTTTTTTTCCTCAAATAGAAATTCAAGGACTTTCAAGGATCTCCATTTATTTATGTCTCTTTTCAAAAACTTTCAAGGGCCTTGAATTATTTTTTTCAGATTCACAAACTTTCAAGGATTTCAAGGACCCGTGGGAACCCTGAGATTAACACCTGTACATGTTGTATATATGTACAGAAATGTACAGATCTATGGTTATGCATATGGCCACGGCCACTTACTGTAAATCAGGGGTCTCAAACACCCGGCCCGCGGGCCAAATCCGGCCCAATTCCGGCCCGCGACGTATGTCAAAATAATAATGTAATCCGGCCCTTGAGGCTATTTTTAATTGCGACAAACAACGATACTGATTAAAATAGACGATAGATCCAAGTACGGTGACAAATCTCATTTGTACTCTGCTCCACTATTTGCTAGACATCCAGAGCTTGATTCAAACCCAAAATCGCTGTGCAAAGTTTTCAGGAAATACTTGTATTACACGTGAGAAACACAAAGACCGACGTGCATTTGTAATGACATGGAAGCAATGCAGGCCATAGTTTTGCACAAATTGAAGCAGAAATAGGCCTACACCAAATGTTGAAAAATGTTCACGTGTGATGGTCTTAGGTCGGCTATGTTATTCACCTATTCTGATTCTGAAGGAGAATATCCTTTTGGAGATTATGATCGATCGTCTATTGACAGTGATAGTCACGGTGCGTCTGTGAATGGAGGTGCGTCTTTGCATGTATACGACGGTTTCCACTAAGCATACCATGCTTATTTCGACCCTCTGCCCAACATAGCTTGGAGGTTGCAGTGGTAATCGTGATGATAGTGTCCGTAATGGACGTGGTACAGACAGCAGGGCTAGTAGAAATAGGGCTCTAAAGAACTACAAAATCACCCGCAATATGATGCAAACTTCTGGGTACTCAAATTACCCGCGATAGGAACTGATTTGACCAGGATACTTTATTGTAGGCCTTGTGGTTTAGTAATAGTTTACTATTGTTGGTATACATCTTAGGTGTTTTACTGTTAATTTGTTATGTGGGTAATATGACAAAAAAGAAAGTAAACCTGCTCAAATATGTTAATCCAGTATTTACTGAAAGGTGCATAATTTGAGGTGCTTGCCATCCAGTGGCAAATTAGATGGGTAAATTTACCCCCTTCATAAACTTTTGTTTATACTCAAAGATTTTTACATTTACAGTAGGACTTTATCTCTGACCACTTTCAAGCCATGGCCTTTTGAAATTTTTATATAAAAATCCAATGGTGTTGCTTTCTTAACCCTGACGCCTAGTTTGCCAGGTTTAAAAAAGTTATGAGAGGAAAATATTTTTATTTGGTGTGAAAGACACACATATGCCTACCTGTTTTTATGCTTTTTTGTTTGTTTTTATAATTTGTATTAATATTTATTTTATCATTATTTTATTTGCTAAGGTTGCTAGCACAGGTGACATTTTAGGAAATAGCCGTTCTTTTTTTAATTATTCTAACACTGACGTGGCCCTCCAATCAGATGACATTGGCAGAAGTGGCCCCCAGCTCATTTGAGTTTGACACCCCTGCTATAAATACATGCAGCACAACAAATCACAAAGCTAAAAATGACTAAGAGAAAAACTCCTCTACTCAAAACTGATGGAGAGAAAGACCCAATGGTATTTAAAACACATGTGGGGATTAACATTCAATCAATCTTTCTTTCTTTCATTCCTCCTCGCTTCTTTCCTCTGTCCTCTCATCACAGATTCTCTGACAAAGGCATACTCAACTATTTGCAAGGCTAATAACTATTTGTGTGGTTTATCTATAGACTTGTTATAGATATTGTCCAGATATAATGCTTGTATACTCTAGTATATCTTTGTTTAAGAAAACCATTTTCAAACAAGTGCTGTGTCAACTAGCTGTCGTTAGTGTTGACAACAACGTTGTTTATGATAGCCGACAGCAGAAGAAATTAGCACTCATTAATGTCTATGAATGTTTATGTGAACTATCGGGAAGGGCTTATACAGGTGTCGTGTCACTGAATGAAAAACACCTCAAGGTAAAGCGTTACCATGGAGACAAATCAACACAAACAGAGCACAAGGCTAACTAAAAGGGAGGGGCCGAAAAGAGGGACAGAAAGAGACATAGTGGAAGATGAGGTACCATTGGTGCAGAGGAGGGCATGTTGCTGTCTTTGCTGCCACTCACTACACTGTTTATAGTGTTGTTTGTCTGGGGCTGAAGCAGAGAGGAAGAGACAAACAAAAAAGGGGGGATGACTTCCTGTTCAGAGCAATGATATCAGCATGGACCTGTAGCCCTACTGGCTGCCGGGCCCTTGAGGATCAAGGCCCCGGCCAATCCTTGCACACAACCAGGGTTGACTGACAGGTGGTCCAGCCAATGGGTGGGTTGGCTGTGTGCAGAATTTCCATACTGATAGGCAGATTAGCGAACAGGAATCATTGGTATCTCAGGTCTTCTTTTCTTTTTTTTTCATACAAACACATGCACGTACATGACCTCTTACTTCATTCAAACATAACATAAACCAAAAGAGAAACCAAAGTACATATAGGGCTAATGTCAGCCTAAAATTTCAACAGGTTCCGCCCAATGTCTTCAGACTAGCAAGACACACCAACGATGGCATGCAAATAATTGGTTGCTGGCATATCACAAGTGGGCATAGCAGGACCTTAGGATGTAGGCATTCGTATTCAGTGCATCCCAGACAACATGGCAAAGACTCGGTGTCCAATGTAGCAACACTTGGCATCCTGACTGATATCTGCTTCAGCCTATAAACAATTTGCAGGCAGTGAACGACTTCAGGGCAAATGTTTCTTTTTTTAGCATTCCTGAGGCCTAGAAGATCAAAATGTTAAACTTGTCCTCAGTTTATATAGTTAATCTATCATATTACTCGCAAGAATGGAGTCTGTAATTTGTGAGAGTGATTTAGGACTAAATGATTTCCATTTAACTAAGTCGGACATGGCTGCCCAAATCGATCGTTTCCACACAGGAAGATTGATTTAGTCTGAACTAAACCCTTTCCACATTAAGCCCAAGACCTCTTTTGAAGACCCACAGGACCTGGTCTGAATCATACGACGAAGCCAGCCAGCCAGCCATAAATTGGGCTTCGATAACCAACCTTTGCAGTTGTCATAAAGAAAACCACAACAACAATGCTTAAATAGCGTTAGTAAGGCGGATACATATCTAAGCACTTTTTTGTGGGTGGCTGCCACACTAGCCCCCGACACACCAGGGCAGCGATTCAGCCTCGTCACCAACGACTCTTCCTGGCAGCCATGGTAAGCCTGTTCTGCCTGTAATTGCCCGCGAACCGTCGGAGACAAAAGTGCTCACCCCTCCCCATCCCTCTTTCCGAAACTTCTCGTGGTCTCAGGGCGATAAGGCTCTGCTACAGAGACCCCGAGACAGGACACGACACGACACGACAACATGTCCCTCGTTGTCCGAGGGCGTCTACAGCCAGGTCCCTTTTTTTTTCCGGACACTAGAGACTTCAGCGGGATCGTCGAGGCAGAGCTCTGAACAAACATGTAATGGGCTCAAGCTTGGGGAACGATACAATTAAGTCTGGCACGTTGCCCTGTTTGAAGTGATTCACTGCCTGCACAGAGAGAGAGAATGCCTTTGGAACACTTACAGGACACTAAAGAAACAAAAAAAAAACTAAAGTTCACAGAACTTCGGAGGAGAAAGTTGGACAAAAAGTAGGGCAGCACCTGAGGAAGAGATTGAGAGAGATAGAGGGAGGAAAGAGAGAAGGAGAAAGAAAGAGTGCACGGCATCAGCACTAAGACACCTTACCTTCGAACCATCTGCCTTCTTATTGAGCAAACTCCTGCAAGCTGAAAATAAACAGGGAAATATTACTCTCAGGATTAAAACCATGTCAGTCTTGGACTCTTGCAAAATTTTCAAAGCAAAATCCTCCCATTTTTTTTGTTCCGAATTCTTCTCTGAAAAACCCTTCACCATTTGAAGAATAATTTTATGGATTGACATGACAATATGTGTCTTCTTAGGGGGGGAAATTTTGAGAAGTACAATTTTCATTGTCACTGTAATCATCCTAAAAGCCTCATCTGGCACTGGCAATTCCACCCAAGTCTAAGTGAAATTGCCAGTTTTCCAATATATTAAAAGTCTATGACCAATTTCCTATCAGTCAAATGTCATTTAGTGTAAAAGGTGATGAGGGATAGGAGACCTTTCCTTTTCATATCCTTTAGGGTCTTTTTAACTCAAACACACACACACACACACACAAAACATACATAGAGTACAGAGCAGCACACACACACACAATATCAAGGCATCGCAAACTCCATCCCTCTAAACTGTTTTTGAAACAGTCCTTACCTTCCTTACATAACAGAGCAAGAAAATGGAACAAAATCAAAACCATGACGAGGAGTATAAGAGAACAACTAGTGCACGGAAAGAAAGGATGAAACCAGTGAGTGGCAGGCACCATTCCCTTAGTCATGCATCGCTCCAAATGGGAAGAGAGAGGGGAAAGAGTGGAGAGAGTAGTTTCTTATCAGGCAGCCAGCCATGCAGTATCAGCAGTTAGCGACTACAATTTCCATGATGCATCACTTCTTGTAAAGGGCCTTTCTCCGTGCTTGAGGTGAGGTGTCAGGTCACCTGCTTGTAGTCACTTTTTAAAAGACATTTTGACCTTGGGTGACCTCTGAAGGTACTGTGCAGCAGATTCATTCAAGGACGCAAACGATATGAACAAGCCAAAGGAGGATAGTTATCACTGGTGAGACAAGCATGGCAAGCAGGAAAGTCTTTAAAGTAGTGTGACATCTACAAACTTTATCAGCTCATCATTAGCCTAGCTGACATGCTACAAGCATTTACAAATTACCATAAATTGCAGATTTAGAGTCACAATGCTATAGAAATAGGATAATATTTAAAGCAAGATGCAATGCTAGAGTGATGAGGATACTTAGACATAACTATTTGAAAATATGTCTCTGCAGCCCATAACATCTCAGCAGTGTCTGTTGACACTTACATACACCCGATTGGTCAAGATTTAGTGTTAAAACACGCTGATTGGATGACTGACTCAGACACATTAAAGCTTCCAGTACAATCACCAAAATGTAAGTGTTCAAGTTCCTCTATGATGGAAATGATTCACGCTAATTTCAAAGTTATCTTAAAAGTTAGCTTACCTTGCAAGCAGCTAACACTGCAGTATGACCTACAACCAATGTCTTTTTTCTCTTTTTTTCCTTGTCTTTTCCATCTGCCTTGATAGCTGGAAGCATTACTGGTGATGACTAACACGCCGCTATACCTCATTAGCTTGCTCTATTTCAGG
>NW_027468674.1:12663470-12673470 GCF_046254945.1 Alosa pseudoharengus | reverse complement strand
CACACACACACACACACACACACTTCACCACCCCATCAACACTACCTCGGCTGAAATGACTGTTGTGCACCAGTCTTCTGTCTTTGTCCTTATGGAAACCAGACGCCCTTATTGAACATGTCACAGAATCCCAGATGGACGCAGAACAGATAGCAGATAGGCAGAAAGATACAGGCAGACTAAGTGAGCGCAACAGACACAAATACAGATATATATCTGCCGCTGGTGTGTGTGTGTGTGTGTGTGTGTGTGTGTGTGTGTGTGTGTGTGTGTGTGTGTGTGTGTGTGTGTGTGTGTGTGTGTGTGTGTGTGTGTGTGTGTGTGTGTGTGTGTGTGTGTGTGTGTGTGTGTGTGTGTGTGTGTGTGTGTGTGTGTGTGTGTGTGTGTGTGTGTGTATGTGTGTGTGTGTGTGTGTGTGTGTGTATGTGTGTGTGTGTGTGTGTGTGTGTGTGTGTGTGTGTGTGTGTGTGTGTGTGTGTGTGTGTGTGTGTATGTGTGTGTGTGTGTGTGTGTGTGTGTATGTGTGTGTGTATGTGTGTGTGTGTGTGTGTATGTATGTGTGTGTGTATGTGTGTGTGTGTGTATGTGTGTGTGTGTGTGTGTGTGTGTGTGTGTGTGTGTGTGTGTGTGTGTGTGAGAGAGAGAGAGGGGGGGGGGGAGAGAGTGCAAGCAGCGTCCAGTGAGTTTGATTTAACACAAGGGCACGGACGAAGCTCCAAAGAAGAAAAAAAAAAATCTCTCCTCTTTTCTCGTTTTCATTCAAAATGACATCCCCCGTCCATCTCAGAGGTCAGTGATTCAGTGGACGCTACACCACCCCTTCTCTGCCAGCAATTCCTCCATGCGCTCTGCTACTCTGCATCCAACCCAAGACAGGCATGCACAGGGTAGCACAAAATTCAGTCCTTTCTTTTTATTGGAGTTGATTTCATAGGGACGGTGCACTTTAGCACAGTGCATGAAGCTAATGTGTTGCATAGTTTATAGTGTTTTAGTAGTCATTTGCAACTCTTGGCCCTAGATGGACTTTTACAACACACAGGGCAAGTACAAATTATGCCCTTCAGTTTTTAATGACCGTTTCAAGAGAGTTCCATTATCAGCATCATAGTTGTTCCCACAAGGCCGTTTTAACATTCCATATGTTATCCTAATGAAGCGGAAGTAGATTGGGAACAAAATAGAATGTTCAAGCATTGGGTCAATACCAGTATCAGTGTTCCACCTTCTTATTTAAAATCCAAGTGGCTAATATACCACATAAAACACGGAACCGCACGGAACCACATAGAACCATGCAGAACATGATTCAAGCACAACTGCCCTCCCAGAGTGGGCAAAGCCCTGCCCACACCACACAGAGCCTCACAGATCCTTGTAGAACCATGCAGAACATGATTCAAGCACAACTGCCCTCTCTCTCCCTCTCGCTCTCTCTCTCAGTGGGCAAAGCCCTGCCCACACCGCACAGAGCACAGAGCCCTGCGGCAAGGCCTGGTCACTAGGGAGGGAGAGGGGGAGTAGGACCCAGACAGATGTGGAGGGAGGGAGAGACAGATGCAGAGAGAGAGAGAGAGAGAGAGAAAGACAGAGAGAGAAAGAGAGAGAGAGAGTATGAGAGATGAACACAGAGAGATGGCAAGCAAGCAAGAGTGAGTGAGATAGAGAGAGAGAGAGAGAGAGAGAGAGCACGTGGCAGACACAGAGAGATAGAATGAGAATGAGACAGACAAAGAGTGAGAATCAGACACTCCGATAAAACACAGTATATGGCAGATAGACAGATGAAGAGAAGATAAGGCAGATAGACAGATGAAGAGAAGATAAGGCAGATAGACAGATGAAGAGAAGATAAGGCAGATAGACAGATGAAGAGAAGATAAGGCAGATAGACAGATGAAGAAAGGAGGGGAGGGAGGAGGAATATGTGGAGATGGCATGAGGGGGGTGCTGGTAGTATGACGGGGGGGGGGGGGGGTATGACTGGGTGGTGTGGGTGTGTATGTGTATGTGTGTATGCGTGTGTGTGTGTGTGTGTGTGTGTGGGGTGGGGGGGTGTATGACTGGGTGGTGTGGGTGTGTATGTGTATGCATGTGTGTATGTGTATGCGTGTGTGTGTGTGTGTGTGTGTGGGGGGGGGGTTGAGGGTGGAGAGGGCCATCCAAGGCTGACACATAAGCATCAGGCGTGAAACATGGGACACGCTGCACCACTTGTCCAACACCCCCCACCCCACCCCGCCCCCGACAGTGATACTAATAGAGAGTGATGGGAGAGAGAGAGAGAGAGAGAGGGAGAGAGAAAGTATGGGACAGTGGGACAGGAAAGAGATAGAGAAAGAGAGGGAGGGAAGAGTAGAGAAGAGTAGCGAGGGAGGCAGAGAGAGAGAGGGAGGGAGAGAGAGGGAGAGGGAGAGAGAGAGAGATGGAGAGTGTGAGAGAGAGAGTGAAAAGCCAGTTGACTCAGAGCACAAATAAGGGGAGGGGGAGAGAGGGAGGGAGAGAGAGAGGGAAACAGAGGAAAGCAGGACCACACAGACAGCACTGTGTGTGTGTGTGTGTGTGTGTGTGTGTGTGTGTGTGTGTGTGTGTGTGTGTGTGTGTGTGTGTCATACTACAGAGAGGACAAGGGTACTCTGAGGCAAAAATCCACAAACACACCCCTACAGACCGACATCTCACTTCTGATTTCATAAATCACCACCAGGACAGACACACACACAAACACACACACACACACATAAGCATTTTTCACATCCCTAGACATTTAGAAGCATCTCATCTCTCTCGTCTATCTCAGTCTCTGCCACATGCAACATACAACAACAAAGGTCACAGCTCCTTCCAAATAAAATAAATGACAGGTGCCACACAGCCACAGCAAGTGTGTGTGTGTGTGTGTGTGTGTGTGTGTGTGTGTGCGTGTGTGTGTGTGTGGTGTTCAGGGTGGGTGAGGGTGGGGGGTATGCTTCAAAGAAGTCGCTTATGGAGTCATAGGACCTGTCTGACTAAGTACAACAACACACACACACACACACACACACACACACACACACACACACACACACACACACACACACACACACAGACACACACACACACACACACACATAAATTGCAAGAGCAAACATTGTCTCAACAGAGGCACACAGGCGCACACACACACACACACATACACACACACACACACACACACACACACACACACACACACACGGCATCATGACCGCAGATTGTAAAGGTGTCACAATGTCTGAACAGGGTCTAACGTTTGCCACCAGAATGAACTAGACTATGGTCAGTTTTGCAGCACCAACCCAATCCTGTGTGTTCTGTCCATGTTCAGACTCCAGTAGTACCACTATGGCATAAACCGCGGCTTCCTGTCATCAGAAGGTAAGTGCATGCATGACGCCCGACTGTCCACGCTTTCTACAGTTATTGCACTCAGCACTCACTTAACGCATTCTCTGATCAATCTCTATACATATACACACACACACACACACACACACACAGGAGAGGAAGATCATAAGTGAAGAGGAACAAGAGCCCTAGACCATCATGTTCAATCCCCCTCCGTGGCACTCTATTTTGCCCCGTTCAGCAAACTGCTCCATGGAGGCCATCACACACACACACGCACACACACACACACGCACACGGCTCCGGCAAGTGATCATGCTGCTCTGTCTATATGAGCCTGGCCTACAGAGAGAAGACAAATGGACATATGATCTAGGCAAAGCCCCCCATCCCCCACCCCCCCCAGCCCACACACACACACACACACTTAACAGTCAGACCATATCAATCTGCTGCAGTATGGTACTACTACTTGTTTGAGACTGATAGATACTCAGGGAGGCCATGCTATCCAGCCAACACACGGACTAACACACACACACACGCACGCACGCACGCACGCACACACACACACACACACACACACACACACACACACACACACACACACACACACACACACACACACACACACACACACACACACACACACACACACACACACACACACACACACACACACACACACACACACACACACACACACACACACACACACACACACACACACACACACACACACACACACACACACACACACACACACACACAGAGGTATCAGCCACGAATGAGACATGTGAGAGTAAAAACAGGAAACAAACAAAATGATAGGACAGTAAAACAAGTGTGAAAAACAAGAGCTCAGGCCACGCAAACCCTGGGGTCTAAGCCCCCGATACAATTCAATAAGTGGATTACCTCCACTGGTGAAAAATCCCCCTGTGCGGGAACAGAGTGGGGGGGAAACAATGCACTTACAGTAGTGAAGGAGGTAAGGATGAGGAGACAGGACACAAGGGAAAGAAAGATACAGAAATAAACAGAAAGAAGAAATATCTCCAAAGACACCTAAGAATTCTTGACCAGGGCACTGTAATATGACTCGACAAAAGAATGTCCCCCGTTCCAACCAACACAAACACATTTCTCCCTGAGCGTGGGTGAGTTATAGGCTAAGAGCACTCTGAAGACAGAACCCAGAGACATGGCAACGTTGCTGCTACCGCGCAGGCTAACTTAAACAAGCTAGGCTGGCAGTGGCTCCTCTCCTCTAACCAACGGTCATTCCCTTAGTTAGCCCTTCCAGTCAGCCGCTATTTCTTCTCAGGCTACATACTCTCAAACTCCACAGAAATCAAGGAACACAGGAATCCACAGGAGGAATTCACAGGAACGGGTGATAACAGCAACATTGCGGCGAGGATTCTAAGATGATAGCCCGCTAATGCTAATTAGCTAATTAATTCAGTTGTTTCAATAGCTGTTTCTATAGTGATGACTCACTGACATGCTAATAGCTAACCAATTCAAAAGAATTGGCAGTTCTGTTTCAAATCTGGCCCACTAATACACCACCAGCTAACAAATGCAATTGTTATGACTGTGACCGGGACGTGACACATGACTGTGACATAACAAAGGGCAGACAAGATCTACTTTTTTTCACCACATATTAGTCAGGGGATGGACGAAAGCCCCCCCCCCCCCCCGTCTCTGTCACGGCTCATAATAAGTTAGTGTGTGAATGTGTGTGTGTGTGGGGGGGGGGGGGGGTACATGTACACACACACACACGCACACACACACACACACTGCACGCCTCGCCCCAAACTCCACTCACACTGTCTGTAGGTTCATGCCGCGTCTGTGGGGGGTGGGGAAGAGGTGAGGTGGAGGAGGAGGAAAGGAGGAGGAGGAGAGGAGGATGAGGAGGAGTGAGAGGAGGAGGGAGGGAGGAGCGAGAGCCACTCTAACTCCCTAATCCGGCCGTGTCCTCACGTGTTGCGGCCGCCCTGGGCGAGAGAGAGACAGACGCTGGAGCACGGCAGGCAGGCCCAGAGCCGCCAGGGGATTAGGGAGATCTCTTACCAAGGGGAGAGTTCCTTTCCCTGCATCCCTCTCTCTTTTCCTTAAGTTCTTCTTATTCTGTTCATCTCCCTCTCCTCTCTCTTCTCCTTAAGTTCTCTCTATGCTTCGTACCAAGGAAAGAGTTCCTTTCCCTACATCTCGTTCTCCCAGTTTCTCTCTCTCTCTCTCTCTCTCCTACAGTGGCAGCCAATAGGCTGGGGAAGAGGAAGAGGAGGGGGAGGGGGAGTAGGTAGCGAGTGCACGGAGGTTGGAGACGTGGTGGTGGGGGGTGGGGGATGCCAACGGTTGCCTAGCTACTGGCAACAAGCGCTGGGTCAGAGACTCCAATCACAGAGCTATTACGCCGAAAAACGGCGGATTTTTGAGAGGTTTTCACCAACTGAGTGTTCTCTTCTCCTCTTCTCCTCTTTCTTCCCCACAGATGCAGAGGGCAGGAGGAAATGAAGAGGGGGGAAGGAAAGAGTGTGTGTGTGTGTGTGTGTGTGTGTGTGTGCGTGCATCTCTTAATGTGCTTATGCAAGGGTGTGTGTGTGCACATTTGTCTCTCTGTGCACCTCTTGTGCGTGTGTGTGTGTGGGGGGGGGGGGTGTGCGTGTGTGTGTGTGTGTGTGTGAGTGTGTGTGTTTCTGTGTGTATGTGTTTCAGCCTGTTTCAGTGTGTGTGTTTGTGTGTGTACACTGGGTGTGTAACGTACGTACGTGTGTGTGTGTGTGTACGTACTGTGTGTGTGTGTGTGGAGTTGGGCTGTGCCACTGATTTGTATTCCTCATAATCACTCTGAGAGGAGGCTTAGCATGTTGACATGGTTGGAGCAGTTATCTGGGAGTTGGTACACGTCTGCTCAGGATCAGCCCTGAAGTCTAGACATGAAAATCTTCCCTCTCTTCTTCCCTGACCACATCACATGACAGGACACTTTCGCCACATCTCCAATACTCTTCATCTTTACGCTCCGGAGTCAATTCAATTCAATTCAATAAGCTGTATTGGCATGACCATTCATAAAGAAAGTGCTGCCAAAGCATACAATATATATATATATATATATATATATATATATATATATATATATATATATATATTATATTATATTATATTATATTATATTATATTATTTTGTTTTCTTTTATTTTATATATATATATATATATATATATATATATATATATATATAGTATTATATTATATTTTAGTATGTGTATATATTAACGTGTATCTTTGACGTGAACCAGGGGTGTTTGACTGCATTCATGCTGTCCACCGTAGGCCCGCTCACAGGTGTTTCTCCAAATGAGAGCATGAAGGCCTAACCCAGAAGACAAGGGGTGGTGTGGCTGTGGACTAATTCAATCTAAAAGCCACAAAACCAAAATGAGGATTCATGACTGACAATCGTGGCTATGTTCCAAATACATGCCCTACATCACACACACAGACACAGACACGCACACACACACACAGACCACACACACACACAAAAAACCACACACACACACACACACACCCCACACACACACACACACACACACACACACACACACACACAGTATGCTACCTGTTTTTGGGAAAGTGACCAAAGTAACTGCATGCTTGTTTTTAGTCTCCGAGGGACCCAAGCAGAAGTGGACTCGGTTCGCCCCGAATCTGACCCAAATCCATCAGCCGAATGCGCATCCTGTCCAAACACATACCCTAAATAACTAGCACGAGGGCACGCACAGTGTGCGGCCTATTCCAGTGGAAAGCTTTGCAGTGGGAGAGTGGCTGTTTGTTTGGAAGCCTCTGATATACCCTCACAGAAGCTGACTCTGTTAACAGGCCTAGGTCAGAGGTGTGTTCATATTCAGCATATGTTCACAAACGTTGTCAAACCGTGTTTTTTTTTTTTCATTTCTGTCGAATTCACTGTGGTCGTTTTTGAGCGCACATAAACAGGCTAGTGAGGTCATTGTCAGTGAACATATATAGATACTGGACCAAAGTTACAGTTTAAAATCGAACAAATTGAAATGTTTACACAAAAATGTTCAAATTTAGAAGTTCAAAACCTGCTTGCCTTAAAGGTTAGCTAAACGTTCATTTTCGGGATTCAACGCACCCCCGAGTATTGTGAGACACAGTAGCACATTTTTGACCAACAGGGAATAGCCTCTTCAATCGGATGGGTCATCAACGTAGGGCTTTGAGCAATGTCCAACTGAAGTAAATAATAGTAGCCCTTCTGTTTACATGCTATTTTTGTTGTGTATTTGTTTTGTGTTGTATGTTGTATGTTTAGGTGCTGCCTTTCTTGGCCAGGGCTCACTTGGAAAAGAGACCTCTGTCTCAATGTGCCTTCCCTGATTAAACTAAATAAAACAGCAAGAGGGCCGACTGCAGGGGCTACCTTCCTCTCCAAACTGCAGAGTGACACTGAGAACTGGGACATTTTTCAGGTTGCCCAACTAATTGGTCGAAATGCTCCAGATGGTTCCAAACTTGGCGTGTGAGTCGAAACGGAACTTGTCCACTCCGTTGGTCATTATGACGGCCCAAAGGCCCAAATCCAGGCCAAAGCTGGGCCACAGTCCACCCGAGGTCCACCCCACGCCTGTGTGGAATGGTGGAGTGTGAGAGGGCGGGAGAGGAAGTAGGGAAGAGGGAGGGAGTGAGACAGTATAAAAGAGAGTGAAGGAGAGGAGAGAGTGAGAGGAAGAGGAAAGGTGAGAGCGAGAGAGTGAGTGTGAGTGTGAGAGAGTGATTGAGAATGAGAGAGTGAGTGTGAGAGAGTGATAGTGTATAAGGAGAGAGAGTGAGTGTGAGTGTGAGAGAGTGATTGAGAATGAGAGAGTGAGTGTGAGAGAGTGATAGTGTATAAGGAGAGAGAGTGAGTGTGAGTGTGAGAGAGTGATTGAGAATGAGAGAGTGAGTGTGAGAGAGTGATAGTGTATAAGGAGAGAGAGTGAGTGTGAGTGTGAGAGAGTGATTGAGAATGAGAGAGTGAGTGTGAGAGAGTGATAGTGTATAAAGAGAGAGAGTGAGTGTGAGTGTGAGAGAGTGATTGAGAATGAGAGAGTGAGTGTGAGAGAGTGATAGTGTATAAGGAGAGAGAGTGAGTGTGAGTGTGAGAGAGTGATGAGAATGAGAGAGTGAGTGTGAGGAGTGATAGTGTATGGAAAGGAGAGAGAGTGAGTGTGAGTGTGAGAGAGTGATTGAATGAGAGAGTGAGTGAGTGTGAGAGTGATAGTGTATAAGGAGAGGGGTGAGTGTGAGAGGTGTGGAGTGGGGGATTGGTTGTGAGATGTGAGTGTGGAAGAGTGATTGAGAATATGAGAGGGTGTGAGAGAGTGATAGTGTATAGAGAGAGGTGGTGTGAGTGTGTGAGAGAGTGATTGAGAATGAGAGAGTGAGTGTGAGAGAGTGATAGTGTATAAAGAGAGAAGTGAGTGTGAGTGGTGAGAGTGATTGAGAATGAGAGAGTGAGTTGAGAGAGTGATAGTGTATAAGGAGAGAGGTGAGAGTCAGGGTTCCCACTCTAAGTCAAATGTACAATTCCATCACTTTTCTCTGACTTTCCTTGACAAAAAACCTGAATTTCCATGACTTACTATAATAGTACGGTACAATATACCGACCAAGGATTTCAGAGTATCCGCATAGCGTTGAAGAATATTTTACTTTTTTAGAATGGGAGATGAATAAATGGGCATTGAATAAACACAGTTGGGTTGCTACTCAAGCAAGCAGTAAAGCTAATAACCAGATATACACCAGTTCTGCGTAGAAATATATTTGTATTACACAAAATTCCCTGATATTCCATGCCCCAAAAATGATAAAATTCCCTGACTTTGCATGTCTGGAATAGACTTTCTAAAATTACATGATATTCCAGAAATTCCATGACCCGTGGGAACCCTGGAGAGTGAATGTGAAAGTGACAGTGTATAAGGAGAGAGAGAGTGTGTGAGAGAGAGAGAGAGTGTATAAGGAGAGAGAGAGAGAGTGATAGTGTATAAGGAGAGAGAGAGTGTGTGAGAGAGAGAGAGAGTGTATAAGGAGAGAGAGAGAGAGTGATAGTGTATAAGGAGAGAGAGAGAGTGATAGTGTATAAGGAGATAGAGAGAGAGAGAGAGTGTATAAGGAGAGAGAGAGAGAGTGCTAGTGTATAAGGGGAGATAGAGAGAGAGAGGGAGTGCTAGTGCTAGTGTATAAGGAGAGAGTGAGAGAGAGAGAGTGATTGTGTATAAGAAGAGAGAGAGAGTGATAGTGTATAAGGAGATAGAGAGAGAGAGAGAGTGTATAAGGAGAGAGAGAGAGAGTGCTAGTGTATAAGGGGAGATAGAGAGAGAGAGGGAGTGCTAGTGTATAAGGGGAGATAGAGAGAGAGAGGGAGTGCTAGTGTATAAGGAGAGAGTGAGAGAGAGAGTGATTGTGTATAAGAGAGAGAGTGATAGTGTATAAGGAGATAGAGAGAGAGAGAGAGAGTGTATAAGGAGAGAGAGAGTGCTAGTGTATAAAAGAGAGAGAGTGCTAGTGTATAAGGAGATAGAGAGAGAGAGTGAGT
>NW_027468674.1:12655970-12658470 GCF_046254945.1 Alosa pseudoharengus | reverse complement strand
GTTGTTAGTTATGTCCGCGGATACCAAGTCTAAAGATTGTCGAGCGTCACTACTCTAGAGATTTAATGACTGGACGCACCATTCTTTAACATATCCGTCTCACATATTGTCATTTATAATTGATCCTGTCTACCATTTGTCTGAACTGTTAACTATCATGCATCCTGTGCGCCAATCATCAGCTCCTGTTGATAGGGGTAATGACACTGAGCTGTCGCCCATGGTTCGATCCTGTAATATGGAGCCCTGGTGATTTCCGTGCTTTTACAGAAAGTTATAGCCATAACACTTAAAAATACTATGGCAACAGAATACAAAAGGCACCTGCTATACTTTAAGGCTTTTGAAAAGTAATAAGCAAACCAGTTTCTCATTGTGGTTTGTATGAGAAACATGTCTCACTATTCAATACCAATATGTGGATTAATGATTTATTGATAACAGTTCTTGGCACTGCTGTGGGACTCAATAAAGGGGGGTTGGTCTTAAATTGATCAGTTGCATATTCCTTAACGGTGTCAGATTGATGAAGAAGACAGCTGCTGCATAGTCTTTACTTATCGCAGAAGTGATTCAAGGCAAATTTCAGTCGTCTTCCGTGCCACTGCAGTGTCGATAAACGAGGAGTGGCCGCCGCGGCGGCTCAGCCAATGAGCAAGCGGAGCCGCGCCTGGCAACACTTACCACGACACCCTGGCAAGAGCGGTCAGAAATGAAGTCAATACGAGATCGAGATCAATGGACCTTATTTTTAAAAGGGGAGAAAACAAGGCGCGGAGGGGCCAACAGCTGCATTACGGTTATGAGAGAGAGGGCCTCTCATTAGTCAGGCCCACCTGGACACGGGAGCCAGCCCTTGGATTGGACACACTCCTAATAGGTGTGCAGTGCATCAAACTAGTCAAAACTAGGTTCAAGCGCCTCAAAAATATCCCCTCCGTCCTTACAAAGCGACTGGACTGAGGCCTAGAGAAATGATTCGTGATTCTCAAAGGTAGCCTATATGAACCACGCTGGTGTGCGGGGTTTTGATCCACTGTTGGTGGTGGTGGCTGGAAATGGAAGAAGTGGGTTTTTTTTGTATAATTTTTGGCCTTCTATGCCTTTAATCGATAGGACAGTAGAGAATGACAGGAAGCGAGTGGGATAGAGAGTTGGGATGGGATCCGGAAAGAACCACGGGGCGGGAATCGAACCCGGGTCGCCGGCGTACGGTGCAGGTGTCCCAGCCAGCTGCGCCACGGCTGGGGCCAGAAATTCTGTTTCACGGAGATCAAAGGGGACGTCTCCATGCGCCAGTTGCCGTGCCCGTGCCACCCCATGGCACCCCATGCATCAGTAATCTGCCCATAGAAAAGCAGAAAGAATGCTGTGACTAGATAAGTAGCAAAATATGCCATCAAAATTCAAAGCTATCTCATCCTCAAATGTCTTCACTGAAGCTTACAATTGCTTTTAAATAGGCCACACGCGGCACATTGTTTTTTTTTAAACAGGCCACATGCTGTACAGCTTTTTTTAAATAGCATACATGCCAAGTTGTCAACATTAGAGCGGCCAATAACTGACCGGGCCTGAACAGATCCTGTCCAGACTCGTATTGGGTTCGTTTTGGAGTCGTATTGGAGTCATATTGGAGTCGTATTGGAGTCGTTTTGGAGTCATATTGGAGTTGTTTTGGAGTCGTATTGGAGTCGTATTGGAGTCGCTGCCCACTGCAGCCAGATCATGAGTGAGCGACGGGACTGAGAGAAAGGGCGGGAGAAAGGGGCTGTCATCTCACAGAGATATAACTCGTCGGACACGCCACCTCTTGTATGAGGCTTACTGTTCAAGCATGACGACTGGCAACACGATTGCTCGAGCTCCGGGCGCATCATCCTCCATGGACATACATGCGTGTGCACACACAGCCTCTCCCCCGCTCCCTCTCTTAATCATGTATCTCTCCATGTCTCTCATCTCTCTCTCTCTCTCTCTCTCTCTCTCTGTCTCTGTCTCTCTCTCTCTCTGTCTCTCTCCCTCTCTCTCTCAGAAGCTGTCTCTCATCACTGCTCTCTTTCCCTCTCGCCCTTTCTTCTTCACTCACACACACGCACAGTGACTTTTTCATGACACTAATTTGTCCCCCTTGTGTCATGGAGTCTGTCGTCTGTCACTCAGCGTTGTAATGGTGATGATTCAAGTGAATGGACTCATATCGACTAATGTGTCTTTGTTGGCGGGGTGGGGGTCCTTCAAACACACACACACACACACACACACACACACAGCAGGAGTCAGTAGTGGTGATGCAAAGAAACAAAGCATTTTTGGGTGAATGTTCTTCTGTGCATTGAGTTCCATCCTCATATCGGGAATCAATAAAGGAGAACAGCAACAGCCTGTTAAGAAAGCACAGAGGTATCTCCCCTCCTTGTAGAGCTGTCAAAATGTATTATAGCATATCATGGTGTTTTAATAATACACTGTTGTTGAAATGTTAGCTTTAAAAGAAGAG
>NW_027468674.1:12640970-12650970 GCF_046254945.1 Alosa pseudoharengus | reverse complement strand
TCTAAAGCAGTGGTTCTTAAACTAGGTGTCGGGACCCCCAGTGGGGTCGCCAAAAATATGGGAGGGGTCGCAAAATGAGTTTGCTAAACATTTTTAGACAAATATGTTTAACAACTGGGATATTCCTTATAGCCTTATATGTAGGCATACAAGTCACAGTGTTTCCATAATGTTCCTCCCAAAGTGGATGCTCTGTTTATACAAATCTCTACCTGCACCTCTTGCAATGATTAGCTCGAAGATGCTCTGTGTGAGGTTACCAGTGACAGAACACAATGCAACCTTCTTTTGCCACAGGAGTACCAGTTATACATTGAATGACTGCTAATTATCCACAGTGTTGGGGAGTAACGGAATACATGTACCTGCGTTACGTATTCAGAATACAAATTATGAGTAACTGTATTCCGATACAG
Organism: Alosa pseudoharengus; assembly: GCF_046254945.1. Lineage (NCBI taxonomy): Eukaryota > Metazoa > Chordata > Actinopteri > Clupeiformes > Clupeidae > Alosa > Alosa pseudoharengus. The sequence continues at coordinate 12,650,554 of NW_027468674.1, read as the reverse complement.
TTACAAGTTAAATAGTTGGTATTTAGAATACAGTTACATTGTTGAAATCAATGGATTACATGATGATACTTCTCTGTTTCATAAGTTTGTTCACTCTCTAAATAAATTAAGGCAACTCCATTTCCCAGAAGCTCCTGAAAGCAATCTATGATGAAATTGTTTACATGTTTAAATCCAAGCCCCGCCGTCTTTCACTAGCCTCAAAACGCAGCCAGTGCGCATTATGGACACGTCATCGGAGACCCTGAAATGACTGTTTGCACAGCAAATTAGGAGTAAAGTAAGTGGAGGTAACTCCTGTTCCTCACTGATCGTGGTTCCTGATGTCTGTTCAAAGGATATTTTCCCAAGTATTAATAGCTCAGGCTACTTCGGCCAATCGGTTACACAGTTTGCTAAGCAAACCATAGTTCACGTGTTGATTTAGACCTACAATAAAACCAATCTCTAAAATAGGCAGTGCACTGCATTCTAAGTTTTTTATTCTAAATTAAAATAGCTTAATGGATTATTATTTTTTCTAATTAGATCTACATTTACGTTTTAAAATGAATTATATGGTGCAGCATCTGAAGAATTATTCTTGCGAGTAGGCCTAGCATATTTTAACGTGCGGTTTTTGATTGTCATTACGCGATCACGTTCATTTTGAGAGCACTTGTAGCCCATAGTGTTTACATTTACAGGTCATTTGCGTTCCACCTGTCATATGCGCCCCTCACTTACTGGGTTGATGCCACCGAAAAATCTCACAGGCACACCTTAATTATAATTTCTGGCTACGCCCTTAAAGTAGCCTATTTATTTTGTTTGTTTTAATTAGCCTAGTCCCCTGCTGTAGTTTTAGTGGTCACCTTGCTATTTTAAAGTTGTATCAGGTAGCTTAGTCAGAGATTTTCTAATGAGGAGACACAGCACTCAAAAAATACTCCATAGAAATGCATGGGGCTAGTTTGTCACGCCAATATGGCCGTTGTCTACACATATCCCACCCCTTCCTTGGCAAAACGTCGACATGTGAATACATTGAGCCAATCATGTGGTGTGATGTGAATACATTGAGCCAATCATATGGTTTGTTGTGAAGACATCGTGCCAATCATGTGTTGTGATCTCGCCGCTGGAGCAAGATTGGTGTCGTGAAGCCTTGGCACGCGCAGTTCGACCCAAAGACTGTGCCCGATGAGTGCCCAAAAAACGTTGGTATATGGCCGCCCAGTGGAGGGACTTGCTTAAAAGGACTTTGGCTTAGTTGACTTTACATTCTCCTATGTGGGCCTAACACTTCAGCCATTTGGAACAGAAGAACGCACCAGAATAGGCCTGTTTAGTAGGCCTAAGCAGGATTTGATGGCCGCATTCCTACACTTATAAAATGCAATTCAATGCGAAAGTAATCTAAGTATTCAGAATACGTTACTCAGATTGAGTAACGTAACGGAATACGTTACAGATTCCATTTTTGGGCATGTGTTCTGTTTTCTGTAACGGAATACGTTTTGAAAGTAACCCTCCCAACACTGATTATCCATTGGAAAATAATTAATCAGATTGTTAAAGCTGCAGTTGGCAAGATTTTTTATATTCACTGAAACCGACACTATGCTCCGACAGAACAACATAAATCAGCCGGTTTTAGAAGAAAAAAAACTACTTCTGCCTGTTATTTGTTTTGCAAAAATCCACAGCTCCTGGTTCTTCTGGTCCAATAAGAGCAGGACTGTGGGATCTGACTGTCAATTACAGTCTGGTGAAGTCTGGTGCGCACTGACGAGCACAAACTCAATGAGAGGGTGCTCGGTGGTAGTGGGGGAGGGCCATAAGGGTTGTAAACATTCAAAATTTTGGCTAAGTCCCCTCAATCTGTCAGACTTGCCAACTGCAGCTTTAAAGGCTGCTATTGACAGTACCGTTGGTGTTGACATAGCCTAGCTATGAGAGAACACATATAGTTTTTGCTGGTTGGAGGGAAGGGGGTCGTGTGACTTGACCAATGTTTTTTAGGAGGGTCGCCAGACAAAAAGTTTAAGAACCACTGCTCTAAAGTATAGTCAAGTCACAAAGTCAACAAAGATGCTCCTTTAAACACTGAGAAGCAGGCATCCTAACAATCCTGAAAATCGCAAAGACGCTTTGCAACACTAAAATACAATCATCACAACGAGTCTCAAAGTCAACAAAGATGCTCAACGATGTAGTCATCATAACGAGCCTGAAAGTTGAGATGCTCGAATTTACTGTTTCATACACTGAGAAGCAGACATCACAATAAGCCTGAACATCCTGATATACTGATAACATCCTCATAAGCCATGGAAAACCATGCTCAATTAAAGTGACCTTTTAGTGACCATTGAATTGTGTTACAGTAAACTACCACATGAAACACAGAAAGAATCAAGACGTGAATAGTAGCAAATAGGAAAAGTAGGAAATAGTCTTCACTGCCATGTTGGTTATATTTATTTATGAATCTGACATTTCATCCAAAGTGAGTTACAGTTGTGGAACAATATTATAGAGTAACGAGAATAAAAGTACTGTAATTAGTCTAACAACAGAGCTGTAGAGAATTAGCCTGACTCTCGCCAGATGAATCAATCTCATCCATCTGGGATCAATCCATTGGAGTGGTGCTTCAGAAGGCTGGGCCTAATCAAAAAATGCTTGCATATGATTAGATAAGCCACTTGTCCGTCATCTATTGACGTGCTACTTCAACCACTCACATCGAAGCCAACCCATGATGCTGAGAACAGTCTCACAGTCGCTTCTACGCTACGTCACATCTATGAAACTCCCGCCCTGCGACCTGATTGGCTCTACCATACAATCTGGTGCCGAAATCACTCTCAACGGAACCGATCCCAGATGGATGTGAGTGGAGCTAGGCGGAGCTAGGCGGAACAAAATTCATCTGCCGAGAGTCAGGTTAGTAGAGAATGCCATGGCCTTGGAAATCCCCCTTCACCTTCCCGTTCATTTGCACTCACTCACTTATCCCTGTTCAAAAATGAAGCGCAGTGGCAATGAAAGTTGCATTTAGAGTGACTCCAGGTGCAGCAGCCAATGAGGCTGCATGCAGCTAGGGGCTCAATAGCGGATATGTAAGAACCTTTTCAAGCGGAACTAGAACCAACGCTGCGCTGTCACACACATAGCTGGACCATGTAAGTGTCTGGGTGCTTGTGTGTGTGTGTGTGTGTGTGTGTGTTTGTGGCAGCATGAACACTAAAGAGGTTGTGTGTGTGGTAGTATGTATTTGTTCGAGCGAGTGTGTGTATTGTGTGATATGTGTCTGTGTTTGTTTTGTTTGAGTATTTAAAACTATGTGTATTTCTGTACATTGTGTGTGTGTGTGTGTGTGTGTGTGTGTGTGTGTGTGTGTGTGTGTGTGTGTGTGTGTGTGTGTGTGTGTGTGTGTATATCATTTGTGTCTTGCATGTGCATGTGATTTGTCTCTGTCTCTGCTTATGTACAGTATGTGGCAGAACAAGAGAGGGCACAACTGGGGATATGTGTATGACGTGTGTGTGTGTGTATGTGTATGACAGAAGCTAAACAACCGCCCAGTGACACAGCCACAGAGCCAGGGGCTCCACGACCAGAGGGGGAGAGTCTCATCACCCGTGGCTGAAGAGGGAGCTCTGTGGCGGGGAAGGGCCACGGCTATGAGCCCCTCATCACACACAGATGCTTATGGAGAGTGACTGCTCCGAGTCCTCCGGAACGCCCACGCCTGCTCTGCAGCGACATCCCCCCGTCGTGCACACACACACACACACACACACACACACACACACACACACACACACATATACTCACATGCTGAGAACATAAACACATAAACACACAAACACACAAACACACACACACACACACACACACACACACAGAAAAAACAAAAACAAATAGATAAACAGAAATAAACACACATATTCACAGACAGAGAGACACATACAAAGACACACATAATGAGAGATAAAGAGAGAGGGAGAGAGAGAGAGAGAGGAGAGACACAGAGAGAGAGAGAGAGAGAGAAACAAGCATACAGTAGAGAGCAGTGGGGCATTGCATTGCACTGTATTGCACACACACAGAGGACCACACACAGCCTATGGGCAGAGTACATTCTGACTGGCATCACTTGGAGATCACACAGTCACACATGCCTTATCATATATTCATATCTTCTCCTTCCAACATTGCTCTTGTGTGTCCTATTTGTGTCACTTTCTTTCTCTCGCTTTCTCTCTCTCTCTCACACACACACACACATTCCTCACAATACATCATCACAGAGCTGCACACAAACACACACAAACACACACTCTCACACACACACACACACACACACAGAAGCGTTTCTTGCGCTCAGAGAAGCGCTTCTTGCGCTTAGCTGGCTTCGGTGTGTGTGACGTCACACTCACTCACACACACACACCTCAAATGCACCAAGTCCCAGCTTTAGTCACTATAGTGCTGTCAAACGATTAAAATTTTTAATCACGATTAATCGCTGAATTCCTATAGTTAATCACAATTAATCACATATTTTATCGCATGATTAAAATTCTATTATTTTGCATTTCTGAACTTTCCAGGAGTCCATGTTAACAATATAAAGCAATTATTGTGTATCTTGATTAGGATTCAAATGAAAGCAAAGCAAGTTACTTCATTAACTTAACTTTAAGACGTAGGTCTATTTGATTATTTCAAATCAAATTTCAAAAGATGTGCAGCAGACCTGAGGCAACACAATATATTCTTCAGAAATATAGCTAATAAAGGGCATAACAAACATAAAATACTATATTCATTATCTCTGAGTTCAGTTGAAAATAAGGAACTTTTCGACATGAGTGCACTGCCAAGGCCTACAGTCTATGGTGCACTGTCACACACACACACACACAATTTTTTAACATGCAAACAATGGATGAACAATGGATTTTATGGAGCGGCGTCGACCAAATATAACTGAATCGTGATTTACACGGCGGCAAAGTGCGATGCTGGTGTGCAGAGTTGTACTGAAAAGAATGGAATCTAATGTACAGTAAATGAATGTCGAAAGCAGAGTGCATTGCACTCATGTCGGCATCGGTGTCCACAGCAATTTAAAACACCATTCAGCTGACCGGGAGTTCAGAACTGCGTTGGTGTTTATTGTACGAATCTACTCTTTGGCCGGCACATAAGCCCAAACAAGTGTGTGCAGCAAGCTTTTACGTAGCCTACTAAAGGCGCATCATCATAAAGATAGGCTACATTTAATCTGCATCACGCCCCATTTTAGCGGAAAACAAGTTAACGTATATATCATTGATTCTAATGGGAAAGACAGATCACACCTTGACGTTACATTTAGTTATTAATTTACAGGCCATTCAATAATTTTACTAACACTATAAAGAATTATGTGTATGTAACTTACTCATGTCGAAACGATGTAGGCTTATTAGACATTCTCTGGCTACATTACAACCCATTCAGCACGTATACTAGCTACACTTACCATATCCCATGTAAAACGGTTAGCTTGCTAGCTAGCTAACTGTGGAACTTCAGTATAACAGGCATAGCCAATTATCTCACCTAGTTGTAGGAAAAAGGCTACGTTCATATTAGAAGTGATAATGAATGTGTGAATTATGTTTAGTTGATGTTATGACATGTATAGTTAAGCTTGCCGAACTTAGTTAGGCCTATAGTCAGCCACGGGCAGTTTGACTGTGCCTACACAGTCAAATTCTTGAATTTCCCCTGGGGATCGCTTGAATTTCCCCTTGGGATCAATAAGGTATCTATCTATCTATCTATCTGCCTACATTCGTGACACTCCTGTTAGTAGCCTAGGCTAAACTGGAAAGAGCAAAAAATAGGAACATAATGGTCACATTAATCCCATAAACACACAGATAACTTACACCAACCTTTTGTGCCTTTTATTCACATTTGTTTCAAGATTTAGTAAGTATAACCAATTTTCGCTCCCCACTTCTATGCAGCATAGGTTTTTATTATCCAAACAGCTGCCTTTCCCCTAAAAGGCGGCGTGTACATGCAGCACGGTCTAGCTAGATCCAGTGTGGTGTTGTAGTTGTTCTAACGTTACTAGTTGTTGCAACAGCTTGTGAAAAAACTACAAAGTTTGTTACACCAAAAAAAAACGTTAATCTCGCGATAAAAAATTGCCGTTAAAATAGGTTTATGTTAACGCCGTTAATAACGCGTTTAACTGACAGCACTACTCAAGCTAACACACAGCACACCGGGGACTGCAGCAGCCGGCCCAGATTGGGCTCAAATCCAGTGAACAGTCACTAACCAACAGTCTTGATGTAATAAAGTCAGTAACTAACTAACAGTCTTGATGTAATAAAGTCAGTAACTAGTCAGTAGGCTAACTAACAGTCTTGATGTAATAAAGTCAGTAACAGTCTTGATGTAATAAAGTCAGTAACTAGTCAGTAACTAACGGTCTTTATATAATAAAGTTAGTAAGTCAGTAACTAAAGGTCTTGATATAATGAGGTCAGTAACTAGTCAGTAACTAACAGTCTTGATATAGTAAAGTCAGTAAGTCAGTAACTAACGGTCTTGATATAATGGAGTCAGTATCTAGTCAGGAACTAACGGTAACAAGTTGCAAAGTGTGCAAGTGTACAAGTGGAGTAGTGCAAGTGGAGTAGTGCAAGGCAGCCATTGTGGGTCCAAAGTCCAGGATGTTATGTAGCTGAGGGTGGAGGGGGGAGAGAGTTCAGCATCCTAACAGCCTGGTGTATGAAGCTGTTGGTGAGTCTGGTGGTGCGGGAGCGCAGGCTTCTGTACCTCTTCCCAGAGGTGTGATGGTGTCTATATAGGTGTATCTGAGAGAGAGGGGGGGAGGGGGCAGAAGGAGAGGGAGGGAGAGTGAGAGTGGGAAAACTGAGTAGGCACACACAAATGACTGGAAGGGATGAAGCCTGTGAAAATGCACCACACAAATCGAGTAGCAATGAGATATAAGTGATTTGCCTACATTGCCACAGACACTCCCCTTCCCTCTCCTCTCCTGAACTGTCCTGTGGTGCACTGTCCTCTCCTCTGCTGAACTGTAGGGATGCAACTATTTTGAAATTCTGGGCCAATATTGATATCGATGTACTGATATCAGTTTACAAGGCCGATATCAGCCAACACAGATGTTGGACCGATATCACCCTTACTAAATTGTCCTGTGATCCACTACCCTCTCCCCCCTCTCCTGAACAGTCCTGTGGTCCTTTGTCCTCTCCTCACCTCTCCTGTCCTGTGGTCCACAGTCCTCTACTCCCCTGAACTGTCCTGTAGTGTCCTATCCTTTCCTGAACTGTCCTGTAGTGTCCTATCCTTTCTTGAGCTGTCCTGTAGTCCCCTCTCCTCTCCTGAACTGTAGTCCACTGTCCTCTCTTGTCCTCTCTCTCCTCTCCTGCTGTTCTGCTGGGGAGCTTCAAGGACACCGGCTCCTCAGGGAGGCTGTGGGAGGATGGGGGAGATGATAGACTGCTGCTGCTGCTGCTGCTGCTGCTGCTGGTGGTGCCGCTGGTGGTGCAGAGCCAACGCTGGGTTTAATTAGGCACACCAGCCAGGAGACTGTGCCACCACCACACAATGATGAGAGGCACGGGCAAGTCACCCTGCGTCAAAGCTGGAGTGTGTGTGTGTGAGTGTATGTGTGTGTGTGTGAGTGTGTGTGTGTGAGAGTGTGTGTGTGTGTATATGTGAGTGTGTATGTGTGTGTGAGTGTGTGTGTGGAGAGGGGATCGTGTTGGACATATCCCTAGTGATTGGATTCTATATCATCTGTCCAGCAGGACCCGCCCCCCCCCCCCCCCTCCATGCGTGTTTATGTGTGTGTGTGTATGTGTATGAGAGAGAGGGAGAGAGAGAAAGAGAGAGAAATCAACAGGCAGGAGAAAGAGAGAGAGAGAGAGAACAACAGGCAGGAGAAAGAGAGAGTAAGAGAGACATAGAGAGAGAGAGAGAGAGAGAGAGAGAGAGAGAGAAATATCACCAAACCCAGGTCAGTAAATCTGTGTATTCACTGCTGCAGTATTACAGAGCCATTTACATTTATTTATTTATTTATTTATTTAGCTTTTATCCAAAGCACAAGCTGAGGCTCATTACTCTGAGACTGTGCATACTGATGACATTTTCATATACATTAATATACATTCTTATATTCCACGGTTCTGAAGGTCACTGGAGATGGTTTCACCTGTCAAGCTCTTAGGGAGGATGCACCTTTACATGTTCTTTATGGGTTATGAATAATAGCTTTTGTTCTACCAAGAACCCGTTCTTCTTTGTGAACACTTTAATTGAAAATATGTGAAAGAAAAAATGTGTTTGATTGAGTTAACTGTAGTGAAGGAAATAGCTAGATAACCTCTCATTGTAAGGTTCCTAATATGAGTTCCTCAATTAGTGAAAATTCCTGTCTGTCGGTGTTGATGAATGAATTCAAATAAGAGTCAAGTTCCTAACAATAGCAGCTCTTCAGTGAGAGAATGACAGCTCCAAAGCAAGAGAACAAGAACCATTCATTTGTGGTTGAATTCATCTGTGCCATTATACAAGTAAAGTCCCGAACAACAGTTCCTCTTTAAGGACAGTTTCTCAACAATAACAAAAACTCAAGAGAACAAAAATGAATCATCTGATTGTCAGTGGCAAAGATTGCATTCAAACACAAGTCAAATACCAAACAAAAGTTCCTCTTAAGGGAGAGTTCCTCAACAAAAAAACAAAGGAGGAGAAGAGAAGAACCATTCATCTCTCAGTGGCAATAACAGAAGACAAACACAATGAAGTAAAGTCCCCCAATGGCTCCTCTTCTGCAGCAGTTCCTCGACAGCAGAAAAGGCGGAAGCTTCCAGACTCGTTTTTCCGTGTGTTTGGCGGCGATGGAGAGTAAACACAGGAGCTGGTTGGACCCTGGCCTGGTTAGCAAGCCCGTATGTGTGTGTGTGTGTGCGTGCGTGCGAGCGTGTGTGACTGGTTGTCCGCGTGTTTGGCGCAGATGGAGAGTAAACACAGGAGCAGGTGGGATGAGAGCAGGCCAAGGTGCAACGACAGGCCCCTCGCTCGCAGCTACGGCTCCCACTTCGACTGCTCCGAGGGACCCTGGCCTGGTTAGCAAGCCCGCCCAGTCAAGTGCTTAGCGGTAAGTAAGACTCCAGGCGTCCATGCCCTTGAATAAAGTATGTGTGTGTGTGCGTGTGTGTGTGTGTGTGTATGTGTGTGGGAGGGGTAGTGAGTTTTGGTCCACAGTGTCTTCCTCTGAGAGGAACCTGGAATAAAGTGTGTGTGTGTTTGAGTGGAACCTGGAAGCTAGGGTACTCGTGCAATGTGGGTCATCATCTCCAGCCTCTACTGACGTGGTTTGTGGCCATGCCCACTTCCTGCTGTGTGGCGTTGGCCAATAGGATGGCGGCATGGTTCTCTCCTCGGTGAGTCCTTCGCTCGTGCCCCACGGAGGGATGATGGACGAGCCAGGGGGGCTGGGGAACGCTCTCTCTCTCCTTCCTCTCTCCCTTTCTCTTCTCTCTCTC
>NW_027468674.1:12573470-12635970 GCF_046254945.1 Alosa pseudoharengus | reverse complement strand
TCTGTCTCTCTGTCTCTTCCCCCCTCCAGGTGAGATCCCTGAGCACTCCGCCTAGATTAGGAATCGTGTTACAAAAGGGCACAACCCTGTGGAGGTTTGGAGGCGTGTGTGTGTGTGTGTGTGTGTGTGTGTTTGTCACAGATGAGGAAACAATGGGTCGCGAGCAGCTGACAATTTCCTGCGGCTTCGCAGAGGTGTCTCATTTAATCAACACCCCCCCCCCCTTCCAGACAGAGGAAGAGAGAGAGGGATAGAGAAAAAGAGGAAAGAGAGAATCCTCTCACACTCGCAAGTACAAATGCTCTTGGGCCCTGACAGTGCACAAAACAGTAAAAAAAGAGATGCCAGCCCCATCCACACACACACACTGTCTCTCTCAAACACACACTCACAGACACACAGTCTCTCTCAAACACACATACACTCTCAAACACACATAGCCTACACTCACACACACACTGCTCTCTCAAACTCACACTCACAGACACACAGTCTCTCTCAAACACACATACACACACTGTCTCTCTCAAACACACATCCACACACACAAACACATACACTCACACACACACATCTCAAACACACATGCACTCACACATACACACACTGTCTCTCTCAAACACACATCCACACACACAAACACATACACTCACACACACACAGTCTCTTTCAAACACACATACACTGACACACAGTCTCTCTCAAACACACATACACTCTCAAACACACATAGCCTACACTCACACACACACTGCTCTCTCAAACACACACACAGCTCAGTTGAAATGTCTTAATGTGACAGGGCTGCCAGAATTGAGACAGCAAACTAGGAGCCACTCTATATCACCAAGCCTACTCCAACATTAAAATAACATTCAAATAACGTCAATTGTGTCCTGAGCCAATCTACTGTATATCTCTATACATGCAAATGTGATGGCCCTGATGGTCCAATAGGATGTCTGTGTACGTGCTTAACCATCCTACAATGACTTGATACACAGAAGGCATTTTTTCTTTTTTATAGATATATAGCAGTGTGAATACAGGACTCCACATCTCATAAACAGGTCTAAGGGGGTACTTATACTGGGCATGGTTCACTTGTACCGTGCCGGAGTAAGGGTTCTCTCCCGTTCTTGGGCCGCACTCACACTGCATACTATCAAACTGTACCCAGGCACGGTTGAGCTGCTGTGCTCTAGAATCTTTGCATAGGCGCGATCATAATGCCCAACTGTACCGTGCCCGAGTCCACCTCCTCAAGCGGACCCGGGCACGGATAAGCGTACCTTGCCCAGCGATCACACTGGTCAAACGAACCAGACTTTAGGGGTCAAACGTACTCGGGTACGGTACGGATGGCATAGTGTGAGTACGCCCTAAGTTAGTCTATTGGGTGAGCGGGGAAGGAGTAGGCTACTATTCTTCAAAACAGAATCCAGATTTTAGCGATCAGAAATTAGTAGGCCTATGTTGTGCTGTGTAACCTGCTTGTAAGGCTGAATCAGAAATATATATATATATATATATATATATAAAAAAGTATTTGCTGTTGTGGCAACATTGGTGTATATTGGAAAACAGCTCCAAATCCCAGTCAGAGGAGGGCCTTGGAAATAAACCGTCTAGGCTCGGGCGATAAACCACATTATGTAACGGTCGTGGAACACTAAGGCCGAGGCGGACCCGAGCTATCTGAGGTGAATTGGAGAGAGAGGGGATTACACGCCAGCGATCCGACTGACCCGGCCTGGCCTCGTCTCGTCTGCCAGATGCGGTTAACCTCAGCAGCAACAGGGCGCTCTCATTCCGTCACGCACCTAAAACCATCTCTAAACAGCACTTGTTTTCTGCTTCGCAAACTCAAACCGCTTTCCATTTCTGCGTTGCGTGACTCAATTGATCTCCATAAAAAAAAAAGCAACCCAGATTTGGTGTGGGTCTGTGTGGACATTTTGCAAATCGCCAAAGCAAGATGTTTTACCGAGAACTGGAGAATCAAGGCTATTTTCATGTTTTGACTTTTTTCAAGGATTGGATCTTAATTGGATGCTTTATCTGGGTAAACATGTAGATTTGCAGGCCCATTATGTGTAATAACGTTAGTCAGGAAATAAGCTTCCTGTTTAACATTTGTAATTAGTAGGAGATTGAGCATGTATATTCTACTCTCTTCACTGGTATTGGGATTTCCCTGTGACTGGATGATGCTCAACTTTATAGGTCAGACATGGATTTGAACCTGCAGGCCTATGAGTGGGCCCAAATTGTGACACAACATCCGGTTTTCAGCCTCTAGCCTACATTATTGTGATTTGGAAAAGGTGCAGGAGCCAATTGGTAAATATAGGTTTGTTTATTTCATTTATTTACGTTGTTTGTTTGCAACCCAGGAGGGGCAGGGACAACACAGCGTGGAGTAAAACAAAAACATAATTGTGAGGCTACATTCAAAAACAACAGAATGGGATGGGTTGAGAGTAGATTGTAAACAACTCAACTGAGATTAATAATAAGGTTATGGAAACAACACACCCACACAAGGAAGGAAAAAAAATAACAAAGAAAAGTGTTTAGAAAAAGAAATATAGAATTATATCAATCAAAAAAAAAAAATACAATTTCAGTCATCAGGTTAATCCCTCATTTCAATTTCCGAAATTCACAAGGATTTGCATCTTCTCCCTCACACACACACACCACACACACAGACAATTCCCGTCGACTCAGGATTTTAGCATTATTGTGTGCTACAGTAGAGGGCATAAGGGTATGTTCCCCTGCATCACTGACACCACACATTATGAAACAAACCACACGGGCTGGGGCATTGTGTTTAAAATGTGATTTCGTTTTAATTCTGTACATGTAAATAAATGTCAATGACAAAGGTATTTCAGTGTCTGAATCGTTTATCTGGTCACAATTCTTCTGCGTTCTCTTAAATCCTTTCACCCCCCCTCCTCCCAAAAGTAGAAATCAATAGCTGTAAATACTGCACTCTTACTCCCATCCAACATCCACAACCCACCCCTTACCCCGCCAACATTGCACCATACCATCACCATCTTCATCATCATCGCCATGCGTATCACAAGAGAACGTCTTGATTCTAATTGATGAGAGGCCAAAGAGAAGCACCCTACAGAATCACAAATCTTCAAACCAAATTTTTGTTTGTTTGTTTTTTTTTTAAAAGAGGGAAAAAAGAAAAAGAAAGACAAAATAGATTAAGTCAGCGATACAAAAGATCAGGACGTTTGAAGCAAAGATCTGCGGAAGGGATGGGAATAGGATCGCAAACTAAAATAAAATGTAAATTAAAAGGAAGGTTAACAGCCATTAGGGTATTAGTTTGGTGGGAGAGAGTAGGGCTGGGGAGGGGGGGTGGTTGACTGATCCAAGCACACCCCTCTTCTGAACTAGAAATCCCAGCAGGCCAAACGGCCCTCATTATATTGTTCATATACAAACTACAATTCCCAGGGTTCATTTAAGAGGCTCACATCTCTAAGTCTTCCTCCTACTCTTCCTCTGGGGCCTTCATCTCAAACCTAATCGCTTCTCCTCAAAATGGAGAATCCAACATAATTTATCAGAACACAAGCAAGTGTGTGTGTTTGGGCACACACTAAAATGTGTATTACTATCTTTCCCGTTAGACTCCCTGGAGGAGAGAGGAGAGGGGCCACCTCTGTTGATATTACGGTAAAATTCAAGATTAATAAGTATAGTAATTACAATATCTGTATACAGCTCCCCTGTTAAGCCCTCCTCTAGTAGGAAAATGCATAGACTGTTTAAATGTGTGTGATATTCTGTGTAGTTGTGTCCTCCTGTAGATCGCTTCATGAAAACCAGACATGTTTGCTTTTGTTTTGTTGTTTTTTTTAACAGGGGATAGATTACATGGACAAATGAAAAAAAGGAAAAATATTATTCTGGTTCCCATATTGCCTTTTAGTCACATTTTGATTTCCACACATTTTTTAAAAACATTTAGACTGTTACAGTGGACGATAACAAACAAACAAACAAAGAACACACACACACACACACACACAAAAGAAAGACAATGACAAGAAAGGAATAATAATTATAAAAAAAAGTGTGGGCTTGAAACAACAAACCAGGAGAAAGGAAAAAAACGAGTGAATAAGGCCATACGCTGAGAACGACAGAATAAGGACGAAACAGAGAAAAGAAAGGAGAAACAGAAAGAAAGTGGAGAAGGGAATCCTCTGGACGACGGGGGTGGAGAAAACAAATAAACAAACAAAATAAATAAAAGCAAGATGAACCTGTTCCCATCTTTCTCTCTCTCTCTCGACCATGTCCATCTGCTTAGGTGTAGCATTTGGTTTGGATTGGGAGGTCTTCGGACTTTTGGTTGAGGAGCGTCTGTGTGAACTTCTTGTTTGTTCTCCTTTGTTTGTTTACTTGTTTGTTTATTTGTCATTTTCGCCCCCGACAACCAGAGGTTCAGTGCTAGTGTTACTCACAGAACACCCGATACAATCAACATCAATGATTACGAAGCTTTCAAATCACCCTTCTACTTCCAATTAATCTAACATCTGTCTCTCTCTTTCACACACACACACACAGACAGACAGACACAGACATGCACACACACACACCACTTATATTTCCTTTAACTATGCTGACTGACATGTTGCTGTGTAGTTGAACTTCATATTGAGACCAAGAGGGGGAATCCTGCATCATCTGCTGTAGTAAAGGACTCATCTATCCATCCATGCAATTTATTCAAATCAACAAACCCATTAATAAACAAGCAGTCCACGCATACATACATTCAGGACACACACACACTCGCAAGCACACACACTCTCGCAAGCACACACACACACACACACACACACACACACACACACACACACACACACACCTCCCCAAAGGATCAAAGAATATGAAGTGCCTGGCCCAAAGCGAGAGTTAGAAACTAAAACCCAACAGAGACGGGTATCTGAGTCTGTCGGAGCCACTTCGTTCCCCCAGTCCACCTAAGTCCAGGAGCTCTGGATCATCACCTTCCAGGCGCCAGTGTTCAGAGGGAGCCAGACTGTGGAGGTGTGCGGAGGATGATGATGATGATGATGATGATTAGAAGAGGAGGAGGAGGGAGAAGTTTAGTTTTATTATTTCAAAATAAAAAGATAAAGCGCGTCTCGGATAAAAGAGTATGAGGGTGGGGGGTCTGGAGGGAAAGGAGTGGGTTGGGGGGGGGGGGGTGATGAGGGGAGGGGACGTAGGCAGGAAGTGGAAGGGGAGGGGTCTGAGGAGATGGGGGCGGTCCTAGCTGAGCAGCTGCCGAATCTCCTTGTGCATGTGACAGAGGAAGTCTACGTAGGAGGCGCCGCCGCTGCTGTTCTTGTCCTCCACCAGGAAGTGCTTGAAGATGAGCTCAAGCTTGTCGTCTTGCTTCACCACGATCAGCTGCGGACACACACACACACACAAGACAACGCAACGCAACGCAACACGGTCAGATACAACACAACAAAAGTCGGAGACACAACGCAAGACTGTTGTCCACATCATGGGGCAGCTTCTAAAACAGGTATTCATGATTATAACTACCACACACTTATTCTCGCTCTCGCAAGAGGCAAGGAGGAAAAGGATGGGAGAGGGAGAAAGAAGGAAAGAACAAACATCATCAGATAGAATGGAAGATAGAAAGAAGGGGGGGACCAGAGAAGAGAAGAAGAGAAGAGGCAGGCACTTACCTTCATATATCGTGACCTCTGGGCTCTGAAGGAGGCGATGATGTCTCGCAGCTTCTTTGAGAAGGGATTATCCAACTCTGGCAAACAGGTCTGCAGCGCGGCGAAATCAAACAAATGAGCACGAGGAGACCAAGGACACCACAAATAGATGAGAGTTAACGAGAAATCAACGAGAGAGCAAAGTTAACAAACGACAAGGTGAACGAGACAAAAGAAAGGGAATGGTGGTGAAGTGAACAAGACCGTAGAAGAGTTTTTACGTGGCGTGTGAGTGTGTGTCTATGTATGTGTTTATATATCTTTGCTTAAATCAACCAGGACCGGAGTACTACATTTCGCTCCTACAAGTAAATGTAAAAATGACAATCGAAATCCTTGAAATTAAATGTGAACGACTTTTTAAGGGCGATTTTAAAACGGATTTTAAATCGGCGGCTCACCATGCTGGGGTCGATCTGTCCGAAGGCGGGCGTGCCAAAGACGTTCTGCAGCAGTTCCTGCTGGGCGCTGGCGCCGACCCAGAGGAAGAGGTTCAGGCCTGTCTCCAGCAGGTACAGCCCACCCTTGGAGAGACGCTCCTCCGAGTCCCGGATGGCCAACGGCAACGCGTCGCTGTCCACGTCCATCTTATGCTGCACAGGGAAGAGAAGAGAAACAGTCAGGCTGTGGTCAATTGAGGACACTAAAGCAACGAGTATTGTTCCACGCATGGCATACGGCTATGCTGGGGTGCTAACTAAGTTAGCAACTTTGTTGATTGCAATGCAATTTCCCCATTCCTAACCAACTAAGTTGCTAACAGGTTAGCAACTATGGCTTTTGGGAAACGCACCCCTGTACAGTCATACAGTCGTGCGTAACTGCGTGCTTTTCTCCCATCTACTGGATCAGCGTTGTACTACACATCCACTTTCGCACAGGCCATACGCAAGATCCGTATGGACACAATCTTCCCTGAATAGTCATGCAAAAAAAAAAAAAAAAAGGGAATTGAAGAAAAAAAAAAAGTAAATAGTGCAGTAGATTAAGTGAGATAGTAGAGATGGAGTGACAGAAAGAGAAACACGAAAACGTGTGGAAAGTGAAAACGAGTGACAAAGGACTGAAGAGGAAGAGGGAGAAAAGTGTGAAAATGAGAGAGAGAGAGAGAGAGAGAGAGGGACACGAGAGACAGCAGGAGAAGGAAACATTGTTGAGAAGAGAGAATGCAGGAAACAGGAGTCGACCAGAAGAAACCCTGACCTTTGACCTCAAGACCTAAATTGTCTTGCCAGCTCTTTGACAGACCAGAAGAAAAGAGAGGACTGAGGTGTGAGACAGTGAGGTGTCAGGAGTGAAAGAAAGAAAGACAAAAGGAAAGAAAGAGAGAACACAAGAGAGAGAAAGATAGCGTGAGAGAAAGAGTGAGAGAGGAAGGGAGGGAAGGGACAAGGTGACAGACAGAGTGCCAAGAAGGAGACCGAGGTGCCACTTCACATGTTGAGTACCAGTGGAGATGGGGCAGGGCTCACACTGTGGTTATTACAGCACACACACACACACACACACACACACACGGCAACATACGTTCAAAACCTCAGAGATCCACAGTAAGGAGGCTTTGTCTAATTAAAGGGCTCATTAACTGGCTCATTAGAGGGGGAGAAAATAACTGGGTATTAAAAGGGGAAAGGAATGGAGACGAGTTCTCTGGTCTCAGATGGCCGAAACCTCCACTACAGAGTATATGGTAGCCGTCCACCCTTCAGTGAGTCAGCAGTTTTCAGCTGCACAGGTGCAGATGTTGGCATACGGCCACAGCGGTGTCAGACGCAAACAAACAAACAAACATGTGCATCATAAGTGTGTGTGTGTGCGCGTGTGTATACATTTCCGTATATTAATATAGAGTTCCCACTGTAAGTCAAATGTAAAAACCCATGACTTTACCCAGACAAAAAAACTGAATTTCCATGACCTACTATATAATGGTACAATATACCGACCAAAGATTTTAGTGTAGCCGCATAGCGTTCAAGACTGACTTTGTTGGAGTGGGAGATGACTAAATGGGCATTGAATAAAAAAAGCTGGGCTAACCACAACTACTCAAACAAGCAGTAAAGCTAATATGTGAAATATAACCAAATATATTTGTATTACTGTATTTTGGCAAGTACATTTTCAACTGCTACAACAAAATTCCCGGATATTCTATGACTTTGACCGTAATAAATATATAATTCCCTGACTTTCCATGTCTGGAATAGACTTTCCAAAATTCCATGACCTGTGGGAACCCTGTTTATATGTGTGCGTGTGTCACATTCATGTATGTTTGTGTGTGTGTGTGTGTGTGTGTGTGTGTGTGTGTGTGTGTGTGGTGTGTGCTTCGTGTGCGTCATGTGCGGGGTGCTGGCGTATCTCACCAGCGGCAGCAGGCGTGGGTAGAAGAAGACGTGGCTCTCGGCGACGTCCATGCAGCTGAGCAGCTGCCGCAGGTAGGCGCGGTCGTCCAGAGAGGTGTCGGCCGCCGGGTGCAGCACGTCGCTCTTCAGCACGCAGTTCAGGTAGACCGGCAGCAGCTTCATACACTCCGGCAGGATCAACTACAGCCACGGAGCGAGGGAAGAGGTGGAGGCAGAGAGGGAGGGAGGGAGAGAAAGGAAGAGTGAGTAGAAGTTAGTTAGAGCAGTGGTTCCCAAACTTTTAACAGGCATGTACCCCCTGAGACATTATGATCTTCCGGAGTACCCCCAACACCATCAATTGTTAACAAGTTTTTTTTTAAATTTTTTTATTAATATTTATTTTTATCAATTTTGTCGAGAATAGTGAATAGGATCATAAACATATGATACAAATCTCATCAATAGTCAACATATGATAGGCCTATAAATGTGCTGAATATAATGATTTTAAATAGATCTGCACCTAATCTCACACACAATCGTCTTGTTGAATGCAGTGATCTTATCTGCAAGGTGCTGGTCTTTGCCTTGTAACTGGAGATTTAACTCATTGAGCTTTCCAAATATATCACTAACATAGGCCAGCTTCGTCAAGAAATGTTCATTAGTCAGCGTTTCTCAAACTGTGGGTGGCGGAGACATGCCAGGTGGGGCGCGAACTGACGTGAAAAACAAGAGTTTTTTTATTATTTTTTTTATCTGTAGCCTAGGCCCAGGTAGCACCCGATGCGCAATGGACGCACTGTGTTATTCATAGGGAAGCGCTCGTGTCAAGGCAGCTTAGTTAGTCCCGACCTGAATGAGATTTTGAACGAGGTTGTGAGAGTTGTGGTGAATTTCATCAAGACCCGGCCCTTAAAAGCGTGTCTATTCTCCGCAATTTGCGAGGAGATGGGAGCTGACCAAAAGGCTGTACTGTTTCACAGCGAGGCAAGGTGGCTTTCCCGAGGTAAAGTGCTGTCGCGTGTTTGAGCTCCGAGTCGCCTCTTCTTGGAGGAAGAGCGCATGTTTGAATCTGCAAGCACGTTTACCAATTTACCCTTTCTGTCTCCACTCTCGAATATTTTGCTACGTTTTTAATGTGCAGTGCAAATGCGGAAGTTAAGTTACCAACGTGGAATAGAGAAAACGTTTGAAAAGGCATATGACTTAGATCTTTTTTCGTTTTTACCCCCTGAAATCAGTCCACGTACCCCTGGGGGTATGCGTACCCCAGTTTGACAACCGTGGAGTTAGAGGAAGCGTGACAAAGAGTGTCTGTTATCATGTATGTGTGTGTGTGTGTGTGTATGTGTGTGTGTTTGTTGAGTGTGGCCTTATGTCCTGTAGGTGGCAGCAGAGATGCAGTGAGGAGGTGAGCGGTCCATAGAGGCACTGCAGCGGCTTTGTGTGTGTGTGTATGTGTGTATGTGTGTGTGTGTGTGTGTGTGTGTGTGTGTAGATGGACGTAGGAATCTCCACTAAACTACCCCAACACAGCCTGCACACCCGTCATAACCGGCGTTGTTAATGCAAACAGATGCAAGATGCATCAGAGAACGATTCTGATAATGTGTGTGTGCATGCGTCTGGCAAGTTACTGTGCGAGTCTGTAAATGTGTTGACATGTTCTCCTCTCAACTATCTAACAGCTGAGTGTGTGTGCGTGTGTGCGCATGCGTGTGTGTGTGTGTGCGCATGTGTGTGTGTGCGTGTGTGTGTGCGTGTGTGTGTGCGTGTGTGTGTGCGCATGCGTGTGTGTGTGTGTGTGTGTGTGTGTGTGTGCGCATGTGTGTGTGTGCGTGTGTGTGTGCGCATGCGTGTGTGTGTGTGTGTGTGCGCGCGTGTGTGTGTGTGTGTGTGTGCATGTGTGTGTGTGCGCGTGTGCGCATGTGCGTGTGTGCGCATGTGTGTGTGTGTGTGCGCATGTGCGTGTGTCTCACACTCACCTGTCCAGCAGAGGAAGGGCTGGCACAGTTCTTGCGGTAGCAGGCCAGAATCTGAGCACACTGGTTCACCAGACCGTCCCGCACATTCTTGGTGGGGCTGTTGAGCACACTTCGGTATGCTGGACAACACACACACACACACACATTACTCAATCAGTAAGACATTGTAAGTTGATATCTTTAAGGATTAAGTCTTCACAGAGACTTCAATATGGCATAACAAGCAGAGACTCAGGCAACACATGACTGCCTGTGTGTGTGTGTGTGTGTGTGTGTGTGTGTGTGTGTGTGTGTGTGTGTGTGTGTGTGTGTGTACTCACCATACTTGGCGAAGAAGTTGATGATTGTGTCAGTCTCACAGTTGCGGTAGAGGTCGGCCAGCTGCATACAGCAGTTGACGCTCATGTTGTGGACCCGCAGTCGCCGCTGCCCACTGCAACTGGTGTACAGGACCGCGCACTGGACACGAGAGAGGAGACCAAACACACACACACAACTCGTCAACGCAGATAAAAAAACAACACATTATGAAACACACACTCTTTACCTTTCTTATGATCTTTACCTTTTAAACTATTCTTTGACTATTGCCCTTCTATGCTTTTATTTGCCATTACCGTTTGCTTTTGTACACACATACAAACACAGCAGCTGGTGTACGAAACCGCATACTGGACACAAGGAGACCAGACACACACAACTCAAGAGTCAACGCAGTTAAACACCACTATGGCCGAGACAAATTCACAAACTGGAAATGGTCGACAAGTAGACCGCACGCACGCACGCACGCACGCACGCACGCACACACGCACGCACGCACGCACGCACGCACACACCATCTCCACTGCTTTTTCAGCTCTTTCTTTTAAACACCAATTGCAATTCATATTACAACAGTAATGCCCAAATTGTAAACTCAGTCAGCGTAGTTAAACACCATTATGACCGAGACAAATTCACACACCGGGCATGGGAGACAAGGACACACACAACTCTGTGAACACAGTTAAAAAACATTGACTGAGACAGACACACACACACTTCCAGAGGATCGTTTGAAAGAGCTGTGTACACGTACACACACACACACACACACACACACACACACACACATCCACCCACCCAGTGTACTCAGTAGCGGAGACGTAAAATAAACACATTTATAAGCACCTGTACATGTGGTAACAAACCATCCTCTAATGGAGGACCATACGGAGGAGACGGAACGTCAACCCCTCAATGCCAACTTTTCAATATCTAGCATGTGTGCGTTTGCATGCACACATTCAGTGTGGTCTTAACGTCCAAGTGCTGGTTGAATATCGCGCACACACACACAGGTCAGATTCCTCAGGACTCAAGATGCAGGAGTCAGCAAAAACGGGGCTCACTGCAGCAGAAAGAGCTTAGGAATAAACTGCTATGGTGACAGTCCTATACGACTCCTCACTTTTAATCCCTATTTGCAATTCTCGCTCTCACTCACACCACACACACACACACACACACACACACACACAGCATGATGCTTTTCTGAAAGGCTATAACTCCTCTCTCCTGCAGGTCCACACTCACACAGGCATAAGGGGACATGCAAAAACCACCACATTAAATGTGCAACACACACACACACATACACACACACACACACAAGCACACACCTGCATCAACACACACACACACCTGCATCAACACACACCCCTGCATCAACACACGCGCACACACACACACACACCTGCATCATGGCCCCCGTTTCCTCGTTGAGCTTGTCGTCGTGCCTGATCTCCACGGTGATGGTCTTGTCGCAGTCGAGGCCAGCCAGCTCCACGTCTGTGGTGTTGCTCATGTAGAAGGAGCCGAAGAAGTCCGTAGCCCTGATGCCTGAACGAGAGGAGAAACGCCAAAACACCGTCAATCGCATTCGCCATCACGTTCACTAATTGTTCTGTCTTCAGTCCTGAAAACTCCATGGAATGTTTCATCATATTGGCAATAAAGCATTGACTAGACTGCACTAACTGTTGGTGGGCTTGTTTTGCTGGCTTTGGTTGTGCTTAACTCCTAAAACTGGTGAATATGTACAATTTTGAGAGGATGACGGCACTAATTAATGATGATGTTTTCAGCAGAAACTACCAACCCCCTACACCTCCCAGGCACAAATTCACATTTCAGAGAACTTCCTTAAAGGGGTGGTTCAGGATTTTGGACATAGGACCTCATTTCCAAGTAAGCAAGTGTGATATTTATCAGTGGAGACCGTTTTCAACACGTTTCATCCAGTCCTTCTAATTGCAGAGTTCGCAGGTGCTAGGCTAGCGCAAGTCAACGGTATGTGCTAGCCTGCCACTAAAAACAGTCTTACCCACTCCAAAGTACACCAGAGGCAAATAAATTATAACGCCAGACTATCGATGTAAATGTCTGTTTTTGATAGTGTTATTTCTAACGTTATTCTATCCTTGCATTTCAACGATCATTACATTTTGAGGGACTAGTTTCTTAGCAGCGGCGGAATTATACTTGCTCCGGTTAGTAGTACTGCGCCGAAAAGTAAACAGTAAAGCGCACTCCAATGGGGATACCTAGTAGTAGCCTTGGTAATATCAGTCCGCCGCTGAGATGCAAAATGACTACTACCAACTTCAGGGACCAAAGTATAACTATTGCAACGCGATGCGAGGGTAGTTGTATTTCTCACACTATTCTATCAACACAGACATTTACATCGATTGTCTGGAATTTGCCTCGGGTGTACTTTGGAGTGGTTAAGACTGTCTTTAGTGGCAGGCTAGCACATACCGTTGACTTGCGCTAGCCTAGCACCTGCGAACTCTGCAATTAGAAGGACTGGATGAAACGTGTTGAAAACGGTGTCCACTGATAAAGATCACACTTGCTTACTTGGAAATGAGGTCTTATGTCCAAAATCCTGAACCACCCCTTTAAAAAGATTTCCTCCTTTGACATGCATATTCATGGCTGCATACATGTAATTATCAAGGACCTGCCACTGCGTCAAGCATATATCATAATACAAGGTCAAACTACAATTCCCAAGCTCCAAACTATACATGCTAGGACAGGCCTACCCTGTGTGTGTGTATATGAGAGAGAGAAAGAGAAAGAGAAAGAGAGAGAGAGCGAGAGCGAGAGCGGAGAGAGAGAGAGAGAGCGAGAGCGGAGAGAGAGAGAGATTGCATATGGGACCTTTAAATCCAGGCTTATTCAAATAGCATTACATGTAGCATTTAATCCACAAAGGGACTGGGTCACAAGCTAAGCCACACTGTGGATTACGCAACAGCGGGTATAGGAGATCATATTAGGTACAGGAGTCCCCCTGCCTTTGAAGCTCCAATGGGTGAACCAACCTTGACACGACACAGACATGCATTTAGATCACTATGTCCCATCCCCAGAGTACTAAAGCCATGAACTGTGTGTTGCTAGAGCCTTGATCTGCCTTCTGACTCACATGATCAAAGGTCAAATCAGAAACTAAGGTCAGACACATTGCCTTGCTGTGGCTTAGCTTTAAGGACCGGACACTAAACACCCATACATACCCAAAGGGTGGCAACCTCGGCAACTTACAAATGTATGTAGTGTTGTCATGATATCAAGTCAATATTTAGATTTTTTTTCTACTTTTTTACCCATACGTTCCCAAGGGGTGATTGATGGATGGGCTGAGAGAGAGAGAGAGAGAGATAGAGAGAAAGACAAAGAGAAAGAGAGAGATAGATAGAAAGAAAGAGAGAGAGATAGAAAGAAAGAAAGAGAGATAGATAGATAGATATAGAGAGAAAGAGAGAGAAAGAAAGAGAGATAGATAGATAGATAGATAGAAAGAGATAGATAGAGAGAAAGAAAGAGAAAAAGAAAGAGAGATAGATAGATAGATATAGAGACAGAGAGAGAGAGATAGATAGATAGATAGAAAGAAAGAGAAAGAAAGAGATAGATAGATAGATAGATAGAGAGAAAGAAAGAGAGATAGATAGATAGATATAGAGAGAGACAGAGAGAGACAGACAGAAAGAAAGAGAGATAAAGAAAGAAAGAGATAGATAGATAGATAGAGAGAAAGAAAGAAAGAGATAGATAGATAGATATAGAGAGACAGAGAGAGAGATAGAGACAGAGAGAGAGAAAGACAGACAGACAGACAGACAGACAGAGAAAGAGAGAGACTCACCCGTGCTGGTGCGGACCCTCATGACTGCGTCGAAGCCCACCTGCTTCTGCACGTCCCGCCGGAGGTCGTGCAGGAAGCGCTCCTGGTCAGACTGGGCCTAACGGTGGACAAGACAGAGAAGCCGCAAAACCATCATCAGCCACAATGGTTGATCCAGTGACTTTATCCAGTGGCTCCAGAACTAAAGGCTAAAATCCGTAACTTCGTACAATCTTAGGCTACATATAGCTGATGCCAGCGGTTGCATGAGGCCATTGACTTCAGAGTTTGGCACTGCTTGTTGCATGAATGTGAAAAATGCTACAGCATGGCACCAAAAGAGACAGAGATAGACATGACTTGATTACATGGCACCATGTGAAATCCTACATAGATAGTCATTTATAATTACAAGCGAATTAACGGTCAGCATGATGGCCACAACATTATATGTCTGGGCCGCTTAATCCAATGACCTTGTGGTTCTATATGGAATCTGGTTTGACACAAGTGAAATGACAGACCACTGGGCATAAATCTCAGATTACCAACCTGCTGGTGAGAACAGATAAAACTGTGTGTGTGTGTGTGTGTGTGTGTGTGTGTGTGTGTGTGTGTGTGTGTGTGTGTAGGTGGAACAGGAAATGGATTACGGATCAGTGACTCAGGATGGCAGAACGCTGGCAGTTGCTCTCTGAGGCAGATTTATGTATTTCAAAGACCTACATTTTGAAGACTTGGCTTTTTGTATCAAAGCCACATCTAGTACAGTGTGGGATTAGATTTGATCAGTACAGGATGGACAGGAATTCTACGGAAACCTGTTTTCGTTGGCATCTTAAAATGTCTTTCTTTTCCTTGTTATATTAGTGGTTGAAATACTGATCATTACACAGAGCACAATTTGTCATTGCTCATCATCATGGAGTGCTCATGGAACCCCTCATAATAAGTTTGGAACACAACCTCATGAAATGAATGACTTTTGAAAACAAAATGTAAAAAAATGAAAATTCATTAAAATGGTGGATATAGCGCTTTGGAACACTGGGAGCGGGCCTCCGCTATAATCAATGGCACTGACAACAGTGACAGCAGTTCATACATTCGAAGGAAATTAGACCAGCCTTCTAAAACGGTCTTTTTTCAGTTCCGAACCCGAAGGACCCCGGGCCTTACTCTATATACTTTACGAGAGACGCGCCTGGTAGTCCTCTGAAGTCGCGCGCTCACCTGGAAGTAGGTGTACTTGTAGATGGAGCCTCCGGTGGAGGTGGGGACCACGCCGAGCGTTGCCACGTCGACGTACTGGTTGGGGAAGAGGAAGAGGTCCACGCTGCAGCCCTGTGCCACACACTCCTTGGCCAGGTTGCTATAGAAACTGACCTGCGGCTGGAACAGCGCCTGGGGAGTGTGTGTGAGTGTGTGTGTAGAAATGACAGTCAGACGGTGGAGTAGAGGATGACAAAAGAGTATGAATGTAAGCTATTGTGCTACTAGTGAATAGGTCACAGCACAGCATGTGAAAGGGATGTGGAATGTACCTCAGGCCAAAACACACAGAGAAAGAAAGTGATAGTGATGATAGAACAAGGCCAGAACAAGGCCAGGTAATGGAGACAGTAGAGAGAAAGAGAGAGGAGAAAGGGGAGAAAGAAAGAAAGAGAAGAGAGAAAGAAAAGAGAGAAGGAGAGAAATAAAGAGAGAAAGAAAGAAAGAAAAAAGGAGAGAGGGGGAGAAAGGACAGAGAGATATAAAGTAGAGAGAATGAGAGAGAGAGAGAAAGAAATGAGGAAAAAAAAAGAGAAAAAGAGGTTACCTTTTCTTTGTCTGTGCCAACCTGCTTCTTGTCTTCCCGGTTCTTCAGTTTCCCAGGGGCCTCAGCGATGGGCAGAGACGTGTGGAAGATGAAGAGTTTCCCAGCACAGTCAGCCGCCTGACCACACACACACACACATTAATAACAGAACACCAGTTTGGATGACTACAATCAACTCAAACCAACACGATAGATATACTCTCAAACACACACAAACTCTCTGCTGAGTGTGTGAAGCTGTCGTACCTTCAGGGCCTCCAGACCAGCCTGGATCACAGGGCCAAACACTGTCTCAGTCTCCCGCGTGTCTGCAAACATCTCAGGGATCTGGTCCAGCAAGCTGACACACACACACACACACACACACACACACACACACACACACACACACACACACACACACACACACACACACACACACACACACACACACACACACACACACACACACACACACACACACACACACACACACAATCACACACACACACCGAAAGTGACTTTTATGAACTGATAAATTATCTCTTGCTTACAACCCGTTACACCAGAAGATGAAGGGTACAGACACCGAGACAGAAAGAGTGAGAGAACGAAGGAGGAACAGAGAGAAGGAGAAGGAGGTAGAAGAAACAGAGAGAGAGAGAGAGAGGGAAAGAAAACACAGCGGAGGATCACGGGACTGTATTCAGGAAGTTACCTCTCGATGACGACACGAGACTCGTCGACGTTGACGAGGAAACCGTCGAGCAGCGGCACGAACATGTCGGCCACGTCGGACACCACCATCATCTGGGGCTGTGCCAGCGAGGCCTTCACGTTGTAGAAGTGCAGCACCTTGTTGTAGGTGACGAAGCCCACGCGCACCGATGACGGCACGTCTGGGTTCTCTCTGGAGGAGAGCGAGAAAAACAGGGGACTCAAACATCAAGGTGTGTGTGTGTGGGTGTGTGGACACTTGCAATTGCCAACACAAGAGTTCATTTTCTCTTGGATGAAACTCTCTAACGCACACATGTCTAGATCTATGACCAATTTCAATTAATGTTCAGGAAAGGGAAATCATCCACCTGTGGAGTTTCATCCGTTTCAGCCTATGTGCATTTGTGGCGTACCTGAGCAGGTATATCAGCCTGTGTGTGCATCTGTGTCATACCTGGGCAAGTAATCCAGCAGTGTCTTGAGCTCCTGGCAAACGATGTTCACCATCCCGCTCCGCACCGCGTTGTAAGACACGTCAATCAGGAAGATGTAGGCAGGGGGCTGAGGAAGCTTGTTGTTCTGTAACACACACACACACACACACACACACACACCAAAATCAACATCTCAACTGCTTGTTTACCTCCTTGTTCTAAAGACCAATTGCAATTCATATTACAACAGTATTGCCCAAATTGTAAACCATGTGCTTCAAAGCATTACTGTGGCCTCATTTGGTGGTCTAGACAGCCATGAATTTTGCCTTTTATGTTGATTTAGACATGTACCTTGGCCAAACTATCAAGGCCACACTGTCAAAGCCACACATATCTGTGCCTGGCCTTTCAACTTTACGCACTAACTACACTACACTACACACAGTCTGCAATTACTCTTTAACCTGTTGAGGAGTACAGTCACAAATATGTGATTAGAATGTTTGCGAACCGAGAGTTCCACATTATGATGTGACAATTACCCTCAGATATTTCCCCCATAGACTGTATTGAGAACACTGAAACTATAGATCGTTTGCGTAGAATTCTAGAAGGAAACAGGAAAATAATTCACTCCTCAACAGGTTAGGAGGGGTTCACAGAAGGCTTTGTTAAGTGTGGTTGAGTGAAACAGGACATGTGTAAACAGGACATGTGTAAAAAGTCCTTTTTTAGCTCCTGACATATTCTGGACTTAAATGTCTCTGTGTGAGTTATGGACATTCCAGTGGCTATCGTAAGTCCCTTTGGATAAAAGTGCCAGCGAAATACCTTATTGCCACATTTGCTGCAGCATTGCCAGCCTAAACATGCATTGCGCAGTCCGGCTGATCTCCACTACTATTGGTCCCTAGTGCTGTTGAGAGTAGTCAAAAGTGGCTAGGAACTCATAGCCGCCCATTGAGAGCTCTAGGTAAGTAGCTTCACACTAAAAACAATACCTACTAGTTTTTCATCGTCATAGGATTGATAACACTTGCTTAGATAAGTAAGGGATAATGTATAGAACACCGGCCATTATCAGGAAATAGGTCCCTACAGGACACAGCTGATCAACCGTCTGCTTTGACTTTTGAACGAAGTTCCAGTCCTTGCGGAGTGATATGAAAGACGTGAATAAGAAGCACAAAACCCATTTTCCTTGACAGCGGTCTGTTATACTTAGCAACGGTCTGTTATCTAGAAATATCAGACTACCGAACGTTGGGAAGGCCCATTCAAGTGAATGGAGCATTCTGCAGCATTATGAAGAGCCGTGCAATAAGCACTTCTAGCAGCGTAGTGCTGGTGAGATTGTACCTTGCAGTAGTCAACAGTGGCTAGGAACTCATAGCTGCCCATGGAGAGCTCTGGCCGGTCGTAGCAGTCCACCCTCTTCCCTGTGTGGTCCAGATGCTGGAAGTAATGGGGAGGGACTGTGGAAGCAGAGAAACACACAGACATGTCAATCAATCAACCAACCAATCAGTCAGTCAGTCAGTCAATCATTAATCAATCAATCATTTACATTTATTATTAGGCCTAAACTGTACAAGTGAATGTCTCCATGTATATATGTGAGCATAAATGTGTGTGTGTGTGTGACAGAATAAATGATGGAGTGTGTGGATTTGCTTCTGTAAATATTGGTGTGTGTGTGTGAGAGTAAGTGTTTGTGTGTGTTTGTGGATTCACTTCCGTAAGTATCGGTGTGTGTGTGGGTGTGTGTGTGTGTGTGTCTCACCCTCTGTGACACAGCTGCAGAAGCCGCACTGGAACCTGCGGCCACCCTCAATGAACTGCATGTAGGGACACATGTAGGCCTTGCAGCGGTTGCAGCGGATGGGGCCCTGCTCACCGTGATCCACGATGTACGGAGGCACCTGGGGAACAGGGAGAGGTGACAACAGCCTTCGTGAACACAAGATTCCATTCCGCTCCGTTCCGTTCAGATCAGTTCAAGTTCATTGTCATATGCATACGAGTACCACAGCAATGAAAAACAATGTTCCTTGGCACTCTCTCTCAGCACCAGTCAATAATTAACAATTATAAATAACATTTAAAAACAGCCAAGCACAGTAAACATAGTAACTAAGCTCAGACCTCAGCCCTATTTCCTGTTGTACTATCATTCAGTAGCCTTATTACCTGGGGGAAAAAACTATCCCTGAAACCTGATGTTTACCTCTTTGTGTGTGTGTGTGTGTGTGTGCGTGTGTGAGAGAGAAAGAGAGGGGGGGGGGGGGGGCACAAACATGTCTATAGAGAGTGTCTGGGAAACAGGATGCGGTAAGAAGAGTCTTCACAAAAAATATAATTTCCTCTTCCCTATCAGATCTGCTTCATATTGACAGACCATAGAAGAAGAGAGCAAAAGCTATGGGGTAACATGAGGTCAAACTGATGAGGAGTGTCTGGAGGGGTAACATGAGGTCAAACTGATGAGGAGTGTGTGTAGGGGCAACATGAGGTCAAACTGATGAGGAGTGTGTGGAGGGGTAACATGAGGTCAAACTGATGAGCAGTGTGTGGAGGGGTAACGGAAAGAGAGGAATCAAAAAGGACAAACATTAAATCAAGTGATATCAAATCAAATCAAAACAAAAGCTCACATTTACAGCACAGGCTTACCTTTGACTTATCTTACTCTTATCTTATCTGCTCTAGAAACCAGCTAACCTAACCTTTAAGAACCAGACATAATAGGAAGAATACCCCACGACAAATGCAAGATTATATTCGGAAAATACAAAAAGACATGTCTGAGATATGGACGTAATATGAGCACTCATTTTGTAGTGGATGTATTTGTATTGTATGAAAGTTTATGTCTGTGTTTTTACCTCATCTGGGGGCAAGGTGGCTAGAGGTTTGATGACTGCAGCCAGGGGCACCTGTGACTGCTTGGACATGTCTGAGGTGCAGGGCACGTTGTAGGCAGTGCAGCGGATGAACCGAGGACTGGCGTTGCCTGGACGGACACACACACACACAGAGACAGAGAGAGAGAGAGAGAGAGAGAGAGAGAGAGAGAGAGAGAGAGAGAGAGAGAGAGAGAGAGAGAGAGAGAGAGAGAGAGAGAGAGAGAGAGAGAGAGAGAGAGAGAGAGAGAGAGAGAGAGAGAGAGAGAGAGAGAGAGAGAGAGAGAGAGAGTCATCGTCATTGCTAACTCAGCGAGACATACTGTGAGGCACTTGAAGCGGCAGACAACTCATAAGTCAGACATGTCTACCAGCCATTGCCTGTCTGGGGGTAAGATTCTTAGAGGACCCAAAACACAAGAGGAGCACAGACGCATGACTCAGACAGACAGCTCAAAACATCACAAATCCTCTGGGCTAATGCTAGTCACAGACATAAGGTAAAGGCCAATTTAGAGTCCAAGCGACAAGCGTCGCTCGACAAATTATGACGTAAAAGCGACACAATTTATGTCTGCTGGGGTGCACAGACATTGCCCCGATCTCTGGATTGCAACTCAGGGGGTGTGTGCTTACTTTCGTTCCGCAGTGACATGTAACGTCAATGTCCAAATTGTTATAGAAATTAGCAGACAATTTGCCGCTGGACTATAAAAGCCTGTAGCTCTGTGACATCTGTTGGCAGCAATTAATTTTTGTCAAGCGACACTCGTCACCTAGACTATAAATTGGCCTTAAAGGCGCAGTGAGGGATTTCGCCGGAAGTCACATTTGTTTGTGTTTATGTTTACATTCATTAGCAGACACTTTTGTCCAAAACAACGTACATTATATTTTAACCAAGGACCAAACGAAACACACCAGGGAGGTAGCTCACCCCTCAGTATTCCCAAAGAAATTCCAAGGACCAAACGAAACACACCAGAGAGGTAGCTCACCCCTCAGTATTCCCAAAGAAATTCCACGCAGGGTTACGTTTTTGTTTGGGGGCAGGCTCACCCCACTTTATTTGTTTCCAGTTTTCAGAGCCTGGGCTGCCTACAGAGACTGTGTTTTTTACAGTTTAATCACGAAATGAGCAGCTAGTGGTCGTGAGGAGATTATTGCTGAATGTGACAAAAAAAATGTTATGGGCTTGAAATCGCGTAAAATCCCTGACTGTACCTTTAATGCTGAGCATTAGATCAATCACTCTATTACCTATTAACGTTACCATAATATCATCTCACACAATATTGTTCATTAACAAAAAAATAAGAAGAAACAATTGAGCAGCATTGAGGGAAATGCCACAATATCAAATGATATCAAAGAAAATGTAAAGAAAAAGGGGAACGTTTGGATGTTCTGATGGGTCTATCCAGCACCAAACTTGTTCTTGCTGATCTTTTAAAAGCAACAGGAGTTTATTGGTCTCCCTCCATTTTTCCTGAGTGATTGTAAATCATGTTGAACCATTTTGATGTGTTCAAACACAAGCGAAAACAATAACCTCCGACAAAAGCGATATGAGCATCTCTGTTAAACGTGTGCTCTAAACTTGTATGTTTTGTTTTGTTTTGTTTATTGATGTTTATTTGACGTTATCCTGAGTTGATTGAATTGATTGAACACTGACACCTGTGACTGTTAATGTGGGTGTGTACCTGTAATGTGATTGGTTTTCTTGGTTTTCTTTGGGACTGTGCAGCCAGAGGCAACATTAAGCCGGCGATTACACCGAAAACTAGAGGGGCACTCGGGGAGGGTAGACCTCTGCCCACAGATTACCTCAGCCAGCCACAGACAGAAATCGGCTAGTTTTACATGTCCGACAGAAGAAAACAGACAGAACGTCCAGTGGAAAATATCCTTGGCGAATTAACAAACTAATAACATCTTAAATAAGCTTTTATTGTACACATATATTGTAACATATGTTACAAAGACGACTTAAATAGAAACAAAAGTTATGAAAAGTTTATTTTCAAATCTCAACTAGCACCATACTACAGATAAACAAATCACACTGGTTAAAGAGTATACTAAATTAATTAATTAATTAATGTGAATGCAGTAAAGAGGATGTGGACTCACCTTGATCTTTGACCTGGAAGTTGGTGGTGACAAGGGGTGGAGCCTGACCTCTGACCCCCGTGGTGAAGGGCTCGGTGCCTTTGTTGGCCTTGTCATCCTCAATCACCTGGATCTGAAGAGGAGAGGGGAAAAAGACATGAGATAAAATAAATAGACACAAGCACATAGACACCCCCAATATCTCTGGCGTGCGCGCACACATATACACACACACAATATACGTCACCTCACATTGCTTTGGCATTCCAACTACTAGTTAAAGGTGCAGTCAGGGATTTTACATGATTTCAAGCCTATCATTTTTTTTGTCACATTCAGCAATCATCTCTTCTGACCGCTATCTGCCCATTGAGTGATTCAACTGTAAAAAAAAAAACTCTGTAGGCAGCCCAGGCTCCGAAAACTGGAAACAAACAAATTGGGGGCAGCCTATCCCCCAAACAAAAATAAAAAAAACTGCGTGCAATATTTCTGGGAATACTGAAGGTAGGGGTGAGCCGTGTTTCGTTTGGACCTTGGTTAAAATATAATGCAAATTGAAATATATTATTAAATACAAACAAACGCGACTTCCTGCTAAATCTCTGACTGCACTTTTAATGTCATTTCCAAAAAGATGATTTCTACATTCAAAGAAAAGGAAGAAGAACACCAAGATGAGAGGATCGAAGAGGATAACAGACAATTTGTGTCCACCAGTGATCCTATCGTCAGAATATACCTCTCCAGGCACCAGAATATACAACATAGAACTGGAATGGTGTGGAGAAGTATTAAGAACTTTACCTTTGCACTCCAGATTGGCTAATCTCTTGGGGTATCTAGTGAAGCTTTCTTTGATTACATTCTGACTGCACTCCCTCTATGACTTATTTAAGGGTCATAAAATGTCACTAAGGTCCACGTAGCTAACCTGATTAAATGTTTTTGTTTATTCTGTAAATCTTCTCAAATAGAAGAAAACAGGCTAATAAGCAAGCCTGGCCACTGCTGTGAGCAGGAATATCTGCAAGACATTCTACTTTCAATGCAATTAGTATTTCGTAGCTGTTAAATGAATGGTTCAATTTTATCCTGATATGGATGACAGGATGGTGGTATGAGGATTTTGCAAGCCAGTGCCAATGATGCATTCAGAAGTATATTGCGACGATAGAGGCCCACCACAACATCAAATTAAGTATAGACCCAGCAGAGCACCAAAAGCCAAGTCCACACGATGTAAGTGACAGTTTTGTTGAGTGACAGTTTTGTTGAGACTAGTTCTAGGTATGCGTGTGCGGAAGGTGAGGTGGGGTGGGGTGAAGGTTGGGTTAAGACGTGAGTGAGTTGCGTCAGTGAGCTCCAACAACAGCAAGAGCTGATCGGTCATGCAAAGAGAGGAGGACTATCTACAGGAGACGTGCAGACAGGAACAGAGCAGCACCGACTGCTGATGGTCAGTTTATGGACGGACAGATGTGTTCATCCAATGGAATTACATGCGCATGACTTACACATGAACATGGGGTTATCAGAATACTCTGAGCAGCAATCGTGATGCCATAAGAACTCTTCTGAGATAGTCATAATACTAATTTCCCACTGAATGATACCTGCTCAACTCGGCTCAACTCTTATTTTACTCTACTTGATTCAGATGCTTCCTTTCCCCCTTATCGTAGGTGGATACCATTGCGACATGGAAAGAAACAACCATGGCAACATTAACACAGTACACACTGTAACAATCATTAACAATAGCAAGGGGATCCGTGGGAAACTAATAGCTAATTCACGGGAAGATAGAATACTCTTCTTTCTCAATCTTCAAAGCGGTATTCCATTTTCAGAGTGGCAGTCTGAATTTATGAGCGCGCCTGTTGTGAATGATAACATAACGTAGTTGTGAATAACGTTAACTGCTTGTCATGCTAGCACGGACAGTAGGGCTGAGGTATTTAAAATGCTGGGCTTGTTCAGAGTGTTATTACACAATAATGACAATAGCAAACCAATCAGTAAGCTACAATACATTCACGTCACATTTGCAGGGTTCCCATTCTAAGTGAAGTGTAAAATTCCATGACTTTTCTCTGACAAAAAAATAACAATTTCCATGACCTAGTTTATAATGAAGGGTACAAGATTTCAGACTTTCCAAAACTCCATGATATTCCAGAAATTCCATGACCTGTGGGAACCCTGCCTTTGGTATCGCCTCACCTTGCTTGGAACCTTAAAGGAGGGGATTCCATTAGTACCTACCTACCTGGTACTACAGGGTAAATCAAAAAAAGCGACTAGAGTTGAGGCCAGTCGAGCAGGTTCCATTCAGTGGAAAAACAGTACAATAGTGTTGGTGTTATCAATACTAACAGAAGTAGCAGCAATATTGTTATATTTAAGATACTTATATTCAGGGCAACGCTGAGTCTCTCAAGCTTGCATGCTCAGGAAACAATCTTGTGCGCTGCAAACAATCAAACACTGGACTGACGAAAGCATCGTCATCTAACGTCATTCCATTTAAATACCAGTGTCAGATTATTTGACAACACAAGAGAGACAACACAAAGTGCTAAAAAAAAGAGACAGTGAACATATTCAGGTGGACCACTCACAATACCCAATAACAGTGTTTCCTATACATTGACTAATCTGTGGCGGGGCGCCACGAAATAAAAAAATCGGCCGCCACAGATCAATATTCTATGTTTAATTTAATTTAAATTAAATATAAGGTCAAATCCTTGCTTTGGCATTGAGTTGCGCTTTTTACGCACGCAGCCTTTCCTTGCCCCGCCCCGCTCTCTCTCGTAGCCTGCTGCCACTCCTCTGCATGTGCATTTAACAAAATATTCACGATTGTTGAAGGATTGTTGTTGCCACATAAAAGCATTGCATAGAAGACGTCTGGCTAAATTGCTATTAAATCCGCTTAGCATCGTGACAAATTTGTTCAAAACTGCTGCATTGAAGTGAACTCTGCTAAGGTCTTATCACAACATAGTAGGCTACATTGAAGAGACTAAACTAAGTTAAGTTATGAAATCAAGCAGTATCTCAAAGCTAACGTTAGAATACTGTTTGGATGTCGAATTTAGCATGCTTAGCCTACTTACTGCTGCTTGTCAATTTCGTTGAAGGGCTCATTTTATTGACTCTGACACTGAATGTTTGCAAAATCCC
This sequence comes from Alosa pseudoharengus, assembly GCF_046254945.1. Classification (NCBI taxonomy): domain Eukaryota; kingdom Metazoa; phylum Chordata; class Actinopteri; order Clupeiformes; family Clupeidae; genus Alosa; species Alosa pseudoharengus. Next base: position 12,610,488 of record NW_027468674.1, on the reverse strand, counting down.
GATGTAAATGGAAAAGTGTTTTCCAAAATACAAAAATGCTTGTCACAAGGAGAAGTACGAACCTTTATTTTAATTATGTAGAAAACGTTATGAATTGCATCCACACATCAGCAGCCTTTCAACTGTGTTACAATGGCAAGGGTTCCCTCAAACATCTTAAAGTGACAGGCACTCAATTAGACCTATACACTACCAAGACGATCTTAAACCCCCCCCCCCCCCGTTGTCCGAGTCATCTGCCGCCACAAATTGAATCCAATTCTGTGGGAAACACTGCAATAAGGTTTCAGAGAGGGTGGGGTGTGTTTGTGGAGGTGGTTAGTGCATCACACAGAAGAGAGATAAGAGAGGACAGACACACACACACACACACACGTCACTTACTGGGCTGGGGATAGCGTCTGGGTCTATTCTATGTCTTGTTTTCTGCACAGGCGGCATGTCAGGCGCTTGCTTTTTTTATTTAATGGGTTTTTTTTTTTTTTTTGGTCCAGCAAATTGAGAGAGAGAGAGAGATAGAGAGGAGGGAGAGAAGAAAGATGCCAAAAACAACAAAACAAAGAGAGACATGAGGCAAAGGAAGAGAGAATAGAGGGGAAAGGTCAACAGATGAGTAACCATGGTTACCTCTGTTTTCTTTTTTTCTTTTGTGCAGACCAGCAAAACACACATATTAGTCATGAGTGCATTTTTTTTATTATTATTATTCTTAGAGGGCATTTTCAAGGAAACATGGATGCAAAAGACACTTGCAGTAGTGCATGCAAATTACCTTTTCATATCTTAAAAAAGAAAATGCGGTTTTCTTGTGAGAGCTCAGGCAAAAAAGGCTACACTTTATTTTCATAGCAACAGTGTAGGCACTATCCAAGTTAAGCCACCTTATGATGCATGCGTGAGACACAGTATAGCCTTCTATCCCAAACACCATAACACACACCAACACAAACGGACGTTAACTTTGTACATATCACGACACCATGTCAAGCAAACTGTGTGTGTGTGTGTGTGTGTGTGTGTGTGTGTGTGTGTGTGTGGTGGAGTGTTTGTGTGTGAGTGTTTGTGTGTGAGTGCTTTTGTATTTGAATGCACCAAGACAAAAGTGAAACTGACATGCTGAGGTGATAGGTGTGATATACACTGTAGTGTGGTGTGTGTGTGTGTGTGTGTGTGTGTGTGTGTGTGTGTGTGTGTGTGTGTGTGTGTGTGTGTGTGATCTGAAGAGCCTGAACAGACATACACCACACTCACAGCCAGAGGATGTGCTTAGGTGCCATTACAACAAACAGCAGTGTAATCAAAGAAGAATTTACTGTTCGGGCTTTTGTAATCAGAGCAGAATTTTGTGCACACTTAGATCCATGCAAGTATCTTTCAATGAAAAGAATGGCAGGCGTAGAGGTTTGCATTGCTCTGATAAAAAGATACCATGGATCTAGGTGTGCAGAAAGTTCTTCTTTGATTGCAAAAGCCTGAACAGTAAAATAACAAAAGTGTGTAACTCATGATAGTATAATACAAGATGTGAGGGTGTGAAGTAGTGTGTGTGTGTGGTGTATGTATGTATGTATGTATGTGTGTGTGTATGTGTGGGTGTGTGTGCGTGTACGTACTGGACTCGGGATGGAATCGGGGTCCAACCGCTTCTGTGGCTGAGGAGCGGGAGCAGGAGCCTGGGGAGGGCCTCCAAAGCTCTGTTGCCCAGGATACGGCCCTGGGTAGCCTGGCTGTGGACCTCGCATCTGCCCAAAAGCACCTGGTTTAGAAACAAAAATAAAAATAAATGTAAGCTTAAAATGAAGAGAACTATTATATTATGCACAACACTGGTTGTACCTTCATACACACTGAAACGTATGGCATGTTATTTCTACAATTAATTACCTATTGTCAATTAATTAATTAATTATTGTCAAGTCAATTGCTTTTGAAATGTATAGTTCTATGAAGAGGTTGATAAACTGGGCACAATGGTGGGGACACTAACCATTCTGCTGGGAACGGTACCATTGCATCACATTTTTTATTTTATTTACAAATTAGTAAACGACAACAGTCTAGTTTCTACCATAGTACTAGATCTACACCCTTTTGATGCACCTAGTCTGCACTGTGTTCAATACGTGTTGTGCAGATGTTCAGACATGACTGAAGTGTTGCACGATTAAAGTTGCAGTTGGCAAGTCTGACAGATTGAGGGAACTTAGCCAAAATTGTGAATGTTTACAACTCTCATGCCCCTCCTCCACTACCACCGAGCACCCTCTCATCGAGTTTGTGCTTGTCAGTGCGCACCAGACTGTGACTGACAGTCAGATCTCAGACAGCCAGATCTCACACAGCCCTGCTCTGATTGGACCAGAAGAACCGGGAGCTGTGGAATTTTGCAAAACAAATAACAGGCTAGACACATATTCCTGAACATATTCACATGTATTTTGTTTTGTCATGAAAAAATCCCTTCATGACCGTGAAACTGCTTAAATGCACCTCGACTCGCCCTCTGCCTCATCTCTGAATGTGGGAAGCTAAGTGCTCCCGCCCCAGACACTGTATACAACTCTGCCTGCTTTACAACTCGGTTTCACAACATTAATAGCTAACATTGTTATGCTAAGATAGCTTACTCTGCTCATCTTGACAAGCTAAATGTGAAGATACATCCTCAGGAAACCTCTTTTTCTAGAAATTATTTGGAAAACTACCCCGCAAATCAGGATTGGGTTCCCACAACGACGGGCTGTTCTGATTCGTTATTTGAATCAACTGAAGCACTGTCCATCTAAACCAGAAATACTCAGCTGTGGTGTTAACTGCTTATTTAGCTCATTACATGTCTTTTAACACATAATTATTAACTCATTGAGTGCCAAAAACGTAATATTACGTTTTTAGCTTTTTTTTTTAAATTACGAAACTAGACACTCTAACACACCTTATATGTGATTTTGGGAACTCTGATGAATGGAAATGAAATATATGACGATCGAAAACTCGTGAAAACGCACAATCTGGACATTTTATCTGGACATTTTATCATAACTCGGTTGCCGCTTTGGGTCGAATCAGTGACGCATGCACGTCATCTCAAAACCAGGCCATTTTCGTGGGTCTATCACTAGGTGGCAGTCTCGCCAGGTCTCGCTGATCACTTCCCGGAAAGTTTACAGACAACACTTCATATTTCATGAAAGACGTTATATCTCCATTTCTAGAAAAAAACAGCGATTTTGGCCACTGTTTAGCTTGGGATTTCTCAGGAACAGAGGCGTGTAGAAATACACGGTTTGCACCCACTGAGAGCTTAAAGTCTCACCTTTTAAACAAGCCATTGTATGTGTTCATAGCTATAACACAGAATATGCTGTGGCTGTACAAAAATCATCAACAATGGTCTAGATTGCTGGCACTCTAGGACAAAGCTTCCGAAAACAGCTTGGCATTCAATGAGTTAACAATAATAATCAAAACACCTCATGCCAAATGCATGCTAAAAACATGCGAAAAAGGTTAAAATTACTGATGTTTATGCAGTGGCACTGATTCAGTACTGTGTACTGGAATTAGACACCTAGGCATAGCATCATGCCAAAGCAAACATTACGGCACCATGACAACAAGTTTAAACTTGCCTAAGACGACAAACACTTAAAATGGGGCACAGCAACAGTGGTGGGCACACTAACCATTCTGTTGAGCTGGGTACCCCTGCATGCCTGGCTGAGGGCCTGGCATACCCGCTGTGGCGGGGCCCATCTGTGGAGGCATGCCTGGCTGGATGGCCCCCGGAGCCACATGGTTGGCCTGGGACATGGGGGGCCCAGACATGGAGGGATGCGGGATCGGGGGGCCCTGCGTGCCTTGGGGCCTCGGAGGGGCGCCCCCCTGTGGCGGAAAGCCAGCGGCGCCGGGCGGAGGAGGCACGGGCCCAGAGAGAGGCGGGGCTGAGTGGAAGGGTGAGGGCTGGGAGACCGGGGGCTGCTGCTGCTGCTGGGTCATCTGCTGGGTCATGGGGGCGCCTGGGTACGACTGCAGCGACGACTGGGTGGAGGTCGGGGGTGGAGGGAGGCCTCCGGGGAAGCCGGAGTTGGTGGCGGCAGCTGGGCCAGAGGGTGAAGGCTGTGAGGTGGGAGGTGGAGGCCTGGGGAAGCCAGCCTGCTGCTGCTGCTGCTGCTGAGGGACACCCTGGGGAGGTAGTGGGCCTCCATACAGGTGCTGGGAGCCGGGCGGGGGTGCTGCTGTCGGGGGAGCTCCAGAGGAGAAGGGGGCTTGCTGCGAGGGCGGAGGTCCAGCAGCAGAGAACGGAGGCAGCTGCTGCTGCTGCTGCGGTGGTGCTGGCTGGGGCTGGGGCTGGGCGGGTGGAGGAGCTCCGGGGAAGGCCTGCGATGCCTGGGGGACGGGTGGAGCTGAGGCAGCAGCAGCAGCTGGAGGTGCGGCTGGGGCCTGGGTGGGGGGAGCGGTGGAGAAGGCCGGTGGGGGTGCGGAGGAGGTGGGGAAGGGCTGCTGGCCAGGTGGGGGACCCCCGTAGAAGGACTGAGGGGGGCCAGGGGCAACTCCGTCACCTGCGGCAGAGTGTGGGGAGGCGGAGGAGGTGGGGGGGAAGGAAGGACGCGGTGCTGTGGATGTGTAGGCGCCAGAGACTGGAGGCACAGCTGTGGAAACAAAGCAAAGAAAGTAAACAAACAAAAACAAGTACACACATACACTCACAAATATCCCTCACATTCATTCATAAGAGCAATACGAACTGGTACAAGGCAAAGCATTCATTGCTCACAGCAAAGTAAATATTTATACTTTGGATTAATCTAATTGGTTTGCTAAATTAGCACAATGGCTGCTCAATTAGTTATAGAAGTTATGTAACACATCAATTTTATCATGTATCTTTGGATACTAGTCCCTCACTTCCCCCGAGTTTGAAATGATGCATTTTCTTGAATGAACTTCTCCTATTTAGCCTGATAATGGCCACCGTCAGACTCCTCACCATAGCCAGGAGCTGCTCCTGTGGGGGGGGCTGACCCAACCTGCATTCCCGCCATCTGATTGGTCATCTGCTGCATGCTTGTAGGTGGGCCAGCGAATGGCTGGCTGTAGCCTGACTGGGGGGAGGACAGGTTCATGGGTGCTGGGGCATAGGGCTGGGACGCAGGAGGCCTGAGAGAGAGAGAGACCGACACACACACACACACACACACACACACACACACACACACACACACACACACACACACACACACACACACACACACACACACACACACACACACACACACACACTTCCATTTATTGTGATTGGATGACCATGACAATAGCAAACCCTACTAATGATTAAAGTTCTCCAGAAAACGTTGTTGCCCTGGATCAATGGGAAGGTGCCAAAACCACAATAATGAGGAACGTTGCCCAGCAACATTGCTCAGAAAGTTGCCCCATGTATCATCAGCTTTAACCAGAGACTTTCTAATGAGGAGACACAGCACTCAAAAAATCCTCCATGGAAATGCATGGGGTTAAGTTTGTAGTTGTCTACACATATCCCACCCCTTCCGCGGCAAAAAGTCGACATGTAAATACATTGAGCCAATCATGTGGTGTGTTGTGAAGACATCGTGCCAATCATCATTCGCCTATTCCACAATTACAGTAACGATGATGGATGGTAACCGCAAAGACCATGAGGCCTAAAACAGGTCTTCAAGTGGGGCACTGAGATTAACAGGGTGCTCCGAGTCACTGCACACTGACCTCTGGTTTGGGGGTGCACTGGGGGGAGGGCCGTTCTGTGCTTGACCCCCACCATACTGTCCGTAGGCTTGGGGGGCTGAGACAGGTGGAGCGCCTGAAGTGGGGGGGCCGCACATCGATCCTGCGTGGGCAAGAGAGGGTAGGTAGGTTAGCAATCAAACACGCAAACATAAAAATATGCATGCATTATCTAATACATATAGCATAGGCTATACAAAAAAAAAAAATCACATCAGAAGAACACATCAGCACTGTAAGCATTAACGGCACGCCACAAAACACCATAACAATCCTGAATGTTACTGCAGCATGCACCAACGTTTCACAAATCAGCCGCGAAGCTGCCAGCTTACTGACGTCATCAAGCCAGAAACAAATGGAAAAAAAGAGAGAGAAAAGATGGGAAAGGGGGAAAAAAAAGAGCATGTTGGCAGAGATATGAAGGGCAAATGACAGCATCTGCTTGTGAGCAGCACAGGAGGCAGTGACACATCACAACCTTGACTAACCCAGCCTGAGTCCCTACCCAAAGGGGCAGCAGCATTCGGCCCAGGCATGGCCCAGATCCGTTCCAGATACGGAAACGATCTAAAGGTGATGATGCACAGGCTAAATTGTTTGATCAATGTTACTGGGCAATTCTGAGCCATGATGTTCGGGAACTTTATATACACTTTTTTTAAAAACATTTTTTAATCTGGAGATCTTTAATCATCAGAGGACAAATTGCTGCAATGCAAACATCTAATCAGAATACTACAAATCACTGCCCAGGAACAACAGTCAAAAAGCTGTCATGTATCACCTTGAGTGAAGCTAAAGGCCAACGCCCATTGGTGACAACAATGCTAGTGTCTTATTATGGAACGTACCGAATATTATAAAAACCCATAAATAAGCTTCCCTCAAAACGGTGAAAGCAATATTTAGAGATACAGTAGCTAAAAGCATAACAATGACAGAAACCCAGCGTTATGGTGCAATTTAAATTTACAATAACTACATTTACATTGGGCTATGCCATTGAGGGTGTTCACACTTGGTCCCTTTCAGGCTTCTAAAAGTCCAGTGAGACCACCTCCAGTAGTATCGGCACGGTTCGCTTTGACGTCTGCGGCGCGGTTCGCATTATCTGTGCATTGTGAACACAAATCGCCCTGGGTTCTCATTCACATTTTGCATTGTAGGCTAGCCTATTTTGTCCTACTTGACTTTACATTGCCAAAAGAGAAGGCATGTTGTTTATTATAAAAAAAAACTATTATTATTAGGTTCATGATAGGCCTACAGACAATTTGGCTACAAATTTGGTGTGTTCTGACGTTAACGTTCGGCTGAATTCCTTTTCATCCAAGCTATTGGTAGCCTAACTAATGAAGAATTAGCCAACTTTGGTGTCATGTAAGGACCCTGTTCATGTTGTACAGCAGTGGTTCTAAAACTTTTTGTCTGGCGACCCCCCCAGAAAACATGGGCCAAGTCTCGCGACCCCCTTCTCTCTAACCGGCAGAATTTGATTTCGAAATGTTGTGAGATGGGCATTGGAAGCAGAGGCAGAAAATGTCTTCTCTCATAGGTAGTGTCAACATCAAAGGCATTATGTCAATGGCAGCCCTGACTAAAAACCTTTACAAAAATGTCTTTAATTCAGACAGCAAATCCTTCCGCAACCCCTCCAATATTTGTAGCTACCCCCAGTTTGAGAATCACTGTTGTACTTGTCATGACATTTTGAGTCTGTTAGGAATCACAAAGGCACAGTTCAGTACATGGCCCCATAGCATAGCTTGTAAGCCCTTTGGCTGCTTTAGCTGCTAGCTGGCTAACTCACAATTTCTTTTCGACATTTTTTCCGACCGACAGTATTCCGTGAACATTATCAACTGAGCTTTGTGTTATGGCTGGAGTTCTGCTTTAACTGTATTTACTAAATGAACTGCATCAAATTTGTTTTGTTTCCTAGTGTGATTGTTTCCTTTACTTACAATACTTTGTATTGTTATTACTATTATTTTTACTATTAATTTATTTTATTTTATTTTTACAGCACTTTGGTCAAATGTTGTTTTTTAAATATGCTATAATAAATTGACATTGACTCCTCTATGACCGTGAACTAAATATCTTTGGTGTATGGACAAAATAAGGCTTTGGAAGACACAATCTTGGGTTTCGGGAAACAATGATCGTCATTTTCTGCGTTTTTTTAATCAAACAACTAATCGATTAATCGAGAAGCAGATTGATCGACTATGAAAATAAACGTTCGGTGCAGCCCTAGTTTATGACTGCATAAGACGCAGTCTGTGTGAGCATTGCTCATGTTTAAAAGAACTGGTAGTGTGAGACACTACCAATGGGCTTTGCCTTCAGAATGACCTTGCATCCCCACAAACATACAAGTTGAACTGGCTGGCAACAGAGTTGGGGGGGATAAGGCAGGTGGGGTTGAGACAAAGCTTTGGGACAAAAGAGGAGTGACTGCCAAGCACAATTAGACAAAGTTACCTAAGTCAAGAGGAGAGGAGGAGGACAGGTCAGAGACTAAGTTTGCTGCAAAAGCCTTAGAGGGAAAGCTTGCATAAGGAGAATATCCTGAAATACAAGAAAAGAACAGCAGTGAGGGGAAAAGACGGCAGTGACAGAAAAACAGAGTGAGGAAGGACGGAAGGGAAGAAGATATTTAGGAGAGAGAGAGAGAGAGAGAGCGAGAGAGACCTGGATAATGAGAAAGAGAGAGACCAAGCTGACAGGGTTTGGTGTTGTCAAACTGCTTTTTCTGAGGTAGTAGAGGTAGAGGGGTTGGGCCCCTGTGAGCCTCGAGTGAGAGAAATCGCAGTGACATTAATGTCACTGTACAGACAGAAGTGCTTTCTGGCAGTGCTCGCACCGCACCAGGCGAGCTAGAGATCTCTCTTCGCAGAAAAGTCTGTTGAAGAACACTATAGTTTCACTTCCGTCAGCCCAATTGATAGAATTAGAAGGAACTTTAGAGACTGTGATGACCACTCAGTTGTGAGCTTGAACCCACACACTCCCTTCCTCAGAGAGAGAGACTACACAGAGTCCGCAACTGAAGCACTAGGTTTGCGGAGCTTAAAAATAGTTTTAGAAGACTGGTCTAATCTAATGTGTGGGGGCAGCCATGGCCTACCGGTTAGCGCTTCGGACTTATAACCGGAGGGTTGCCGGTTCGAACCCCTGACCAGTAGGCACGGCTGAAGCAAGGCACCTAACCCCTCACTGCTGTTGTTGCAGGCAGCTCACTGCGCCGGGATTAGTGTGTGTTTCACTAATTCACGGATTGGGATAAATGGCAGAGAGCAAATTTCCCTCACGGGAGCAAGAGAGTATATATAAACTATACTATATACTAATTTCTTCAAACATCCGCGCTGCTATCACGTCTGGTGTAGCCAGTTCCATTGATTATAGTGGAAGCTAAATGTTGCTCTGCAGTGTTTCCCATACATTGACTTATTTGTGGCGGCCCACCACAATATCAACATTGACCACCACACAATGATTTTCCAGATTGTACTAAATTGTGCTTAAATCTGGTTCGCATCATAACCACGCTGTGCTAATTTGTTAAAAACTGTTGCATTGAAGTTAATTCTGCAAACCAACCACCACAAATGGAATTCAGTTCTCTGGGAAACACTGGAATGTAACGCTTCAGTAACATGCCTGGTGTAGCCTCCCTGCACTATACACCTGAGAGAATTCTGCTGAAATGTGTAAAAGTTGACGCAAGTAATTAAAACATTACTTTCTGAAATACCTTAACCGATCTAAACACCTCTGACTGAGAGGCTGGACAGTGAGCTGAGAGTACAGGAATGTGGCCTACATAAGTTTCAGCTTGGGATGTGCCCAAAAAAGCCTTGTGGAATTCCTGTAGACTTTACAACTACATCATATTGTTGGAGGTGTTGTGCTGAGGGGCCTTGCATTCTTGGTGCATAATGTTCCAGGACTTTACACAAATTCTTGCAAATTGAAAGATTTCTGACAGTTGCTGGTTGCAATTTTCACAAAGAAGCAAAGTCATGGAATGCAATTTAGCTCAAAATCTCTCCTTTTTAAACCATTTTCTTTTTAATTCCTGTGGCAAATTTAGTCATTTATGTCTGCACTAATCACAACAAACCCTTCCAAAGCCAGTGTCACCGTGCCGACCTCATATTTAGCCCCGTGACACAACACCCACCACGCCATGAGTGTCCGTCTTGTCTTACCTGGCATTGGAGCTCCAGGCTGGTAAGCAGAAGTGGGCCCGTTGTAGGGGGGGTACTGCCCTGGGTACCCTCCTGCCATGTGCTGGCCCCCATAGGCAGCCTGCGGGTAGCCCTGGTATCCAGGCTGAGGAGGACCGTAGGGGGAGGCCATGTGTGGTTGCTGGTTCACATTCATCCTCTCAATTCATCCCTTTTGGAGAGGACACACAGAAAAGAGAAGGAAATCTTGAGAACCATGGTTTTAGTCTTTCTGTATGCATTGCTATTTAAAAAGAAACAGGAGATGGAATGAGTACCAAAAGAATGGAAAAGAACGGAATGAGATGGAATGAATAGCAAAAGAACCAATAGTGCTAGACCTCCTGCTCTATAAAATCGACAGCATAAATAAACTTGCCAGTTTTACACGTATATAGCAAGCACATCAGCATTCAGAACAAGATTTTACTAATAAGGACTTCACACATAGACACTTATTTCGAGAGTGCAAGGTTTAAAAACACACTGCAGTAGTCTATGTAGCCAATGCAAGGCCAAACTTCTGTTGTAATTTGTCCCACATCACTTAGTTTTAGCTTTCACTCTGTACTCAAGACATGAGCAGCTGGACATGACGCATGACCAAATCGGAGTAGCAACCAACTGGGCCCGACTTTCTTGCCGTGTTTCACAGAAAACACATATAAAGATGATGTTGCTGGTTAAACTGGTGGTTGATACTGTTGATCCCTGAGATGTCTATTTTCTCATATTGGTGACCTGATCAGTTCCCGAAGCAAAAACCTTTAAGCCATTTTTGTTTAGCATAGTATTGTAAAATGTACTATATTCTTCATTATTGACAGTAAAGTTACTGCAGATCAACAATCAGCGTAGTGCCTGAGGCCTCAGAGCTGCCTCTGTTGTGCATGCAAAAGTGCACCTCTTCCTGTAACTTACTTCCCTTCCCTGTGCTCCCGCGATAGGCCTAGCTCTGTCGCAGGCATCTTCTGCTTACACAGCACGCTATGAGGCACTAATAGAATCATCATCACTCGCTCCAGTGAAAACAAGAGCAGTAAGAGATACTGAACCCTTTAAATAGCCATGATGTTAAAAAAAAACTGTAAAAATATTTCTGCACTCCCAAACACCAGTTAGGATAACACTGCTGCATTCTCAAAGCCCAGTTAAGATAAGCCAGCCAGGAGACCTTGTCAAATGCTCCATCTTATAGCGTAAATGTCTTAGTCTAGTAAAAGGAGACCCTGCATTTTCAGTATTAGAACCTCACCCCCTGAAAGAGTGTGAAATTAATTTACCATCATTGATGGTGTTTTTAAGTTATTCTGCACCAGGTAGAACTAGCCTAACTAATTCTTTACACAAACATACGGGCATTTGTACAGACGGTAACAGGTATGCCATGCTGTTGGAGGTGTAAACAAAAGCTGCATTGCCATTAAGATCACATAGATGGAACTGAAGGGATAAAGGTATTTTGGCATGTTTATATCTATAATGAAAGGACAGATTTTATAGCTATACAATATACATGTGTACTCACTTTTGGCACCTTGGCTATCATAATGGTAACTATAACAAGCTATTCGAGTTTTTTGAGTGGTCTGTGAAATAAGCTGGTGGTAAAGACTCTAAGGAGGAGTCTAAATGACTAATACAGTTCATGGATACACGTCAATCATGGGCCTAGCCTATAACTAATTCCACAGATGTGGCCATGCCTGTCAAATTAACCTGTTGAGGAGTGAATTATTTTCTTGACATCTTCAAGAATTTTATGCAAACAATCTATTCATGGATTTCACCAGGTCCCTTTCCACAGGTGTATAAAATCAAGCACCTTGATTATCAATGCAGACTGCATGGTGCCTGATGAATACACCTGTGGAAAGGGACCTGATGGAACCCATGAATAGTTTCAGTGTCCTTTAAGTTACCGGTATACAGTCTGTGAGGGAAATCTCTGAGGGTAATTCATAATGCGGAACTCTCGATTCGCGAACATTCTGATCACATATTTGTGACCGTATCACCACGGTGAATGGTGGAGGTGTGGCAATACAACATCTGCTAACTTCCCACAGAAGTGATGCTAATTCACACAGTCAACATCATGGTTTACAGTGCGCAGTGTGCACAAGGAGAAAAACAAATCGATGCTTCAATATTTTTGTTTAGGTTGCCAGCTGGTACAAAATACAAACAGTTATTCTCTCAGCACACAGGAGTAGTTACATGGGCCACAAAAAGCTTTGACCCAAAAAGGCAATAATGGTATCATTGGCCTAATGTAATGACACCCTATTCTCTACTGAAGAAAGTAATGCTCACAGTTGATCAAAGCTCAGCTGTTCACAAATGGAATGCTCAACATGGATTTAATTACATTATACCAATTTTAGCACTGACACAAAATAGGGCTACTCAACATTGTTACTGTCTGCTATTGTGTGACATAAACGAGAAACAGATTGGCCTAAAACTCCTGTGCTACTTCTTGCTTTGGTACTAAAGGTGTCTAAACTACACTCCGTTCCTAAAGCAGCACCATGATCATACATTTTATTCAACACATGGAATAGAAGTCAGTCACTAGCCTTTTACTTAATGGCAGGTATGCTAGGTCAGTCTAACTAAGAATTTACTACGAGAAAAGAGTAACTGACATAGGCTACCTAACCTGAGTGATGTAGTGTACTGCATACATAACTCTAGAACAGTGATGGAGTTAGTTTGTCTTCCTGTTATCTAAAGGCATGTGCCGGATTTTTGTAGCTGGTCTGTTCCATCTTACGTCACAACCAAGTCTTCAATTATTTGCACTTCACCACACCTTTGGGCTGTGTATGTAAGAAAATCTTTTCCCTTCATGATGAGATGAAATGTTTCCTACTCACTGAGCATTTGATTGAATCTAAAAGCAATGACTGATCACTGCAAACCACATGTCAATCAACGGTCTCTCTCTTGGCTGTGTTTTCAGGCATATCTAAGCCTTATCTGTGCCACTAAACTGACAGGGTTTACTAACATGGGAAACAACACCAAGTGTTAAGCTTGGAGCTGTGGAATAAGTATGACACTGCCATATGAAAGAGACAGGTTAAAAAGGACAACATCATGATTCACACAGCACAGGTGTATACCTCCTGGGTTCTGCGATTCAAGCCTACAGTCAAACTCAACAGCGTCAACTTTTCCAGCGTTTGGCAGCATGATGCCTGCAAGGTATAGAGTCACTATTACAGAGAACTGCAAATGGATCACCATAAAGTATGTCGCAATAGTTCCAATTGAGATGTTAGTCTCAGGAATAGCATAAGGTTGCAAACACCCGGGTCAAAGGTCTGCTCTGCAGACTATCCACATGTTAAAGTAACAGATACGGATCTTAAGAAGGGCCCCAGTGGCGTACCATCCACTCCTAAAAAGTATGGTCTGTATGGCAACCGTGACAAAAGTGGGCACCTATTTGCTTGAAAATATTACATTCCCTGAAACGTAATCTCATTGTGGAAACATAGCCCCCGCTCATGTTACAAATGGGCATCATCACCAACAAAAGTCCGAATGCCTCATCAGGCCCGACCACACCAGTAACTAATTGTAACGTTAAGGTACGTGAAACCATTTCATTAGGATTAAACTAGGTTAGGTATCGGTACGTATAATGAAAAAACAAGCTCATGGCTTGGCTACTGGAACTGGCACTCTTCAACCAAACACTGTGGTTTTAATAATTTAGATGAAATAGATAGCTAACGCTAGTGAAACAGTAGCCCATGTAATATCATAGCCAGCAACAGTATGATACCTTTGCTACCTAGCTTACGTTATATTCATTGACAGGCCTGATAAGTGACCTAAATCTGGCTACTGACGTCTATCTTACTTTTCATAGCACAATCTGAGCTAACACTTCACGTTAACGTTAGTTACCGTCTAATGATGACTTATCTTGTCGTTCAAAATACCCTATATGTAAGGAAACAGCTAGGGATCTACACTAGTTTCACACAATCCAGTCTTCGGTTCTTGTGATCCACACATTGCGGCGTGCATGTAATTCCGTTGAGGGCCATTTTGGTTCGCTTCCAGGGCGTAGTAGCTAGAAAGCTAGCAATCATCTAACGTTACGGAACTAATAACGTAAAACATAGTGACAAACTAGGTACCTAACGTTAGTTAGCCATTCAGTCTGACTACTAAAGATTACGAATTGTGCTATATATGATAGGTACCTTACAATAGGAACTTTGGTGGTTCCTAGACTAGCTATGCTAAGCACTGTTGCCACTTCTAGGACAGTAAAACTACAACAGAATAACTGTCGACAATTAGTAACGTAAGGATATTATTACTTCAGAGAGTTTACGTTAACCTTGTACAGCGATGTTGACTTGAAGGGTAGACTTAACGTTAACGTTAGGTGACGTTAACGTTAAGTCGCCGTGTTATCGCTGCTAGCTCAAGACGCTCTCGGCAGCTTCCTTCCTATCAGCTGTCCAGTTAACATCCCATTCCTAACTACCCTAGGTGAAACTACGAAACGACCTTAGACTAACCGGCGTATTTGCTAGTTACCAGTGTAGTACTCGTTAGGGTACGATTAGTCTACAAGTCGTATCAAGACCACCAACTGAAGGCCTGCTGAAATTACATTACAGCCATAGTCACAGTAATGCTAAGGTAATGAATGTAGCAGCTATGCTAATGTGTAACACCAGTCAACTGCTATCAGTATGGTATGTGGAGGGCTAAAGCTAACGAAGCTAACGTTAGCTGCGACTTCAAATAATGCCAAATATGCATCGCCCTTCGAAGGGATTTGCTGGGCTAGTCTGTTAGCTTGCTAGTAAATTGCTTAGCCAAAAAAGCTACAAGCTAACTTTAGCGGTTGACGACAACCATTACTTGACACTCACCTCACCTCCAATTAGGTTCAGTATGTAAGTGGGCAATCCAAGCGGACAGATGTCCCACGTTCTCTGACGGTTCGACCTGCCTGTGGTCGTTATGGGTTTCACAAAATTGTATATACAAACAATATCTTCCAGGCCGGTAATATTGCTACTAATCCCTTCCTCAGTTTCGCTTGACGCGGAGTGCCTGGTTTGAGTCGAATGTGAGTGGCGCATGCGTCGCGTATGAGTCGCGCATGCGCCTCACTTCATATATTTTTATTTTTCAAATATATAACAAAAAAGCAATGACTTGTTGCCTTTCAGTGAAATATGACCGAGTATAGACACCGTCTTCCTGTACCTTAATGTTTACATTGCGACGTTTAGCCGTAACCGTTCATGCTTGAGCATGCGCCACTCACATCTACGTTCGACTCACATCAGGCAATGCAACGTGTCCTCAAAAGACTGGTACGAAAACTTGTGTCAAAATATATAGTGGCCTACACAAATGTATGTTTTGCTCAGTGATTTCATGGGATTAACCAACCCCACATAAAACGACAGAGAACGTGAGTTAACGTTTTTCAGCCGTATTAATTAAGAGGGGGAAAAAAGAAATTTGCCATTTGTATCAAGACTGCATCATGACACAAGCAGCCTAAATTATGCTAAATTACACATCCGGTTTACATCCGTGTTCTGGCAATCTCGGGACTCGGCCGAAAACTGTTAAACCTTGTCAAATTAACAGTCCTGTTAATATTCTTGCAATTTCTCTGGTTGTACAGCATCTAAAAATGAGAATGTCGTGGAAAAGTTCATTTATTTCTCCGTAATTTATGTCAAATTTATTTTAATATATTTTAGATTAATTTCACATAAAGTAAAATATTTCAAGCCTTTATTTTTTTTTAGGTTTACATAGATACAAATTCAGTATCTGAAAATATTACAATTAAGAGTTTATAATACAAAAATGCCAACCTTCTGAAAAGTAGCCTAAATAACTATAGTCTGATTTCATTTAATCTGAATTTATTTGCACTCAATACTTGACCGGGGCTCCTTTTGCATAAATTACTGCATCAATGTGGCATGAAGGCAGTCTGCCTGCAGCACTGCAGAGGTGTAATGGAAGCCCAGCTAGTAGTTTTGCCACTGTGCCTGTGCCAGGTCCTGCTGGTGGAAAAGGAAATCATTATACCATAAATGGAACACCATTTACATGAACAATTATTCATTTAGCAGATGCTTTTATCCAAAGTGACTTACATATGTCACCTACATTACAAGGGCCATTCTCCCCAGAGCAACTTGAGGTTAAGTGCCTTGCTCAAGGGCACGACGGTGGAAGCTGGGAATTGAGCCCACAACTTCAGGCGACTGCATGCTCTTAGCCACTACCATCGCCCCAGTGACTATAATATAACACCATAGTCAGTAAACCTTGGCACTGGGGGCATGTGCCAAGTCCTTCTGGTGGGAAAAGGAGCAGCATCTCCATAAAGCTTGTCAGCAGATTGAACCATGAGGTGCACTAAAATCTCATGGTAGCCGGCTGGATTGACTCCGGACATGATAAAACAAATACATCAATATAGATAAAGCAAAAGCATGGTGGGTGAAATCAGTTGCTGCCATTTTATTATATGTACAAATTCATGAACACAGTATTCTTTTTGTTTTCTTTATATGAATAATGTACAGTACTGCAAAGTACAGTACAAAATAGTTTTTCCTGTTTTTGTGTGTCATTCTATCCAATGCTGAGGTTTGAATAAATTACAACCATAACTATAATCATATGAACATAAATGTGTGCATTGGTATAGACAATAAGTACAGATATTGTGGCCAAAGTTTAACAGATATTCAAAAACTTGGGTGTGCAACATTTCCATGTCTGGTCTGCTTTCTGAGTAGGCCTTTGTGTGGCTATATTAGGTTCCATGTAAACAATTCCATCACCTCATCATGTAACTCCTTCCCCTTCCCTCACCCCATGCCACCTTCTATCCCTGCCCAATGGCATCCTCATGCCCCCCCCCTCCCACCCCTCTGTTTAGGCTACTCTGAATGCATCATAGTGAAAACATTGAAATATTGACTAATCTCTTATAGGCCCTTGCACACAGTGCAGTATGACAAATGTCCAGTACAATACCATCATAGTCACAGATCAACCCACTTTCACTAAAAACATTTTTTCTGTGTTCATTCAATTTCTGACACATTAAGCAAAATATTGTATGTCAATTACAGTTCCAGCATAACATTTCTGTAGATGTTATTAATATTACCATTTCAAACACATCCTTGCTGAAGTGAAGCACTGTACAAGGCAAGCCATTGTTTTCTCTGCAATTCTCTGTGATCAGGATTCTTCACTTAACTGAGATCATCTCATTTGCACTCCCTCTGTTGGTTATTTAAAGGAACATGCCACCATTTTGAGAAATTATTCACTGTCTCTGCCAGAGTTAGATAAGATGATACATACCCTTCTCGTCTCTGTGCGTGCAGTAACTCAGTCCGAAGCACCCACTGTTAGCATAGCTTAGCATAGTTCATTGAGGCGGGCAGTTCCAACTAGCCTATAGCACCCACAAGTGATAAAAGAACTCCAACATTTTCCCATTTACATGTTGTGACTTATATAGTTACAACATATAGGCTACAAATATGCGATTTTCCAAGCATATGCAAACTTGGAACTTTGTCCCCCTCAAAGTATATTGTGCATGTCCCCCTATACAGCCTTGCCAGAGATTTTCTAATAAGGAGACACAGCACTCAAAGAATCCTCCATAGAAATGTATCGGGTTAGTTCATAACACCAATTTGGCAGTTGTCTACACATATCCCTACACATATCCCGCCCTTATGTAACCACATTTTGTTGCCTTGCTCAAGTGCTCTTGAGCAAAGCACCTAACCCCTCACTGCTCCTCGAGCGTCGCTGTAGCAGGTAGCTCACTGCGTCGGGATTAGTGTGTGCTTCACCTCACTGTATGTTCACTGTGTGCTGTGTGGTTCACTAATTCACGGATTGGGATAAATGCAGAGACCAAATTTCCCTCACAGGATCAAAAGAGTATGTACTTATACTTTACTGAAGGGATCTGACTCATATTGAGGTTGTACAATTTGTAGTATTCTCAGCCTGACCACTTTTGCGCTGTCAGTGTATTTCAATTGGGCCTACAGAGGTCAATAATCCACTCGGCTGATTGGCTGTGGACAAGGGGTGGTTAATTTGTAGTTTTGTGGTTTGGTCAGCATCAGAGTCAGAGAAAAGAATAACGCAATACTACTTGCTCCACAGTGCAACCAATTTATTGATCGTATACGTATATCCTAATGACTTCAACTGCAGTCTACAATTTCACAGGGATGAGGATAGGCTCTTATAATACTCTCTGCCAATCGCGTATTATTGCTTATTACCTTTTAGGTAATATAGAATATTTTCAGGTAAGAAGGCCTCTCTCTTAAAATTGTTTCTTTTAAATGTAATTGTGCAGTGATTGATTTACATAAAAATTTTTTAAAACAATGTAAAAATGTAAAAAATAATTAATTAATGATGGGATATAGCTATGTCTAACTAGTGAAAGGGTGTAGTTTGACATGTCAAATGTTCACTTGTCTCTTTTTAGATCCATTAACGTCAAGATTCCATGACGTGCTATATGGAACTAGACCTACTGCATAGCGGTGCAAAATATGGCCGCCGCTCAGTCCTGTACATTCTCTCCAAAATAAGTTGTTTTTTGTTAATTTCTCTCCATCTCCTACTCCATCCCCTAATCTGGCAACGCATATATATGTCCACTAGGTGGCATTCACACAATTTACAATGGCTACTAGTCTCTTGTTATGGTCGTGCCTTAAAACCCTGAAGTATCATTCGAATCTTATTTACACACACACACACACACACACACACACACACACACACACACACACACACATACACAGCCCAGACATAATAAATCCAAAATCTCAAAATTGGCCAGTAGTCTACATGGGGAAAATATGTTGCCTGTAGTATCCTTTAACTGTATCTGCATCATTTTGATAGGCTCCTTATCTAATAGGCCTATCCATTCTAGTTTGTTTTTTGCCAATTGATCTTCATCACTACATGATCCCGGCAGCCCTCCTTTTAATGTGAAAAGAGGGCATTTTATAATAAGCCTACTAATAATAAAGAAGACATCTGTTGAGTATTTGCTTGAATGTAATGGTATGTAAATACATTGTTAGTCAGAGATGTGTTACTTTTATCACTTGAGCCCCTTCCCCCCGAAATGTCTGTGCACGTCCGTGCTTTTATCCCAAGTGAATTATTAATGAAAAGCAATTAATTCATTAATTTAATCATTTCATCTAAACAGAATTGTGGGTTTACAAAGGGGACACATCCTACTTGATTGCTGGTGGTTTCCCTTGAGGTTGGGAAAAGCAGTGGAACACATGCGCACAGAGAAATTATGAACTTAAAATTTCCCAATTCCCGAAATGAGAAAGGCCATGGGATTTTTTCACGAAAATAACTTCTGAATGTATACTTTAGAGGAACAGAGAATAGATTTAGAGGTGTAATAAATGGCTAGAGTCCATTTTTCTATCACCTCCCTTAAAATGTCCAGTTCTAATTGTTCTCACCCAAAATGTTTGCTTGCATGATGCCCCTGCAGCACTGGGTACGGGCTTAGGAGCTGTCACACTGGTGTGATCCAACCTTCACTGTGTTGTTGTTTACTTTCGTTATACTATACGTTTATTTCTTTGAGGGATCATGTACAAAATGCATTAATCACAAAAAGATAGTGTTCTGTACCAAATTTAGCCACCTGCACCTGAGTTCCATCTGCAGCCCCTGACGTGGTTGGGTACTTTTGTCTATGTTTACAGCACAGCTTTTCCATCAGCTGACTCTAGATAGCTAAACAGAAGTATGGGGACATTTGACACTTTAATTCCATCATAACCAGTTCATGAAATGCAAAATATGTCAATATACAGTATATTCTGAGTATAAATGCAAATCCAGCCTTGCCTTACTGATATGAATCAGAAGGTTTTGGCTGGCTGCAGTCAGGGATGGATTACTGCACGGGCCTACTGGGCCCAGGCCCAGGGGCCCAAGGGGTCAGGGGGCCCTGAAGCCCAAGCCTTTGCATGGAATCATTGCCTCAATATCAACAAATCAGGATGTAGGCTATGAATCTGATTGAATTTAGCATTGGCCATCCCCAAAATGCACCAGTATACAGGAAATCACATCAAACAAATTAAAAATGTTCTGGGGGAGGACCCCCAAACCCCCCCTCCCACATATACGACAATTAGTGGGGGGCCCTTAATACATCTGGGCCCAGGGGCCCGAAGGTTCATAATCCGCCCATCGCTG
Source organism: Alosa pseudoharengus (assembly GCF_046254945.1). NCBI lineage: Eukaryota > Metazoa > Chordata > Actinopteri > Clupeiformes > Clupeidae > Alosa > Alosa pseudoharengus. Next base: position 12,590,167 of record NW_027468674.1, on the reverse strand, counting down.
CAGTTGGTTTGCCTTGCCACGTCTCCATGTATTATTCTGAGAATTCTGATGCTTGGTTGGTTTTGTTTGCATAAGGCCCCTGAGAGACAGTGGTGTTGTCATAGGTTGCCGATTGCCTGTCACTGACGGAACTCTCTTCCTCTTCTCTGGTGTCTTCCTCACTCTCTCACACACTCACACAGACTTAGACAAACTTACACACACTCACGTATCTCACTTTCTCATTCACACAGACATACACAAACGTACAGACACACACACACACACACATTTCTCATGCAACTCATCACTCACAGACACAGTCACAGACACAAACACACATTTTCTCACATATCTCATGCAACATCACTCTTATCTCGTACACAGACACACACACACTCACCCATGCATGCACACAAACTCATGCACATTCAATAGCATATTTGCACAGTAGGTTTTTTACCTGCTGCAGTCTTTTAATATCTCTAACTTAACAATAAATAGGAAACACATCAACACATAGACACATACTGGAATATATCTCCTTGACATAATGCGCAACCAAATGATATTTCTGTTCATCATTCTGCTGGATGCATCAGGTAAGTGCTTTGACAATATTTTACATCATTTACAAAAACATTTTTGTTGTAAGCAAATTTGTACCCAGTTCCACTGGCATGAAACATATTCTGAATTAAGGGTTCAAGACTCCACACTTCATATTAAGGATGACTTATTATGTTCAGGGTTTATACAGATACTTTTTTCCCCAAGTAGACTAACCTAATTATTAAATCATAGCAATAATTAACAATGATTAGTTTAAATATGAATGATACAGACACGAAATGCAGCATTTAGCTAAGTTTACTGGCTTTTTAATGTTTTACATGTGGCTAGTTCCCATTTTTACCATTTGCTTATAGCATTTGTTAGTGGATGCATTGTTTTTAGCTGAAAGAGCAGAGCGTTTAATAATGATTATATAACTTAACTTAACCTAACTTAACTAATAATGATTATTTCACAAACCTAACTGTGCTCTTTCTCTTTGTTTTGCATATGAGTGTTTTTTGTCCCTTTGTTTATTTTTAATGAAGTTCTTCCCCGCCATCTGGGTTTGAAAAGAGGAAGTTACTCAGGGAAGACGTGTAGCTATTTTTACAACAGCACTCAGAGTGAGTTAAGATAAAGACTTTACATGTTCAGGTCAAATAATAAGAATTTGTAGATGCTGAGAGATTTGTGGATGTTCTACACACACACACACACACACACACACACACACACACACACACACACACACACACACACACACACAAACGTACAGACACATGTGAATGATTGATTGTCATGAGAGGAATTTATTCCAATTTGATGCAGATGACAGTTTGAAGTAGTCATACTCCACTAGAACCAAACAGCATTTGATATTTCTGACACATACATTATCTTTATATCCTTAATATTTATATTTTCACTTATAAGTGTTCTTACCCCTGTTTGTGTCAGAAATAGTTTTAAGAAATATATTAAGATATTAAGAAACTATTATTATAAGTAAAATGCTCTTATTAATTAAACCAATCACTTAAGTGAAGAGTTAAGAATTTAAGTGTTTAGTTTGAAGGAGATAACAAGCTCTACATACTCAACCATATTCTGAAAAGTTTCACCATTTAACCAAATGGAAAGCTCAGAATAGTGTTAAAATCAACTCGGAAAAAGAGTTAACCGAACACTGTTGTTTTCAATGTCCCTGCTCCCAGCGAGCCTGCAGCTCTACCAATGGCCGCGGTTTGTGGGTGTGAAATCGGGCCGCAGAGTGACGCTCAGATGTAGAAGCTATACCAGTGGCAGCTTAACGGCTGTGGAATGGCTGAAGGCCCCGCTGCCCGAAGGCAAGGCAGACAAGGCCCAACAGTTAGAGGAGGGCGACAGGGTGCGCTTTGGCCAGAGCACTGGCTGGGTGACCCTGAGCAAGCTGGAGCCCGAAGACAGCGGCGTCTACTTCTGCCGCGTCAATAACATCACTGGGCCTGGCAGCGAGGTTCAGGTCCACCGTAAGTGATCTTTGGCCTTGACCAGAGATGTGTTCTGAAGCCCTGTGGGAGTTTTAGACGTGTGTGTGTGAATGTGTGTGTGTGTGTGTGTGTGTGTGTGTGTGTGTGTGTGTGTGTGTGTGTGTGTGTGGTTTGTATTGCCTCTACCTGTGCACTTAACAGTAACAGTGATCACACTAATTGCTGATCTACCTGGCTGAAGAGTTGTGGATCGAATGTGCTATGATTTACAGCTAGGTGGAAAACGAAAGTACCAGGCCTGCTACACATTTGTTCCAGCCATTCACTAAACCAGCTGAATTGAACACAACTACTCAGCCGCAGGAATCAACTAATTGGTAAAATCACCAGAGTTAATAGTACAGGTAGAACCAATACATGGTAGAACTTTATATATATATATATATATATAAACTTATACTTTATATAAGTGAAGAGTGACAGGAATCAAGTGGAAAAGAGAGATCAGGAGTTCAGGAAATTTGGTCGGAAGTCACTCCATTGTAAAGTCTCTGTTCTCGAACCGAAGAGGTGTTCAGGCCAATCAAATCGTTTGGGCGGGATTTATATGAGGACGGACAGATAAGCACTACTGCCTAGTCATTCTCATCATCTGAGCGTGCATGAGTTGATTCTATGCAGTGTACTGTGCACACATAAAATTCAACAGGTGCCGGATACTAGCCAATTACAAGAACAAAGGAAGAGCTATCCGCACACTGTCTTACATGCTCAAGTTTTAATGTTTTGGATCATTCAACTCAGCCATTTATTAATTGAGGACAGTAATGCATTGTGGTCTCTTCATTTATTTTAAGATGGTGCTTTGTTGCACTATCCCCCTTTTCCTTCAATTGCTAACGTTAATTAACAGTGGACCATGTAGAAGACTGATTTGTGTGTGTCTGTATGTGCGTTTCTGCACTTTATCCAGCGAACTTGCTGTGTGGTGTGTGTGTCTGGCCCAGGGCCCAGGAACTTGGAGACGACCATTAGGAGAAGCAACATGAAGGACGTGGTCATCTTCCTCCAGGCCTTTCTGCTGGGCTTATTCCTATTGATCCCTCACCTCTGCTACAAACAAAAGGTAACAACACACACACAGACACACACACACATTTGTGATTGCGTAAACAAACATACACACACACAGAGGGATACAGACACAGATACACACACACACACACACACACCTCCAGGCCTTTCTGCTGGGCTTATTCCTAATGATCCCTCACCTCTGCTACAAGCAAGAGGTAACAACACACACACACACCTCTTGGTTTGTTTATATTATTTTTAACTGTTTTTTGGGGGCAATTGTAATGATTTGACAACATTATTAAAATTGAGATATTACCAGTAATTTACTTATTCATTTATTTATTTATTCATCTCCACCCTGCAGCCAGAGAAAGAGGAGACTATCTATGAGGTGCCTGACGAGGACCACACATATGAGGTATGACATAGAGATGAGATAAGATATCACGCCTCTATACCAGATATAAGCTGCCAGAGACATACGATAGCACAATCTCTATACCAGATATAAGCTGCCAGAGACATAAGATAGTACATCCTCTATACCAGATTTAATGTGCAAAGGTCCCTGGGTTCAACGAGGAGAACAGTATTGTCAACTGAAAATGACCAAGGTCCATGTACAGTTTTGAGGAGGAAAATGTGTAACAAAACAGATTCCAATAACCACTATTATCACCGATCATTAACCAAGTAATTTATATTCATATTATATCATATCATTTTTTTATGTTATATGTATAAATATAGAATTTTACAAAATTGCACCAGATCATTATTTATCATTTATTTATTTATTATTTAGCTGAAAAAATAAATGTCTAATAGACCAAGGACATGGGTTCAATCTCCAGCTCACCCACAGAGTAACACAAAGCAACACAGCAACACGGTGATGCCTAAGTTGAACCACACCCACGCAATAGAGACAGAGCGAGCGAGAGAATAGAATGAAAGAATAAGTGAGAGAGAGAGAGAGAGAGAGGAAGAGAGACAGAAGAGTACAGCTCCACATTAAGTACAATCTTCATGTTGCATTGCATGTTCACGTTCATGTTGCATGTACAGTACTGGTAAGAATAGGCCGGTAGTGTTGCTTTGGGCAACGCAACAACTTTAGTGTCTTGTTATGTCTTGCTGCTACATGGATATGTGTGGATGTTGGAGGGTAACGGACAGTGGTGCTCTTCACGGTTGGCCAGTGACCCATACTCATTCAGCTGCACAAACAGGAAGAGAGAGAAAGAGAGAGAGAGAGAGAGAGAGAGAGAGAGAAAGGTAGAGAGAGAGAGAGACCTCAGACTCAAAGAAAAAAAGACAGAGAGCAAAGAGAGAAAGACACCTCAGACACAAAGAAAAATGGAGAGAAACAGTCATCCCCTCCTACACACCCTTGCTGTACAACTGAAAGTGCAAGAGGAACTGTTATATCACCGATGCTACTGATGTTTTTATAGCATTGGGGGCGGATGTAGTGTGGTGGTTAAGGAGCTGGGCTAGCGTGCAGTAGCCTGAAAGTTGTCGGTTCAATTCCCGGCTTCCACCGTTGTGCCCTTGAGCAAGGCACTTAACCCCAAGTTGCTCTGGGGACAATGTAATCCCTTGTAATGTAGTTGACATATGTAAGTCACTTTGGACAACAGTGTCAGCTAAATGTAAATGTGACATTTATTGCAAGCCTCAACTGAATGCATCTGTGTTGCCTTCCAGTCGGCAATTTAACAGGGAATTGTAAACATGTTGGTACATTTGCTTTAGAGGAGAGTTTGAATGAGTTTTGGTCATTTTTGATTGATCATCAACAATACTAGATGTACCGCAGAGCGGTACAAAATATGACCGCCGCCCAGTCCAGCACATTTTTTCCACAAAAATAAATCACGCTGAAAGGCCTATATGATTCTAACTGTCTCACTAAATTGCATTATCCACACGTACTCAATTCTCACTGATATCTGCTAGACAACAAGTACCAAAACATGATTAGTTCATAGATTTCACATGTAAAATTCATTTTATACAACCCCACCTCCATCTTGCCTGTTCATAATTCTGAGAAATTCTTGAATTGTGTGCATGTGTGCATGTTCATGTTTATGTTATGTGTGTGTGTGTGTGTGTGTGTGTGTGTGTGTGTGTGTGTGTGTGTGTGTGTGTGTGTGTGTGTGTGTGCGTGTGCGTGCGTGCTTGTGTGTGTGCCTGCGTATGTGCCTGTGCAAGCGTACATATGTCTACTGTGTGAGTATGTGTCATACGTATGATTACTGTGAATGTATGTGTGTGTGTGTGTATCTGTTTGTGCACATGTGTGTACATGAAATGGGTTAACATGACCCCTGGAGGCAAACATACGGAAAAAAATGGTCATCCTAGTCCCTACAGTTCTCAAGATATTCACAGAGAACTGTGTCTGCCCTACCCTCCTTTCGGGGGTCCAGTCCAGCGGGGGGGCTACAGATCAAAACGAAAAACGACGGTTCCATGCTATCCATGTGGGGTTACATGCCCACCAAGTTTTGTGTACCCCGGTCTTTCAGTGTCCCGGGAATCATTGTTGGTGTACGTCACTAAATTGTTTTATTGTAAGGCCCCCCATGAACGAAAGTACACAAAACTTGGCATGCATTCGGAGGGTGTCATAATGATCCTACACTTTTAATTTCGTGCAGTTTTGACCTTGTCAGCCAGAGATATTGTGATGAAAACACCTAATTTTTTGCTTTTTAATTTTTAACTAGGTGGCGCTATAATATATATATATACCACTTGAGACCAGGAAGAGAGTGGTATATATATATATTCTACTAATGGTGCAATCGTGTCATCTGTATCAAGTGCTTTTTTGTGACTGTTGAGCTTGAGCTTTGCTTGGTTGTTCCATTTTCTGTGCTGAATTTAGGGGCTGGACATTGAACAGTGTGGTCTCTATGAGGACATCCCAGCCTTCAGCCAGCCTTCAGCCAATTCAGATGCTGATGAGCCCTGTGACATGGAGTCTCCAGACCAAGAGTGAGGACCCTGCATGCACCCATCACCCACCAGTGCCTTATCCACCCATCCATCCACCCACCAGTGCCTTATCCACCCACCACCCACGCATTATCCACTCACCACCCACCAACCACCAATGCCTTATCCACCAATCCATCCACCCACCAATGCCTTATCCACCAATCCATCCACCCACCACTGCCTTATCCACCAATCCATCCACCCACCAGTGCCTTATCCACCCACCACCCATGCATTATCCACTCACCACCCACCAACCACTAGTGCCTTATCCACGATCCACCCACTAGTGCCTTATCCACAATCCACCCACTAGTGCCTTGTCCACGATCCATCCGCTCCCCCACCCATGCCTTAGCCACCAATCCACCGATCCACTTGCCCACAACTTATCCAACGATCCATCCGCAAACGGCTCATCCACCGATCCGCCCACCCACGCCTTACCCACCGATCCTCCCACCCACGGATCCTCCCATCCATGTCGTCTACTGATTCATCCATCAACCACCGATCCATCCACCACCTTTCTTTATCCATCAAATCATCCATTTGTGCCTTATCTGGGCCTGGCAGTACACAATGAAGAACATTCATTTCAATGTTCAACATTCAACTGGGTATGGGCAATCCTCACCAGTCTTCTACCATGCGTCCTCTCTCTCTGTCATGCCCAAATGGTGCTTTTCACTGAGCAGTACAAACATTATTTGGCATTACTGCCAAAACTTTGAATTGTTGAAATAAGTGGTGGCAGTTCTTGTTATATGGTCCTAGTTAAAGGAGAATTCCGGTGTGATATTGACCTAAAGTGTATTGAAACATGATACCGAGTGTGAACGTATGTCTCATAGCCCATCTCGGCTTGTCCCCTGCACTCCAAAATCTGGTGCTAGTTAGCCGATGCTACCAACAGCTTTTTCAATTGTGGTGCTTCGGCATCGGGCTAGCCATGAAAATAAATCACTGTTTTACACCATTTACGAGGCTCAATGTATCTCCACACTTCATTGGTAGACTTCCGAGGGCCCTGACATTTAAAACGAGACATTGAGAACTTTGAAAAAGCACTGGTAGTTTACTTACAAGACGATTTATACAGACAGTATCTTCACGAAGTTTAGCGTTTGCAGCCATCAGATTCCTAAAATAATTCAGTGGAAATGCATGGATTCCAGTTGCTGCTATCTGCTAACTGGAATCCATGCATTTCCACTGAATTATTTTTGGAATCTGATCCCTTATCATACCTGTTCATTCTTACTCGTCGCTCGACTTATCGTGACTAAATTCAAGATGGCTGCAAACGCTAAACTTCGTGAAGATACTGTCTGTATAAATCGTCTTGTAAGTAAACTACCAGTGCTTTTTCAAAGTTCTCAATGTCTCGTTTTAAATGTCAGGGCCCTCGGAAGTCTACCAATGAAGTGTGGAGATACATTGAGCCTCGTAAATGGTGTAAAACAGTGATTTATTTTCATGGCTAGCCCGATGCCGAAGCACCACAATTGAAAAAGCTGTTGGTAGCATCGGCTAACTAGCGCCAGATTTTGGAGTGCAGGGGACAAGCCGAGATGGGCTATGAGACATACGTTCACACTCGGTATCATGTTTCAATACACTTTAGGTCAATATCAAACCGGAATTCTCCTTTAAGATCATCTTTTATATTTAAAATTCTTTACTATTTTTGAGGCATGTTTTCTTTTTACTGATACCAGATTTTTACAGATTGTGTCAGCCTCAATTTTGTTTTGATGATATATGTAGCATGTAAGCTAAAGATTGACAGCTGTTCACTAGCAGGCTAATCCTGTAGCCAGAACCACAAGAAAATGGTTCAAAGACGTTTGCTGCACAAACATCGACAAATACTGTATATTAATAAAAACACATCTAATCAAGCTTACAAGCTTTTGACAGTAGCAACTCTGCTGTTGATGGTTATGCAAGTCAAGTTAGCTTTAAACTAGTCTGCTTGTTTAAATAAAATCACAAAAGCCTAAAGGGAGAATCTGTGATTCGTGTGAAAGATGAAAGCTCAACAGCCAATCAAATGACAGCATTCCCTTTTGTTGCAACCATGGAGGTATGGTTGCAACACATGGACCTCTGAAGTTCACCTACAATAAAGACCCAAAAGATGCCATCTTTACCCATATAAGGAGAACCAAGTATCCTCTTTGCCCATATAAGGAGATTTGGCAGAGATGGCAACTTTGGGTCCTTTTTGTAAGCGAACTTCAAAGGGCTGGAATTGTTTATGGCTTGGTCCATGTCTATTGTCAGAGGCAGGAAAGGCTTTTTCAGGTATACACAGAATAAACATTTAGAGGACAACTATATGGGATTAGCATTGTCCGAGGATCTCTGAAGTATGAATCTAGCTTAGCTTCCTATTCACACCTGTTCACACACATCTGCATTTCATTTAAAGTGATCAATTAATTTTGCCAGCAGCCAGACCAACCGATACCCTGTCTTTGCTGAATTACTGAAGTTAAGCAGGTGTGGACCTAGTACTTGGATGGGAGACCTCCTTGAAAAGCTAGGTTGCTGCTGGAAGTTGTGTTGGTGGGTGGCCAGTAGGTGGCACTCTTCCCTCTGGCCAAAAACAAAATAAAATCCAATGCCCCAGTGCAGTGACGGGGACACTGTACTGCAGGAGATGCCGTCCTTCCGATGGGACGTTAAACCGAGGTCCTGACTCGCTGTGGTTATTAAAGATCCCATGTCACTTATCTCAAAGAGTAGTGGGTTCCCTGGTGTCCTGGCTAGATTCCCAACCTGGCTCATTCAATCTGGCCCCCTAATCATCCCCCCAGTGTAATTGGCTCATTCACTCCCTCACTCTCCACCTCAAGCTGGTGTGTTGTGAGCGTTGTAGCGCATAATGGCTGCCGTGCTACACACTGGTGGTGGTTAGTGAGGTTTCTCCTTCACTGTGAAGCGCTTTGAGTGTTAAGAAAAGCGTTATATAAAAGTAACATGTTGTATTCTCAAGCTTTGCATCTTGAGTGGTTTGTGTTGTCCTGTGTCCTGGTAAAGATGCAATGTCCATATTGCATTTTAATATGGCTAACAAGTACAATTTATACAAGTTGTTATTACTGTATTATTGTTTATCATTATTACTACTACTACTATTATTTGTGCTATTTTTATGCTTTGCATTCAGAGTTTTATGTTCCCAGACTATGACTTTATGCTCCTGTGAGAAAGTATTAAAGACAAAAAGTAAACCAGTCACTGTGATTATTGTTGTCTTTCCACGTTTATTTTGAAAAATAAAGCACCATGGTTCCACTACACATCTGTCCTAGTATGCTTCCAGGGGGTGACATCTACACTTGAACATATGAAACAATGTATTTGATCAGTTTTGAACAGAATTGATTGTTGTAGTTGTCCTCAGAATTGGAAAAAGCACAAACAAGGAAGTTGATAAACAATATAAAAAAACAACAATAAACCAACAAACACATGACTGATAGAAAAATATTTTCCACAAAAAGTCCAAATTCTGTGTTCTTTTTTTAAAGTTTCCTACAAGAAGCATACTGGGCCGATTTCCACTCCAAATTCCTGGTCGGCTCCTCCTACGTCCATTGGAGCAATGTCAATGATAGGCAGGCGCGATGTTTTCGTTGTTCTGTAGTCGATGACTGTCTTACCCCACGTGGCAGTGTGAGACTATACAGAGAGAGAGCGAGCAAGAGAGAGAGAGTCCATTAGTATGGTCTTACAATGCTGGCGGAAAATATCCCATGTTTTGCTCAACAACTGAGTCTCCATGCAAACAGGTCAAAGTTTGTTCACAGAAAACATTTTCTATTTCTATTTGATTACACAAACTACACAAACACACACTTCATAAAAGATGAGAGAAATGAAGTGAAAGAGAGTGAGGGAGATAATATTATATGGACACTAAAGGGGCCCTTGGTCCTAAAACTACAGTATGTTGAACTGGATTGGATAATCTTAAATGTCCCTGACCCCGAGGGGCAATTAGGTTCACGACATGTAGTCATAGAGAATCATGATATACATAATGCATACGGAAAATAAAAAGGACATAAATAAACACACAATAAATAATGCATAGTACTTGCACTGAAATGTCAAATATGTTCCTATAAAGCTGAATACAGTAATACCAAGTTGACCAATAGATTGTTCAGACACCCAACAGCTGGTGCAACAATAGAGAGTTAAGTGGCCTTCACACCAAAAACGATAATTAGAACTGTAACCGCAACAAAATAGCGTTCTAGCTGATGTGAATGACAACATCAACACATAGACTATAACTATAACGACATGAAGAACGATATTGCTGGAGATCACTTTCAGAGCGATTTTGAGAACAATAAAAAGCTGACAGCCAATCAGAATCCATCAAATTTTAGCCATCACATTCAACAACATGGGGAGAATTTTCTTATCGTTGGTCAGTTCGCTTTGATCTTTATAGTTATCGTATCGAGGCTTAAGGTGGGGATCACATTGGCCAGCGGCAATCGGCAGCGGCAAGCGTAACGCAACGCTCAGACCATAATAAGTTGTCTCGTTCCTAAGCAACACAAATGGTTTGCCTTAACTGACAATTGAATATGCTCGCGTTGGGCTTTGAAAGAAACCCTCAGCTTGCTCAACTCTAGCGTTATGCAATAGGAAACCAGCCGCATGCCGCTGGTTAGTGTGACCCCCGCCTAAAGAAAGAGGACCACTGACCATGCAGCCATCCTCGCTGACGCTGTAGGTGAAGCGGCTGTTGCCCTCGGCTCTGATCTCGATGTCGTTGGATCCCTGCAGCAGCAGAGCGCTCTTCAGGTTGCCGGTGGCCTGGTCCATGTAGGCGATGCTGTTCTTGCAGTGGTAGGTGAGGTTCTGGGATGCCTGGCTGGACATCAGGCGCATGATGGAGAACTGGACATCCATGTCGTCAGGGTCAACCGCCAAGCTGCCATACTGGAACTGTGCACAGGAAGGTCAAATATCGCAAAGAGAGAGAGAGAGAGAGAGAGAGAGAGAGAGAGAGAGATAAAGAGGGTATGAGAGAGAGAAAGAGAGAGAGAGACAGAAAGAGGGTATGAGAGAGAGAAAGAGAGAAATTGAGAGAAAGAAGGTATGAAGAGAGAGAGACAGAAAGAGGGCATGAGAAAGAGAGATAAAGAGAGAGAGAGAGAGAGAGATAAAGAGGGCATGAGAGAGAGAGAGAGAGAGAGATAAAGAGGGTATGAGAGACAGAGAGGTAAAGTTTGAGATTGAAGCCATTATTTAAGGTAAAAGAACTACATTGTGTTGCTTGAAATAACCTGTAACTAATAGACTTTCAAATCAATTGGACAGTACAGAAAGAAACATGTCTCTTTTAGAAACATGTCTCTCACACACACACAGAGACACACACATACAGACACACACATAGACACAGACAGACACAAACACACACACTCTCACACACACACACACACACACACACACACACACTCACACACACACACACACACACACACACTCACACACACACACACACACCTGGAAACCTCCAGACATGGACTGGCTGAACCATATGTGCTTCTTCTTGGTAGTCTTGCTGGTGTACCAGTTCTTCTGAGGAACAGTGGACACCGTCGGGTAGATGCAGGTCTCGCCCGTCTCCATGTTGCAGAAGGCCTTGATGGCGTCGTCCGAGGGGCCCTGGTTAGGGTCGATCCAGTAAAAACCTGGACATGAGGAGAGAGACTGAGTCTAAAGCGAGTGGTACGCTCCTCCGTGCACATTTACCACTCGTCAAAGACGCCACTGACGTGCGGTCCCATATGTTGGGAGGCACGCGACACCTCCATATTCTGGTTGATGACACAATTCTCGTCACGTGTGCGGGACACAGACGCAGGACGATATTCAGGCCCTAAGAGATCGTCACCTCAAATGCACCATCACTGTGTCACAAATCAGTATTATGGGTTGAAAATGGAATTCAAAATAAGATGCAAAGTTAAAAAAAGAAGATACTCTATTACAAATAACTAAATACTGAAAGCCAGAAACACAATTGAAATAAAAAAGAAAAATAATAGGAGTTTTAGTTTACATTTACTGTAAGTTAGTTTATAACATTGTGTGTTTAGTTTATGTTTATGTTTTATGTTTAGTTTGTAACATTGTAACATTGTAACATGTGGGGGTAATGGGGTGTGCGTGTGTGTGTGTGTGTGTGTGTGTGTGTGTGTGTGTGTGTGTGTTTGAATGACAGAAAATATGTTTAGATGTGAGAGTGTGTGAGGGAATCTGAGAGAGAAAATTAATGTGGATGTGGATGCATATGACCAAAAAGGAGTGTGTGTGTGTGTGTGTGTGTGTTTGGGGGGTGGCGCACCGCTCTTCCAGTCGGGGTGGCACATCCTGAGGTCGTGGCACATGCGGGCAGGGTCCTGCTGGGTCCCCTCAGGGCTCTTCAGCCTCTCCACCTCCTGGCTCAGTGTCTTCAGCCGGGCCTCCACCCTCTCCACCTCCGCTTCTGCGTCGGGCCTGTCTCCACGGTAGTACGGGTTGGGATACTGGTTAGGGTCCTCCACAGGGCCCGGACCGTAATCATCGTATATGGGACCGGGACCGGGGCCGTAGTCGGGCCCTTTGACAGTTTGTGGCCTGGGGCCACTAGGGTCAATAATTGGATAAGTTAGACCGGGGGGGCCGGGAGGTCCAGGTGGGCCTGGGAGTCCCTGGGAAGCCAAACAAAGACCAGGAGATCAGTGCTGAGGTGTACTGGGGTGGTGGTAGCGTAGTGGTTAAGGAGCTGGGCTAGGATGCAGTAGCCTGAAAAGTTGTAGTCCCTTGTAATAGAATTGACATATATTTCATATTGACATATGAAAAGTGTCTTCTAAATGAATAAATGTAAATGTAAATGCATTCAAATTCTTTAAACATAGGTGAACACATCCGGAGCAAAACATGTTTTGAATATGAAAGAAATGACATGCAAACATTCCATTTAAATGGTAACCCTTCGTCCTGCACCCCTGCATGTTCACAGAGAACTGCCTCCTCAAACTGTTTACGAGTGGTCACAAATGCTCACAGCTAACTCAAAGATAACCCAAAACTGCTTGCAAATGTCTTTGTCTTTCCTTGTCAGTGAATTACACATATTAGCCTTATGTCTACACATTCTACATAGAACCCCTAAAGTGTGTGTGTGTGTGTGTGTGTGTGTGTGTGTGTGTGTGTGTGTGTGTGTGTGTGTGTGTGTGTGTGTGTGTGTGTGTGTGTGTGTGTGTGTGTGAGTGTTTGTATAGTTTATACTTTGTGTATATGAAACCATAATGTTAAATCTTACAGCGGGTCCCATATCTCCAGTGTGACCTCGGATTCCGACTGGACCGATGGGTCCAGGTAGACCAGGGTTGCCGTCACCCCCATCTCGCCCAGCTTTTCCTGGAAGACCCTGACAAAGGCACATGAGTATGCACATCTGTTAGCTACGTACGCATAACCACAGACACACAAGCTGCAGCCTGCTCAGCTTTCACTCAGTCTCCTTACTATATGCTACTCTAGATGATATGTATATGTATATACCATCTACTAATTCTACTGCCTCCTTAGTATTGACCTGCTCTACTATTGTCTCTTCAGTCCAACTAGCTACTAACTCTACTGTTTCCTATACCAACTGTACCACACCTTTAGTATACCAACTGCCTCCTTAGTACACCAACTCTCCTGTCTCGTTAGTATACCAACTCTACTGTCTCCTTAGTATACCAACTGTCCTGTCTCCTTAACTTATTATACCAACTGTCCTGTCTCCTTAGTATACCAACTGTCCTGTCTCCTTAACTTATTATACCAACTGTCCTGTCTCCTTATTATACCAACTGTCCTGTCTCCTTATTATACCAACTGTCCTGTCTCCTTAGTATACCAACTGTCCTGTCTCCTTAACTTATTATACCAACTGTCCTGTCTCCTTAGTATACCAACTGTCCTGTCTCCTTATTATACCAACTGTCCTGTCTCCTTAGTATACCAACTGTCCTGTCTCCTTAGTATTGACCTAAGTACAGGGAGAGTTAGTACAATTTGGCCCAGGAGGTTCTCAAGAACTACTCTGCTTTTTGTGACAGGCTCTTTTAAACTTGTGGAGGCTACTTTCACATCTGAACTGCAAATTGTTAGGTTGAGCATACTAAAGATGTTTTATTCGAGTACAGTATTCAGGTAGGCATTTTCAGACAGGATACATGACACAGGAACATGTCTTGTACTGTTCAGCTGACATGTTGGTCTTATGATTCAGGGACAAGTGAAGTGCTACCCAAACTGCTTCGCTGAGCATGTTGAAAAATAGTAAGCAAGTCAAGTAGGGATATTCAGACATAGGATATATACAGTAGTATTGGTGTATGGTAACCCAAATAGGGTTACCATGGTATCACGGTATGATAACTGAATATATCATGGTTTACAGTATTAGTATCACGGTGTATGGTATTCGTTTATGGTGTGTCTGTTTCAGACAGATGTTACCAAATTTAAAATGCAGATTAAGCCAGGAGCGGAGATGTGGAAAAGTATTTCAATAAATGCCTTTTAAAATGGCTGGATGATTTAGGATGGTGTTCTCGAAGATGGGTGAACATGTTTGCCCCTTCTTCCTTTGGCAGCAACCTTATATCCTTTCAGCTACCATTTGTTTTTCATTTCCGGCATTGAAAAAAAATGTATGGAACGATAACCATAAACTTTCACACCATGGTATATCACAATACTGGTAGGCCGCTGCAATCCTAAGGTGGGGATCACATTAGGCAGCGGCAGCAGCAAATGTAACACAACGCTTAGACCATAATAAGTTTCATCTCGTTCCTAAGCAACACAAACGGTTTGCCAATTCAATAAGAACCAAGTTCAACGCTCAGCTTGTTCAACGCTAGCGTTACGCCAGCATTGCCACAGTACCGCTGCCAAAACCATAGAGAACAATAGGAAACCTGCCGCTGGTTAGTGTGATTCCCGCCTAAAACTCTAAACCGCTCACAAACTTACTTTGGGTCCCGCAGGGCCAGGATCTCCAGGAGGTCCTGCGTCTCCACGGTTACCCTGCCAAGGAGAACCAAACATAGAGTGAAGTTCCATAGTACACAGGAGCTATGTACAGTGTATACTAGACCTTCCTTATCCCTGTTAAGGTCATCACACACTTAGGGCTGATTCATAGTCTACATGGGCTACAAGGATGTGAATGCATCAAGCTACACAAGGAGACTTTAACATGTACTTGCATATCAAAATGTGTTACGTGATGCAAGTACGAGTAGCATGCCATGCATTTCTGATGCGTAGCTTGCGTAGACTACAAGAGGCCTCTTAAGTATGTGTATGTAACTTGAGTAGACTATGAACTTGCCCTTAATGTCCACAGCACTAAAAAAATAACCATAACGTTGCCATTTTTTGTTGATCTTCATGCACACATAATGAGAACAGCATTCCTATTCAGAAATATAGCAAAGGGATGTTTCCACTAATACCTATAAACACTAAATTCGTGTTGGTATTTCATGCCATTACAAAAACAAATATGCTGTAACTTAAAGTAGATTATAAAAACACAACATCTTTTTAAGGCATGATGCTATGATGATTGTACCAAGTGGAAATAGCCTATTGATATGTAGCAAGTGGGAATAGCCTATTGATATGTACCAAGTGGGAATAGCCTATTGATATGTACCAAGTGCTCTTCATGCCTGGGTACATTTTAAACAAACATGGCAACAAACTGTATGTGGCTGGTTTTCCATGCATGGATTACTCCCTACTCCTGAATTAAAATAGAACTTCAGTGGAGGTCTCCAATTAGAAACAGTGTTTATTCTAGTGCTGCATTCTAGAAATCTTTGAAGTTGAATATTTCCTAGTTGGAATCCCCCAACAATCTTTCATTCCAGACAAACTCAGAGGTCCAGAATTCTGACCTATTACTGGGAAAAAGTTCAATGGAACACCACTTGAAGTCGGAGTTCCCATTTCTAAACTCAGGGCAAGTCCATCTACCCCGACTTCAAAGTTAGAATTGAAGTCTGACCTCGGACGTCCAAGTTGTCTGGAATGCAGCGTATGACGTACAGGAAACTAGGTGCATATGGCGTGTTTCATCTTGAGCATGCATTGATCCTTACAATAAGTCCAGCAAGCCCCTGTGGGCCAGGCATTCCTCTGTGTCCTTTTATGCCCCTCCGACCTGGCCAGCCACGGTCACCCTTCCCCCCAGGAGGACCTTTAGGACCCTGCAGGGGGCGCCATTTTCACATTCAATAACCAATATACTGTAAGACATTACGAATGTAATTATGTAACAGTAACACATCTACATGTACAATACAGTTATTATTACAATGATTATATTCAGCAGAATTTCAGATTAGGACTGACATTAAAGCTACAGAACAAAAGGGATACTTTAGTATACAATAAATACAACCTTTGCTTGTGTAAAACTCTTTCTGCGTACTCTGACTGGTTATTGTATTATGTCCTGTGCATTCACAATTACTCATTTAGCGAATATTTTTATCCAAG
>NW_027468674.1:12558470-12568470 GCF_046254945.1 Alosa pseudoharengus | reverse complement strand
TGGGAATGAACATGTTCCATGGGAATGTGTTTAAATGTCCACTGAAATGTATGCAAATGCCCTATGCATAAGCAAAGCATTTGTAATTAGAGCTGAACATTGCAATCTCAAAAGTTCTTTGTATCCTGCAATGTAGTAGTATGTTTTTGTTGGTTTGCCACACACTGATCTGATTGCATGATTTTATAGAGGGTAGCTGTTTCTCTCTCTCTCTCTCTCTCTCTCTCTCTCTTTCTCTCTCTCTCTCTCTGTGCAATCCCATTTTAACATCAAACATTTTACTGTCTTTTTGGTAGATCTCTGGCATAGATCAAACAACAAAAGAGCAGTCAGGTGATGGAGAGAGAAGGGAGATCAACAGAAGGAGGTGCAGAACATTTGCTTAATGATACATTACATGCAACCTCACACTTAAACGTGTATGTACCTATTTGGGCAGTCTAATGTAGTCTGTACTGTATATATAAAAAAATCCTCAGCTAATCTTTACATTTACATCCGGTCCAGCCGGGCTAAGCCCAGGTTGTCCTGAAAGTCTAGAAACGCCCCTGACCGCAGATCAGACTTGAACCAGGGTCCCCGTGGGCAGTTGGACCCGAGCATGGTATAGATGCTGTAGCCAGTTGCCCCCCCCCTTGATATTTATGAATCCATAATATAGATCCATATTATCCATATATAGACAAAATGCACTGAGATCAGTTAAATTGTTTTTTTTAATCAGGGAAGCAGTTTTCAGATTGCATTTACATAATTGCAAAAGGGTTCTCGACTGTTGTACAAAGAAATGGCTGATCTTTAATGCAACATCTATATTGCCCATCAGCAACCATTCATCCAATGTTCCAAAGGCACAT
Source organism: Alosa pseudoharengus (assembly GCF_046254945.1). Lineage (NCBI taxonomy): Eukaryota > Metazoa > Chordata > Actinopteri > Clupeiformes > Clupeidae > Alosa > Alosa pseudoharengus. The sequence goes on along the minus strand of NW_027468674.1, from coordinate 12,567,613 downwards.
TCTGTTTACTAAATTGATATAATTCTAAAAGGCTAACTGAGAAAACATGGGAGAACCCTTTTGCAATTATATAAGCACATAATGTAATCTGAAAACTGCTTAAAAACAATGCAACTGATCTCAGTTGGTATTCTGTCTTTAATGGAGTGGAATGGAAATTTCTAAGTGACCCCAAACGTTTGACCGGTAGTGTAGGCTTTTTCATATTAATTTAAAACTATTATTTTAACTGATGTAATGTTCAAATTACTGTAGGTCGCTTTGGACAAAAGCATCTGCCAAATATCATAACCATAACTAAAATATACAGTGTGTTGCAATACAGTTGCAAATACAGTGTGTTGCTTACCTGGCTTCCTCTGGCCCCTGCCAATCCTGGATGACCTCTTTGCCCAGGTAAACCCTGCGGTCCTGGCCTCCCTACCAGACCTGAAGGTCCAGGCATACCAGGAGATCCCTAAGAGAGAAAGATATATTAGGAAAATTAGATATATTCAGGTCAGCCTGTGGGTCCGTCTGGTGGACGTCCGGGTCGATAATGCATTGAGTCCTCCAGATCAGCCAAGTCCAGATGTCCTACTCAAACTTGGACCAAAGAAAAATACTAATTGAATTCCTGTGGGCATGAAATGTTGCTGTTGCAGTCCAAAGTCCAAAACTCCATGAACGCCAAACAACTTTTGTGTGTCTAGCTGTCATTCTCTCTTAAATATATTTATGTTAATGTTTATTTTTGTTAGTGTTATATTTTTAATGTTACATGTTCTTTAAAACACATCACACCTACATATAAATTAAGCCATTAGGTTTTAAATAAAATGATGAAATATAAATAAAATATAATAAAAACGAAACGTGACACTCACGTCTCTGCCTTTTCCTCCCCCTGGCCCATTCTCTCCAGGGGTTCCTTGAGGCCCACGGGGCCCAGGGTTTCCCGGAGGTCCAATCGGCCCCTGCGGCCCTGGGTCACCTTTGGAACCAACTGTGCCATCATCTCCTTGGCCACCTGCATCACCACGTGCACCCTAGAAGGTAGTAACAATGTCAGTAATGTAAAGGTAGTATTTTGTTTGGACATACAGTATCATCCCCTTGGAATGATAGGGTTCTATCTACATTCTGACTAGTTCTGAAATATTGAGCTTCAAAGTTTTAGAATTCCATAGAGTTATACGGAACAAACCTCTTTATAATGTTCAGAAATGCATGCAACTACAAGAATCACCTCACCTCACCTTCTCAAGGTGTCACGGAATAAGAACATTTCAATAACTCAATTTTGACAAAAATGTCAGATAGAATTCTAAGGGGACGATATGGCACACAATAAAGCATGCACTGTCCACAGCCAATCAACAAGCTAGTTCAATACCACACAACAGGAAGCATGATACAATGCCCTCCCTCTTCATGTCAGTTGCTTAACTGATCTGACCTGGTCTGGACAATAGCTTTATCCCTGTGTTTTTGCCATTCATCATTCAAACTTTTATTATGGTTAATTGAAGGGCTTGTCAAATACATACAGTAAATTATACAGTATCTCTTGGTATCCCAGCTTTGTCTCTCTAACTGATAATCATAATTTGAGTTGAAGTACGTTTTTTTTTTAAACAACATTAGATTCAAACCTATGTAGCATGATAGGATAGAAGCACTAACTATATTGCCTTGAAGTCCAATTCTTCCATTAAGTCCAGGGAGGCCTGGGGGACCCTAAAGAGACACAATAAATGATTGATGAGACTTGTGGAACTGGTAAAGCACTGTAATCAAATTATATGTGATCCTTTTATCCATGGATCAATAGTGTTGATTCTTACACGTTCACCAAGAGGGCCTCTCAAACCTTTGGCTCCCATCAAACCAGATAGACCCTAAAAGGATTGAATGCGCACAGGCATGGACACAAACACACACACACACACACACACACACACACACACACACACACACACACACACAACAATTTGTACCTGTGACATAATAAATTATAATATAAAATAAATAACGTAAATTAAAAATAAACCCAAGCAGTACACTTTAGATATGACGTGATGTAACTATATGGTTGATTGTGAGGAGGTGGTAAAGCTAGCTAGCTATTGGACCAAAGATAGCATAGATGTTACCTACAAAAAATACTTTAAAGACATAGAAAAGCTAAAAAATCCAGTGTATATATGCACTTTAAAAGCAGTATGACTAAATTAGCCACTTTGAGAAATAATATTTGGTATAATGTTGTACGACTCGTACCGGAGTTCCAGGTTCTCCATCTTCACCCTGGTCACCAAATGCGCCTGGATCACCCAGAGGCCCCTTATCTCCCGGTCCACCCTTGGCCCCATCTTTCCCACTGTTACCCTGGAGAAACAGAAGAGTCACGCTCATTCAGAGACAGTCACAGTCTTCTGCTCTTTTCACTGTTCCTTTTTGTGATTTCTCTTATGCTTGTCCTTTTTTAAACTTTTTTTTTAACTCAACTTTTCACATACATCTCTGTTTGTCGAGGTCACCGAGCACTGTCGGTATGAGAGAAAAAAAAAAAAAAAAAAAACATCCAGCAGCTAGAGCAGCCAGGCAGCTACAGTGCTACACTCTGGGGACATTTTGAAAATCATGCCCCCAGTGTAGCACTGTAGCTGCCTGGCTACTCTAACTGTTGGCTGGGACTCCCATCTGCTTAAAACCACAGAAAACAGAGGTATTCAGATTCGCAAACATAGGCGAACGTTTGCCAACATTTGGAAACAGTTCTTTGTTTGCCTTGAGTTTTCCACAAGCACTCACAAACAGTTTGAAAAGGTTGTTCTCTGCAAACATGTTTTACACAACGTTTACACAGAATCATTCAAATGTATCTTATCAGACAAACATGTCCGCCATGAATGTTCGCCTCTGTTTGAATTTTAAATTGGAACACACCAGGTCTATAAGCACCAGGCCTATTAGCCTCCATGACTTGGAGAGGATTAACTCTCTCTCATGACATTACATAGAAACTGGCACAGCGCTCAATACACATTCGATCAGTTGGTGGTTGGCATCAGTTAGACCTTTCCTTGAATTTCCCCTTGGGGATCAATAAAGTATCTATCTATCTATCTATCTATCACAAACTGGAATCTGAATTTGACAGTAAGACTCACAGGAGTACCACGGAAACCTGGGGGTCCTTGAGGTCCTCGATTGCCACGCTTGCCCTGTTGGGTTAAGAGAGCTGGATTGAGAGCTGGCTTTGTACCATTTGTTATTGCAACATTACATTGGTTGAATTCCATTCACTTGCATGTCTCAGTTCAATTAATTCATTGGCATGTGTCATTGTAAAGTACACTTTCCGTTTTATGTACCAGTTTTGGTGATATATAAAGCATATATGTATGTTCTAGTGCTTACGGATCTGAGTTTCCAAATGGACACTAGAATGTTGTGAATGCGATCACCACCACCATTGTTCCACTGAAATCTGACGACTGCTCCAGGGAGCTATCCCTGGAACAATTGGTTTACGTTAAATTGTCCCAGATAAGGGCCTCTGTTGAATGACAATGTAATAATGTAATGCGTGTATACATTTATTTATTGACAGTGAGGATCACATCACTGCTTAAAAAAGGGCTATACAAACAGAATGAACTACATTCAAGCGGTTTGGCATGAATGAAAGTGCCGTTGGCAGCACTCTCATCCAATCAGAAATTAATACATATATTAACCCATTCGCGCTGGATGCTGCATGACGCAACATTGACCCTCCCGCTGGATGCTGCGTAGCGCAACATTGACCCTCCCGCTGGATGCTGCGTAGCGCAGCATACTTTTTATGTCATGTTTCTAGGTGCTACAGAGGCTTAGATATTACATTTTGGTAGACGTTGACAATTTTTAGTATGTTTTCAGAAAACCCTCAGGAAATAAGGTTATTTAGTCTAGAATGCCATAGGATTCTATAGGCGTTTTTAGCAGGCATTTTAGGAGTAAATGGGTTAATATAAAGTTTGAATGGACCTAACTGTTGTATAATTTAGGATACTGTATGTGTGTATACTGACATTTCATTCAATGTGAGGACCATACACACACAACTGAAAAATACAAATAAAGTGTATTATATGTAGTGCAGAATATATCAGGTTGGCATATATATTTATAAAGCAACAACAATGAGGTGCTTGGCTAACTCACAGATCGACCGCGAGGACCTGGGATTCCGTCAGAACCAGTGGGGCCGTCTTCACCCTATGACAAGACAGACCACAGGAAACAGATCATGAGTGAACCAGCATTCATTTGTTTTAATGTTTCACCCTACATCAAACTATATTTTGACGTGCATTTCGCTGTGTAAAGGGGGACGGGAAACTGTACTTAAACACGCTGTCTGTTGCTGTCACTTGCAACACTAATTTATCATGACCGCTTCACAGCGAAGCGTTTCTTTTCCCTTCTGGATGTTTGTTTTTTTTCTTCAGTAATTTACGTCAACCAGGGCACTGAAAGACCGGGGTGCACAAAACTTGGTGGGCATGTACCCCCACAGGGATGACATGGAACCATTGCTTTTTGTTTTAAACTGTCCCCCCCGCCGCCAGACTGGACCACCCGAAAGGAGGGTAGGGCAGACACAATTTTCTGTGAATATCTCGAGAACCGTAGGGGCTGAGAGGACCACATTTTTTTAGTATGTTGGTCTTAAGGGGCCATGTCAACCCATCCCATAACTACTCAATTAATGTATAGTGCCACCTAGTTAAAAATGAAAACTGGGGTGTTGCAATCACAAGTATCTCTGGCTGACATGGTCAAAACTGCATGACATTTAAGGTGTAGGATCATTATGACAGCCTCTGAATGCATGCCAAGTTTTGTGGAATTCCGTTCATGGGGGGCCATACAATAAATTAATATATGTGTACATTTAGTGACTGTACACCAACTGGCCTATAGATGGCCAGACACAAGAATTGTACACACAGCACTAATGTACACACACACACACACACACACACATGCACACACACATGCAGGCAAGCAGGCACACGCACACACACACACACACACAGACACACACACACCCCATTACCCCCCACCCCCCCCACACACACACACACACAGAAGCACACATATACACAAAAAATACATACACACTATGCGCACACTTTGACTTTGTGTAAATGGAACATGAGGCAGGACTAACCTTGGGACCTGGTGACCCGTATTGGCCTGGGAATCCGATGAAGCCGACTGCACCGGGACCGCCATCCTTGCCTGGTTTGCCATCTTTTCCCTTGGGCCCTGCATCTCCCTGAGTGACAGCAGACAAATTACAAGCCACCTTTGGGGTTCCATCCAATCCATTTGCATATTATTTTCACTTTGAATGTTTATTCAGTTCGTATAAATCCAGTGTATTTTAATATTCAACTCCTATATGGTGAGAGACACAACACGGCTCATTTGTTTATCTGCTCCGATTAACCAGTCACATCTATTCTATGCGAATCGGTATCAAATTAACTTCAATCAACTTAAAATGAACTTCAAACAAATGGTATTCATTTTAGAAGATTTTATGTGATTTTCAAGCGTTTCAACTCTGGATTTACTGTTAGAATGTTCAAAATGTGCCTCAAAAAGTCGGACAGAAACCCAGCTACTGTCAGAGAGCCAGTAAGTGAGTTTGCCTTGTTGGCAAGTAAGTTCGATGTTTTGGCCTTATTTAAGCGCTTTCGCGAATAACATGGAGATGGTGTGCTTATTTGATTCTGGTTATTTTCAATCAAAGTCCCCCCCCCCCCCCCCCTCCAAAGTGTAGTTTGACCTTGACTTTGACCTTATCAGTTGAAGGTTGTCAAAAGTGATGGACTCACCCTAGATCCTCTCAGACCTTTGGGACCATTATGGCCTTCCTCTCCTGGCATACCCTGCAGACCTTGCCCTCCAGGTGGACCAGGGAGACCACTGGGGCCATGGGGTCCCTGGGTTGAGAGAGGGGATGGGGGGTAGAGAGAGAGAGAGAGAGAGAGAGAGAGAGAGAGATAAGCAAAGATATCTTGGGTGTACATAGAACATCATCCAACATGGCCTGCCGCGCTTTCATTATTTAATAAGATTAATTATCTTTATATCAATATTAATGTAAAGTTGATTATTAACATGTTATATCTCTAGCTTTGACAACAATGACGTTATTCATTCATGCCAATAAAGCACCATTTGATTTGATTTGATTTGAGAGAGAGAGAGAGAGAGGAAGAGGGAGAGAGAAATGGAGGGAGACAGAGATAAAGGAGCAGGGAGATAGAGAAAGAGGGAGGGTGAGAGAGAGAGAGAGAAAAAAAACAAAGAGAGAAGGAGGGAGGTGTGTGTGAGAGAGAAAGAGGGAGTGAGAGACCAAGATGAGGATGGAGGACAGTGAAGGGCTTCAAATATGTGCAATGGTGTGGCATGGTATGATATGTCATCACTCTGTCTTCCTTCATCCATCCGTCTTGTGTTCATATCAGTCTTTGTCATCACTAATTCAAACTATGACCCTCATATGTGTACAAACAGGACCTTGACTAAACAGACCACAAGATCGCACAGATAATACAAACCAACAACAACACAATACCAACAAAACGACACCATTCAATACCTAGTACGAAGGATAAATACACTACATAACATATACTGTACCGAAACAACAAATTCATGGATGTAGTGTTAAAATAAGAGGTGGATAAACTACTACTTGCGTTTAGCCTCCACTACATCCCTGAACACATTACTTAAAAGGAATGAGAATATGTTTACGTGTTTAAGAGCACAGCACAGTACCTTATCACCATTCTCCCCCGATTGTCCATCGGGTCCTTTTGGGCCCACCCCCCCAGGAACACCAGGGGGTCCGTTTGAACCTGGAAGTCCAATATCACCCTGGGAGACAGAAAATTAGACATCTGTTGTTAAAGTTCATATGAGCAGAAAATCATTTATACCCAGTGGGCTGTTATTACACTGTTATTAACTAATTACCCTGGTCGAGGAACTGCCCTCAACACACTTATCGTGGGAAGTTCAGCAGAAAAATAGGATTTATTTGTTGCGTACACACGGTTTTAAACATGCACATAATATGTCCTTATCAATGCATATCATTGGTGATTATTTGTCTATATTCTTCAATATAAAACTAAATTTCTCCTAATACAATTGAGGACCTACTTATTCAATTTATGTCAACAGTATCAAACATGGTGATTCACACCTCTACTGTTTTCATTTCTTCTTGTCACTCTTTCTGTATTCTTCCCATTTCCTCTGTTTTGTTTTCTTTTTCTTTTTTAAGTGATGAGATCACAGATCTTCATTACTAAATCCAACTATAGCTCTAAACACAACTGTGTCAGATGAGCAAGGGCCAAAACAATGGAAACAAACAAACAACAAACAAAACAGGCTGATAAACAAACAAAGGGGAACACTCTGAGTCTGCATAAAAGAGTTAGGTGCTTGAAGGTCATGTTGAAGGTCATGTTGAAGGTCATGGCCATATTGATTTATGCATCTGCTCGGATGACACTGAAGGTTCCATTCACCATTTTTGTGTGTAGAATGCTTAGCCAAGAATCAATCAATCAATCGTTATCACAAATTTTAATCAGTGTTAAAATTGCTGTAGATAAGTTTCACTCACTGTTGCTCCACCAGGTCCTGGTTTGCCGTCCCCACCAGGGTCACCCTGGAGAGAGGTGAAAAGTATCAAGACTTGAAATCATTAAAGCAACACTATGGAAGGATTGATAGAGATAGATAGATAGATACTTTATTGATCCCCAAGGGAAAATTCAAGGTCTCAGTAGCATACAGACATCACACACAACATGCACAATACAGCAGAAAAAGTAATATACTTATAAAAAAAACTCCACTGTACAATAGAGACAGTAGAAGATAAACACGATACTAAAATACTAAATAGTAAATATACTATATAAACTAAATAAAATATCAACATAGTGTGCTTAAGGATGATCAAACATGACAGGTCAGGGACTGAGCCTGTAATTCAGTGTGCAGCTGAGGATGATCGCTTCCTTGTTGATACTGTATGACCCTTGGTCTCAACATTAGCTATCCAGTTTGTAAAAAACGACTAAATGAGTCATGATTCTACTCGATCACATAGTGTAAAATCAAACATTCTGGGCACACATTGGCATAAGTCAGTGTAATACAAAGCATTCTAGACATTCATTGACATAAGTTTGTCAAAATAACTGTATTGTGTTGCTTTAATTGGCAATTTAGGTCTCGTCATGGATTTTGATATAGCACTGTCATGTGTAGAACAAACACACTTCTCTAGCAGTGCATGGAGGGAAAAGTGTGCTGTTTCCGTTTTTGAAGCATTTTTGCAGTAAGTCACTTGTTTGACGCCCGTCTATTGTTAGCCATAGAATTCCATTAGAATCAGTGTATCAATTAACACCAGAGTAATACGTGTGTATTACAGCCGCTGAAAATAGAGGAATGCTTATTGTTATGCTTCAGTTCTATCTTTAGAGCGTATGTGAAGTGTACAAATGAAAAAAAAAACATGGATTAACAGAATGTTGTGCCACTTTAGAGACGGGGGAAGTGCCAATTGACCAATTCATGTTAAACTCTTCACTGCTTATGTCTTACTTGAAGTGTAAATTCCCAGTTAGTGGCATATCAGTGAACCCTGAAGACAAACCACAGACAAACAAACACACACACTGGCTGAACTCACTGTTTCACCAATGTCACCTCTGTCACCCGGCCACCCAGCAATCCCTGGAGCACCCTGAGAGAGAGAGAGAAAGAGAGAGAGAAAAGAACAAGCATGAGAGAGAGAAGAGAGAGAGGGATGGAGAAAGAGAAGAAAAGGAGGAGATGGAGAGAAAAGAGAGAGAGTAAGAGAGAGAGAGAGGGAGAGAAAAGAGTGAGTGTGAAAGAGAGAGAAGGGAGAGATTGAGAGAAGAAAAGAGTGAATGAGAGAGAGAAAAGAAAAGAGAATGAGAGAGCAAGAGCGAGCGTGAGCAAAGAAAAGAGAGAGAGAGTGAACGAGACAGACAGAGAAGAGGGAACGAGAGAGAGAGAAAGAAAGATTGATCAATGGCATT
>NW_027468674.1:12550970-12555970 GCF_046254945.1 Alosa pseudoharengus | reverse complement strand
TTGGCCCGTTTCTCCTGGTCGCCCGTTTTCGCCCTGGGGAATACAAACAAATAAAGTGTTGGGACTAGCATTTATGATAGGATGCATAGGATTCAAGCCAAAAGGTGACAAATGGATGAAGCACAGACTGTGCTTACACATAAGAATATTATGGATGTACAGTATATCATATGTGCCTGAACACGTCTCATATTTTGACCAGCAAACTCATATGGCCATATAAGATGCTGGAGGTGCAAAGGAACTGGGCTTGCGTCCATGCAGTAGCCAGAAAGTCATGGGTTCAAATCCCGCTTGCCTTTTTTTATTATTATTATTTTAATTGTGTTTGTGGGTTTTTTTTGTGGTAAATATATGTATGTATGTATGTATGTATGGGTGGGTGGGGGGTTCTGTGTATCATTGTTTTCATATAACAATGTGTGGTATAACTTCTTAATTCAATTTCTTGAAAAAAAAATGTTTTCCTGTTGTGCCATAGATATATACCACATTTCAGTATCATGTTTGTTTACATTTGAACTTAGAAAAACAATAAACAAATTAAAGGAAAAAAAATAAAAAATCCTGCTTGCCATGGCTGTACCCTTGAGTAAAAAAAGTAGAAAAAGTGTGGTCTGCACACTGCAACTGCTCCAAAATATAAACTTTATTAATTTAAAAGCAACGTTTCGATCCCCTTGGATGCCTGACGAAGATCCAAGGGGATCGAAACGTTGCTTTTAAATTAATAAAGTTTATATTTTGGAGCAGTTGCAGTGTGCAGACCACACTTTTTCTACTGTCTGACACTATTGTCTGGCACCTGCAGAAAACTTTACTTTGGATGTGCGCACCCACTCTCCGAAACGTGTACCCTTGAGTAAGGCACTGTCTCCCTGCAAGTGGACTCAGTAAGATACTTTGGATAACGCCATCAGTGAAATACATAAATATAATAATTTTAAAAAAAGGGCAGCCATGGCCTGCTGGTTAGAGCTTCAGGCTTGTAACCGAAGGGTTGCCGGCTCGATCCCCGACCAGTAGGAACGGCTAAAGTGCCCTTGAGCGTTGCACCGACTGGATTTTAGGGTTCTCCCACCTGCCAAATCCCACTTTAACCACTGGATACACCTGGGGTCTTTAAATCTTCGACGACCTCGCTGCAGTGTTCTGCCTCTCTCATGCCTCCTGCATGCATGCCCCGTCTGAGGGAGGCCTGCGTGCTAGCAGACCAGATGGCTGTGGAGACTTTTGGACTTCTGTTGATGTAACCTTATTTTTGTAGATCTACACGTTTTTTCTGTAAATAAATGTATATTTCTATGTTCTATCTCTCGTGTTGTCACCCGATTTTGTTACAGGTTTGATCTAATCTGTGACAGGGAGCACAACACCTGCGTCCCGCCTGATAACGACTGTAAGATGGGGTTCACTGTGTGTGTGAGCGAATACTCACATGTCCTCCTTTCTCTCCCGGAGGACCCATGATGCCAGGAAAGCCCATCGGTCCTGAAGGACCATGTGGTCCGGGTCCCCCATGACGACCGCTAAGCCCCTGTCACACCAGAAGACACATATAAAGGTGCTGTGTGGAGTTTTTACAAATTTAAAAACATCCAAAAATAAGCTGGAAATAGATACATAATGTGAAGAAACAACCGTTTTGAAGTCATGTCAACAGACGCATGTGCTGTGTGTTGTTGTTCAGATATCCCCTGAAGTTAACATGTAAACCAGCTAGCGCTAGCGGCTGTTCCTCTTCTAATATAACTTTGTACCTTTGAATCACTTTGTGACTGCTACAGTATATCAAATACAATGAAAGTCAATGGAATAGTGCTGTCCTGCATTTGCAGTAAGACAACTCGAAGCCTACAGAATTCCATACAGAACTGCTTTACAAACAAGAGCAAATACGCAGCTACAGAACCTCAGGCCTGCCATATAGTAACCAAAGTGAAACCAAATTCCAATTCTGAGCAGAATCCAGTCACATAGAAGGACTGAGCTATGGTGACCCTTTTCCTTGTATAAAAATGTGAAACTTCTTCAGACCAATAGCCTATTTTTTACTTTAATCTATGTGAGGGGTTGTAATAACGTTCTCCCTACTGGTGGGTGAGGGTAAAAACAACCAAACCATGTGTTCCATTTCATTGAAAACTATATTTTCTTCTGTGTGGAGGATGCTTTGTTGAAGCAGCCCATTTCTCGACATTACTTAGCATGCATTTCCTGCCTTACGGGATTTACGAACAACCTGAAGCCGATCAATACTACAGCTTTATTACTCCCCGATGTCGGTTTTACACATACTGTAGTCTTGTTTACTTACGGTTTTACACATACAGTACTGTAGTCTTGTTTACACATACATTCAGTACTGTAGTCTTGTTTACTTACAGGGGGGCCAAGAGGACCATCATGTCCCGGGGCTCCAGGACTTCCACGGAGTCCCTGACACACACACACACACACACACAGACACACACGCACACACACAAAAAGGCACACACACACACACACACACACCCACACCCACACACACACACAGCGGCACACACACACACACACAGACACACACACACACAATAGAATTAAGGTTACTAACATGCAATATCACAAAATGAAATATCCGCAATAACATACTAATCTATTTCCAATTCCTCCTCCTACTGAGGGTGAAGGATGAGAGTCTCAAGTTCTGTGATTTGAAATGGGAAGAGTGTTTTCTTTCCTAATGTATGTGGACATGGACAATGGGAGAACAGAGAGGGAAGATTTTGCAATGACTTATACAAGGTTTTAATTCAATTGTTTCGTTTGTTTGATTAGAATGTTATGTCTCATTATGTTTTATTATATTTAGGTTTATTTATGTACAAAATATGAGACTACTGTAGTAATATTTTATTTTGTTGTTTTGATGATTGTAATGTCAATATCATTGAAAATGAGAGCTACCCTCAATGCATTCTTTTCAAGAACTAGATAAAGGTTAAATGAATGAATGAATGAATGAATGAATGAATGAATGAACGGACGAATGAATGAATGAATGAATAAATGAATGAATGAATGAATGAATGAATGAACGGATGAATGAACGAATGAATGAATGAATGAATGAATGAACGGATGAATGAATGAATGAATGAACAATTGAATGAATGAATGAACGAGTGAGCGAAGTGAGACCCACTCTGTCTCCTGGGGTCCCCGGGTCCCCATTAGCGCCATTGTCGCCTGGCGGACCTTTGTCTCCTGGATCACCGGGTCCACCGTCCACTCCGCCATCACCCTGAGAGAGACCGACAGAAAGCGCGAGGATAAGGAGAGGAGGTCAGAGAAGGACCGACAGGAAGCGCGAGGATAAGGAGAGGAGGTCAGAGAAGGACCGAGAGAAGGAGAAGAAGGAGAATAGAAAGGTAAAAGAAAGAGGGAAATAGAGAGAGAGAAAGAGTGTGTGAGAGAGAAATGGGAGATACAGAGATTGAGTGTCATGTATTTTCAAGGATAAGTTTTACAGTTTTTTACAATTGTTTACACACATTTTCAAAACTCTGTGTCTATTTTTCAAAACTCCACACACAAAACCCACAACTGCTCACACAAAATGCAAAATGCCTCAAATCTCCAGCAAAATGACACACAACATTCAAAATGTCAAAAACACATCATGTACACACTGTTGCTCAAAACCTAAAGCTCTTCTGTCTTAGGCTTTCTATATGTATTTCCATACAAGAGTGAAAGTTACGGTATCAACAAAGAGAAGTTGAAATACACAGTAAAAATGCAAGCAATATTGAAACCAAAAATAGTGATTTTTCCCAAATAATTTGCTGTTGTGAATACAGTATTTTACAGCAAACAAGAAAAAAAGCAAAGAAGAATACAGTGACCATCAGATGTACATGGAGTTTTGAAAACACTGATTTTTTCTTCTTCTAAAGACAAGTGTGTGTGTGTGTGTGTGTGTGTGTGTGTGTGTGGGAGGTGGGGGTGGGGGTTCGTGTACAGTATGTATTCATAGGCCTATAGACCCTTTCAACTGCAGAAACAAACAATTCTACAGTAAGCGTTCCTAAGGCATTTCTGGAGGCACAGAAAAATGTATTGAGCTAATGGTACTGTAACATGGGGACAAACAAAAATAGAGTAAAAAGACAAATTTTACATAGAGTCAACTTTTTGTAGAACATTACTGTAAGCTAAAGTCCGATTACTGTATTTTCTCTATTTTTAAAGTATCTGCATTCGTTCTGAATATTTCAACCGGAAATCCTCTAGGAGCAGATTGAAAGGGTCTATACCTATATAGAGAGTATATCTATTCATAGACCTATACTAAGGCAATGATTGGATGGTGTTCAGTAAAGTAAAGAGTGTTTGCACATGTGGAGAGAAAGAGTGAAGCACTGGTGATTTAGTGTGGCATTTTGATGGGTTGTGTTTGAAGAACGAAATCAAGTTACTTCCTGTTAGATTTTTGTGTGTTAGGTAGAAAATTGTGTGTGGTGTTTTGCAAAATGTGTTTTAGTCAATTGAAAACTGAGTCAAACACTGAAAATTAGTGTATGGTTTTGCAGATTTGGTGTCGGGTTATGATGTTTAGAGGACATGTTTAGAAAATTGTGTGACAAGCAAAGATTTAGTGTGTAAGACAAATGTTTACTAAATTTAATTGAATTGAATGCACAGTCCATCCATTTATACTATTCCATCCACCAACCAACCATCTTATCATCTAATCAATCAGTTAATCAATCCACCCATCATCCATCTATCCATTCATTCATTTATCTATCCATCCACCCATTCATCTACCCATCCATCCATCCATCCATCTACCCATCCTTTCATCTATCTACCCATCCATCCTTTCATCTACCTTTCCATCTACCCATCCATCCATCTATCCATCCATCCATCCATCCATTCATCCATCCACTGATCCATCCATCCATTACTCAATCGGTCTATTCTGAATATGCTACTGTATGCCTCTAAAGACT
>NW_027468674.1:12453470-12545970 GCF_046254945.1 Alosa pseudoharengus | reverse complement strand
GATTCATATATGTGCTCTCACCTCTTGTTGCTCTCACCTACTTTTCTGATATAATATGTGAAATAGGTGCTGTACCACATCCATATCCCTTTAGGGGTTAGTACACTCTTACGGAAAAAGAATGTGTTGAAAATAAACACAACTTTTGTTGTTTTTAACACATATCTATGTCCAAATAGGAACAACACAGTTTGTGTTGCTTCTAACACATTGCTTTTGCTATACTGTGTAAACTCTTAAAACATATGTGTTGAAAATAATACAACTTGTGTTTTTTTTCTTTAACACATCTCTATGTCCAGATAGGAACACCACCACAGTTTGTGTTGCTTCTAACACATTGATTTTAAAAGAGTGTGTGGATTTGGAGCAGGAATGACCCAAATGTGTGTAACAGCAGAGTCAAGGTCAATTTCCAAACAAAAAATGAAAATTGCTTTCATCACGTCACACTCACCCTGTGCCCTTTCATGCCTGGAAGTCCTGGCATTCCGGGGAATCCACGGGCACCCTGGTACAGACACAACGAAATAACGTTATTTCCCAAGAGCCAATTCCAACACCTTAGTCCAAGTCGGTGACCCAGAGAAGAGGGCAGCTCATTGTTTAGGCCTAGTTGTGCAATTTGATGTTGTGACCAGGGTTGTGCAAAATTCAAATTGCAATTCTGCTTCCTGTTTGCTACCTCAATTGAAATGCAAGTGAAATTCAAGAATTGAATTGGAAATTAAGAGCCAGTTTCAATTCAATTGTTGAGTATAAGAAGAATAGAGAGTCTGGGACTGTGTGTGTGTGTGTGTGTTTGTGTGTCGGTAAGTGTGCATACCTGAAGACCAAGGAGACCTGGGACACCACGTTGACCATCTGATCCATCCTTGCCCTGCAGACCATAATAAGTAATACAATTTTACTAGGTTACCATATTTTCTGGACATTCCACAGTAAGTACAATTACTTTTATTACATAAAATCATATCACACTCACAATTTACATAACTCATTTACTTATTGAATCATATACTTATTATTTACTCATTTACTTATTTAATAAATATGTAGGGAATTAAAGAATGATTATGACAGATGTTGTGTGGCTTGTTCAAGCAAATATGAGCTTACATCTTTTCCACGGTCACCATTGAGGCCAGGAGGACCGGGAGCACCAGGACGACCCTGCAGGAGGAGGAGGAGGAGGAGAAGTAGAAGGAGAAGTAGAAGGAGATGATGATGATGATGATGATGATGATGGTGATGAAGATGATGGTAAGGAAGAAGAAGAAGAAACCAAGTATCAAAGTAGAAAATTAGACAAAGTCTCAATTATTAACACCATATATGTATAAATACTTGTTTACTGTTTACTTGTTTACAGGGGGCAGCCGTGGCCTACTGGTTAGTGCTTCGGACTTGTAACCGGAGGGTTGCCGGATCGAATCCCGACCAGTAGGCACGGCTGAAGTGCCCTTGAGCAAGGCACCTAACCCCTCACTGCTCCCCGAGCGCCACTGTTGTTGCAGGCAGCTCACTGCGTCGGGATTAGTGTGTGTTTCACTAATTCACGGATTGGGATACTATACTTATACAGCTGGAACCACAGAGCAACCTGACTAGACACACACACACACACACACACACACACACACACACACGGGTTAGAGAAGACACTCACCGGGCGACCACGCTCTCCCGAAAGGCCATTAAGTCCTTTTGGACCGTCGGGGCCAGCGGGACCCTGAGGTAAAGTTACAGAACAACAAAATAAACAACAAACAAACAATAAACAGTTGAAACAAACTAATTCAAATGTTAATATGTACTACAGTGTGTCATTTTAATTTACATAAATGAATAAGACTGATGTCATTTATTGTAATGTAAGTAAAGACATTACATGTGTCATTCCCCCAGCTTCGGACCTAAAACTAACCCCAAGCTATTTCCATACAAGATATTCCTATTGGCGCATTAAGAATCAAGTTTATAGTATGTAGAGACCTAAATGTTTTTTTTTTTCTTTTAAAACTTGCCTTCCATACACCAATAACAAACCGCAAACCGGTGTTTATTTGGCAATATTTAGCCTACTTGGCAACACAGAAGGGCTCTAAAACATGTTCACCGGTTTTCCTACCCTGACCACGGAACAGAAGAGCAAAATCCTTACTTGGTCTCCGGGAGGACCTGGAGGGCCAGGAGGGCCAGGTGGACCCATAAGTCCAATCTGGGGGGGGGGGGGGGCAGAGAGAGAGAGAGAGAGAGAGAGACAGAGAGAGAGAGAGAGAGAGAGAGAGAGAGAGAGAGAGACAGAGAGAGAGAACAAGAAAGTAAGAAAGTGAGAGAGAGCCTTAACGATCATATACTCATATTGGTCATGGCAATGGTACAAAAGAGAAAACCCAAGACTGCAGATTGCACATTAGGAGAGGAAGGAGAATTCCGGTATTTAGCACTTTGAGTCCCTTTTCTGGTTTGTTTTGGATGAACTAGAGTGGTGGACACCGAAATTTTGACGATGGGTCCTGTCTCAACTTTCTGACTCGTTTTGAATCACCTTTGACTTCTTCAGAATGAAATACCGGAATTATCCTTTCGACTCCTTCAGAAATACCGGAATTATCCTTTAAAGGAGAATTCCAGCGATTTTTCACATACATTTCTGTTTCTCGAGGTCACCGAGTGCTGTCGGTACGGAAAAGAAACATAAAAACAATAGGTTATACCTAGCTCAAGTTGCTGCAGCCAACAGCTAGAGCTGCCAGGCAGCTACAGTGCTACACTCTGAGGGCATGAAGATAGGGGCTCATGAACATGCCCCCAGAGTGTAGCAGTGTAGTTACCTGGCAGCTGTAGCTGTTGGAATTCTCCTTTATGTGAAAAATCACTGGATTTCTCTTTTAAACTAAGGTACTACCAAAGTCATGGGTTTCACTTCCTTTCGCTATTGTTGTGAAATATGGCATGACATAAAAAGGAAATGTAGTACCAGGAATTAGTCAGTGTAAATGTACACTGTACTGTATGTCCCAACATGAGGAGAGGAGAACTGGGAAGTTCCATACCCCACCACCACCACCAGTCTTTCCACCGCCATAGTCTTTTCCAGTGACAGAGCCATAGTCTTTTCCATATTGAGCCAAGAAGTTCTGCAGGGATAGAGGAAATATGTAGTGCCATCACACATGGCACAAGAACACAATGCTGAAACGTTTACGCAATGCAATCATACATGACACAAAACCTTTCTATCACAGAGAACAGAGAGCAACAGGCATAATGAAGTCATACAAACATAATCGTCATAATCATCAACGCAAAACAGCAAAAAAACTAATTTGAACAAGACACAATCACACACAACACACAAGACAGGATCTCTCATAACACAAAAACAACACTGCAAAAGTCAGTACACACACACACACACACACACACACACACACACACACACACAGCCGGGCACCAAGCACACAATTATGCACGCACACACACACACACACACACACACACACACACACACACACACACACACACACACAATCTAGAGTTTGTTGTGTATGTAACTCACCACACCCAGACCAGGGGGTCCAGGGGGTCCACGAGGCCCTTCCAGGCCTGCTGCACCTGGGCTGCCATCTCGGCCAGGCAGTCCTGGTGGACCCTGAGCAAAGCAGGAGGACACAAGCAACATGAGCTAGGCACACACCTATATACAACAACAACAACAACAACAACACGGTACATGTCTCCCTTCTCCATATATTTTTGTTCTGTTTACTTTAATAACATCAACTCCTACCGAGTGACTAAAGATGTAAATGAGCATCTATGCTAATAGTCTGGCTCAAGCTTCAACTTCACTTCAACCGCCATCAATGTGTAGCACCCAAAATGGCAGCCATTTTGTGTCAGAATGCTCACCACATACCAGCTACAGATGGAGAACCCTGATCAGAGCATTCTACATTCTACATACATTCTGTATGTCTATGGGTTGGACCAGTCATAGTCATTACCGGTCTAGCATTCTATGTCTATGGGTTGGACCATATAAGTCATAGTCATTATCGGTCTAACATTCTATGCCTATGGGCTGGAACCTATACATCATAGTTGTTACCGGTCTAGCATTCTATGTCCGTGGTGGACAGTGAGGGGATCAATCAGCCAGTTCCACTGGAGGATGATTAAGGGCCCAGAGATGAGCCAGGTTGTGGGTTTAGCCAGGACACAGAGGAAGTTCCCATTAGACTGGTAATGCCTCAAAGCAACATAGTACTGTAGGTCTTTTACCTTAAAATAATGGCTTCGAATGAGCTCATTTGACTTCATTTTGATGATACCCTTTTAATAGGAAGATTTGCATTTCTGCATTTGCATTGTGCGTCTGCAATGACTGGAATGCCTGGCTTTGCACAAGGTAGCTTTGCTGTTCCAACCCTTTTTGTGAGATCTTGATGAATTTGGCATAATGGACAGAAAGTAAATTCTTACATAGTGTTTGAATGTACTTGAAGGTATGTATCATCATGCTATACCTCTATAGAAATGGTTGAGGAATGGTTTGAGGAACACAAAAGGAATACACAGGCCTTTTGCCGCCAAAACAGCTCTGACCCATCCAGGCATGGACTCCACTAGACCTCTGAAGGTGAGCTGTGGTATCTGGCACCAAGACGTTAGCAGCAGATCATTTTAGTCCTATGTCGTGAGGTGAAGCCTCGATAGATTGGACTTGCTTGTCCAGCACATCCCACAGATGGTCAATTGGATTGAGATTTGGGGAATTCGGAGGCCACGTCAACACCTTGAGCACCTTTTTGTTTTCCTCAAACCATTCCTGAAACAATATCTGCTTTGTAGAAGGGCACATTTCCCTGCTTTAAAGAGGCCACTGCCATCTTACCATTTCCATGAAAGGCTATAGACCCTTTCAACAAGGTAAACAAAAACAATGCTTGAACGTTCTATTTGGGCCCCAATCTACTTCCTCTGCATTAAGATAACATATGGAATGTTAAAAAGGAAGTCTTGTGGGGCCAACTATGATGCTGATAATGGAACTCTCTTGAAAGTTCAAGTTCAAGTTCATGAGAACACAAGTATAGAAAAGAACGCATATTGGCCCCAGCCGTGGCGCAGCTGGCTGGGGCACCTGCACCGTACGCCGGCGACCTGGGTTCGATTCCCGCCCCGTGGTCCTTTCCGGATCCCACCCCGACTCTCTCCCCCACTCGCTTCCTGTCATTCTCTACTGTCCTGTAAATTAAAGGCATAAAAGGCCAAAAAAATATACTTAAAAAAAAAAAAAAAAAAAACATTTAAAAACAAAACAAAAAAAAAAACATTTAAAAAAAAAAAAAAAGAACGCATATTGAGAAAAGCCCATGGTCTGTAACAATGCTTAGGTAGGTGGTACATGTATGTGTCAAAGGAACATTCACATAAATGGCAGGACCCAAGGTTTTCCAGCAGAACATTGCCCAAAGCATCACACTGGCTCTGCCAATTTGCCTTCTCCCCATAGTGCATCCTGGTGCCATGTGTTGCCACACATGTTGACACACACACACACACACACACACACACCTGGCCATCCATGTGACGTAAAAGAAAATGTTATTTATCAGACCTGGCCCTCTTCTTCCATTGCTCCGTGGTCCAGTTCTGATGCCCATGTGCCCATTGTTGGTGTTTACGGCAGTGGGCAGGAGTCAGCATCCCTGACTGGGCTGTGGCTGCGCAGCCCCATACGCAACAAACTGGAATGTAGTGTGTGTGTGTTCTGACACCTTACTATCAGAACCAGCATTAACTTAGCAATTTGAGCTATAGTAGCTAATCTGTTGGATCGGACCACACGGACCACTTGAACATATTTAGTACACATCTAGTCTCTTTCTCTCTCTCTCTCTCTCAAATTCAAAATGCTTTATTGCCACTCATATTGGCAAAGCGTTTATTATGCAATAATTCTTGATATACACACATCTATATCTCTCTCTCTCCCTCTTTCTCTTTTCCTCTCAACCTCTCTCTCTATCCTGCTCTCTCTCCCTCTCTCTCTCCCTCTCACCCCCCATCTCTCCCTCTCTCCCTCTCACCACCCCCCCTCTCTCCCTCCCTCGCTCCCTCCCTCCCATGTCAGTCTGCATGTTAAACTCATAAACATGAGGAAAGATATACAGGAAGAAAAAGAAGAGGAAGAAGAACACTCACTGGGTCTCCTGCTGGTCCGATTACCTAGATCAGCAATGTTTTGATGGTTATACATATTTAGCTTTGGCAAGAGGGGAACACTTCAACACTACATAATAATAATAATAATAATAATAATAATAATACTAATAATATCAGCAATTAAAATAATGAGTTTTCATATAAACAGAAACAATAACTCTGTATATGTGCAGAAGGTAGGTAGGTACATAACTACATGACATTTCAATAGTAAGAGATATACAGGTCATCTCTGTAATGGATGTCATTTGAATACTAAGATATATATTACAGGTCATCTCTGTAATGGATGATATAGTACAGGTTATCTCTGTAATGGATGATATAGTACAGGTCATCTCTGTAATGGATGATATAGTACAGGTCATCTCTGTGATGGATGATATATTACTGTGCAGGTCATCTCTGTAATGGATGTCATTTGAATAGTAAGATATATATTACAGGTCATCTGTGTAATGGATGATATAGTACAGGTCATCTCTGTGATGGATGATATAGTACAGGTTATCTCTGTAATGGAAGATATAGTACAGGTCATCTCTGTAATGGATGATATAGTACAGGTCATCTCTGTAATGGATGATATATTACAGGTCATCTCTGTGATGGATGTCCAACATGTCCACTGACCTTTTCCCCATCTGAAAGACAATTTAAGACACACGGTCCCATTACATTTATTGTATGCATACCGTAATACTTAAATACATAGTGATATATATTAAAATAGAACAATGAATTATATTTATTATTAATAGCAAATACATGAAAAAGACCCCACATTGCATCACACATGCAGAACTAGTATATTTTCAAACTGATTGTAATATATTACATCTTACTTCTTTATTGTAGTAACTTATCCTTACTTAAGTTGAATAGGTCTCTCTCTTTCTCTGTCTGTCTCATGCACAAGTTCTGCATGTGTGTGTGTATGTGTGTGTGTCATTCTGTCTGAAGATGTAGTGCAGTGTTCAAATCTATTCAATAGAGGGCACTATTGAGCTGTTGTGCCCAGAGACCTACGGCTCTGGTTGTGCTTGTACATAAATGATGTGGTTGTTTTGTATTGAGGGCAGCAATAGACAGTCTACAATAGCAAGCTGTCTACAATAGCAAGCTACAACAAGCTAGTGAGACAAAGATGACTTTTTGTCCTGTCCTCTACTGTGTCTAATTCTACAACCGATTGTATGCGTACTGTGCATATTAGCAACGTGCATAGAACACAGTGGGCTACACAGAAGCTCTTCTATAAGGTAGTGTCAGACTCAGAGACAGTAAAAGGTACGTATAACACAGGATTCTTTGTAAGGTGCTGGCCTAGCATAGGAACACCCAGACCTTCACAACTGTACAATTGGGAGTGGGTCTGGAAAAGGTTCGTTGACTTACGACTTCCTGCAGGGGCATAACTAGCAGTGCAATTAAACTTAAATTGGTACATTTAAACTCTTACCAAATAATTTCAAAAGTGTAGAAATCTTGTAAACGAAGGTTTTAAATGCAGCTGTTTACTCAATTCCAAAGAAATACACGTCCGTGCCGGATTAGCGATTGTATTTGCGTGCCCGTGTTTTAGGGACATTGGAAATGGCCTCTTGGCCAGACTGAGCTGCAGAGCAAATCCCAAATTTGCTGAAAGGTCGAGTATGAGTATTCCCAGGCTAGGCCACCGGTGAATTGTTCATTGAATTGAAAAGAGAGAAAAAAGTGCCGATCTGACGAAGGGCAGAGGCTGAAACATACTCGCTCAATAAATTCTTTGATATAGAGACAGAGTGTGTGGCACTTTTCTCTCAGTTTCAGAGACAGTAGCAAACTGATTTGCAAGTAAGAATCAGGAACCAAGTGAGGGGGAGGGTGCTGTGGCTGTGTTGCAATAGCACCCGCATCGCAATCGGCCCCAACCACCCACAAGGGCCTGGGTTCGAGTTCGACCCGGGTCATTTCCCGATCCCACCCCATCTCTCTCTCTCCCACTCACTTCCTGTCCATCTCTACACTGTCCTATACAATAAAGGCAAAAAAGCCCCAAAAATATACTGGAAAAAAAAAACTGTGGACCAGACTACCTGGGCAGACTGGACAGCATTTGAACGGTGGTATCACTGGATCGGCACAGTCCACTGGGATACATTCAATGTCGAGGCAAATGACCTTTGACCTTCTGCATACGCACTGCATGCACCTCTCTGGCCGAAACTCATCCCCATCACTATACACCTGGCCATCGTGCTCACAAGTCCCAGGAGCATCTGGGGCAAACGGAGAGAGATGACCCTGCTATTTATTTGTATTTATTTATTCATCTTATTTGTTAGAGACGATGTGAATTTTTTTTACATAAATGTTGCCATTTATGCATTGTAGAGTTGGCATTAGGCTAATTTACATACAGTCCCTAGGCTGTTAGACCTTCATATCAAACTTATATCAGACCTTCCATACAGAGTGAACAATAGCTTACATGTACATTAGACAGTTCCACTGGGAGCACAACTGAACCCCATCCACACACAAAATAAACAAAACATTGAAAAGATGGATATTGAGACCGCAAATGCTTGTGTCAAGCTTTTTTTAGTATATATCTGGAGCTTTTTGCCTTTACAGTATATCAGGAAGTGAGTGGGGGAAAGAGCTGGGGTGGGATTGAGACATGATCTTCTTGAAAAAACTTCTTGTTTTCATTTTGCCTGACTGGATTTTCATTGATCATCATCATACACATAGACATAAACATCAACCATGAGGACATTTTCTGCTTTACACTGAATCATTGTAAAACACACTTTAAAAGAAAAAAAGAAAAACACCAGAGTTCTCTACATTACACACGTTTGGTAGTTGTATAGAGTTTTGATTTTAAAAATGGCTTTTGAAGAAGTGAATGGTGTTTTGCGAGTTGTGTGTTTTTTTGGTTAAAGTTTTGAAAATATAAAAATATCTAAATATACAAAATAACTACAGTATAGTTTCAGATAGTTTGTCTAAGCAAGTGGGTATAATTCCACATCCAATAAGCAGTTGCAGTATCATTAAATTACCACATGATGGCAGTATATGCTAATGAAATATATCCTAGGAGCTCTGACAACCCCCTACCCATCCCCATACACAGACTGGCACAATGTTTAACACATTTGTCAATGTTTACCATTTAATTACTTGATTTTAAGTGCAACAAGGTTTTGATATGTGGAGATATTTCATATAATTCATTCATTCTTGTGTGTTTTTTGGTTCATCACCTTGTAGGCCAGTTCTTCCAAATAAGGTACTTAAAGCAATATTTCGTTGCCAGAATATATCTTTATCCAATAATTCATATCTTCGAATTTATACTTTAATACAGTAAAATATTGGTATGTTAATGGTTTTGGTCCTGCATAGCCTAGTTTATTTAAGCGCAAATATGCAGATCGATAATATTTACTTACTAAAGAAAACAAATGTGCGATATGAGAAACATTATATGTAAACAAATCTATTCGATTAAAATCATGCATTTGATCTCAATAAAACACCTTCTACACAGTGCACATTGTCAACCATATAGTTATCGCAGGTGTCTTACGGTCCTGCACAGTACCATTGCAGTAACAGTAGCCTACCATTGCAGTAACAGTAACATTATAAGAGTGTCCTGCAATTTATTGTACAATTTGGGGTGATGTGCACTGGTTTGATGTTGGTTATGTCGAATCCAAACGTCTTTGTCCATAAAATGTTGGACCAAAGAATTTCATGTTTAAGTAAAATGTTGTTTGATATAAAGAATCACCATGAATCAACAGCAGTCAGGAATTTATTATCTTATGAAATGTTTCAGCTACATAGCTAAAAGCTAACAGACCCTCCTACCAAACCCTAAGAAGACCAGAGATGCCACTGATGAATGATAGCTAGATCAAGACAACATACTGTAGGCTAAAAGCTTTGCTTACAATTCCACTGAGTTTCAGATACAGTATGGAACACAAACTCAAATGACATTGGTTGCTGATGGGGATGACAGGTGTAATTATCTGTTTATCTCCAAAAAACAATCCTCCAATTAAATCTGAGAAACCACTATACTGTAGTGTTATCAATAAAGAACAAGGTAAAGAACAATTCTTAGAAATTGTATAATACATCAGATATCCTGTACATCCCATTCACAATACAAGAGACATAACCTCTGGTGGATTTACTGTAAGCCTCACTAAGAACCTGTTATATAGGGGAAGTAGTCCCCTGAGTGGACACTGCTGGAGTCTCAATGCATTAGGCTATTCATCATCACACTCACCAATGTCCTGCTGACTACGAATCCGCCCAGAGAGGACCGTCACCACGAGCAACAGCCCCAGCCGCACATCCACAAAGCTAAACATGTCTAAATATTAGACATGTAAACTCCTTGAGGACAAGGAGAGAGTCCGTGTGTGTGTGTGTGTGTGTATCTGTGCGTCTTTTTTTTCTTTTCTGGATGGTGCTAATGGTCGTCCTGTCAGGCGGTCGTCACAGTAGGGTCCACTCTCGCCTAGCATCACCCTGGGCCCCGCCGACAGAATGAGTCCCCTGCTGCCGGGCTTAAGCAGTGGCCGAAGCTTTTATACGGGACTGGCCTGGTCAGACGATGCTGAGGTCTAAGGAGGAGAAGTGGCCCTCCTAGAAGGAGGAGCACGCAGAGGCTATTTGAGCAGGGATACCGATTTCATCTCCAGCGTCTGTTGCCATGCTGTCATTTAGAGTATTAGTCGCTGGGATTCATCGCCACATAGTCTAATGAAAACTTCGGCTTTCAGCATTCTAGATGTAAATAGATAGATAGATTGATTGACTGATTGATTGTGCTTGCATACTTGCACAGCTGTGTATTGTATGTAAGTGTATAGTATTTATTGTTAGTCTACGGTCAATCATCCTGTAGTTATCTTAGATTTGTATTGTATGTAAGCATAGTACTTATTGTTACTCTACGGTCGATCATCCTAGTTATCTTAGATTTGTACTGTATGTAAGGGTAGTATTTATTGTTACTCTATGGTCAATCATCCTGTAGTTATCTTAGATTTGTATTGTATGTAAGTGTAGTGTTTATTGTTTCTCTACGGTCAATCATCCTGTAGTTATCTTAGATTTGTATTGTATGTAAGCATAGTACTTATTGTTACTCTATGGTCGATCATCCTAGTTATCTTAGATTTGTACTGTATGTAAGGGTAGTATTTATTGTTACTACGGTCGATCATCCTCTAGTTATCTTAGATTTGTACTGTATGTAAGTGTAGTATTTATTGTTACTCTACGGTCAATCATCCTCTAGTTATCTTAGATTTATACTGTATGTAAGGGTAGTATTTATTGTTACTACGGTCGATCATCCTCTAGTTATGTATTGTATGCAAGTCTGGTATTCATTGTTACTTTAAGCTTCCTGCACTGTAGCTTGGAGGCCTGTCCTCCTCTGTAAGTGACTTTGGATACAAGCGACAGCTTGTTGAATAAATGTAATGTAATGCTTATTGCCAGAGGCATCAGAAGGACAACAAAGTGGATATCTAGATGACCAAAGAGCTTCTGAGGTGTTTGTTTAGTGTCCAGGGGGTTCTGTGTGTGTTGGGGTACATATGAAGTTGAAACTTTGCTTTGTTCTGTCTTTATTAAGTGTATCTTGTTATATATATGTATTTGCTTCAATGTCAGTACTTCCTGTATGTTTGTAAGACAGTGTATGCATTTTACGGTAGTGTCAATAGAGTTAGAATGTGTGCCATATTAGAGCAGTGTAATCATTTTGTTATATCAGCAGATAGCTTACATTGAGCATTGTGTGAAACAGTCATAATCCTTTGCACAAAATAATTTGCTGTTTGTTTGTTAGTTAGTTTGCATGCTATCTTAGGGCAGTGTGATGTTCATGAAACAGCCTCAACATCATAGGCAATTACAGGCAATTACCAAGTCACTTTGGTGCATTTCTCAAACATCATTAATGTTTCTCAAAACAATATGTGCAGACTGCACCACACAGTGGATTACCTACAAAAGCAGTTAACCTGCTGAAAATGCTTTGTTTTTCTCAAAAAACAAATATTAATGCCAAACAACATGTCAGTGCAAGAAAATCAAAATGCTTAGCCATGTTGTCAATTTAACTGGCAACCTTTTTGTGTTTGGCATGATGTTAATTTCAACAGTAAAACATCACACCTTGCAGGAAATTGTAGGAAATCAGACATTAAACGTAATGTAGGAATGTACGCACATCTATACAAATTCTACAGGTGCTGGATACTAGCAAATACGTAAAAGAAAAGATATCTGCACACTGTCTTGTATGCTCCCAGTTTAATGGTACAGTAGGCTACAACATTTCGACCACTCAGGTTTTCGTCAGGTCGTCAGGAAATCAGACATTCACAATTACTGCATACATTTACAGTACTCATTTGAAAGATGCGCCACAACGACTGAAAGAAATTGTAAAAGCAGCACTTGTTGCCTGCTGATATTTAATTCTCCAACTTCCATATAACAATCTCTGTGGAGTTTGACCCAGTTGAATCCTTAAGTGGAGTTACATCCTCTCACAAAGCAATGTTCCTCCAATCAAAAGCATTGGCGAAGGAGTGATGTGGAATTTGACCCCCCAATCAACGGGAAGTATTTTCTGAAAACAAGTAAACTATCTAAAACTTTTACAAAGCTGTACATTCCTAAATAACGTTTTAAAGGACGTAAAGTTAAGTTAAAGGACGTAAAATTATAGTCTGTGATTTTGACCCCATGCATTTTTCTTATTATTAAATTGGTTTCTTCACACAATCCTCTAGTGGTCTGTCTGTTCAATGTTTGTGTGCAAAAAAAAAGCATGGTGACCATACAGACTTGGTGGTATTTTAAGTATGTGGTCAAGTGTCAAACCTGGGTCAGTCAGCGGAGGGCGCTGTGGCACAACTGGTTACAGCGACCGTATCATGTTCTGGTCCACCTAACTGCAGGGACCCGGGTTTGAGTTTGGCCCGGGTCGTTTCCTAGTCCCGCCTGTCTTTCTCTTCACTCACTTCCTGTCTCTCTCCACTGTATTAGATAGATAGATAGATACAGTAGATAGATAGACAGACAGATAGATAGATAGAATATACTTCATTCATCCCAAGGGAAATTTTAGGCATCCAGTAGCTTAGACAGTCATAACACAACAAACGTGCATACTGTATATTTCACATACATAAAAAAAAAAAATTCTAAAAGAATTTAAAGAGTTAAAAAGTTTGCAAAGGAAAAAAAGTTATAGGTAAGACTAAGATAAAGTCTAAAAAGACACATGTCAATTCTGGGTCAGTTAACTCACTGAGAGGTGGCCAGGGTAGAGCCGTGGTCCCATTCCAACCATAGCGAGTCGGAGGAGCTTTGGTTAAAAGCCTCAACGCTTAAGAACTTTTAAAGAAATGAGGAGCAGAAGCAGCCTGCATCTGCTCCCAGATGGAGCCAAATGGTAACAATGCAGATGTTAGTCCAACAGTGTTTTATGCAGTGGTGTGCTGGAGACAAGGGCGTAGGTTTGCATATGGACCATAGGGTCATGTCCACTCCATACCAATATTTTGAGATTACCAATATGGTAGGGATGACCCATTTAGCAAACTCATTCGTATTATTTTTGTTGTAAAGTTATATTCATTCTGACATGTCTTCATAAAGTGTAAGTTTCCAGGACAACCAGTTTAGACACACTATTGTTTGATTGGCTGAAACCGAAGGGGATTTATCTGACTCTCACATGAAATCAAATGCAAATGTCAAAGCAGGCTACTTTAGTTAGTGGTAGACAGAGGAGGCAAGTGGGGATGTGGCATGAAAGTGAGGGATGGTAACAGAATTAACAGATTTATTACAGTTTAATTACAATTAAGTAATTACAGTTTTTCTTTGTCGCTTTGGTGCATTCTCAAATCATCATTAACATTTGCACAACAGTTAATGCATTTTTTACATAATACATAATGCATAATGGATTACCTGCAAAAGCACGCATCTTGCTCAAAATGCTTTGTTTATGGTTCAAAAGCAAATATTTATACCAATAAAATTGTCAGTGCAATCAAAATGACAAGTACACCATTGTTGTTGTCAAGATGTGTAAAGTCTTTTCTAACGGAATGAGCAAGACAGCACAATTTTCTATGTGACATAGCTATTCCAAACTATAAAGTTACACATCATTGTACAAAAAAGGCTTTTGCAGCATTGTGCAAATGAAAAATGACTAATATACAGTAAAACACCCATTGGTCAGAACTGTACACCACTGTACATCTTTCTATACATCCTGATGTTCCTGTCTATCAGATTGCATATGCTAGACAAATTATGACAACTAATTATGACAGTTAGCTCAACACATTTGCATGTAATGACTAAAGCGATGAAATAAGGCCAATTTGTTTTTATGGGGTATTCAGCAGGAAACCAGTATAGTACATTTTGACCAACATGACATTTGCATGGATGTAAAAAAAAACATTGTTATTTGTTCAAGATGGGGAAGAAACTGCTTTAATGATGTGCACAAGCGATAAGATAATATGGAGTTTGAACAAACAGGTTTGAGAACTTTCAGATTCTGATCTGAGAAATGTGCCAAAGTAACCGAGAAACACTGTAAGAAAGCCAGCTCTGTCATAGGGCGTGGAATTCAGTGGACATATTGGAGGTGGTGCAGACAGGAGGATGCTTCACAAGATGATGAGCACCCTGAACAACACCTCTCATTCCCTAAATGAGAGGCGTGTTGAGTTGAAGAGTACCTTGAGTGGCAGGCTAATCCCCCTCACATGTTCCTCTCAAAAGAGACACCGAAGGTCATTCCTTAAAATGGCCACCGACTCTTCACCTCTTCACTGCAGTGATGTGGCTGAGGACTGATATGAATGACATTCTTTCTTATTTTTTAACTTCTTTTACTTTTATGTGTATGTGTGTGTGTGTGTGTGTGTGTGTGTGTGTGTGTGTGTGTGTGTGTGTGTGTGTGTGTATTTGTGTGTTTACATGCACAGGACAGTGCTGTTGTAGCCGTCAAATTTCCTTCGAGATGAATAAAGTATTTCTTATCTTATCTAACATTAACTGTAAACAGGGTCTGATGCAGTTGCATTCCCTTTTTTTTGTGACTGAGCTCCCCCTGCAGTTGTTTTTACACAACTGTTGTTAATACCACTCAAGGCTTGCACCCTTCAGTCCCGTTCCCCTGGACACCAACTCATGTGTTGTCGTGTTTGTGGTTTCGGAGTGACCAACCATAAATGGTGATCACAGACATCAGTCAGCTGGCCACGCACATACATACACACACACACACACACACATATAGCGTGTTAGTTATTTCTCATTTCTGTGGTGTGTGTGTGTATGTCTCCTCTGTCAACATACAGAATTGTTTACATTTATTGGGCCAAACCTTTACAGCATTACATTCTTAAAGGTTGTATCCACGATGGCGGGGTAACGTCACTTCTGTTGACTTTCCAACAAAACAGAGAGCTAGCTCACTACTCCGGTGCACATACTAAATAACCATGAATGGACCATCTAAATGGACCTTGTTTTTATCATGCCTTATTTTTTTACTTTTTATTGTTGCTTTTATTTACTGTGTTTTTGTTCTGCTTTTATACCTGATTATCTGCATTTTGATTATGTTATAGTCTTGGTTATGCTTTTTTTTATGTTCAGCACTCTGGTCAACAACTGGCGTTGTTTTAAAAGGGGCTCTGTAAATATACTGACATTGACATTTCCTGTTGTACTTGCATGAGACCTGCTGCCAGAGAATTGGGTCACATTTCCAAAGCACTTCTAAAAAAATGGGAGGAACAGGGAGCAGCCTGATATCAGATGGGGCTAAATGGGATGGAAATGAAATGGGATCTGCGGGAATAACGCAGATGTCAGTCCAAAATAGACAACGTTTTCCACGCATGGAGTCTACCAAGGTCTGAAGGGAGATGCTCTTTGGACCTCAACTTATTAACAAGACCACAAAGATGATTTCTCACTGTCAGGCTTGGCAACTAAACTAAATGATAAAATGTGTCTTGTATTGCACATTCTTATGTTTCAAATAAGATTTTCTTTTTATTGTTTTTTTTTAATTGATTGATGCAAACTGATATGCGTAATAAGCTCTTAAACTCTTGCAATGCCTGTGTGAGGGAGAAATAGGGGGATTGTGGTCAGATATATGTTTGCCATTTTTTTCAAAATGAATAATTTAATGTATGTACAGTATTTGTATAATGGTACACCTGCTAACCTTTTGAAGTGCAGTTCCCTCCTTTGGCCACTAGTTGGAACCTTCTCACGTTCATTAGAGATCAGACTGGTCTTTGACTGAACAGCTTGTGTATGTACTGTAAAGCTTGCAGCCTGTATGGCCAAATATGACCTCAAATGGTTTGTGTGATGAGACCGGCTGAAGAGGACACAGCTAGGAAAGTCTGGAGGTGAAATGGACCCGACGTGGCAGGCTTAACCATACTAACCACACTGCTAATGCTGACTGACCTCAGGGCCTATTGAAACTGGGGTTGACAATTTATCTGTGAACTTTCAGAAGTACTTTATTATTAGTTTACTTTCTTTTTCAATAAAATAAGAATCGTAAAAACTGGCTAAGTTCGGAATGCTTCGGGTCTTGATAGGGTCACCCCTTATCCATGACTCTGGGTTATGGTCATACTTAACATATTTAAAACCCATTTAACACTGGATTTCCCCTTTAATGTTAACTAGTTGGCTATCATAAAGGCTGTCACGCTAAATGGTGTTTTTGACCCATCACTAATGTCAACTTTCTGTTATTTTATGACTAACCCTACTGTTGCCAAATATGAATCGTAGACCATGTCTCTTTTCATGCTGCCTAATCATAGGCCTACCCGTTTTTATAGTGTAGTGTTTTAGGGCAATGGTATTGATCGACACTGACATAATCTTCTGTTAATCCGCTATAAGTTGCTTTTTGGCTAATGGCTTGTTAAGGCTGTGTTAAAAGACCAGTATGTAGGAAATAATGGGGAAAAAATTATAACCATTCGAAAAATTATCACCATATGTCATCAGAGAGTAAGAAAACACAATGAATTGAAGTAATGGCTTATTTGATAACATTACAATAACCCGTAAACCCCCGTAAAACCCGTGAAAAAAATTAGTTACAGGGCGAAATCTCTTGGAATTTTTAGTTTATGTTTTGGACGATTTAATTCTAGAATAGCGTATTAATAATGGACTGGCGTGTTCTTCTATTTGGGTTGCCAGCGAAGGCCAACTGTCAACAGCTGTCAGTTGTAGTCATGAATGAGTAGGCCTAGATGAGAGGCAGGCAAATTTCCAAAATTAAAACAAGTAACCAATTAAGTGGACATCGGAGGAGCTTCCTGAGATGGCGACGTCTTCATCAAACAAAGAATATCAAGTCTGACGCAGAGCTGGCCATATTTCTCCACGACAGCTGGGTCATGGTTGGAGAAACGTTAAAGCAGCTTCAGGTCAACTAGTGTTAGCTAAGTCTTCATTACATCTGTCAACCCAGAAGAGGCTCACGTCTACAGTAGGTAGTCTTGAGAACGTTTTGATTTTGGCCTACAGAACGTTCGGTAACAATTCTACAAATCTCTCCTTTAAGGCTACATGCATTTTGTGATACATGTAGCCTAGGCCAATTTGTGATCACATTTCTCTTCAGACTTTTTTGGTAATGAAACCAAAGTGCCGACAACAAACAAAGCATCTCAACTAGTCTGCATCGCAAGTGGTCTTCGCGCACTCCTGTTTTTCATGATGCATGGTTGGTTGTATCAAGTTAGGCCTACAGGGCTTTACAAGTAATGGCAGAGAGTACTAGAGCAGCAATGAAGGATCTTAGGTTATGGAACTACTTGCATAAGTTTTTGGATATAGAATTATAGTGGATAAATCACTTTAATCCAATTATTTTGGCTTTTATCAATAGTGCCACAGCAGTTAATACACTCCTACAGTAATGTTGCTCATGGTATAATTCTGTGGTAAGGTAAAACTATATATTTTTGTCTCTTTTCAGAGCAAGCATGACTGCTACTTGAGTAGATACGAGGAACTCACATCTGCAAATTGAAAGAAGAAGACTGCGATTTCCACCCCCTCCATCAAGCAGCCCATATTAATAGGTAGCTGGGCCACGATGCCCCAGAGATCCATTGAGAAAGCAATCATGAAGTATGCTGTCCGAGGACTTCAGCTTTTCAACATTGTAGGGCAAGAAGCTTTCCGCGACTGTGTTAGACCTAGTGCCAAATAGCAAAATAATGACAAGAATCACACTTACATATATGATTGATGATGCTGCCAAACAGATGAAGTTCAAGATTATTGAGGCCATGAAAACTGTTGATGACATCGCAACAACCACTGACTGCTGGTCAGCCAGGTGGTGTAGTTTTCATTGGGGTCCCTGCTCACTGGGTGGACTCCGAAAGTTTAAAAAGGTGCTCAGTGGCCCTGGGCTGTAGAAGATTAAGAAGCTCTCACACTTTCGACTTTCTGGCAAATACACTTCAAGGAGAATTCCGGTGTGATATTGACCTAAAGTGTGTTGAAACATGATACCGAGTGTGAACGTATGTCTCATAGGCCATCTCGGCTTGTCCCCTGCACTCCAAAATCTGGCGCTAGTTAACCGATGCTACCAACAGCTTTTTCAATTGTGGTGCTTCGGCATCGGGCTAGCCATGCAAATAAATCACTGTTTTACACCATTTACGAGGCTCAATGTATCTCCACACTTCATTGGTAGACTTCCGAGGGCCCTGACATTTAAAACGAGACATTGAGAACTTTGAAAAAGCATTGGGTGTTTACTTACAAGACGATTTATACAGACAGTATCTTCACAAAGTTTAGAGTTTGCAGCCATCTTGAATTTAGTCACGATAAGTCGAGCGACGAGTAAGAATGAACAGGTATGATAAGGGATCAGATTCCAAAAATAATTCTGTGGAAATGCATGGATTCCAGTTTCTTCCAGTAGCAGCAACTGGAATCCACGGAATTATTTTTGGAATCTGAGGGCTATGAGACATACGTTCACACTCGGTATCATGTTTCAAGATAGTCAGAACAACAACGGACAATGGCTTCAACTTTATCAAAGCCTTCAAAGTCTTTGGTGAAGATGGAAATAACAATGCTGGTGCTCTAGCTCAGGAGGAAGAGGAGGAAGAGTTTGTCAGTGTATCTTCACTTTTGGATGAGAGTGATGGGTTTGAGTTCCGGCACGGTCCAATGATGCGTACAAGAAATGATGATATTCAACATTTGGCAAGTGCAATACACTTTGGAATAAGTGTTTGAAATCCTCAGCAACATCTGAAACTGTGGACGATGCTTGCTCCCTCCAGCTTGTGCGACCGAACGCAACAAGGTGGAACTCTGTGTTCATGGCGGAAAGACTGCTCAGGCTGGTCAAAGAAAAGGTAGAGGCAGCAATGAGAGCTAGTCGTCTGCACATATTTGAAGGTTCCAATGTATGTTTAAAAATGTTTCATATGGTACTCTTTCTGTCAAACTCAATTCTGGTCCATATTGTCTACTTGTACAAAATTGAATTGAATGATTAACACTGAATGATGAACCAATCCATTGCATGATAATGATCCGATCATGTAGCAATGCTGTATTTTTTTGTCTCTTATTATGTTCTTGTCTTCATCACAGGTTTAATCCAGCTGAACTTGCATTCCCGTCAGAGTATGTTGCTGTCATGACTCCAGTCGCCCAACTTTATTCGCGAAACTTTATTTTCCAAATTAAAAACAGTCATCACTACAGACGACAACCGTTCCATGCACCAACAGGTTGCTGGGTAAGTTAAATAGTAATCTGCAATGGGCCAGAATGAAGGTGAAACCAAGTAAGTCTAGGAGTCTCTCAATTATTAAAGGGAAGGTAACAGATAAGAAGTTTGCTATAAATAAGGAGGTGATTCCCACAGTTCTGGAGAAACCAGTGAAGAGCCTGGGAAGGTGGTATGATGCAAGCCTTAGTGATAAATCACAGGTTGAAGACTTGAGACAGGTCACTAGGCAAGGTATTGCAAAAATTGACAAGTCGGGGCTGCCAGGTAAGCTCAAGCTGTGGTGTTTGCAGTTTGGTTTGTTGCCTCGGCTAATGTGGCCATTGACAGTTTATGAAGTTCCTCTGTCAAAGGTAGAGAGGTTGGAAAAAATGATCGATCAACTCCTTTGTCAGAAAATGGCTCGGAGTCCCACGCTGCTTAAGCAGTGTAGCCTTGTATGGGAAGGGTATTGTAGAGTTGCCAATATCTAGTCTGACAGAGGAATTTAAGTGTGCTAAGGCTAGATTGGAATTGACTCTTACTCAGTCCAAGGACCCAGTGGTGAGGAAAGTTGCACCCTCAGTTAATGCAGGGAGGAAGTGGAACCCAGAGCAGGCAGTTAAGCAAGCTCAATCAGCATTGAAGCATAGATATATAATGGGCCATGTGCAGCACGGGCGGGGGGGTCTAGGGGTGGGTGCAAGTAAACCCTTGTGGAGTAAGGCTTCTGCAGGAGAAAAGAGGAAAATGGTAGTGGAGGAAATGCATAGACAGGAGGAGGCTGTAAGATGTACTAAGGCAGTGTCGCAGGCAAAACAAGGGCAGTGGGTGAACTGGGAAGGGGTGGAAAAAAGACAGATTAAATGGAAAGATCTATGGGGCATGGAAGCTAGTAAGATCAGATTTATGTTAGGTGCTACATATGATGTGCTCCCATCTCCCAAGAATTTAAGTCAATGGTTTGGTGAGGATGATAAATGCATACTTTGCTCGTGTGTGGGCAGTCTCCACCATATCCTATCAGGATGCA
Source organism: Alosa pseudoharengus (assembly GCF_046254945.1). Classification (NCBI taxonomy): domain Eukaryota; kingdom Metazoa; phylum Chordata; class Actinopteri; order Clupeiformes; family Clupeidae; genus Alosa; species Alosa pseudoharengus. The sequence goes on along the minus strand of NW_027468674.1, from coordinate 12,524,827 downwards.
AGGTAAGTCTCACCCAGGGGCGGTATACGTGGCGTCATAACCAGGTATTGAAATGTGTGGCAGCGGCAATAGAGGATAAAAGAAGAGAAGTCAATTCATTAGCAGCTAGTAAAGGGGTAAGGCAAATTAACTTTGTACGTCAGGGGGATAAACCTTGTTCCGCGAAGGCCAGGTGCAAAACCGGCCAGTTGAAAAATGGGGCGGGCTGGGAAATGAAGGTTGATCTTGGCCAGCAGATGGCGGTACCTCCACATATAGTGAGTACTAAGCTACGTCCTGACGTAATTCTATGGTCGGATTCAGAGAAGATAGTTTACTTCATTGAACTCACTGTTCCTTGGGAAGACAGAGTGGAAGTGGCCAATGAGATGAAGAGAGCTAAATATACTGAAATAGCAGAGGAGGCAGCTAAGCGAGGTTGGAGTGCACGATTAAGGCCTATTGAAATCGGTGCACGTGGGTTTGTGGCCAGATCTGCTATTGGCTTGCTGTCTGAATTGGGCATTTGTGGTCGAAGTCTAAGGCAGGTGGTTAGTAACATGTCCTTAGCAGCAGAACGGGCAAGCGAATGGTTGTGGGTAAGGAGAAGTTACCCTTCCTGGGGCGCAAGCTAAGGTAGGCTAACTGGCTCATTTGTTTTGGTCGTGGGTAAGGAGAAGTTACCCTTCCTGGGGCGCAAGCTAAGGTAAGCTAACTGGCTCATTTGTTTTGGTGGTGGGTAAGGAGAAGTTACCCTTCCTGGGGCGCAAGCTAAGGTAAGCTAACTGGCTCATTTGTTTTGTGTTTGTGATGGACTGTGCCTAGGTTGATGGTACTTGGCTAAGGTTCTTTATGGTTTATGGTTCAGTCCACATCAACGGGACGGACCGACCTAGCCAACTTAAACCATGCCTAGGTTGGTTAAGGGTATTTGGATGCTTGTTGTGGTAATATGGGGCAGCATGGGGCGTAAGCTAACTGCTAACTGCTGGCTAATTTGTTTTGTGTTTGGGATGGGGCCTAAGATAATGGGCTAAGCTAACTGGCTAATTTGTTTTGTGTTTGTGATGGGCTGTGCCTAGGGTGATGGTACTTGGCTAAGGTTCTTTATGGTTTATGGTTCAGTCCACATCAACGGGACGGACCGACCTAGCCAACTTAGACCATGCCTGGGCTGGTTAAGAGTATTTTGAGTATTGGATATTTCAATGTGGTAATATGGTGGTAGCATGGAGGGGAGTGTCTCCAGGACGCTGGTTTCACTGTTAAGCCTTCATGAGGTGTCGTGGGCCTAACTTAACGAAACATCGGTGAATGAGGGTGCCCACATGATAACCCCAATGACATGCCGCATACTATATAGGCTACTGCTGTTGGATAGGCCATTTGCATTGTGCTTGTGACCATTTGTTGGCGGATTTGTGGGTAGTGTGCTTTTTAAAGTTAAACTTGAGCAGGGGCTTCTGAATGTGTTTTTACCTTGGATTTTGGCACAAGGGATTTTAACATCTAATCCTGTGTATTAATGTAACTCAAAAAAAAAATTACATGGCAAACCATTACAACCAAAGTCAATGCAGTTGGGGAGGGGTGCAGGAGCGTAGAAGACATCCGAAACAAATGGAAGGATTACGCCAGTGTGACAAAGAGGAGGGCTGCCACCAGAAGAAGGGAGCACCATGGTGCGGGAGTAAATACAGCAGCTTCCCTCATACCACTGGAGGAAAAAGTTCTGGGGATTTTGGGGCCAGTGGCACTGGAGGGCATCTCTGGTGGGATCGATTATCCAGTGTCCGGTGGCCCTCCACCACATCTTCCTTCCTCTGGTTCTGCCACTGGTTCTATGCCACTGGATCTCCACACCCAGGGTCCTCACCTGCTCCTCACAGAAAGGACTCCCTATCTCCTGCTCCCTCCCGCACCAGGTTCGGAGGTACGTTCCTGCGGCGGCCCTCCTCCACCGCGACGTCCACCTCCCTCTACGGCTGCTTCTTCCTCTGCTGCTTCAACCTCCGTGCCTCCGGCTCTCCGCATCCGAGGTCCTCGCCTACATTTTCCCAGCAATAGTCGCCATCTCCGGTCCCCTCCTGCACCAGGTTCAGCACCGCCACCTGCAGAAGCACCGTCACCACCAGAAATGTCACCACCTCCAAGCTCACCTGCCTCAAGCTCCCTCAGGCTACCTTCTCCTGACTCCGCTGGGTCCTCTCAGTCTCCCCGAGTCTGCTCCTCTGCAGGGCAGGTACAAGTGGGACAGAAAAGAGAAAGTAAAAGAAAGAACTGCACCTGTAGCGAGGAGCTCCTTCGATCTGAGAGGAGCAAAATCTCAGAGCTCAGGCAAGAGCTGGCAGCCTTGAGGGAGCAGACAAATAAACACCATGAGGAGGTGATGGAGTACCGACGGGCCAAACTCCAGATCATGGTGGAGTAAGCCAGTCGCCCATCTGTGACAATGTACATGCCTGCACAGGGTGAGCATATACTTCAGGGTCATGTTCATGACCAAGTTTCTTTCTGAGTGTATATGAGTAATTGTGACTAATTGTGCCTTCCTCTCTATTTAGATCCATAGATGTCCAGCGCATTTATTTTTTCTTGTCCCAGCCTGTTTGTGGGCCTGCCTTTTTTTGTCTCTGCCTTTGTTTTCCCCCCTGTGGTCTTCTTCGTTATTCTGGAAGCAATAAAAACTTCATTGCTACATGCATGCCTGATGTTTCATTAGGAACACTAAATAAACTGTATACAGGCCATATTGCTGTTTTGGTTTTAGTCACAGGTGCAGTATCATGCATTAATCATGGATTGTGCTAAAGAAAAGCATTTAGCTCCACTAACCTCATATCCAATGACATCCATAACATATGTCCAGTGTTGGGCACATATGACAGCACTCTTGAGTTTCCTGAGCTGTAGGGATTACAAATGATGACATACCACAGATCACATAGTTTAGGTATATATCATTGAAAAATGTGGAAGCCTGTACATAACACATTGTCGCCTATCTTTGTAATCCCAATCTTGATATTAGTCCTTATAGTGAAGCAACTAAGCATTTCACAACAGAACTGCACCTTACTCCATTAAATGTGATACATAAAACCTGATTTCTACAGCCAAATTAAATACAATCCATATATAACAATAAATATAAGTCTGACATGAACCAAGACTAATGAAGTCATCTTCTGCTTAGAATGCAGTTAAGTTTGTGTACCATGGACAGGCTACAGGGCATGACATGATCACCAAATCCAATTAGTCAATTGACACCAACAACTGGGTTATTGCTTACACTTATGTTTTACTAACTGGGTGACATATTTAGCCCCCTGATTAATCAGGTATGTGATGTCATGTTAATGACCTGTCACTCTAAACAGGTGATTACTGTGATATTTTCTTCAATATAACAAGGGGCCCCTGGGTGCATCTCAAATGCTCAAACATGGCTGCTTTACAGCGGATTATAGAGCTAAACCATAGGAGGAGGCAACAGAGAAGTCGTATGTACCGGACAAATGCATACCTTCGAATGCATTTCTGTCCATTGCACATATATTTAGATGCTGCAATTATCAGAAAATACAGGCTGCCAAGAGACACCATCAGGCAGCTGATTGACAGCCTGGGTCCCCAGCTCCAGCGACCAACAGGGCGCACCTTCGCACTTACACCAACAGTGCAGGTGTTGGCTGCCCTGCGGTGGGGGATGGTCTGGGCCTCAGTAAGGCCTTGGTGAGCCGTGCTGTAGCAGCAGTTACACCTTTGCTGCTACAGCATGTGCAATCCATAACATTCCCCACCACGGCCGGGGATATGCAGGCCAACCAGGCTTTCCACGCAATAGGCGAACTTCCCCGGGTAATTGGAGCCATCGACGGAACCCTCATCCCTGTGGCGAGTCCGTCGGAGGATCCCATGTACATTTGCAGGAAGGGGTACCCTGCCATCAATGTACAGGTGACGTGCAATGCACGTGGCCTGTTCACCAACGTCGTGGCAAAATGGCCTGGGAGTACCCATGACTCCTTTGTCTGGGCCAACTCTGGGCTGCATGAGCTGGCCGAAGATGGGTGGTTTGGGGACAGCTGGCTCCTGGGCGACAGTGGGTTTCCTCTTCACCCCTATCTGCTGACTCCAGTCATGCAGCCTACAACACCTGCGGAGCAGAGATACAACGCGGCACATGCTAGCACCCGCAGCATAGTGGAGAGGGCCATTGGGGTGTGGAAGCAGCAATTTCGGTGCATCAGCCACTCCAGTGGTGGCCTTCAGCTGAAGCCTGAAAAATGCTGCTCAGTTATAGTGGCGACTGCTCTGCTGCACAACCTGGCAGTGCTGTCCAGTACACCTGTGCCCGATGAGGAGTTGTTTCTTGAGGATGAAGCAGGTCCTGATGATCCACCCGAGCCAGGCAGACCCCATCCTGCTGGAGCGGAAATAAGAAGACGCCTCATTAATAATTTATTTAGTGATTAACTGTTATTAGTTCAGTTGTACTTCATTTATTTGTTTTGTTTATTTGCCTATCATTGTTTTTGTTTCTTTCATTTAGTCATCATCATTTTTTTTTTGGTTTATTTGTTTTGTTTCTTTCATTCTTTTTTTTATGATATATAAATGTTGGTAATATACAGTATCCAGATTGAGGTTAACAATGGTGTAGTGGTTAAAACGCTACGCCGGCAATCAGAGGGTCAAGGGTTCAATTCTAGCATGACAATTCAGATGTAAGCTCCGCCTTAACAATCTTTGATGTAACGTCTAGCTTAGGGCTGGGCGATATGGACCAAAAGTCATATCCCGATATATTTAGGTTGAATATCGATATATATCCCGATATTTTTTCCGCAAAGTTAGAGCTGTAAAATGAAATGTTCAGTCAAATATGAGTAGTTTTATTGAAAACTCACTACTCAAATAACAATAAAATCTAAACATAAAACTGGAGTGCCTTTTTTGAAATCAAAGCTCCGTAAGGTGCACATTTAAATAAAAAAAATATCTTACACAAAAAATTACCAATAAAATAAAATAGGCCAATCTTTTTCTGAAATAAATATATTTATATTAGAAAAGTAGCATGCAGTTTCACAGCAGTGCAGAGAGGGGAGCAGTGCAGAGAGCTTCGGTCAGCGGCTTGCGTGAAGCAAAGATCACGGCGCAAATTTGAACTATATCGATATATGCGATACGGTCTAATTCCATATCGCATTTTAAAATATATCGATATATCTTTTATATCGATATATCGCCCAGCCCTAGTCTAGCTTTTTAATTGATATGAAATACTGAGTTAGTCTGAGTTATGTGTTAATGGTTTTTAGGATCGCTAGTCACACACTGTTTTCAGCATAACTATAATCTAACCAACGTAGCCTATGCTATGCTCTCGATGGAAAAACAGCACAGCTTTTCTTGGATGGTGATGGACTTGTTAGCAATTGCCAAACGAGAATTGAACACTGGTCACGCACATAGCATGCTGACACGCTACTCACCCAACTGCTGGCAGACTCCCGAAGAGCAATGACAGAACCTACTCACCATATATCTCCTAGTGCGTCAGTTTGTCTGTGTGTTGTAATACAGTAATTTGCATATTATTTCTCATTTCTAATTAGCTAATTTCGGTCGATTATATCCATTGAAACAAATGTCGGGTAGCCTAGCAGCACAATTTGGTTAGCTATGACATGTGGCGGCCCGCAGAAGCATTCTTCAATCTTCACATTGACATTATTATATTATCAGTAGGCCTATGGGCTTATTTTGGTCAGTGTGAAATGTCATTTAGCCTATGTTGTTATTCAGTTCCTTGCCTTACCTTTCATAGAAGCTGCTATGGAACGATGTGGAAGACGGTACTTACAGTGCCTCTTAATCTGTCTCCGTCTCTACACTAAAAAAAAGGCTACTGATGTTAATGACAACTGACTGCCAATCACACTGCAGCAGAGACATGTGTCAGCGGTCAACGCAAGAACACTGTATAAAGCGTAAACAACGTAACAGTGTTTTAAAATTATATCACTGATATGTTTAACATATTAACTGACATAGCCTAATAATGCAACAGGCAACCAAGCGTAGGCTAGGCTACTTAATGTAAGAGGCGAAGACGCTTCATCTGCTCCAGCACTCCATACTAGACCCGACGGGCTGTTCATGTTTTATAATGCTGTTTGAGGCTTTTGTCCAAAGCGACTTAACAAGATGACAGTTCAGAAATAACAGTTTAAATTAAAGTTTGACAACTTCATATGGTAATTGCACGGCACAGTTATTCACCTGCACGTGGTCAGAAGAGACAATCTCACTTCATGAGAGAATCGAACTTCCAACGTTCAGACAAGACCTCGGCTTTAGCCACTACACCATTAATCGCTATGATGCTTAAAGAGTCGGTGAAGATTATAACACTAGCCTATCAAAAAACAAGTCAACACTCTAATTAACATAAAAAGCAAGAATGAGCCCAGTAGGGATTCAGTGTCTTAATGAAAATTAAGCTACAGTGTAGATCAATCATTGAGTGACGAGATGAACAACAATCTCGTAGCCTATTTTTTGTTTAGGCGTTTGTGATTTTCGGTCAGGTGCTCCGAACACTGACGACATCACCAACCGGAACTACCAAGGAACGACACAAGTGCGACTGCCTTGGGGCAGTAGTTCAAACGACCAAACTTTGCGTCCTTGTTTGCGATTGAGAGTTCAAACTACCCTTTCTAGAAACACCAAATCCAAGAACGATGGAGCGAACTACCAAGGTTGCGACGCAAGTTAGCAAACGACGCTTTCTAGAAACGACCCCCTGAACAGGATCAAGCTACCGCTGAAGTACTGCAAGCCGCTTGTGGATGCCTTGCAGATGGGCATTGAGGATCGCTTTGGCCCTATGATGGAAGACCCAGAGCAGGTGGGCATTGAGGATCACTTTGGCCCTATGATGGAAGACCCAGAGCAGGTGGGCATTGAGGATCGCTTTGGCCCTATGATGGAAGACCCAGAGCAGGTGGGCATTGAGGATCGCTTTGGCCCTATGATGGAAGACCCAGAGCTAGTGGCCGCTGCTACAGTATTCTGCTTCCAAAATTCAGGACAAATTGGACACAGGAAGATAAGACAATCAAAACCGGTAAGAAATAATAGTGGATGCATGCATTATGTGTGTATTTTACCAATTTGCAATCACAAGTTTCCAAGTTTTTTATGGAAACACACATGAGCTTGTCCTGCATAGAACATATTGCAAACATACCTATAAACAGGACATTATGATGTCAGAGTAAGAAATTATAATTTTAATGGAAATGATCTTTATATTTCAAACGCTGCCTTCATCAAAAAAAAAAGCCACCTTTTGCAGCATTTACAGCCTGTCAGACCGTAGACGTTATAATTTTATTTTTTTCTAGATGATCTGATGGCACCCCAGACCCTCACACTACCTCCACCGTGCTTGACCGACAGCTTAAAGCATTGGTCTTGCGTCTGAGGTGGTGAAATTGTAGATCTGTATAGAATGAAAAGGAGTCTTGGAGGTAGGCTACCAAACCAACGTCATGCCATACCCTGCGGACAGCACTCGGTTGGGGCCATTTTAATTTCCTATCTCCCAATCAGGTGCTGTCCACAAGGTATGGTGTGGGTATGGGAGCCATCCTCCTTAGCCTAGTAGTATGGCAGCCAAGCCTTCCTGTTCAAGGTCTGCCAGGCTGTAAATGCTGCAAAAGGTGGTTGTATGTTTATGGGAATTATTTGAAGTATAAAGTCATCATTTCCATTAAGATCATTATCACTTACTGACAATGTCATCAAGTCAAATCTGTGGTTACTGTCATGATGGGTTGAAACTATTGTAGCGTCGCCGCAAAAAGACAGTGTTAGCGTTCTCCCGCGAAAGGCATGCTGGGACACGAGAGCGAACATTTGGGGGGTTTTTGTCGTTATTCTCTTAAGTCATAAGTGTAAAGTTAGTGTCTTTAGTGTAACATGTCTCCCTTTTAGTTTTCCCTCATGTGTGTTCCTTTTGGTGTGGGGGGCTGGACCTCCCCTGTTGGTGTAGTGTGTGTGTCTTCTAGACCTGCCCCGTGTGCATTGTGTTCTGTGTCTGTGTCCCTGCCCTCGTTCTCAGTCAATAAAGCTTACTCTGAACAACTCTTGGCGTCCTGAAACCTTCAACTGTTACACTATTATTATTGTTTATAACACACCCTTAACTTTCAGGAATGGATGCATTGCAGACCGGTGAGGTCAACAGGCCCAGCTCATCTGATGAAGACGACTTCTTTTCTGGCTTGCAGGGTTCGAAGACACAAGACAGCGCCAAACAGCCAGATGCATACTTGTCCTGTTCAGCAGATAACATGGACTTGTTCAAGTATTTTCCAGATGTGTGCTAGTTGATAAGTTAAACACACCCCTTCCAGTATCAGCAGCCTGCAAGTGGCTTTTTAGTATCGCAGGATTAGTCTTTAGCCCTAGAAGAGCGAAATTGAATGCATTCAATTTTGAAAACCAACTACTTTTGATGATAAACGCAAGATTTCTAACTTCCAAAAAATGAGTGGACACCTGTTTAAGAAGTGAAGAAATTTTATCTGTTTTTGTTTACAAAGAGTTACGGTCAGTGTTTTAAGGTGCTCTTGTACATTCCTGTCCTTGTACTGCTGCTACAGCCAAAGGAATTGTGAGTGTCCTTTAGGCTAAACATTTGCAACAATATAAACAATATGATATTCAAACTTTTGACTGCTTTCTTTAAAAGGTGCCACGTGTAAGAATTGAGGTAAAAATATAAAAAAAATGAGCTACACGCATCAAAAGAATGAGAAGAAATAAGGGCGATGATGGCATTAAAAAATTAACAAGGTATAGTGCTGCAGAGATATCAACCTGATTTAGCATGCTAAATTACTAGCCACAGCCCGACAGGTGTCATAATACCAGTTTCAGCCATGGGAGGCAGTATGCGGGCAACATAACCACCAGCCAAACTGCAATACACGTTTCACGGTTGTTACTCCAGGGTAGACCAACTCACTTTCTGGAGGTATACTGCCCCCATCTTATATGGAATATGGAGTATGAATTGATTTTTTGGTGGACATTACACATGGCACCTTTAATAACATAACACAATACTTGCACTTTTACTTTCAGTACTTGAGTAGTACATTTTAAAATATACTACTGTATTTTCCGGACTATAAGTCGCATCAGTCAAAAAATGTGTCATGAAGAGGAAAAAACATATATAAGTCTCACTGGACTATAAGTTGCATTTATTTAAAAATGTATTTCACAAAATTCAAGACCAAGAACAGACAGAGACTGTAACTGGACACATAGAGGCCAAAAAGATTGAGAATTATACTGGGAATGTTAATGAAGATGAAGGAGATGAAGATGAAGGAGAAGATGAAGCTGATGTGGAGAATGCGATGCAATCAAGCATTTTGGGCGATGTGGAGGCACAAGCCAGCAGCAGAGCAAAAAAAATTAAAACAATGTGCGAACTTTCAACAACGCTATACTACGGAAGCTAACATTCTAAGTTTTCCATTCATTTCTCCAATCGACGTCTGGGAAAATCCGTATATAAAGACTACGGCGTGACTCATAGTCATACAACATCTCAGGTCGAGCAAAAAAAAAAAAAAAAGCAAAACAAAAAAGGCTAAGGTACAAGACTGTGTACATAGTTTTATTTCTGAGCAAAGGGACTACTCATCCCATGAGCCTTTGCTAATCATACAATACAGACATCCCAAGTCTCCGGGAAGTTCCGGGAGTCTCCCGCATATTGATAGCGGCTCCCTGACGCCCGCAAATTAGATCAAATTAGTTCCCTGAAATGACTTTTTGCAGGTTGGGATGTCTGTACAATACAATAAATACGACAAAACGATCATTTACATTGCTTACTTTTGAATATAAAACAACAAGATGACCAACTTCCTACCGAGTAAATTTGGCTTTTGAAGTGAAAAAGTTTTCCCTTTTCATCGGATGGCCACATCGCTTTTGACTGCCTGGCATCCATCTTCAACAAGAAGCCGTGTTAGTAAAGGCGGGAGTAAGGCATAATGGTGTAATCCCGTTGTCCATTGTGACAACCTGAAACTTGTGTAATGACGTCACTTCCTTGTAAGACTGAGCTATACATGTTCCGGTTTGCGTTTACGTCACAACACAATGAGTCAGAGAGCATGGTATTCACCTCGAGTAACGTAGCGTTGTCTAGAGTTTGTTTTTAGCAACACTGCAACATTGCTAGCCACTTCTACCAACACCAACGGATAAACAACACATTCCACGATATTCCACAAACAACAAGACAACATAACACCCTTGAGGCATTGGAATGTGTACAGTATAAGTAATTGAAATGGACATTTGCTAAGCAGTAAAAAGAAAAGTAAAGGCTTCTACATTCTCGACGCACCCGACCGGTAGCACGACAACGTGACGTCAAAATGACGTACTGTAGATCTTGCTGGCGCGCCAGGAATTAAGCCAGGTACCGCGAGGTAGAGCATCACTCATTTTTTTTTCAGACGAGCGCTTCAAAGCGGAAACAGGAAGATGGACGAGTTCGAGGGAAAGCTGTCCGAGCAAGTGCGCCTCTACAGGCATCTCTACGATCCTGCAATGAAGGAACACAGAGATGCCAGAATTCATGGCGAGAAATCGGCATGAATGTTGGAAGAGAGGAGCCACACTGTCGGAAGATATGGAAGAACCTCCGCGACCGCTTTGGAAAAGCAAAGAAGAGGTCGCAGGCAGCTGCAAGAAGTCGTGCTGCAGGAGGATACAGACCTGCACCAATTCTTGAAGAACTGTCATGGCTTAGTAATTCTGTGAAGCACAGGCCGACAGAAACAAATATTCAGGTAAGCAGAACATGTTTTTTTTATTTATTATTCCTTGTTCAATCAATTTGCTCCTGCCGGAAGCAAACTTTGAATAGCCTAACGTTTAAATGATACGGTTTGTTAAACATAATTGTTGAATTTGACATGGCCTATAGGCTATATTATTAACATTGCTGTTTTTACATCAATCCAGACATGCAGCCCAGCGACCAAGTCCTCGATGCGTTGCCAAGCGCCCGAGGCTTCACAGCTGTGTGGTTCATCTCTGACACAGTTTGAGTTGGAAGCATGTACAGAATCCACCGACTCGGTGAGATCCTCCTCACCGTGCCGATCAACCTCTCCACCCCTCGCCATCCCAATTTCCCCCATCTCCCAAGTTCCGACAGCGGTGGCATCCTCATCCTCTCTGAGTGCCCCAAGAAAAAGAGGAAGAGACGGATGGTAGGCGACGAGTCTGTGGTGGCAGCGCACCTGGAATATCTGAAGGAGCACAGGGAGAAGATGTGGGCTTCGTTCCAAGAGAGCCAGGAGAGGTGTGTTTAGCAACCACCTACGGCGGGTTTTTTCAAAGTCTGTGCGGAGTTGATGGAGACTGTGGATCTACAGGTGCATGACCAGCTGAAGCAGAAAGTGCTTCAGATGATCCTAGATCACGCACAGAAGCACCCGCGATGATGCAACGATGCACATATTTGATGCTTGAACGATGCACATTTTTAAATGCACCTTATTGCTATGGCTAAATCTTATTTTAGTCTTAGCCTACTTTTAGCACATTTTTCTTTTCTTATCGTTAAACGTAGTCTAATCTTATTGTCTTATAGTTAAGCTATCTCATTTTTTAATCATGTCTTGTTGTTAGGGCCTACCTTCTTTTAATCTTATCTTATTTTTAACTGTTATGTTATTGTTAATCTAATCCAGTGTTACTCATTGCGCGGCTCGCGATCTGCGAGTTCTGCTTACAGTATCTCACTGCCACTTGCAACGCCTTTGAATGCAATCCGCTGCCCTGTTTACCGGCAATGCTACAGCGGACTTAAACTGCCACCTTGTGGCGATAAGTTGTAATACATTTCATGCAGCTGCGTGTATCTTTTACTGTGCGTGTATCACGGAAAGCGCGAATGTGCTATGTGGCCATTTCTAAATGGGACCCACTGTAGGCTATGTGGTAACACAGCCAATATATTTTTTAAAATGTGCTTCATAAACATACAATACTGCACTAAAAACGCAAACATCTGAATTATACTTCTTCCTTCACCCAAATAATTAAGGTGAAAGGAAGTTATTAAGCATTGGCTGTATATATTTAGCTGTTTTGGATGTGTTATTTTTTTTGTGGGATATTTATATTGTAACGTTTAATGCACACGACACCAACGTTGTTCAATGGCAGCTTTATTGGCTCACGAACGAGGGCAGGGACACAGACACAGATCACAATACACACAGAGCAGGTCAAGAAATCACACACACTACACCAACAGGGGAGGACGCAGCCCCCCACACAAAAAGGATCACACACGAGGGAAAACTAAAAGGGAAACGTCACAATAAAGACGCTAACATTACATTCAAAACTAAGGAGAAATACAGACATAAACCCCCCAAATGTTCGCTCTCGTGTCCCAAGATGCCCTGCGCGGGAGAACGCTAACACTGTCTTGTGCGCCGACGTTACACAGCTCCCCCAACAAGCCATTGCCGTCCTCGGCAACGACCACGAGGTAGCCACATGCTAGCGTCGGCGCGCGTCGCCCGCCACTCAGTTCAGTGCGACAGTACCGCCAACTCACGTGGGGTGCACACGCCGCAGGAGCTCACTCAACGGGGCGCCACGCTGCTAGCAATCCAGTACGGGCGTGCTAGCAGCCACGTGGCCGACCCGCTCATCACCAGCTCCCTCTCAGCAGCCGCCCTCAGGCTGCACTTTCCGCGGCGTGTCACCACGGCACTCCTCCCCTTCTAGGTGGCCTTTTCAACCGTCGACACTGTACCAAGCACCGGGGTTCGAGGGGGGCCAGATAAAGCTGCACCAACGCCACTCCGCTCCGTCGAGTCGCCAACCAGGACAGACAGGCACCGACTCCGCAGCAACCAGACCGCGCTGAGCTCTCCCGCTGCAGCTACCGTCTTCGGCGTCCCTCCTCGTGTTGCCATCTCGCAGAGCCGTCCTGCTCTGCTACCGGCCCGTTCCACTCCTTCGCGGCCTCGGTGAAGGCACGACCCCCGAGATGGCCGTGCTATCGAACTCCACACACAAACTTTTTTCAAAAGGCGCCGGCCAACAGGCCAACTAGAACGGGCGCCCACACAGCACGGTGCCTCTCACACGCACCCAAAAGTTAAAACCCCACACACAAAAACAGTCACACACTAGAGGGCCCCCACCCTCTCTCCTACCCAAAAGTCCCCGCACCCCTCGTGGCTCCTAAATGGCGCGAAGCAGGCGCGGCCGCCCAGGCTCCCAATTCTCCTCGCCGCTTCCATCTCCCCCGCGACAAACGGGCTCCTTCTCTCCCAGGCCAACAGTCGGCCCGTCGAGGAGGGCCGGAAGTGAGCCTCCAGCTCGCGCCATCTCTCCCCCGGCGGGGGCAGCCGTTCCGGCCCCACCTCGACCGACATTGCAGGTGGCCCGTCTTCCCCGCTGCTCTCGCTCTCGTTTCCGCTCTCGCCGCCGCTCCGTTCCTCACTCGCCCCTGGCGCGAACTCCGCCGCCAGCAGGCCCGAGTCTCTTTCCAGGAACTCGCTCTCGTCCTCCTCCTCCTCCTCCTCACTCGGCTCGAGTAGACGGCCCTCTTCTCCCGAGCAGAGATCTCCCGGCGCTTCGTCTGCCGCGCGGAGCCAGGCTTTTAATGATGTCGCCCCTCTTCCTCTCCCTCCGTCGCTGAGCCTTGGTGCGAGCCTTCGGAGCCCTGATGAGGGCTGGCGGGAGCTCGATTGGCCCCCACCCCGGGGTCAGGTCGCCTGCCCTCACGAAGACTCCCGGGGCAGGGGCAGCTCCGCCACTCAGTCCGGCATTGGAGGCTTCCATGTTCACTTCTGACCCAGTGTAACGTTTAATGCACACGACACCAACGTTGTTCAATGGCAGCTTTATTGGCTCACGAACGAGGGCAGGGACACAGACACAGATCCCAATACACACAGAGCAGGTCAAGAAATCACACACACTACACCAACAGGGGAGGAAGCAGCCCCCCACACAAAAAGGATCACACACGAGGGAAAACTAAAAGGGAAACATGTCACAATAAAGACGCTAACATTACATTCAAAACTAAGGAGAAATACAGACATAAACCCCCTAAATGTTCGCTCTCGTGTCCCAAGATGCCCTGCGCGGGAGAACGCTAACACTGTCTTGTGCGCCGACGTTACAATATGTAGAAATGCACATTTGCAAAGGTGAGTTAGTATGTTGTCTTAAAAGTGGCTCTCTTTTTGATTTTGCACTGCCAATGTGGCTCTTGTGAAAAAAATAGTGAGGATCACTGATCTATTCGTTAATAAACCTTGATTTTATGTAAGTGGTGTCTGCTGTTGTGGTCGAAGACGAGAGAAATTACATGGCAAACAAGCGTGACATAATGCTCAAAACGGCATTAAGTTATAAATACAGAGAATTATTAAGTTATTAACATAGGAATAGTATAGGCATAGTCAGTATAACCAGTATAGCCAGCTGGCCCAGGAACAGGTGCACCCCAAGCAATTTGGAAAATTCCACATTCTCCAAAAGTTTCGCGAAATGTCTTTCCATTCATCCCCTTTAGGAAATGGTACGAAGTCATCTCTCAATCCCCGCCAGATTGCTGTACACACCTCGGAAACTATGCTGGACACAGTTTACGTCCCTAGCTTGTAAGAGATAGCAACTGCATTCTGACTGGAACCGGATGCCAAGACTCTCAGAGTGACGGCAAGTCTGTCTTGTAAGCTTACAGGGTTAAGATGAAATCTTTTATGGTGAATGAAAGGCTTGATCCGATGAAGTAGGTCATCGTATCGGTGTGCAGACATTCTGAAGTACTCAAAGTGCTTCTCTTCGTCTATCATCCTCATTGGTTTCATGACGAGATTGAACTCACCATATTTATGTCTGGCATGATGCAAAGGACGAACATTCCACCTTTTTTTTCCGCTTCTTTGCAAGCAGGCTCAAAAGCAGCTCTTCTTCTTCATTCATTTTGTCCATCATCATCCTAGCCAGTGTTGACATTTGCGCCAATGCTGCTGTCAGTTCTGCCATCTTCTTCTACTGCGTAGTGTTGGACTAGCAAAGTCGGTAGCTTTTCCTCAGTTGCGACACCTCTGTTCAGGAGAAGACTGCAAGTAGTGTCGCGTCCGCCACGCGCGAGTATAAACAGGTACGGCGCTCCTGTGATGTCACATTGTCGCGCTACCTGTCTGGTGCGTCGAGTATGTGGGACGTTTGAAATAGCACAGCTACTTAACACAAACACAGGGCGCAGCCATCTTTGTTTTCAAGTCGTAAGAACTCTTCGTTGAACTTGGGGGTCCTGTGACTTGAAATGGGCGTGCTGTTGTGTAATTTTGCGTAACTTCCGTTTTTTCGGACAACTTACCAGTAGTAAGACGACAACGGGATCACAAGATTAATTTTTTCATGGCAACAGTGATCTCTACCAATCAAAGGCTGCAGGTCTGGTTATTCCTTTACTGTTTCTGGGTTTTCGCCAGATTTGGGCTCGCATTTTTCATGACATAGCTCCCCCTGCAGCTTCGGTAGCAAGTGACTGCTACGCTAAACCCTAAACACATACAGGGCTCACAATAAAACGGTCGAGCAAACACATTGTTCAAGAGACTATCAAACCACATTACAAAAACGAAGTTCACCCAAGGGTAGGCTACTTACAATTTCAACAGCAACAAAGCCAAGTCGGAGTCTATTTTGCAGTCTTCTTAGAAACTACAATCTGACTACATTTTCGAGGCGCGATTGGATACTTCTGCTGAGTCACATCCGGATTTACCCGGTCTGGGTTCAGAAAGTTGCATATTCGTTTTTTTCCGCGGAGAAGCAATAGGGGGAGAGGAAGCACCTACCAAACTACCCAGAAAGTGTTGTAGAACCATCAGAACGATAGCCTAGAAATCTAGACGCACCCTAGCGGCAGCAAATTAATTTGCTCAGCCTGTACGTCTAGTATCGAACCATAGGAATTTCGATTGGCTGACGCCGTGGACCTCATCCAATCACAGCACTCTATTTTGTTAGAGAGTCTTAAGGCGGGCTTAACAGGATAACGACAGTCCTGCGACGGTGAACAACAAGGAAGGTGGCTATGGCGAACGAAGAGCGGTTGTTTGAATCGGCGTTGGCGTCAACTTTGGAGAAGTTGGACTTGTGCTTTTCTTTGAAAGTTGAGCAACACAATGCACTTAAGTCATTCCTTTCGAAGAAGGATGTATTTGCCGTTTTGCCTACCGGATACGGATATGGTCGTAGCGCTGGCCTATTGCATGCCTAGGCAGTTTGAAAGACAATTCTCTGCCCGCCCCTTGGATTAAGCGAGGTGAATGGTTCGATGCCAGACTATACATGTCAATGATATAGGATGGCCCGCCAGGCTATCAGAACGACTCTCAACCTGCATAGTTAAGGTCATTTTTGCTAAAATTGTTGCATAGGGCTTCTTTAAGAACAGGGAAACCATGGTCCTTAAACCAGATAGGCTATTGGTAGCTTTGGCACTGTGTGCAGGTGCCAAGTCCTGTTGGAAAATGAAATCTGCATCTCCATAAAGTTGGTCAGCAGCAGGAAGCATGAAGTGCTCTAAACTTCCTGGTAGACGGCTGCATTCACCCTGGACCTCAGAAAACAGTGGACTAATACCAGCAGATGACATGGCACCCCAAACCATCACTGTGGAAACTTTACACTGGACTTCAAGCAACGTGGATTCTGTGCCTCTCCTCTCTTCCTCCAGACTCTGGGACCTTGATTTCCAAAGGAAATGCAAAATGTACTTTCATCAGAGAACATAACTTTGGACCATTCAGCAGCAGTCCAGTCCTTTTTGTCTTTAGCCCAGGCAGACACTTCTGACACTGTCTCTTGTTCAAGAGTGGCTCGACACAAGTAATGCAACAGCTGAAACCCATCTGTGCGTGGTGGTTCTTGAAACACTAACTCCAGCTGCAGTCCACTCTTTGTGAATCTCCCCCACATTTTTTAATGGGTTTTCTTTCCAGGGTGCCGTTATCCCTATTGCTTGTACACTTTTTTCTACCACATCTTGTCCTTCCCTTCGCCTCTCTATTAATGTGCTTGGACACAGACCTCTTTAGCAATGACCTTTTGTGTCTTGCCCTCCTTGTGCAAGGTGTCAATGGTCGTCATTTGGACAACTGTCAAGTGAGCAGTCTTCCCCATGATTGTGTAGCCTACAGAACTAAACTGAGAGACCATTTAAAGGCCTTTGCAGGTGTTTTGAGTTATTTAGCTCATTAGTGTGGCACCAGGTGTCTTCAATATTGAACCTTTTCACAATATTCTAATTTTCTGAGATACTGAATTTGGGTTTTTCATTAGTTGTCAGTTATAATCATCAAAGTGAAAAGAAATAAACGCTTATATATCAATTTATCAGTCTGTGTGGAATGAATGTATACATGATACAAGTAGTATTACTGAATTACTGAAATAAATCAACTTTTTCATGATATTCTAATTATATGACCAGCACCTGTATACTTGGCCTATAAACCTGATTTACATTTTTTACATTAATGATAAGACAAGAATCTCCCATAGAAATGTATGGGGTTAGTTCATAACGCAAACATCAGTCGTCTACACATATGTTGCCCTTTCTGCTGAAAAAAATTAACATGTGAATACATCGTGCCAATCATGTGGTATGTTGTGAATACATCATGGCAATCACATCTGGAGCTAGGTTGGTGTCGTGAAGCCATGTTCTTTGGCAGTTCTGCCCAAAGTAGATGCCCGATAAGTAGCCAAAATGTGTTGCAATATGGACATTGAATGGAAGGACTTGCCTAAAAGGACTTTGGAGATATGTGAGGAAAGATGCCACGTCCCGGAAAAAAAGAGCTAAAAGACAGCTTATGCTGGTAGCTGGTTTTAGCTGGTCTAAGATGGCCTTAGAAGATGGTCTCATACCAGCTCTTGCTGGTCTTTGATGGTTTAGCTGGTTGGTGCAGGTGTAACCATCTTATCAAGCTGGACATACAGTACTGGTGTGGTCATCTTATCATGCTGGTATGGTCAGCAGAGCCAGCTAGAATGACCGTCATGTGCTGGTCAAACCAGCTAAACCATCAAAATCATGCAAAAACATACCTTGAGCTGGTCTACCATCAAACCAGTCAAACCATTCAATTCAGTGTTATTGATTTATACTGTTAATGCATATGCATGACACGGAAAAGCGCAATTTGCCATGTTCAGCTCCCGCGACAGGCAGTCTGCGCTTTTACCTCAGTGTGGCCTGTTTGTACATACCTTGCCATCATTTTACGTGCATGTTGCGAAACAAATACGCCTGAAGTGGGCGCAACAGTGTTAGTACAATTGGCCCTATGTGTAGTGCTGGGTTTTGTGAATGTTGCAATCCCTGTGTGTATACTAGATATTCTATTATTATACCTTTTTTGTAGCCTCTCGGATTGTCATTCATTCATTCAACCTTTACTAATTTCTCATTGAGGGTAGCTGTGTCATTTGTTACTAAGTTCACAATCACAAATGAAACACAATAAGTTATGATTTCATCCTATTTGCTGGACATGTAAGGAGTAAATATTTGCCTTAAAATGTTTTTGAAAAACAGCATTGGAGCAGGAACACAACACAGGACATAGAATAACATCGCTTTCACTTCTCTTTATTTCTTAAAAATGAGAAGTGCTAATGTGCTAGTTTCTCTGGCATTTGACAGAACAAATGACAACAAATTGCTCAAAGGCCATTGCCTAGAATTTACAGTGTCCAGTTACAAACTATCTTCTTTCGCTCATTTAACAAAAAAAAACAACAAAAAAAAACAGTGGCAACAGGGTGGCTGAAGAAAAAGATCCACAAAAAAAAGAAATGAAAACGAAACCGAGCACCAAGTCCAAAAATTCTCCATTTTAGGAGAAGCACACTGGACCAATATCCACACCGAATTCCTGATCTGCAGCACCAACATCCATAGGAGCGATGTCAACGATCGGCAAGTGGGCGATTTTGGTTGTCTTGAAGTGGATAACAGTCTTTCCCCATGTGCCACTATGTGCCTGCAAGGAATCAGAGGGAAAAAGTAGTTAGTTAATATCTAATAATAATAATAATAATATTAATATTATTAGTAATATATCCCTTATTGCAATGTCTCTTATAAATTAAAAGGGGGAAGCAAAAGAGAGAGAGAGAGTTGACAGAGGAGCAAGACAGAGGGCCAGATGTACTAACGCTTTTGCGCCCATTTCAGGCGTATTTGTTTCACAATGTGCGTGTAAAATCATTGCGAGGTATGTACAAACAGGCCGCAATGATGTAAAAGCGCAAACTGCCTGTCGCAAGAGCTGAAAGTGGCAGATTGCGATTGTCATGTCATGCATATGCATTCATGGGAGGATCCAGGGGAAAGTGGGAGTTTAGCGTAAAAAGATGGGAGGGGAAGAGTAAAGAGCACTAGTTATGTATTCCGCGGTATGTACAAAGATTGTTAAGGCGGAGCAAGATACTTCATCAGGAGCCACTTCCGGGAACCCGGATCGCACGAGGGGGGGGTCAAAATCCCCCTTTATGCAGAGCAGAAGCAGCGACTGCTCCATTGAAGTCTATGGGCATAGCTCAGAATTTTACCACATATGCTAAGGTCTTAGTTCTATAGAGCTAGGAATGTGAATTTCGGGCACGTTTTCATGATCCTCAAACCCTTGTGAACATTTTTAGCATTTTTGAGCATTCCAGTCTGGAGAAAATCGACTTTATATCAGGTGTGCGCCGGTTATTTATGCCGCTGCTGTTGGCGGTTTGCAACGTACGCTCATCAATACGTCATCGACACGCCTCTTTATGCAGACAGGATTCGATCCCCATTTCGCGCCCATAGACATGAACTACGACGAAGTATCTTGCTCCGCCTTAACAATCTTTGGTATGTACAAAGACTGCTCCTGAAAGCGCACGTCTATTCTGCGCCTAAATACTTCCGCCTTGTAAAAGCAGGTGTTAATCCAAATTGCAGTTCAATGCGTCAATAAGAGAACCTTTCAAAGACAACAGAATCGCTATTTAGAGCACCAGTTTTTGTGGTGAAAGTATTTGTACTACCAAAAGCAACCTTAACTTTCGTACTTGCTAGATTTGACCAATCTTCCATAGCCTACGTGCACAAGTAGTTTGAGTAGAACTACTGATCTTCATTATCCCTACTTGTTTACATCTTATCATGTATGGTATTATTTCATGATCGCTAAACGTTTGATTCTTTTTAATGTTGTCATCAGTTAACTTCATTCAACGGCACTTAAGCGCTGCCATTCAGTTGTGGACGTTCGTAAATTGCGTTTATGGGCGTAGAAAGGCAGAGAAAGGTGCAGTTTACACTAAGGATTGAACGATTGATAAATACGACGGAAACTTGGGTCTGACAGCGTTCGCAATCTGTGGTGTGTCCATGGCGCTGATAACGCTACGTTCGCAAATGTACGTACATCTGGCCCACAGTATACAAGAGATATACACTGTTATTCAAAGGTTTAGGGTCATATAAAAATGTCCTTGTTTTTCATGGACACATGTATGAAATTACTTTGAATATGAAATGACCAAACAAAAATTAATAGGAAATATAGTCATTAACAGGGTTACAAAATTAATATTTTTTTTCAATTGAAGCAGTAATTAAATTAAAGCAGAATCTTTTTTGCTTTCATCAAAGAATCCTCCGTTTAGATTTCTTTAAAAACGTTCAATTAAGTGACCCACATTTTTTGAAACAGCAGTGTATATGTGAGAAGACAAGGTGAGGGTGAAAGTCCTGCAGAAGTGGACTGGATCTTCAAACATGCGCGACTACGCCAGACTGACCTTGCATCCGTCTTCGGAGACCTTGTAGGTGAAGCGGCTGTTGCCCTCGGCTTTGATGCTGACGTCGTTGGATCCTTGCAGCAGCAGAGCGCTCTTCAGGTTACCAGTGGCCTGGTCCATGTAGGCGATGCTGTTCTTACAGTGGTACGTGATGTTCTGGTGGCCTCGTTTGGAGAACAGTCGGATAAAGTTCAGCTGGATGTTTACGCTTTCAGGATCCTCGCCATACTGGAACTGGAAACAGGTAGAGAGAACGTCAAGTGTGAGTCTTTGTGTGTGTGTGTGTGTGTGTATGTGTGTTGGTATCGTCTGTGTTTCATATTTATAGTATGTCCTTATTTCAAAAGTTACAAGAGTTAAATGAGTTATGTTTTCTAATAGAGTTTGAGGGCTGGAAATGTTTCTTCACAGTCAAAAACATGGTGAACAGCTGCATTCGTTTGATGCTGCATTGTAATTGAAAACAAAAATGGCCTCAAACACTGACAATTGAACTGTCCCACACGGTCGTCTCGAGTTGTTTACCTGGAAGCCATCGGACATGGACTCGCTGAACCAGACGTGCTTCTTGTCCTTGTTCTTGCTGGTGTACCAGTTCTTCTGAGGAACGGTGGCCTGGTATGGGTAGACGCAGGTCTCTCCAGTCTCCATGTTGCAGAAGACCTTGACGGCATCAAGAGGAGAGCCCTGGTTGGGGTCGACCCAGTAAAGCCCTGAGTAGAGGGAGACAAGGAGAAGAACTAATTCAGTTTATGTGACTTTACTTTAATCTTCTAATTCGGGGGCGGTGGTAGTGTAGTGGTTAAGGAGCTGGGCTAGCGTGCAGTAGCCTGAAAGTTGTTGGTTCAATTCCCGGCTTCCACCGCTGTGCCCTTGAGCAAGGCACTTAACCCCAAGTTGCTCCGGGGACAATGTGATCCCTTGTAATATAGCTGACATATGTAAGTCACTTTGGTCAAGAAGTGTCTGCTAAATGTGATGTAATGTAATTCTAATGTGTATTCTAATTCTCTTGCTTATTCCAAAGCTTTAGGGACCGTTCGTTATTTATAAACGGGGTCACCGGAGGAAAATAGGGGAGGGTCATGTATTTTTATTCTTTGTTGAGGGGAGGGTCACCTAACTTTTTTTTGTCTAGGAGGGAGGGTCACCCATCTTTTGTATGAATGAAAACAGCAAAAAATCCAAGTGGCTTGTTTGATTGTTGATTTCTGTCGCCATATAACGTTCTCTTTCGTTCCATAGCTCTGTCAACATTGAACAATGAAAATAAGGGAGATTTCCCGGGTTTCTCACGCAAAATACGGAAAATGTCAACATTCGTCCCCATTAACGTTGGAAGGGTTGGAGCAACAAATCAGCCTACTTTATTCACGCCTAACAGCCTATATCCATTTGGTCAACTTTATCCAGCCCTAAAAAAGCTAAATTTAACTTTGGTTTACTTGTAGTTTACAGTGTAGCCTAACTTTAAACAGTGTGCATGCTTAACACAAAGCATACTTGTGCTTCATTCATCCACACATCCAGCTCCTAACGTTTTGACAAGCATTTCTACCAATTGACCTTGTTCCTGCCCATCTCTAGCTTTGCTGTCTCCATCCTTTCTGTTTTTGTTGTTTGCAAAAAAGATATAGTATTTATTGGTAACCAGCAACAAGTGCAATTTGTTAATCGCTGTCATCCTCTCTCCTGCCAACAAAAATGTGTTAGGCCTACGTTCCAAGTAGCAGTGCGTAATTCTGCTTCATAAAGTTGAACAAATACATTTGGTCATATAAATAGCCAGTTTATGGTCTACAGTGTAGTTGGTAAGTTATGGTAGGCCAACTTGGAGTGAATATACAGGGGGAATTCTTTGTCTAGCTGAGTAGCCTGGCAGGTGCGCACGTAGGCATAGCCTACGGCCGAACACCGCAAGCGCTAATGAATCTTGCTCTCACGACAACCACGTCGTTAACTTAAATAGGCCTAGGTTAACATCACTCTGAGTTCGCATTCAAGCAAGCAAAACGATGATTTGAATACATCTGTTTCACTGGAAGGGCAAGGGGTAACAACAGGACAACACAGAGACAGGCCAGAATGCAGGACTAATGTTATGAGTATTACAGTAATATGGGCTATTCTACGGGAAAATATTAAAATGGCAAGACAGCAGGGAAACGTTAAAATGATAAACCCGGAAAAAGTTGGCATGTTAGGTATTTTTCGGTCCCTGTGATTATTTGTGAAATTGTGCAAACGGCCAAGTCATTTGAGAAGGAAGGAGTGTAGCAAGCTCCCAAATTGACGCTCGTCTAAGAAATTGAGTTTCAAGGATAATGTTCAGATTCGGCACCTTTACAATGACTGAGGAAGCCTAGAGACGAGTCCATAGCAACAAGTTCATGTGTTGAATTAGTTATTACCCAGTGTGCTTTGTTTAATGGTCTCAATGCTTTATTGTTTTATTTCATGTGAATACGAGTAACTTTTCAAGTAGGCTAATGCAGTTGCAGGAAGTGTGCATTTAGTTTCCATGCTTATTGTGTTTCCACAACAAAGTTAGGGAGTAAATCTACTGAAATGGCCACCATCTTGGTGAAGTGTGATGTGTAAGATCAGAAAGCAGAGGTTGATTTTAGGACGGTAGCACATGACGATGTGTTATCATAGCAAAGCATAGCGTGTAAGAGCGTGGGTGGAACACGTCGACACGTTGACAATTGACCGGGGAGGGTCATGTCATTTTTGAAAATGCTGCTGAAGGGTCGTTGAAAATTATATTGCAGGTAGGGGAGGGTCATGCAACTTTTGATCGAAGCACTCAAAATCCCTCCGGTAATCCCGTTTATAAATAACGAACGGTCCCTTACTTTCATCTTCTAATTCTAATGCTTATTCTAATGCTCTACTTTAATCTTCTAATTCTAATGTTTATTGTTAATCTATGTTGTAAATCACTTTGGATCAAAGCATCAGCTAAGTAAACATGAACATAAATCTAAACATACTGTAAACAAGGACAAACATAAACAATAACATGAACATAATAAACGTGCTGTGCAGGCTAAGCCCTCACCGCTCGTCAACTCTTGCTGATATTTCCGCAGTGTCCGGCACATGAGGGCGGGGTTCTCGCGGCTCCCAGCAGGCATTCGGATGTCCTGGATCTTCTGGCTCAGAGTGTCCAAGCTGGAGTCGATCTCCACGCCCATGTTAGGCCTGCTGGTCTCAGCGTTGGGATCATCTCTGTAGTACATGGGCCCTGGGCCCTTTTCCCGTATACGTGCTGGGTCATTTCTCTGCCATATATGGCCCGGGCCTGGAGGACCTGGGGGACCAGGCTGCCCAGGTGGACCAGGGGGACCCTGGGGAAGTCACAATGTCGGAGAGGAAAGCCATGATAAAAAATACACAATTTACATGTACATGTATATGTATTCATTTGCCAGACACTTTCATCCAAAGCGACTTACAGAAAGAGAATAGCATTGAAGCTACAGCACAGTGCAGAGGAGATCTTAGCTAGGAGGAACTCCTGCATCACACATCGATAGATCACATTGATTACACTGATTTGTCATAATTGCAATTATTATTATCATTACAAAAATAGTATCAGTTAATATTATACTACTATAACCATTACAGATATTGTTGAAGTTGTTAGGCATTGCGTATTTACATACATATTACATCTGTCTACAGTTATAGCACAAACATATTTTTTGTGAGTTATGCTTTTTTTTCTAATGTTATGAAAGTCGCTTTGGATGAACCGTCTGCAAAAGTCGACCGTGTTTCCACACTGATGAGGACGTACTGGAGGTCCCGTGCCTCCGCTGATTCCTCTACTCCCGGGTGGTCCGATGGGACCTGGGAGACCATCCGGACCTTCCTTCCCGTGGGGTCCATCGGGACCATTGTATCCCTGGCAGAGGATGACAAGTTACATTTATTTATTAATTTAGCAGCCGCTTCTAAACAAAGCGACCTACCAATGTCAATTATATTACAAGGGCCACCCAGGTGCCCATAGCAACTTGGGGTGAATTGACTTGTTCAAGGGCACAATGGTAGAAGTCGGGGATTGAACCCACAACTACTACAGGCTACTGCATGCTAGCCCCGCTCATTAACCACTACGTTACCACCCCCCACAAGTTACAGGCACTGTCAGATACACAGCAGCTTATTTCAGGTACGTGGTTCCCCGCCAGATATTCACCATTACAGAACAATGTTCAAACACAAATATAATTGTCTATATAACTGTAATTTCCCAAACAAAATTTCTTCAGCTATGAGGTTAATACACGGGGGCAATTAATATGGTTTTGTTTTTTTAACTTGCATAAAACACTGTCCTGCGGCTGACACAATGCGGCTAATACACAGGAAATTACTGTAACCGTTTATAGATTGATTGGACCCTCTCACATATCCAACGAGTATCTCCAGTGTGTGTGTGTGTGTGTGTCCTCACGGCGGGCCTGCTTACCCGTGGTCCTATCTGGCCTGGCTCTCCTGCCACACCAGGCTCTCCCGGGGCCCCCTAAAGTTGGGCATCAGATTAGATAAGATTTACATGAACTTCATTACCGTAATCTCACAAAAGAAAGACAGTTGTTAAAGCAGCAGTCAGACCACAAACAAGAAACAGGCAACTTTTAAACAATATATACAAACACAAACGGTAAAATAAACGACAGCTATATAAATACATGATCTCAGATGCATTTTTCTTTAAGAAATACTTAAATAAGAACTAATGTTATCGCTGTGAGCAGTGATGGCTGCTGTTGTAAAAGTCTCATTGCTGCAGTCAAAGATTTATGGCACTCTCTAAAGCAGCCTGGGTAGAGAAGTCTGTTGCTGGAACAGCTTCTCTGTGCACACTGGTATGGAAATTGTTGACAGCAGCCATTTTTTACATTAACACCTGTTTGCCCTACTATTTTATGTGAAAATGGCTGCTATGAATCGACCTATGATCAACCACTACAGAGCTTGGCCCAGTTTAAGCTATAGCCCCAAATCGCAGACAGTGGATTAGCTAGGGGCAGTGAGCCAAACGCTTCCCAAATAGCATTTTTAAATTTGGGGCTATAGCATATACCGGTCCAGCTCTGGAGTGGTTGATCAACGAAAAATACTGTCTCCACGGCTTATTTGATGTGTTATAATGCAGAAAAACACCCTGGGGTCAATTTTCGCCAGAATTACACTTTAAGCTGGAGAATCCTGAAAATGGGATAGATTGATGACTGAACAGGTGGATGGATTGTAGGAAGAATCTTGGCCCTTACCAGTGCTCCGATCATGCCAGCCATCCCAGGGAAGCCTTTGTGTCCTTTGATGCCAAAGTCCCCAGAAGCTCCTTTTTCTCCTTTATCACCAGCAGGACCGATAGGACCCTGTAGGGGGCAGAATAGAGGCCAACCTGAGCAACCCGGGGAGCAGTGTTCCACTGTAGCTCTACAGTGCCGCATAGAGAAAAGGAAAAGTTGTGTGTTTGTGGGATGTTTCAGGTGTGGAGTATAGTCGACGAGGACGTACCATGGGTCCTGCAGGCCCAGGTCTTCCGGGACCCCCGTCTGAGCCTTTATTACCCTGAACACAGAACAGAGATAGCAACACGAAAGTCACTGCAGTCAAATCATGTCCTCAACACTGATGGTATGATGTGGTGCCACCCTTGGACTGCACAGCAAAGGTGTGTGCGTGTGTGTATTTTTTGATATGCTATCATTTGGTACCAATGCTGGACTGTACCGCAAAGGTGTGTGTGTGTTTTGATGTGTTATGATTTGGTGCCAATGTTGCACTGTAAAGCATAGGTTTATGTGTGTGTGTGTGTGTGCATGTGTGATTTCCTCTTTCTACAGCACCGGCCCTGTTAGCCTCCATAGCTAGGAAAGGATTACCACCTACTAGTGGACACGTTCATGGCCAGGTCCACTAATGACATGCATTGATGGACATGGCCATGAACGCTGACTTTAAGCTGCCTCGACTTGAAATGTGTTCGCTTGGTTGCCGGTCACTCACAGGTGGGCCTCTGTCTCCCTGAGCGCCGTCTCCTCCCATTGGCCCTTGGGGACCGGGGCCCCCTGGTGGCCCAGGAAGTCCCTCTGGCCCTGACTCTCCTCTGTCCCCCTGCCACGGGCAAACAATTTTGTAAAGGTTAGTCCAAATCATGACATCACAGAAGGAATAGGCTCTACGCACGACTCCATTTTGGATTCGCTTATACTGGCCGATCAACTTCCTTTTTACACTGCACACAGTAGGCTATGACTGAAAAATGACTGATTACTGGCCTGTCAGTTTTAATATAGTAGGCTATTGCTAGTTGAAGAAAATAACTAAAGTTATCTAACCAATTCAGTAACATCAGTTGCTTGATTAAGGTTAAAACATTTTAAAACCCTTTTCCCGTTTGCTGGAGGGAGTGGCACACAACATTTTCACAAAGTCGATCTACATTACCGTAAGACGAGGTCTTAAAGACAATGACTATAGAAAAGACCCATATCTGTCAATGTATTAATGTAAACAGGAAGTTCATCTGCCTGTAAAAGTTATTTCCAAAATGGTGTCGTTTATATAACTTCACGGGAACTGGATATGAGAGAGATAAAACAATAGAACATTGAACATTGCCTCACTGTTCAAGGCACACACTGCCTAAACACAACATGACACAATAGAACATTGCAGTGGAAGTGAACATATTGTAGCAACAGCACTCAATAAAATTATAACAACAACAGTGAACATAACAACTGAAAATGATAAAACTATGCAATAAAAGTGCAAACAAACCTACGGTACAGCTTACCTTTTGTCCTGATGCACCGCGTTGTCCTTGTGGGCCTTGGTTACCTGGAGTTCCCTAGATTCAGAGAGAGAAAGAGTAGCCTCAGGCCATGAACAGATAGGATGATTCCTGCTAAAACACATCAACAACATGAATGACATCGGACCCTTTCCGCTTGGATCTTGAACTTTTTTCAGTTTGACTCTGCAAAACACTGCACATAAGCTACGTACAAGATGCTTACTGCCAATATAAAACGACAGAAAAAAGCTACAAAACAGTTCACTTCAAAAACATGTGTCCTGTCTGATCACGCCTTTAGTCACTTAAGCACCACTTTTTGAAGGAACACACACACATACAACAAACAGTACAACTTATTGGTTGGTTGGTTAGTTAACTAACTCCAACTTTGACTCGAGCAAACATCATTCCCTGCATGCTACTGTGTAAGCTTAGGGACAGTGGTGGTTCTTGGGGCAGATAATAGCCAGTGGCAGATAACAGCACTCAGAAAGGGAGACAAGGCCTGGAGATGTAGCTACTTCACTATACAGGGCCTGCAGGCACTGCCAATGGGAGCTCAATATCAGGTCATCTTAGGGCATTAAGGCAAACTAGGACAGCCATTGCTTGATGATCTTTAACTGAAAACATGTTTTGCTGGATGCATTACTATGCACACTATATAGTTATTTTATCTTAAAATAACAAACTGACTTTGATGATACACTGACTGTTAATGTGGAGAATATTTTTTCTGATATCGCGGATGCGTGCCTGAAACACAAGGTATTATACAAGGTAATTTTGCAGGGCCATACAGGAAGATAACCCTTTTCGGCAGTTTTCAACTCACTGGGCCTTCATGTTAAATGGGTACCCCAGTGCACTGAATCTGAGATCCAGTGCAGTGAATATGAGGAAGACCAGTAAGTCGAAATGTCATGTAAGCCAAAAATAATGTAAAAAAAATAAAGCAAGAAAACCAAGAAGTGTGCGGACTTCTCTTCTTAGACATTAACCCAGTGCATTGCCAATTCTTACAATATGCCGCTTGAATGTAAAAAAAAAATTTCCCTTATGGAATTTAAATTTCTAAAAAAGTCAGGCTCCTCACCTCCTTGCCTGGCTCTCCTGGGGGTCCCTGTGGGCCAGAAGGGCCATTAAGCCCACGAGGCCCGTTTTCCCCTCTGCTGCCTTTTGGTCCGACTCCGCCTGGTTGTCCCTGTCAGGACGCAAACCGTTTTAGTTTTAGACATTTTCATTTCATTTTACCTCAATTTCTTCCACAGAAATCCCCAGAGTATATAAAGCTCTGGAAAAAAAATAAGAGACCACTGCATATTTTTCTGATGTCATCCTACAGTTGCTGAGTGACTTTCAAATGAGTTAACGGTCATATTCACATTTGGAGTGGTCTTTTCATTTTCAATATGACTGTCAACTCATTTGTTCACACCAAGAGCGATAACGATACCAGCAAAAAAGTATCGTTCTAGCTAATATGAATGACGACGTTCACACATAAACTATGACAACAACAACATGAAGAACAATATTGTTGTGGATCACTTTCAGAATGATTTGAACAATAAAAAGCTGACAGCCAATCAGAATCCATCAGTGTTTAGCCATAGCATTCATGAACACGAGCAGACACTGTCCTTATCGTTGGTCAGTGTGGGCGCTCTTATCGTTACAGTTATGGTTATCTTTTTAGTTATCGTTCCTGATGTGAATGGCCCTTTAGGAAGGAAGACAAACTCACAGCTTTTCCAGGGGCTCCATTATAGCCATCTAAGCCTATGGCGCCTGTTAGACCTATTGGCCCTCCACCTCCTATGAGTCCACCGGGCCCTGGGGGGCCATCTTTACCCTGTGTGAGAGAGGAAACGACGGTAATTCACAAAGGGATGGATGTGTGGAGGGGTAGATGGAAGGATGGAGACTAATCAACCAGCAGACAGACAGACAAACGTATGAACTTAGCAACCAAACTACATGAATCTCACAAATGCTTTTATAAAACAATTCTACTACTAAGTAATTGTGTTTAAAGATATCAAATTTGGCTTTCTATCATTTATTTAGATTTTTGTTTGTTCATCCATCGCCCCCCAAAATAGGTTTGATGTTTAGTATCGGCAAGCTCCTGTTAACACACAGATTAAGCTGAGACAGACGGCTAAGAGCGCACATACGAGCACGATTTGGGAAAGATTTTTGAAAGACTGTAGTAAAACTTAATTGGGGGGCATTTGTTAAGAAGACTACAATTACTTGAACGTTCACTCAGTTCCATTAGCTCAATTTCATTACTCAATAACTGTCAAATGTGACTGCTCTCTTGCTTTGGCTAAAAGGAATGTTATTGTTGCACTTTTCAGTGTAAAATGCAGTCTGATTACTAGCAAAGAGTCAGAGTGGGGATTTCCTGCTGTCCCATGTCCCCACACATGGAGTACTTGTCATCAAATCAGAAATTAATAAATAGTTTGACCAGACCTACTGTAACTGACCTAACACATAACATAATTACCACATAACCAAGACTTTTGATTATCACCTCAAGTGACCAAAACAGTTTGTCACTGTGGTTTGTTGCACAAATTCCAACACAACATAATCCATCATCCCTTGAATTAAATTCCTTCAGAATGTTCTGTAACAGTTTGTATACAGTACATGGATGTTAAGTCTAATCAACTTAAGTTGTATGTTTTGTGCACAGCTAATTTACTGCTAAAAAACTACAGACTATGTATAGGCATAAGTATAGGCATAAAATAGGTGTATGTGTGTGTGTGGTGTGTATTAGGGGACAAGCAGACTTAGGGGGTCATTTTATACATTACATACCATATTTTCATTACTGATTGTTGATCTTGTACTGATATTATTGTTATCATTACTATCCTTAATGTAGTCCTACCAACTTTTTTATAACTGTTTATTGTTTATTTTTAATTTTGTATTGTTATCTTTGTATGTTGCTTTGGATAAAAGTGTATTCTAAATTACATAAACATAAACCTAAAGAGAAAATTGACTTTTGCAGTAGCAGTGTTTATGGGCTTGAAGGGGATTGTAGAACTCACTGGAGGTCCGTCCTTCCCAGGGTCTCCGACAGAACCGGGTTCACCAGCTGGCCCAATATTGCCGCCTGGACCACTACCTCCAGGGGGACCTCTCGCCCCAAGGAAACCTTTAGGGCCTGGCTTCCCAGGTTTCCCCGGGAGCCCTGCCTCCCCATGCCCTCCCTATGATGAAAATGACAGGAAGGGAAAAATGAAAAAAAAAAAGAAAGAAGAAAGAAGAAGAAAGAAGAAAAAGGAATTGTGCAAAAATAGTGGGGGGGGGGGGGGGGGGGGAATACACAAAGCTGACACAAAGAGTCAAAACAACACCCAGTGCCTCTGGGTTACCTAATGCTTACTGAAGTCTTACTGATAACTTTCAGATTTTAAATGAAATCAAACGGATAAAAGTAAATAGATAAAGACAGAGAGAAACCAACCGCAATTCCAGGAAGTCCCGGTGGACCCATAGGTCCAGGTAGTCCTGATGATCCCTATAAACATACACACATAAACACACACACACACACGACTTAAAGTTTATTTCCAATGTATGTGATAAATGTTATTTATTAATGCAGATCAATTCAATATCAAAGGATGACGCTTGAAATTGATTGGCTATGACAAAATTGTGGCAAAATCGGGGTGAAATTGTGTAATCTGACCAAGCCATTATGGAATCATCAGAAATCACTAAATAGTTTAAGAAGAGTTAACTGTTATATAACTTTAGACAATATCTCTAGGACAATGTGATATGTGATGAAGGCTTTTTCAACCTGAGGGCCGGGGGGGCCAGTACCACCTCGGGGTCCAAAAGGACCTAAGGGACCCTAAAAGGTACAAAGAACAGTGTCAACCAAGACAATACACACACACACACAGAAAGAATACACAGATGGAAAACACACACCAACGCAGTACACCAATGCAACAAAAAAATACAATGCAATACACAGGTGCAACAAAAAAATACTCAAATGAAAAAATATATAATGTCCGCATTTTGACTCCCATATATTTAATGCACAAAAGGCAACGTTTCGACCCTGCTGGGTCTTCTTCAGGCAAATGGTGGACACATTTGATGAAGGGATATATGTAGGCCTTACAATCAGCTGACCTACCATGTGATGTCAACTGGTATGATTGGGTCTAAAAGCCCCACTAGTCACTCAATTAAGAGAACACTTAGATAGGCATAGGTATTTCACAAACCTATACATTTAAAAAACAAACCTTTTGTAGTCTGAGTCTCTTAATACTGTATCTCTAGATCGTTCACGGGAATAGGAGACTAGCTTTTACTGTTGATATAGCTGTAGGCTGCTGATTACCTGTAAGCAATCATTGCTATGTTGTTACATAGTCATAAACATAGACATGACAGCTTCATGGAGATATTATGGACATGACGACTGCACTGCTCGATCGTTTCTTTTTTGCAAACAATCAAAACACCAAGGAAAAAGTTTTCGTTTCTGTGGCTATGGCTGGGAGTGCGTCGGCTCTGCAATGGTCTGGATATGTCAACGGGGTAGCCTAATCTGAGGTGAGTGACTCCATGCAAAAACACAAAGTTTAGAATGTTTCTCCACACTATTTGAGTTAAACGAGCACGGTGGCGTCTCGTAAGGAAGCAACTCATGTTCCGTAGGTCTTGGAATGGTTTTCTGACTGTGTGTTCCTTGAATTTCCCCTTGGGGGATCAATAAAGTATCTATCTACAGCAGTGTTTCTCAAAGTGTGGTCCGGGGACCACTGGTGGTCCGCAAGCTATCCCAAGTGGTCCGTGAGCAGACATGATAAAATATAATGTAGACGAGTGGTTTGCAATATTGAACCAACTTGTATGTAAATCCAAATAGTTAAGACAATAAGCAAGGTGGTTCATTGAGTAGGTCTATTGTGTAATATACTGTTAAAGTAAGTCTACTCTTTTTTTTTTTCGTGAATTTGTTTTTATTGGTTAAGTCTTTCTATCTCTCTATCTTTAGAGGTCCCAAACACGGTTAAATCGCTTGCCTCCATATCTAGCGTTATAGCTAATTTCGAAGCGTTGGCAGCCAGGGCTGATCGCCGACTTGGTCGAATCAATTTGCTTTCCCCAACACGGGGCCAGATTTCCCCTTTAATTGTTGCAAATTCCTGCGAAAATTCTAATAGGACATTATAATGCGAATAAGGTGTATACATGTCTACAATGTACCTCAATAATGCGAATAACCTCAGACTACTCCACATACCTTACTTCGGTTATATCAAATATTGTCTTAATTGGGTTAATATTGGAATATTAGTATTCATGTAAATGCGCTCATTGTCCAGTGTGTCTTTTAGAACAGGGGTTTTCAACCAGAGGTCCGCGGCCCACTTGTGGTCCGAGAGGACTTTGCTAGTGGTCCGTGACCATGGATTCAGTAATGTAGTTTCAATGTGGGAATCAGTATTTTTATTCGGTGGTGGTCCTGGGGTTGCGTAATTAGTCAGAAGGGTGGTCCCTCGTTCATAATCAGTTGAAAACCCCTGTTTTAGAACCTTTACCAAACTCACAGTCACTGTTTGTACGTAATCCTTACCTGCCGACCAACACCTCCTTTGCTACCTGGAATTCCAGGAGGTCCAGGATCGCCCTTGGGACCTGGGTCACCATTATCCCCTTTCTCACCATCTAGACCATCATTTCCCTGTGGAGGAAAAGGGAGATGTGGAGAAGCAGAAAGAGAGGGAAAAGAGATTGAGGAAGAGGCAGACAGACAGACACAGAGACACAGATTCCGTTCTATCAGTCTTTGCAGTGCACACTCTACCCTACCATCATACAATCAGTAGTAAGATGGCTGCAACCATTAGCTTCTTTATGTGCACACCATATCAATTTTAGCATCTCTCTAGAGCAGGGATTCCCAAACTGTGGTACGAATACGCGGGAAAAAAAGTTTGGGAACTGCTGCTCTAGAGAGCTCTATCGCTGGAAGAGACAGCGGGGACTCTTACCTTATTTCCATGGATACCAGGAGGGCCAGGAGGACCATCATCTCCCGATTCACCCTACAGAAGGACAATTGTAGTGACACATTAAAAGATGGAGGCAACAAGAGTGTAATACTAAATTTGTAAAAGGAAAATGGTCCCGAGTCAGATGAAAGATTGTTGTTAATTGAGGCCAACAGCAGGCAAAAACACAACATGTCGATGAAGCACATACCGAATTTCTCTGTCAACTATCAAATTAATCGGCAACCATTTCAATTAATCGGTTTGAGAAATGTTTATAGTGCCTTTGATTTTTTCTGGTTTACATATTGCACTATGAGAATAAACGGAATATCTTTGGCGTGTGGACAAAACATGGAATTTGATGAGGTCATCTTGGAGATTGTACAGCACTGATCGACATTTTCTCACCATTCTCTAGACCACAAAACTAACTAACAAGGAAGCATTTGACAGACGTTACTGGCAGCATTAGACTCAGAGCAGTGTTGGGACCTTACCTCAGAGCCACGCTCTCCAGGTCTTCCAGGTGGACCAGCACCTCCTGCTTCTCCCTGTGACAAAGCCACAAGACAGAGAGTTTCTTATGACGTTTTTGTTATTCTTTCTTTCTTTCTTTCTTTCTTTCTTTCTTTCTTTCTTTCTTTCTGTGTGTCATTCCTTATCTGTTATTTCTATCTGACTATTTTTTTCATCACCCTTTTACGTCTATCAACATGACAATCTGATTTACAGATGGAGGAGGGTGCTTCCTTATGACACTCATGCAACTGAGACTTTTCAAATGATGATTCCATGATTAGATATTGGAATTCCAAAGAAATTCCATGACCCGTGGGAACCCTGAATGTTTTTTTCAAAGTACAGCAGTGCCATTGTTGCATTGTATGTGAAAACCATTCAAGGGGAAAATCTGGTCTAACAACAACCTAGGGATTATTTTGTTTGGGACCAAAACAACATCACTATATGAATAGCATATAGCATAGCCTTGTCTTATCTTTGCTACGTCAAAATAAATTGCTTTTTAAACCATGTAAACCTGTAACTAACTTAAAAAAAACGTACACATCTACGCTACTGTGGAGAGGGTGTCTAGACAAACTGAAGTAGTTTCTTTCAGAGCACTGCAGCTCAACCCCACATCTCTCTCGCGACCTCACCTTCTCCCCAGCAGGGCCTTTTGGACCTGGAAGTCCAGACAGACCTCTCGGTCCAGGACCTCCATCTTTACCATCTTTACCATCCCCACCACCGGCTCCTGGGTCCCCCTATAGGAGGAAGACACAGCAGGGTGTGATATGGCATACAACATCAAAAACCAAGTAAAAAAAATCGAGATGGAAGAGAGTCAATATTAAAAACCCACACTGGTACTTTTGGCAACAATTATATTGTATGTCTAATGGTATTCATTCACATGTACAGTATAAAGCATTATTTAATTTGAATAGAGTCGATGTTGAATTGAATCAACTTTGAATTGATTCCACTCAAATTATGTTATACATAAGCAAGGCACACAAGTATAATGTTGTGTGTGTTGTACAGTACAGCCTGCCCATACAGTAGTTGGTGCAAGGCAAAGCACAGTGAAAAAGACAATAAGCAACCATCCAAAGCAACATATGTCCATTATATTACAAAGGCCCATTGTCCCCTGAGCAACTTCGGCTTAAGTGCCTTGCTCAAGGGCACAATGATGGAAGCTTTTCAGGCTACTACATGCTAACCCAGCTCCTCAACCACTACACTACCACCACCCCAAAAAAAGAAAGTGAAGTGTTTTGGTGTCCACGCACTCGGTATGACCCAAGATTATTTCCCAAACCCACTTCTGGGAATGTCTCATGCGGCATGAGGAGATTGCAAGTGATTGCAAGTTATTTCACTACTTTATTATTACTACTTCCTTTCTCTAATGACTATTATTACTTATATTACCTGGCTCATTCAGTTTCATTTCAAGACAGTATCAATTGTTAACAGGTCTCCTACAGTCAGTATCTATTGTTAACAGGTCTCCTACAGTACTGTCTTGGATGCCATCCCTAATTGAGTTGCTTTGGACAAGCCGGAAGGCCCATGAGAGAGAGAGTGTTACAGTAATCGAGGGGAGAGAGATGACCATGGTTTCTTGGTAAAGACTATGGTTATCTCACGCTTTGATTGCTATAAGGCTCACATGTTACCCTGCTGTTGATTGAGCTCCACTGCCCATTAAAGGCAAACATGTCTTAAATATGCTTAAAAAACAAACTCACTTTATCCCCTGGATCGCCGGACAAGCCATCAGGACCACGTTCACCATTAAGACCCTGCATTCCCATGTTCCCTGGAGTACCACGTGGACCCTGCAGACCCATGTCGCCCTGTGGAAGAGACAAGAGATGGAGAGAGAGACAGAGAGAGAGAGAGACACGGAGCGAAAGAGAGAGACAGAGAGAGTGGGATAGAGAGAGAGAGAGTAAAGTTTTGTGCGTGTCATATCGTTATCGTATGACATATATAATTAGCCATGCATTTTGAAGGTACTGTATGTGAGTTTGTTAATTATCGGAAATCATCAGTATACAGTTAAAGGTAGTTAAAGGTACCATCAGTGGCATCATGTCCTTTGATATTTAAACCAACCACCAAAAAAACACTAGAGTGAACTCATCAATCCTCTCCCCAGACCTCCCTTCCTTCCATTTCCCCAGACTCCTGCCTCCTGACTTTTATTTTGACACAGTGCACTCACAGAGTGGAGAGGTACATTTAGTGGATCATGAAATATTCACTGAATGTGTCAACAAGTGTTATGGGTTAGACAGTGCAACGAAGTTCAGCGCTTCGTTGAGCAGAGGTGAGCATCCCAGCTTCAGAAAATAAACGTCCTAAGCAGCCATTCACTAAACCAGCTGACCAGTGGATTAGTAATATCACCTGTTTGTATGTACACAGGCAGACGAATTTCATGTCAGGACTTTCTGAAGCCGGCATGTCTAGCTCTGTCACAGCACACACTTAGTACACTTTCAAGTGCCGTAATCGGTCCGTACCGTGGCGCCTTTTTTCCCAGGGATCCCGGACCTTCCCGGGTGTCCAGGAAGTCCATCTGGACCGACATTACCAACCTCTCCAGGGTTTCCTCTTTCACCCTGGGGGAGGATACACACACACACACACACACACACGGACACACACACACACATCTGTATACATTTTCACCTTTGGTTTATTTTCTTACAACCAGTATTTTTACATTTTATAGACAGATAGATAGATACTTTATTGATCCCCAGGGGAAATTCAAGAAACATACAAAAAAAAAAAAAGCATGTGCAATGGAATACGTAAGCGTACAGCACTGCCCAAAATCAAACGGGTTGTTGGGGAACTCACTTTTTGCCCTGCCGGGCCATTGGGACCTGGTCTCCCGGGACCTCCCTGTGCAGAGGGAGAAAAGTAACAAAGACAAAGTTTCCACATTTCTATTCATATCAGCATGCCATACCAAGTCGGGTGCTTCAGTTAATGCCCTGATTCTTACCACTGGCCCTTTCCCACCCTTGGTTCCTTTGACGCCTGGGACACCTGGGAGTCCCTGAAGAGAGAGGGGGGGGGGGGGTTGTTTGATTATCAGTCTCATTCATCCGATTCCTCTCAAAGGATATCAGCCCTTTGAGAATAAACAATCTGCACGTGACTGCAAAGTATGAATATACAGATTGTATGTGTATCTTGTGTGTTGGGGAATTTCTATGTTTTATGTGTATACTGTATGTGTACTGTGTGTGTATATGTGTGTGTGTGTCTATATGTGTGTGTGTGTGTATGTGCGTGTGTGTGTGTGTTGGATTACATGTTTCTGTATGCTCCAGTGTGTTAGTGTTCATCTTACTATCATGCCGATCATGCCAGAGGGTCCAGGCTCTCCTTTTGTCCCTGGTAGTCCCTAGCAACGCAGAACAGAGTTACAGTGACACATAGAATAAGTACTGTAGGAGGTAAAACAACATTTTAAGTGCATTAATCTTTTTTTTTATAGTGAATAACGACACATGTGTATGTGTGTGGGAGTGTGTGTGTATGTGTGTGTGTGTGTGTGTGCGTGCGCGCGCACTAATCATGTTTTTACAGTAAACAATGATGTGATGTGTTAGTGAAGTGGACACCTACACGTGGACCAGGACTGCCTGGTGGTCCGTTACCACCTTTCTGCCCTTTAGGCCCCTAGTTTGGGAGAGAGAGAGAGAGAGAGAATGGTTCCAATAACCCAATAAACAAACAAACAAAAAACTAAAAAACTAGTGACTGTATTTCTTCCAACTTCAGATTACAGTAACAGACAAACTTCTGTATTCTGTGCAGTCATATGTACAACACTTATGCAGGCAGGCTTAGATAGATAGATAGATAGATAGATCGATAGATCGATAGATCGATAGATCGATAGATATATAGATAGGTTGGTAGGTTGGTTGGTTGATAGATAATTGTTTGAAAGACTGATAGATTGGCCTGGCTATCAAACTTACATCTGAACCCGGTGATCCATCGACTCCCTTCTCTCCAGGAGAACCTGGAACTCCCTGAGGGAGACATGGAGAAGGAGATGGAAGCATTACACTTTTAGAAAATATATTTGCTGGCTCAAATTAACCCTGACAAGTACTGTATTCTTGACACACACACACACACACACACACACACACCACACAAACACAAATTGTAACCGTGATCCTGACAGAACAGTTTTTGGTCTGATGCTTTCCAAGAATTTAGCACAACTTTGCAGTTTCCAGACGCTAAATGAAAGATTGGTTATCTAGTGTTAGTTGAGTAAAGGCAAAGGCATACTTTGTCTCCAGGGGATCCTCTTGCTCCGACGGCTCCCATAGAGCCTCTAAGTCCAGGAGGACCTTGTTGTCCAGGGGGCCCGTCTTCTCCAGATTTACCCTGTAAGACAGAGAATGTAATTTCTTTTTTTTTTTTAAATGGCCTTAAAAAAAGGCATCCAATGTAGTTTTGGTTTTCATTTTGTAATGGGTTCTCCCTAGAGTCGCAGAGTATTTATACTTTACATTGTTTTACAAGACTTGATGTATAAACATAACCGAGAAGAAAACCGAAAAGCCGCGGAGGAAAAAACAAACGACGTACTGTTGATGTGCATTTTCACTAAAAATCAGGACAATTTGTGACCCAGGAAAGATTATCCATTTCCCTGGACAGTCACTAAAAAAAGAGAACAATCCAGGGAATACCGCTACATGTGGCAACCGTAGCTGCTCCACTCCTCAAATAGAGTATCCTTGTACAATCCACACTTCTGCTCTGAAATAGAGAGGCAAGTCCTGATTAACTTACCTGCTGACCTTTGTGGCCATCTCTTCCGGGCGGACCTGGTTCACCTATGGGACCCTGTTTGAGAGGCAAACAGATGGTTGGATGACACAGAATGAATATATAGCAGTTAGCAGGTCAGGGTACAGCCCAGCATTTTGTATGAGTGAGATACGGCATGACTGCATACAGTAGCTTTAAATTCTCTGACGAAACACAAAATAAAACACTCGTTTGAATTTGC
Source organism: Alosa pseudoharengus (assembly GCF_046254945.1). NCBI lineage: Eukaryota > Metazoa > Chordata > Actinopteri > Clupeiformes > Clupeidae > Alosa > Alosa pseudoharengus. Next base: position 12,485,415 of record NW_027468674.1, on the reverse strand, counting down.
TAAACTGGTCATTGACAATTACCAGTTCATTAAGTCCAACTGGAACTTGTAGACCTAACTGTGTTAGTGTTTTCTGAGTGATGTCTTACCCTGTTCCCCTTCGGTCCAGGGCCACCCTCTACACCAGAGTCACCCTTCGGACCAGCCTCCCCCTTGGGGCCCTTGTAGCCAAGTCCACCGGCCAGACCCTACAAGAAGTGAAGACAGGAGGAGAGAGAGAGAGAAAGAAGGGCACATGGAGAGGGAGAGAAAAAATAGAGAGAGAGAAAAAACAACACAAAGTGAGATTTCACACAAACACACACACACACACACACACACACATGGAAAGCGTGTTCTCTAACCACAGAATCAAGTGATTCTGAAATCCCATTCTCACTGTAACGATGAGCAGGCAGCTGTTCATTTCAGGACCATGGACAGCGATTCCCTTTTTGCTGCTTCTGCATAAGCATTAGGCAAAGCACAGGGGGACAAAAACAGACCAGTCCTGCGAGAGAGCTCCTCTCCAATCTCTAATCCCTTACACACCGCAATGACTGACTGTATCAGTCTCTCTATCTTTTGAATGAAGAAGCAATATAAGGTGCACATCAATTCTATATCTATTCTGTATTCTTTTATGTCATTGCAAGGTTTAATTTCCGATTGCAATGCATTCGTTATTGCATGTGTGTGTGTTTGTGTGTGTGTGTGTGTGTGTGTGTGTGTGTGTGTGTGTGTATGTGTGTGTGTGTGTAGCTCTCGAGCTCCTTAAGCCCTACACACCATCACATGCTCTGTGCTCTATGAGTGCTGGCCATCTGATTGTTCCATCCGTAAAGAAGAAATCAGCTGGACACAGCTGGTCATTTGCGTACCGTGCACCTACCCTCTGGAATAGCCTCCCTTTACATGTCAGAGAATCGGGCTCTGTGGACTGTTTTATATCCAGACTAAAAACCGTTTCTTTTTTCCCAACATTTTGGTCAACCACTAGCCCTTTGATCACCCTTGCCTCACGGACTCTGCTGCTTTATTGCTCCAGGGGATGTGTCCTGTCTTTACTGTCTCATACAGTTTTTAATTGTTGTTTATTGTACGTTTTGTTTTACTTATTTATTCGTTCATGTTTTTTATTGCAATTGTTTTATTCCACTATACAATTTTAAGTTATAATTTTGTTTCGTCTTAATTTTATAATTTTTTATTGTTTAAGTATTTTGAGACCATGGCAATGGTGATATTACACTATGAATATCAATAAATTGAATTGAATTGTGTGTGTGTGTGTATGTGTGTGTGTGTGTGTGTGTATGTGGTGTGTGTGTGTGTGTATGTGTGTGTGTGTATGTCTGTGTGTGTGTGATGGTATGTGAGTCTATTAAACTTACCTTCGGCCCCGCTGTGCCACCAACACCAGGAAGACCTTGTGCGCCCATCCACCCCTGGGCAAAGCAAACATACAAACAAAGAAACAAACACAAACAATTAGTATATAAGTTATTATTATTAGTACAATTAGTATATATTTATACTTATACTTAGATCACATGAAAATGTCCCCAGCTGTGGCGCAACTGGCTGGGGCACCTGCACCATACACCGGCGACCCCGGTTTGATTCCCTCTCTTTCCCACTCACTCCCTGTCATTCTCCACTATCCTATCACATTAAAGGCATAAAAGCCCCAAAATATATATTCATAAAAATGTTAAGAAAGATGAAAACACTTTTTTTTTTTATTCCATGTTACTCCTACATTGTCTTGCAACCTTTTGGCATGTGGCAGTGTCATTTGGCAGTTCAGTCAGAACAAACATATTGGTCAATATTTGCCAGGGGTATGAATAATTTTGTTCTTAACTGTATATATATATAGAATAAAGCAGCATGCGATTAATATGTGTATATATTGCTTGGTTGAATTTCCTATTGTTCTGCGTAATTTAGAATGTGCATTAACATATGTTATTTGAACACCTATAAAGTAGATCCATTTTTTTGCCCGTATCACACTTATATATTAATTCGCCGAACTTGTTGTGAAGTTGAAATGAACTATCACGTTGCATCCCAGCTGTAAAATACAGACGTTTAGAACATAGCAACATTTAGCTTATGACGGAGGTGGCTTTTATCTAGTTGGATAAGTAAAATAGCGATGTTTCAAAGATCAGAATCCTGGGATATGTCCGCTTGACAACGGGAGAGATAGAACTAACCACTGGCCTTTGGCCGAGGCAACCATCCATTTAGAACTAACAACTGGCAAGTTGAGAAATTAGTTAATATTTGTCGGAAAATAATAGTTCTACAAACAAGACAGTTTTAGCGATTAAAATGTTTAAATGAACAGGAAATTAACACAATGCAAGTGTGTGTGTGTGTACGTGTGTGTGTGTGTGTGTGTAAATGTACCTGTTCACCGCGCGGTCCCGATGGTCCTGGTGTTCCTTTCACTCCCGGCGGTCCTCTTTGTCCACCACGGCCAGGTGTCCCAGGAGGACCCCCAACTCCTTGAATTCCCTGAAAGGGGGGGGGGGGGTTGGATTAAGTGGTATGTTTTGGAGTATACCACAACTGGTAATTGTCAATTATTTTCCTGCATTTGTTGTGTGTGTGGGTGTCCATGCATGTGTTTGTGCATGTGTGGTTGTGTGTGTGTGTGTGTGTGTGTGTGTGTGTGTGGGTGTGTGTGTGTAAGTGTGTGGTGTGTGTAAGTGTGATATCATGTACGTGTGTGTGTGTGTGTGTGTGTGTATGTGTGTGTGTGTAAGTGTGTGTAAGTGTGATATCACGTACGTGTGTGTGTGTGTGTGTTTTGTGTGTGAGGTTGTGGAAAATTACTCACCGTATCTCCCTTCACACCAGGTCCTCCCTTCTCTCCAATATCACCAGGAAGACCCTACCATGCAAAGGTCAAAGTTCATATTTTATATCACCAGGAAGACCCTACCATGCAAAGGTCAAAGTTCATATTTTGTTTCCACAACTACAGGCCACCCCTGAACACTACACAAAGGCACACAGCCTGATAATTAAAGGTTCAAAGGTCCTACAGATTTTGCTATGCTGTGATTTTCTAAACTGGTGACAGAGGTTGTTAGTAAAACATTTATTTAAGGGAAATGGAGGTTTCAAAATGAGAGGGTTTTTAATTCAGTTGATAGCTGGGGGACTAGAGAGAGTTGCTCATAACAAGGAGTGGTAGGAGACTTTAGACCTTTTAAACTGCATAAACAAACATGTGCCTTCCTAAGGCATTTCTGTTGACACAAAGACCAAAAAAAGTTTTAAATGACACTTTTAAAGTTGTCAATTTGCATTATGCTGAAGTCATTTTCCTTTCATAGTATCTTTGTTGGTTTTGAACATTTAACAGGAAATCCTGTAGGAACAGATTGAAAGGGTCTATAGAGTGTTAAGTATAATTATTATACGGCTCTTCACAATGCTAGTAGAACGCTCCATTGACTTGAATGGATTTTCCCAAAGTTTTAGCGGTAAAATATATTCATTTCCGCTGCAAACATATAATTACCGCTGTCAATGGCAACGGGTTTTGTGCTTCTGATACGTCTTTCATATCACTACTCAAGGACTGGAACTTCATTCAAACGTGAAAGCAGACGGTTGATCAGCTGTGTTCTAAAGAATGTTTGATTCAAGTTCAGCAGCGTGTGTTGTTGCAAACTATTTGTTTCTCAGCAAATGCCACGATGAACGGTAACAAATAGGCTAGGTTATGTAGGCTAAAGTGATATCGTGGGGGAGTTTATTATTTCGTTTTGGCAAGTAGCCGTATAATAAGCGGGATAATGTATAGAACGCTGGTCATTACTGTGAAAATAAGTCCCTTCAGGGCGGAACAAGACCCCTCCGCTGCGCGTCGGGGTCCGGTTCGCCCTGTCGGGACTTATTTTCCCAGTAATGACCGGCGTTCTATACATTATCCCTTACGTAGTAAGTATAAGTATATACTGTATACTGTTTTGATCCCGTGAGGGATATTTGCTCTCTGCATTTATCCCAATCCGTGAATTAGTGAAACACACTCAGCACACAGTGAACACACAGTGAGGTGAAGCACACACTAGTCCCGACGCAGTGAGCTGCCTGCTACAACAGCGGCGCTCGGGGAGCAGTAAGGTGTTAGGTGCCTTGCTCTTCAGGGCACTTCAGCCGGTTCCTACTGGTCGGGGTTCGAACCGGCAACCCCCCTGGTTACAAGTTTGAAGCGCTAACCAGTAGGCCACGGCTGCCCCTGGTGTTGACCTTGAGTAGCCGACCTACCCGGCTGCCTTTTGGTCCTAGGACTCCACTGGTGCCTGGATGTCCTTTTTGCCCCCGGTCACCTGCCATCCCTCTTTCTCCGTCAATCCCTGGAAACCCCTGGAAACAAACAAACAAACAAACAAGCAAAAGGCATGGAAAATTCAGAAAAGCCAGCAAACAAGCAAAAGGCGTGGTCAAAATCAGAAAAGCTGAATATGAGACGCACACTGTTTTACTATCTTACCACTGATTGGTTGAATTTCCCACTGTGCCCATTCCCATGTGTTCTTTAGAATGTAATTTACCAATCAGCATTACCAGCTCATAAACACATTAACTTCTACTACCCGTAGGCCATGTCGTTTATATTACAATATAATATATAGAATCCGTGCTGCCAGTACAAATGGGGTTCTACTCACTTTATCTCCTTTAGTTCCTGGGATTCCATCGGTTCCGTCAATACCCTAAGGGATAACACGTAAAGGGCTATAATAATAAAGTTGTAGAAAACAGTAATAAAGTTGTAATAAAACTGTCCTATACAGTAACAAACAAACCACAAGATTCCGTTTCAGTAACTGGGCAATTCCATGCAAAACTGTCACGTCCATAACAGCAGCTAAATGCCATGGTATTTGTATGATGCAAATGATTATGTGAAAAGTCTACAACCAAGAAGAGTGATAACACCAACACATGGCATTGTGTTGGTGTTATGGACGTGACAGTTTTGTGTGGAATTGCCCAACTACTAAGCAATGTTTATCGCTACAGAGATGAAGATGAACTCCTTCATTTGCCACTTCATGGGATGGATATCTAAGGAATTTCTAGAACATTCTAGACATTCTAGAATTGTAGACTGCCCCTTAAAAAGTGCAGGTGTAACTGACGTTGTTTAAAATAATTCCTACCCAGTTGTTTATCTATAATCCATGACACACCTCTGAAGGCAGAGTAAACAGCTTCCTCAGGTGGTTCTGAGTGTGTGTGTGTGTGTGTGTGTGTGTGTGTGTGTGTGTGAGGTTCTGTCTGATTCTGTGTGTGACTTACAAGAACACCCGGACGGCCCTGTTCTCCGTCGGGACCTGGCTCACCTCGTTGACCAGCCTTTCCTGGAGGCCCACGACCACCCTTAGGACCTTTTTCACCCTGGAGGAGGATACACACACACGCACACACACACACACACACACACACACACACACACACACACACACACACACACACACACACACACACACACACACAAACATAAAAGCATAAAGAGACAACACACATGTAGATTAACACACACACACACACACACACACATAAACACATTAATGTTTCTATTCATTATTGTGTGTGTATGTATGTTAAACATAATGGCATGAGTGAATCCATAACATCTTACAGGCAATCCAGTAGAGCCACTCAATCCAATAAGTCCTGCCGGACCTCGACCTCCCTAGGATAAAACAAGACTAAAGGTTAAAGGTCATCGATATACACCAACACATTGGTCTCCAAAGACTGGGTTGTGTCGGGTGGGGTGGATTGAGGCACGGACTGGTAATTGGGAAGTTTGGGAATTTTCTCGGTGGGACCATCATCAGGGCAAAAGAGACATTCACATCACATCAACACCAGTTTAAATGTGGTCCAAAGCAATCAACGGTACCTAACACACCTGTGGTGTTCTGACAAATCAGTGTAGCATCAAAACGAGTTTGAAGCCATTATTGTAAGACAGAATAACTTAATTGTATTGCTTTAATGCTCATTAGTCCTCATCTGTAAATCTCTGTGGATAAAAGCGTCAGTTAAATAAACAAATGTATATCAAGTGTGAAGTACTCACAGGAGGTCCTTGAGGGCCTGGTCGACCGTTGTTGCCCATCTCACCCTGTAGACAGAAGACAGTCCTTACACTTTACCAATGCTCTCGTACATCCAATGCTATTCTGCTGTTTACATATGGGGATGCAAAGACTTGAGGCTTATCCACACCGGCAACGATAACTGCAATAATAAAAACTACAATGCTAAATATTGTTATAGTTAATTCGAATGACAATGTCCATACTGCGTATTATAACGAGAACGACATGAAGAACAATATCATCAGGGATCACTTTCAAAGTGATTCAGAGTACGATAGAAACATCAACTCAAAACAGCCAATCAAAATCCATCGAATTTTAGAAATCACATTATTGAGACTTTCATTATCGTTGGTCAGTGTCATATTGTTGTAGTTACAGTATTTATAGTTATAGTTCTTGGTGTGGACTTGGTGTGGACCTCTGCAGAAATGCTTTGTACAGTACAGTACAGTAGTACACATTCCAGTATGACTCTGTGCGAGTACATCATTCACAACGGTAGCCCGCATTTCCGTACTTTCCTAAAGGAACGATTTGTTTCTCCTAAACCCCCTCGCAATAATTTTGAGTTTAATTCTTAGTCTATCCATAAACGATAATGTTTTTTAATAATGTGTGTTGACCAACCATTCACAAGGCATAAATAAATAGTTTGTTAGCTATTTATTTCCATTAGATAACATTAGTAAATTACTTACAACTAGTTTATAAGTCCATTTACAGTGTATTACTAATGGTTAGTTTCTCATTCTATCATTAGATAATATTAACAAATTACATTAGTGCCTTGCATTTTAAATGATGATTGTTTGATGGGTGGCTTGTAAACTTGAAGGTTATACTTACTATCTCACCAGATGGACCTGGTCGACCTCTTTGGCCTTTTTCACCAGGCAGGCCCTATGTGTGTGTGTGTTTGGAGAGAGAGAGAGAGAGAGAATTGTGTGAGGACAGAAAAAAAGACTAAGGTGTCAAACTCAAAATGCATCCATTTTATTATTAGAAGGAATACGCTCTTTTGTAAAGGGGAATCCAAGAGTCATGTAAGAAGAAATTAAATACACACCACCAATACACTTAATGCAGAATCTACAAGACTCAAATGCCGCAAACTTCTCTTAGATATGTTTGTATCTACTGACAGGGACACAGCCAGCCACACACACACACACACACACACAGAGGCAGACAGACAGATGTTAGACACTCACCACTGGACCCGGACGACCGTCTCCAGCATCAGGTCCAGTTTCACCCTGAAAGAACAAAACTCCATGTCAGAAGACACCAAGGTTCTAAAACTGCCATTCCATCGACCGACCAAGTCCAGCCATACCTTCAAATACCTTTAAATACAGACGACCAATGTCTTAAAGTCCAGCCATACCTTTAAATACAGACCACCAAGGTCTTAAAGTCCAGCCATACCTTCTAATACCTTTAAATAAAGACAACCAAGGTCCTAAAATCCTGCCATACCATCGCATACCTTAAAGAATCTGTATCAACCACACTCACTCACGTGATCACGATATTTCAAGTTTCTATCAATAAAACACTACAGAATCTTTCCTTTAAATAAAGACGACTAAGATCCTAAAATCCTCCGATACCTTCACATACCTCAAACACCTTTAAATACAGATGCTCCTTTTGTCCTGCATAAAAGTCAATCAACCTTTACACTTCAATCTATAAGCATAACATCTATAATAATATTTGTTCTATCTTTATAGAACACCCAACTTGGTAACACGTTACGGTAAGGGTACACGAATTATCATGAATTCATTCATGATTTATGCATTACCTCATTCCTTAATATCTTATGAATCATCAGGAATTTACATGAGTTCATAGTCTCTCATTAATGACCTCATGCATGAACAACACATCAACTAAAGCATTAGGTACGATGGGTACATCATTATCATTGATGATTTCTTAAGCATGATCATCATGATTACATGTATGTCAGGTTAATTACTTATGAGTTCATCATGTTTGTGGCCCCTCAACTAAAGTGTTAACAATGGCATGTGTTCAGAGAACTGCACAAGTTGTGTTCAAATCAGAATTTGAGTAGTGATGACTACATTTTTGGCAAAAAAATAAATCATCATGATTATTCTTAATAAATCATAAATCATAATGACGTGCTCACCATACTTAATGCTTTAATTGATGTGTTGTTCATGTATGAGGTCATGAATGACAGACTATGAACTCATGTAAATTCCTGATGATTCATGAGATATTAAGGAATGAAGTAATACGTAAATCATTCATTAATTCATGTACCCTTACCGTAAAGTGTTACCCCTAACTTTAAAGGGCTGTTCTGTATCTCCAGTCATTTCTTCACCGATTTCTCAGTTTTGTTGTCACATTTTTCTCTGCGGTGCTCCCCCTGCAGCTTTGGGGGGCATATTTCACAACCGCCTCTTTGGTCTTTTCTCTGGCTCAGCCATGATGAACATCTAAAAAATGAAGCCATCTTATAGCGGCCCATGTATTCCTGCAGAGTTCTTTGAGCCTCACCTTTGGTCCAGGAGGACCTTGGTCTCCTCTAGCACCATTTCGACCATTGAAGCCCTGCGAGGAGAAGACAGACCATTGTGAAGGGGCAGAGGTCACATATAGGTCGAAGGTCAAAATTGAACAGACGTGCTTACTGGGTATCCCTTCATGCCAGGCATGCCTGGGAGTCCGTTGGGTCCTCGTTCACCCTGTGGACGAGACCAGAACAGTTAGAAGGACTTTGTGTATTTGTGTGTGTGTGTGTGTGTGTGTGTGTGTGTGTGTGAGGCCAGGACTGTTCGGGGAAACATATCACTGCCACCTCAGAGTCAACTGTGTGTATTTGTGTGTGTGAGTGCGTGTGTGTGTGTGTGTGTGTGTGTGTGTGTGTGTGTACTTGTGTGTAGACCTTGACGCCCTGAGTCAAGCAGATCACTTACCATACGACCTTGTGAACCACGGTCACCAGGGCGACCAGTTTTTCCATCCAAACCCTGGAGAAAACAATCCACAAATATATGAGCCATGCCAAGGGACTAATGGGCCTGACCAGTAAGACAAGACAAGGCAGTGACAAGCACTACGTAGATGTGGAAGACAACAGAAGCTCTCACTCACATCATCTCCATTCTTTCCATTTGGACCGGGTAAACCCATCGGTCCCATGGTTCCCTATGAGATAAAAAAGGGAAAAATTAATGGAAAAGGGAGGAAAAGAAGAGGAAGAAAAAGAAGAAGAAGAGGAGATGGAGGAAGAAGAAGAAGAAACAGGCAATGACAAATAGACCTCTGAAGTTCGCCTACAAAAAGTACCTAAAGCTGCCATCTTTGCCCATATAAGGAAATCTGTGTGCTAATCGAAGCTAGCTACTATAGCAAATTGCACTGCAAATTAGCTCTGGTGCAGCAAAAATCGAAACATACCGAAGATCACAGAACTCACTTGAAAGCAGTTGACAAAAGTGTGTAGAAAATATGTCTGCATTTCAGACTTCATCCCCGCAAGAGTGTAACAGGTGCGATATATCCCCATGTTATTTTCCCATAGGAAAAAATGATAGAAGATCTCTTTATATGGGCAATGATGTTAGCTTTTTTTGTGGACAAACTTCAGAGGTCTATAACAGACTGAAGCAGGAAGTGAAACAAGTTGGCACAGGAAGTGGATGCTTACTGGTCCACCAGGTTCACCAGGCAAGCCAGGAGGTCCGATGGGACCATGAGCACCTCGACGACCCTGGGGGCAAAAACAAATTCTAAAGCAGACATTTACAATTTTTGATTATGACTGTCTAAACCATATTCGACAACTGTGCAAACTAAGTTAAGCTTTAACTGTCACTCCTACCTTTTTGTTGTAGTTTTTGAAATGCTATCCATATTAAGGCACTCTTAAAGTTCCTCCCTGTTTGTTTTGCTATAGTGAATGTTTGTCCAATAAAAAAAAAATTGACATGACTTTGTATAAGTTATGTTCATAGGGCTTACATCTCGAAATTGCCCCCCACTGTTCGATTTTACATTAGATTCTATAGGTCTTGCAAGGTCAACAAACCTTACAGAGCTCATTAATAACTAATTAATTTGCAAGAAAGTGAGGCGCAAACATTGAGGAGTCGGCATGGTTATCCCATTTGCCACACAATAGCTGATTTTAAACAGACTTGGCACATTCCAAAAATAATTCAGTGGAAATGCATGGATTCAGTTGCTTCCAGTAGCAGCAACTGGAATCCATGCATTTCCACAGAATTATTTTTGGAATCTGACCCCTTATCATACCTGTTCGTTCGTACTCGTCGCTCGACTTATCGTGACTAAATTCAAGATGGCGTCGAACGGTAAAATTCCTTAAGGTACTGTCTGTATAAATCGTCTTGTAAATAATCTACCAGTGCTTTTTCAAAGTTCTCCATGTCTTGTTTTAAATGTCAAGGCCCTCGGAAGTCTACCAATGAAGTATGGACCTACTTTGAGCCTCGTAAATGGTGTAAAACAGTGATTTATTTGCATGGCTAGGCCGATGCCCGAGGCACCACAACGAAACACTGTTGGTAGCATTGGCTAACTAGCGCCAGATTTCTGAGTGCAGGGGACAAGCCGAGGTGAGCTATGAGACATACGTTCACACTCAGTATCATGTTTCAACACACTTTAGGTCAATATCACACCGGAATTCTCCTTTAAGGCCCGTTCCACCCTGTTGGACAAATAATGTTAATAATTGTTCATTTTTAAGTTGATGAGCATGAAACATGTATTGCTTAGTTAAACATGTAATCATTATGATAGAATGCAAGAACTATGAAAAAGATTGAAAGCTGAAAAAAACCTTTCAAAAGCTGAAATGCTGTTGCCAGGAATCACTGTAATACAGTTTTTTGGGCAAGTAGGGGAATTTTAGATTTTAGCATAAATGCTATGTGTGCATTTGTACATTTTTCCTCTTAATTTACTTAAATGTCTCAGGACTTCCATTATTATAATTATTTATTATTATTTTTATTATCATTACTTTTGTTATTATTATTGTTAATAATAATAATAATAATAATAATCACAATAATAATAATAATAATTAAGTATTTATTCTCACATTTGGGCCTTTCTCTCCTGCTGGACCTCTGGGGCCGGGAGGGCCAACATTGCCATAACCCCCTCCACCACTCTGGAGAGAGAGAGAAACAAAATTATTGAGAGAGGGAATAAACAAACTAAACAAAGAAACTCAGGAGGACAAAGTGGGTGATGACATAATCCCATTTATGGTATAGGTTTCTATACCATAGATATAGGTTTATATATCTATGGTGCTCTACCTTGCCGCCTCCATATTTCCCATCACCTGCGGTCTTCTCGTACTGGGCAGCGTAGTACTATAAAGGAAGAAGAGATTAGAGATATAGATATTAATTTGAGAAAACTGGAAATGCAGTTAGCTAATAATAATTATAAAAGGGTTATGGTAATTACATTTGCTACTATGTGGATTTTCTTAGAGTGTACATGAATAATATTAATATATAACACATATATATATATGTAAAGTTGAAAGTTCAAAGATTAAGCAGGTGAATGGTATGTTAATATTAAAGTATTAAAGGAGTGTGCTGTGGAGGACTGCTTCATTCTTATGTCATCTTAAAGCTTGGTATGTGCGTATGTACGTATTTATGTACGTATGTATGTATGTGTGTGTGTGTGTGTGTGTGTGTGTGTGTGTGTGTATGCATCTATGTATGTATATACAGTATTCAAGATTCAATAATTTATTGCCATACAACTCGGTGCAAGTTGCGAGGGATTTGCTTCAGTGTGCTCATGACAGGACATTTACAAAGACACAAAAAAATCATAAAACTTATAGAATATATAAGAGTATTGTAAGAAGAATGTAAAGAGATGTGCAAATTATACAGGCTCGTTAGGAAAACCTTTTTTCATGAGGTACTGGTTCAGGGATGGAGAGCTGTTTAGAGATTTGATGGCTCTGCAGTATGTGCAGTTGAGAAAGCGGGAGGCTTTTGTCTTACAGTAATAGCTCTCAACCTTCTCCCTGAAGGGAGGATGGTGAAAAGGGAGTTGGCAGGGTGAGTCTCATCTTGTAGGATCTTTAGGGCTTTCCGTTGGATACGGGCCTCGTAGATCGTATTGACTATCCTGCAGCTGCAACTTCTGCTGGAGTATGTATGTACTGTATGTATGTGCTGTATGTACAGTGTGTGTGTGTGTGTGTGTCTGTGTGTGGGTGTGTGTATACACATTATGTATATATGTATCTATGCCATGGTACCGTGTATGTGTGCACAGTAAATCTACATATAATGGAATCCAAATAATAGGAGAAAACATGGCCGCCACAAACAGGGGAAATCAGCCAATCAGATGAGAGTGAAATACATACTCCATCAAACATGTCTCCAGAGGGTCCAGGGTAGCCAGGAGAGCCAGTGGGGCCATCAGGACCAGGATGTCCATCATAACCAGGACGCCCAGGGGGACCCTAAAGCAGAGACAGGGGTACAGTATGAGCACAAAATATGAGCAATGTATGAACACCAAAGACTATCAACATCAGAGACTAGGATATGAACATCAAAGACTGAAATATGAACAACAAATACTAGAATATGAACATCAAAGACTGAAATATGAACACCAAATACTAGAATATGAACATCAAAGACTGAAATATGAACACCAAATACTAGAATATGAACATCAAAGACTGAAATATGAACACCAAAGACTAGGATTTGACCTCCAAGGCACAGATACAACAAAGCAGGGATACCAACACCAAAGCAAAGCCCTTATAGTAGCAGCAAAAGTAGAAATAAAAAAACTCACAGGACTACCCTTTGGTCCCGGCCTTGTCCCCTGCCAAGGAAAAAGCAAAAAGGAAATGTCAATAAAATAATAACACTTTTATGTCTATTAGGTTGTATATCATTGTAATCATATTTATAATTATTGCTATCATCATTTTGTTAGTATTGTAGCTCCAGTAGTTGTAGTCAACAAAGGTTGTAGTTCAAAAAAGAAATCGATGAGTATCTTACTCCGTTATCAGGAGGAGGTTTAACCTGCAGCCAAAACAAAATTATGATTATTATCAGTATGTGTATTTTCACTGTGTATTTTACATAATATGTTTTGCATTTTCATGCACTGGCAATTCCTCGGAATTACATTTTCTAGTTATAATTATTTATTATATTTATTATTATTATTATTATTATTATTATTATTATTATTATTATTGTTAGCATCATTGTTGTTTAAGCAGAAGTAGTCAAAGAAGTTCAACATCTTACTCCATTATCGGGGGGTAGTGTAGTCTGCTGCCAAAAGAAAACATTTTTGAACACAAGTTAATGTTTCTATTTAAATTTTCAATAATCAGGTGAAATACAAGCTGACAAATGGAAATATCTTACATCATAATCCTCCTTCTCAAAAATCTGCAGGCAAAAAAACAAAATGCATATTATATATTAAGAGTTGCATTTATTATTCTTAAAAAGTATAATACAGTATATGTTTTATAATAATTAATTAAGGATATTCTCAACTGATTGACAGATTTAATAATATTATCTTAATAATCATTATTAAGAGTGCCATTATTCTTACAACATTTCCTTCCTAGTAACCAAGGTTTATTGACTTTGCAACATTTCTTTTGTCCATACACAGGGATAGGCTATACATGGGAATACATATATTTTTCTTATTATTATTTTCATAAATGTTGCTAATACACAGCCAAAACAAAATGATGGTTATTATCAGTATATCAGTACTATTGTTATTATTGTTGTTGATGTTGCTTAAATTGAAGTAATCAAAGAAAGTCAACATCTTACTCCGTTATCAGGAGATGGTTTAACCTGCAGCCAAAACAAAATTATGATTATTATCAGTATATTATTATTATTATTATTATTATTATTATTATTATTATTATTATTATTATAATAATAATAATAATAATAATAATATAATAATTATTATTGTTAATATAATAATAATAATAATAATAATAATAATAATAATAATAATATTGTTGTTGTTGTTTAAGTAGAAGTAGCCAAAGAAGTTTAACATCTTACTCCATTATCAGGGGGTAGTGTAGTCTGCTGCCAAAAGAAAACATTTTTGAACACATGTTAATGTTTCTATTTCAATTTTCAATAATCAGGTGAAATACAAGCTGACAAGTGGAAATATCTTACATCATAATCCTCCTTCTCAAAAATCTGCAGGTAAAACAAAAACAAAATGCAAAATTGTATATCAAGAGTTGCATTTATTATTTTTAAAAAGTATAATATATGTTTTATAATAATGCATTAAGGATATTCTCAACTGATTGACAGATTGAATAATATTATCTACTTTAATAATCATTATTAGGAGTGTCATTATTATTACAACATTTCCCGCCTAGTAACCAAGGTTTATACATTGACTTTGCAACATTTATTTGTCTATACACAGGGATAGGCTATACATACTGTAGGAATGCATTTATTTTCTTCATTCTTCTTTATGAATAAAGCATGATCTGATTCTGATTCATTGCGCTATTGGACACTGGGACATGGGTGTGGTTAATACATGTTGTTGTTTTCTTATTATTATTTTCATAAATGTGGCTAATACACAACAAAATACTGTAGTAGTAGTATTAGCAGGCATGCTGTGCCAATTGAAGTTAACTGTGTTTGTGTGCCTAACCAGACTTTAGGTAAGTTTTAAAGTAATATCCCAAGGTCTTTGAATTCGACAGATTAAAGACCACCCCCACCCCACACTTGTGCCCACACAAAATAAAGACTTACATACACAGCAGTGACAACATTAACAGTATGTCAACATTGAAGCAGTGGTATAATTACTTACGTCTGGGTATTCAGTGAATTCTGGACCTACGAATAATGGGATAAATGTTTTAACTACTACATACAGTATGTCAGGTACACTCAAGTGCACTCTTAATGCTCCTAATGCTCTACAAATTTATTCATAAGGGCTTGCAACATATTATAACTGACAGAAAATCTCACATATGCTATTAATTGAACATCACCACAACTTTATAACCACCAGAATACGCCTATGGGTGTTTCGCATGAAAATGGTCTGATATGTTGGTATATGATCATTATTGATTACAGCACTGGCATGTTAAGTTCATGTTAAAGGTAAGACCTCAATCCTCATGGTAGCTCTTAAATCCTATTTGATAAATGACAGTTTATCTGTTCCTTATTTATAAAGTCCAGACTGTGTATGAACGCTTGAGTTTTTTCTGTTGTTATTAGCAGACAGTTTTGTCCAAAGGGACTTACAAATGGCATAAGCATTACTTCATTCCATTATGAATCACATGAGTTCAAAGTCTCTCATTCATGACCTCATACATGAACAACACATCAACTAAAGCATTAGGTACAGTACATTATGATTTATGATTTCTTAAGCATAATTATGATTATATGAATTTAAGGTTAATTACTCATGAGTTCATCATGTTTTTGGCCCTTCAACTAAAGTGTGAACAATGACATGTGTTTAGAGATCTGCACAAGTTGTGTTCAAATCATAATTTGAGTAGTGATGACCACATTTTTAACAGAAAAATAAATCAGCATGATCATTTTTAATAAATCATAAATCATAATGATGTGCCAACCATATCTAATACTTTAGGTGATGTGTTGTTCATGTATGAGGTCATGAATGACAGACTATGAACTCATGTGTCCAGATGATTAGTGAGATATTAAGGAATGAAGTAATACATAAATCATGAATTAATTCATGCATATTTATGATATTTATGTATGATAATTCATGTACACTTACAGTGGGGCTGTTATGCTCTTAAAATAGGGACGATCTTGCTTTTTATGAAAGAAGCATGAAACTTTCAGGCTTTTTAATGAGATAAGGCCTAACTTGCATATTTAAACATTAAAATATAAAAAACTTTCAATACATTTTTTCTTAGCTTAACATGAGTAATCAACTGAGAAAGTTTCATGGTGATATCTATTATTTAATTTTTTTACTGCATTCACCTATAGTGTCACAACATATTACTGAGGTCAATGACCTCTATCTGACCTCAGAGGTCAAACTGAGAATGCCTCCAGATCTAAAATTAAAGCTTAGGTCATCATGAACAAACCCTGAAAGTTTCATGCTTCTTTCATAAAAAGCAAGATCGTTGATCTTAACAGCCCCACTACTAGCACTCTCTGGAAAGATAATTTCCACTTAATTTAAGAAGACTTTGACTTATTTTAAGGAGTCTTATCGAGACAAATTTACTCAACACACTGGTAGACACATTTGGGTTACACTTTACTTGACAGTATCAACATAAGAGTAACATGACACTGTCATGAATGTGTCATAAACAAGTCATAAGAATTTATGATATAACGCTTCTGTTATTAAGTGACATTCGGTTTTTGACATGTGACATTGACATTTGACATTTTTGACAAGTTAGGATTAGGATTAGGATTAGGATAAGGTTTAAAGTTAGGGTTAGGGTTAGGGATATAATTAGGGTTAGAGGATAGGATTAGGGTTAGGGTTCATGTGTCATGACAGTGTCATATGTTCATGAAAGTGTAATTATGTCAATACTGTCAAGTAAAGTGTTACCCAAAACTGTTTGTTTTTATGACAAATTTACTTGTTTTTAGGACAAATTTTCTTAACACACTGGCAGACGCGAACGTCAACTTCAAGGCAGCGCTGCCTGGAAAGCACTAGGGTTAGGGTTAGGGAAGGCACCAATCGACCAAGTCGACGGTGGGGGTCCAAAACACCATCAAGCTGTAGCACTGTAGCTGCCTACCTGCTCTAGCTGTTAGCTGTAGCAACTCAAGCTAGGTAGCATCGATTGTTTTAATTTTTTCTTTTTTTTCTCAGATCAACAGTACTCGGTGACTTTGAGAAACAGAGATCTATGTGAAAAATTGCTGGAGTCAGTTTTACTTTTCAAAAAAGCTGCACCTGCATAAAATTAATCAAGGTGTTCAAGCTCTTCTCTAACCATAGCACTTACCGTTGGGGCAGATGGGACAGCATTCACCGTCAGGAATCACTGCGTCTGAGCAGCCGACAGAGTCGTCACAGATCACCTCGTCACACATCACAGCTCCTTGGTCGCACACACAGATCCGGCAAGGCTCTGGCTTCCAGACGTCCCTGTCGTTGAATGTCTGGCCATCCTGTTCACAATTGCCTGGAGAGCAGTTCACACAGAAAAAAAATGTGGTGTTGTGAATACATAAATAGTGGACGACTACATATTTCTGTAATTTCTGTGTTATAGATAGGCTGCAAATGTTGAATGTTTTTTTGCTCGACATTAAATGTCGTATGATTACGAGTCACGTCATAGCTGGTCAGCCTAATTCAAGGTCTAAAATATCAGATTATATAATCAATATAATATATCAATAGGAATATCAGGGGCCACCCCTGTGATTACGTTGTTTTTTTGCCACTGTGAGTGTTTTCCCACATGTGCTTTGCCGTCAGAATGTGGGAACAACATGGATGCCACAACAAAGGTTAAAAAATACACTCACTAATCTTTAAATAAACAACTGTGTTTGCTTACAAATATGGCGTAAGACTATTGTGAAGGAAGGCTATGCAGCTTTCAAGTGACAAAAACAGCAAATTCCCAAGTTCACATTAAAACTGTTGGACATGAAAGGCCACATGGACTACAAACGAACTACAACGTGACAACAAAAGTGATGACGAGCCCTCAACTGGACAACGTAGCAAAATCTAGCCCCAGTTGCCCACCTCATGAAGTGATGTGAATGATGATGTTTTCACTGGGGAAAACGTTTTTTTTTCCCATGCCCATGAACGCACTGTTACTGTTACGAATAGAGAACAAAAAAAATATTTTTGAGATCTTATCTTAATTTAGACTTGGGCTGAGACAAGAAGAGGGTTATTTCTCAGGAGTTGAAATGAAAGCAACACAACCTTAAAATATCAGCTTCCATGTCTTTTTGAGTCCATTCTGACTCCCAATAAGGAGACTGGATACTCTGGCATTGCCAATACACTTTCAGATCGCCTGGTATTGCACTACAAGTTGCCCCGGCTAGGAGTGTGCACCTGTTATTAGACAGACTGGGTGACCCTTTAGCAAATGGGTACCCAACCACCAGTAGGCTACATTGAAAATTGTCGAGAAAATAAATTCCATACATCATGTTATCTTAAGAAGTACAAGAAAATTCCCAATGTCTCATTTTAAACTTAAATTCAGCTCAATTATGAGAAATAGGCAAGACAAAAGAGATATCTCATTCCGAATTATCCTTTCCTCTGGGATGTGTTAGCATTAGCAACAGTTCCTAGAGGTTTAGCATCCTTGCTGACATGCGCATGTCTGAGGTTGCCAGTTTGAGTCTGGTGCAAGGACATGGCCACAATGCCAACCTGCTGTTGCTAAGTAGCCTTTAGCGATAATATGTTGATAATCAATCAATAAGTGTAATCAATAAGTGTGTATACATCCTCTAAAGCATGGATTATAGCTCATAATATCCCATTTTGATACACTTGTGTGCCCTCGTTGGATGGGAAAATAAATACACCTGTTATTCTAGAGGTGTAGGCTACTTTACTTGGATGGTCTCGTAGCCAGACTAACACAGATGTCCAGGGGTTGGGGTTAGATGTTGGTTAAGGTGATGTGCAGTAACCTAATTGTTCGACTCAGTAGGCAGTAGGCAGAATATCCAAGTAAAGTCTTATTTAAGCCTACTCAAAACAGTTATTGAAATTGGCAATAGGATTCTGAACAATTTTAGAAGTGTATGAGATGAACATGAAAATAGCAATGCACTTCTAGACACATTTGATGAAAACAAAATGAATTCAAGTGAAAAAATGGATTCTTCTAGACATGAACAAAAGTTTTGGTGAGGTTTTTGTCAGTTAACTCACAATTCCAGGCATCAAGCTAGGTGGCTTATGATGGACGATTTCAGTAAGAGCTTACCAAACTGGCATTTTATCATGATAATAATTTTTTTTTTTTTTAAAGAGAGAAGACAATTGTTTAGCCCTTTATTCATGCAGGGTTGTTAATTGTCTAGCCACTTGGAGCAAAGATTAGTAGTAGGCTATGTTAGTAAATGGCCTATGTAGTCAATGTATATGTTTAAATCATTTAGACTCACTTGTGCAATTTATTGCAAATCTGGTATTTATATATGACCCTTATACAATCATCGGTAACACGTTACTTGACACCGTCGACATAAGAGTGACATGACACTGTCATAACTATGACATGACACTACTTTACTTGGATGGTCTCGTTGCCAGATTAACACAGATGTTCTAACTTGAGAAGAGACAAGTTTTAAATGGGAAAATTACTGAACATCTTCATCTTCGTCACTTTTTAGCGTGATGCTAGCAGGCGAGATGCTAATGGTCTAATCTGATTCAATGATCTTTGCTAGGCTGGAGCTAAAAGTGGTATTGCCAGACTCAGAGAACAGCTGGATGAACTGGAAAAAGGTAAAAAATCAGTTGTTTAACTCAAGGGGAGGTGGAAAATGAGTCTAATTCCCCAAATGGTGGAATATTAATGACAAATCAAAATGCTACCACTTTACTTTAGGTCAATGAATGTATTCATTACACTGTCATGGTGTCATGACAGTCAGTTTTGTGAAATATCCTGTCACACATCTATCTGACCAAGTGCTAGAACCTTGCACATCTAATTATAATAATCATTATGTCAACATGTCATGAATACAAAAAGAGGTGGATTTCTGTTTATGTCAAGCTGTCATGACAAAGACATCCTCTGGTAATGCCATCCTGTTTAATGCCAAGTTGTCTTAACAAGGACACTTCAAACTAATTTAATGTCAAGTTGTCATGACAAAGACAAGCTCTGGTAATGTCGTCCTGGTTAATGTCAAATTGTCATTACAAAGACATCCCAAATATATTTAATGTCAAGTTGTCAAAATCAAGACAACCCCAGCAATGTCAACTTGTTATAACAAAAACCAAATGACACTTAATGACAGAGGTCATAAACATTTGACATGTTTATAATGTTTATGACACTTTTATGACAGTGTCATGTCATAGTTATGACAGTGTCATGTCACTCTTATGTCGACGGTGTCAAGTGTTATCCGATCATCATAGCATCTGACTAACATCGGTCTTACTGCCAGGAAGGTTATCAGTTTATTCATCCAAACTAGGCTCCAAAATTATACAAAATAATCACCCACT
Source organism: Alosa pseudoharengus (assembly GCF_046254945.1). Taxonomy (NCBI): domain Eukaryota; kingdom Metazoa; phylum Chordata; class Actinopteri; order Clupeiformes; family Clupeidae; genus Alosa; species Alosa pseudoharengus. Next base: position 12,464,941 of record NW_027468674.1, on the reverse strand, counting down.
ACTGCATGGTCAGCAGCACCATACAGATCAAAAGCATAAACCAAAAACCCTTTTTTACTGAAATCTGTTTTTCGCCTGTATCATTTGCATTCATATTCATTGACTGCAGCTGATACATACATTATCAAAACTTAGCTGAATAGCCTTTTTTTATTTCTTACACAACTTATTATAAGATACTAGGGAAAAATTTAAGATACTGATGTTAAAGACGTGAAAGCCTACAAACATGTTTAGACCTATAACTTATTAAACTAGCCCAAATATATATAAAGCAATTTAAACAATACAATGTAGGCCTAATGATTTTCTGTGTAGCCTAACTATATCCAAGCCATTGAACATTAATTGAAACAAATATATGATTTAGGTTTGTAAGACAATGAATGCCAATGAATAATTGTTCTTTGGTTTTAATACCAGATTGGTCTGTGGTTCTAATACAAACCAAGATTGGGTATCCACTTCACCTGCATGCAATCTATTCCCAATGCAAGCGCGCCATCTAGTGGACAATTGCATATTGCATGTAAATGTGCACCCACTAGAGCTGCATCATTCAGCATACAGGCATCCAGCACATGTTGTCATAGTGACAAGATAAACTTCCCTCACCTCCACTGGTTTACATTTGAAATTGAAATTCCCACCCAAAACATTTCAATTATTAGATTCACAGAAGCAACATAAACGCAGGCTACTCACCAAAGTCTTGCGCACGTGCCAAAATCACTGCTGCTAAGATGAGCAGTCCTACATCCACAAAGCTGGGCATGTTTGCGCCTCGGACATGCAGACTCTCTGGGGAGGAGGTAGCGAGAGACGCAGGGAGGTGCAGGACTCCTTGTTTGGGTGTCTTGTGTGTGTTCAAATTGCACTCATATGGTTGACCAGTCCAGCCCAAGACCCCAGCAGATAAATCCTGTCCTTCTGCCTCAGTATGCTGCTGTCCCAGCCTTTTATATGCCTGAGGGCTTTTTTTTCCCTTAAGATGCACTCGCGATGCTGAGTACAGAAGTTTGGACTCAAATGGATCCACCCTCAAGCCCGCCTCAAAACTTACTTTGCTGATGGAGAGCGACTCCGGAGCAGATCTGAGCCTCATTTGGGCTGAAGCTGCCAGAACTGGACCAGTCTAATGCCCATCATACTGGCCTGTGCTAAAGTCTGACTGTTAATGTAAGTAAAGTGTAGGCTTTTTAAATGAGGACTCAAGACCCACAGAGAGCCTGGCTGAGTTCAGATGTATAAGAACAGCAGGCTCTTTAAAATAAGCAGACATGTTTTATAGATTTGAAATATCAGTCTGAGGCTTTAAAATGATAACAATGTGATGCTATGCTGTTTAGTATAAGGAACAGTGGTAACAGAACCTAATCCAGCCAGTTCTATTTAAATCAATTTGAAGTATTTAATTTGAGTTACGTAGAACTTATAATAAACTTGACAACATACACACACTCACTCACTAATATGTGGCGGGTGGATCAAATATGGGAAACACCCATGAATATTGATGTTGACATATGTTGACATGTTGTAAATTTCTAAAATTCTAAAACTCAATTTGAAGTGTTTCAGTTATTCTAGTTATACTTATAATAAACTTGACAACACACACACTCTGACATAACTTACCTTTATAGAAGCCAAAGAAACCGGATAATCTGCCTGGGATAAGTTGATCAAGCAAATATATTTGACAATGTATGTTAAAAACCAGACTGCTGCCAATGTGTGTTAAACCCAGACTAATGTCAATGTGTGTTAAACCCAGACTAATGCCAATGTGTGTTAAAACCAGACTAATGCCAATGTGTGTTAAACCCAGACTGGTGCCAACGTGTGTTAAAACGCAGACTGCTGCCAATGTGTGTTAAACCCAGACTAATGCCAATGTTAAAACCAGACTGATGTCAATGTGTGTTAAAACCAGACATGGTGCCAATGGATGTTAAAGGGATATTCCACCATTTGGAGAATTACACTCATTTTCCACCTCCCCTCAAGTTAAACAATTGATTATTACCTTTCTCAAGTTCATCCAGCCGTTCTCTGAGTCTGGCTATACCACTTTTAGCTCCAGCCTAGCATAGATCATTGAATCGGATTAGACCATTAGCATTTCACCTGCTAGCATCACGTTTAAAAGTGACTAAGATAGGCTGATTTTCTAGGCTGATTTGACATGGAACTATACTCTCATTCAAGCATAATAATCCAGTCACTAACCAATTTGTCTGCTGCAGCTCAACCATTTTGCTGGAAGTTAGCCTATATGGGGACTATTTTCAGGTGCTGCATGATATCATTGTGCTGCTGTGCTCATGGTGTTCCTTGATTATTACGCTGGAATGAGATAACAGTACACACGACAAGAAGGGAAGGCACAGTATAGCCCATAACACAACTACACAATAGTGCTTTTCTAAGGTACCCACAGTGCTTCACAGTAAGGGGTGACCTCACTAACCTCCACCAATCTGTAGCACCCCCTAGGTGGGGAAAGCCAGCCATTATGCTTTTACGATTCATGTTGTGGCACCTACTAGCCACCGACCAACACTTCCAGCAGGAACTTAGTTTTCCAAGGAGGTCTCCCATCCCAAGTACTAACCAAGCCTACGATTGTTTAGCTTCAGTGATTTAGCAGAGACAGGATATCCACTGGTCTGGCTACTGGTCATAATTGATATAAATTAGGTTAATCCACTGTAAATTTGGTAGGAGACCTCTTCAAATGGAGACATCTTCAAAAACGACTGTCTATGTTTTTATATGTGAGAAAGTATCAATTAATGTGTTAATTGTGCTCACTTGTGCTCCTTCTATATGCCGTCCTTGTGGATGTTATGGTATGACACTGATATTTTGTCCAAAGCGACTTACAGTATATACATTAGTTAAAAATTAATAACAAAAATAAATAACAACTATATAAATAACAATACCAATTATCAACAATGAAAATAATGAGTTTTCATATTGATAAAAAACATACTACCATATTGTATAATGTCTGTTATTGTTTTTTGACAGCTGCACAATCAACAGAGCCAGCATCCATCCACTCTTCACTTTCCTTAGCTGTACAGAGAGACAATCCATAAAAATTACATGAAATTCTATAGATGTTTTTAATAAATTTGGTTTTGGATGTAGGGTAGACTCAGGACAGAAGGTTGAAGTGCATTCTCTTGATTAGCCAAATTTTTGTTTTTCCCTTTGGTGCCACGATGTCCTCTGTTTAAAAGTTGTGCGTAAGATTCTTTGAATGGGCGTTTCGATGAATGGTATAGTAAATAATATAGTTTGAAGTAAGATTAAAAGTAACATTTCCAGAGCATTACAAACAATCACATACACATATTAACAGAGAACAATGTAGGGAACAGTATGGAGAATTGCCCTTGGGGCTGGTTTCGTTATGGCACCCTACCCACTGTTTCAAGACTCCACAAGAACTTAAGGTGTAGGGGTGAATTGCCCTAATGTGGGACATTTTTTGCTTTTCAGACTTCTATAGGCTATATTAGGCTACAATGTGAAGGCAACACATTAAATCCACATCCAATTTTGATCACAGGGCCCTACAGCTTTGGCTTTCCCATAGTTTCACTGACATTTATTAGTTTGAGGAAGAGCCACACCCACTGGAGCTTAGGTGACCACATTAGGACAATTTAGCATTAAACAAGAACTTGAGACTGAGGTGTGTCCTATTTCTTTCACATCAAAGATGACATGTTCTGTTAAAATGTCCTCACCCTTTCATGTTAAATATTATTAGTGTGAGTTGTGTGTTGATCACCAAATGTCATCAACAAAATATCATAGCTAATTATACACGTTAATATCACATGTGAAGATTCTTTCAGAAATGTACCACAGTATATTTTAATAATATTTAATATTTCAATAAAGACGGAATGAAATGTGAATGGCACAAATGCAGGTTTTGTTTGTGCCTGCTTTCGAAAATAAAAATAAATCTAAAAGAAGCATAATAAAATCTTAAAAATGCAAAATTCCTTAATCCTGGGTACACTACAAACCCTGTGGCACAAAACAGAGAATGTTCTCAGGAATAACATGGTGTTATAGGATATCTTAACAAAAATGCAATGCAAAAATGTACTTTACTGTATATGCATAGGTATGGTTAAAAAAATCCTAAGGCAGAGCCTCAAGTAAGGTGTTAACTCATTTTGCACAAAGAATAGTTTTCCAACATGGAGACCATGCTTTGAATTGTAAACAGAGAGCCCCTCTCTGTTTATAAACTGTAAGGACCTATCTTAAACCGTTCATCTGTTCGTCCAGCAGACACTTAATCCATCGCAATTTACATTACTGTTGATTGCATTTAATGAAATGAGTCGGTAGATGTAAAAAAAAAATAAAATCTATAGATAGCTGATCAAAACATATCCTGATCATAAGCTGTCAATTACACATTTTACACAATAGGCCTTCAATTGGGTTATGGTCAGGGTAAGAATAGGTGTAGCTGACAGTTGTGAATGTTTGAATTACAGTAAAAGTTGATGTTTGAATATTTGTTTAATTCGTCTTATTTATGCTTGTCTAGAGTATTTTTTCAGAATGGACCAAAACAGTAAAATGGCAACTCAGCAAATGAAATTAATCTGACAAAACTCCAAACTGATTAGGCCTTTTGATGGGAGTGTTATGTTTTTATGGAATACAAATTTACATGAGAAAAAAAGGAGGAGACAAGACCAACTATCAGATTTCTTTTTTTCCTACCATATTTCAACATCATGGTTTGTTAACACTCATTCTACAAACATGATTGGTGCCTTTGGCTCTCCGTAGCTTGCCCTGCATAATTCTGTATAGGATTTGAGATGTCTTGAACGCAGCCACACGACACTCCTCCTTTGACTTGCGTTGTAGTTACAGTAACACAGCAGCACAGGTGGTACAACATGGTATTACAAGAGAGACGACCAACACTAGCTGGTTCACATGACTGGGTGTGTGGGAACAGGGAGCCCTTTGGAGAGGAGGGGGAGAGAAAGAGAGAGAGAGAGAGAGAGAGAGAGAGAGAGAGAGAGAGAGATGCAGGAGGAGAGAGGTCAGATAAGAGAGATGAGAGGTCAATGTGATGTTAATAGTATCAATCAATCAATCAATCAATCAATCAATTAAACAAGTGGTTAATAAGTAACAACAAATCAGATTTTGAGATGAAATGCTGGATTGGGCTATGGTTGAAACAATATGTTGCCATATTGGAAATGGCAGTCTGGCAGAGAAACCAACAATGAATGTTACTGAAATGAAAAAAAAAATCCACTTTATGTGATAAAATATGAATAGGCTAACTACAAAACAAGAGATAAGGAGAAAAGTCCAGTGTTTCTTTTTCAGTAGCCATTGGTTATGGTTATTTGAGCTGGTTTCAATTTCAACATATTTGAACATGAGCTCTCAAGCCCAGATTGTTGGAGCCAGAGTTCCAAAACTTATACTTTTTTTCCAGACGGAATGACTCGAGCCTGTGTAATCCACAACTGTGTCTGCTGATTGTTTGTGAGGTTAGTCCCGTCCACCGGCATTTAGAGGCTGAGGGTGAGGTTGTGATGAAGAAGGAACAGTCAGTGAGGCCCCTCCCCCAGCCCCATCCTTCCCAATGCAACATCAAGGAAGATAAAGCAGAAACGTTCTAATGAGGAGACACGGCACTCAAAGAATCCTCCCTAGAAATGCATGGGGTTAGTTTGTAACGCCAGTGTGGCAGTTGTCTATACCAACCACATTTGTATCCTTTTTAACCTTATATTAGCAATTCGGGGGGAGATATGTATATTGGTCAATTTGGATTGAAAGGTTGTATCGGCAATTTTAGGCCCAAAAAGGCCCAAACATAAATGATCACATTCATCTAATCTTTCCTAACGATCCGCCAGCTGCCCCATAAATGCGTCTCTGTAGGCAGCCTAGGATCCGAGATCTGTACACAAAAACAATTGCTACCAACAAGTGTTGCCAACCAACCAATAACCGACGAGATGCGCATTTAGGAGAGTTTCAATTGCACGGGAGGGAGGGGGAGGGAGTAGCGAGCTAGTTCTCTGTTTTGTTTGAACATCAACAGAAGTGATGTTACCCCGCCATCGCTGATACAACCTTTAAACACAGATGCGCCTGATGTTTCATTATGTCAATATGATGTATTATTATGTCAATATGACCTCCCTTACTTATGTCTCCTCATTCATTTGAATAGGAAACTAGCTGCCCAAAGAACTTTAACAGGATGGTTATCGAGTGGGGGGACTTGTTTATAAGGACTTTGGTTATAGGCTTTCCCAGGAATCCAGATGAGCCCTAATGTAAACCCTTCTTTACCATCCACTACTGTACGTCACATGCTCTGGCATTGCAAAGCCTCCCACCTCTTTTCCCCTTCACTTCAATAGCATACTCTTACTGTATGTGTTAGAAACAACACAAACTGTGTTATCCATATCTGGACATAGAGATGTGTTAAAAAAAACAACACAAGTTGTGTTATTTTCACTTGCGAATTTAGATGGAATCCAGTGACTTAATGTTTTATGGTAATATTTCCAAGTATGCTGACTTTTCCTCCTATAGCAGCTGGTCCAATGGCAGAATAGGGATAAGTAAAACTCCTACCATGTGTTCCCTTAGCAAAAAGAAGTTTATGGAAGTGTACTGTTGGTCCACTTATTTTGAACTAAGCATACATACTGTATAGCCTACTTTTTGTGTACTGATCAGAGATACATTAAATTGATTTATACTTGGCATATGTAATGGTTCAAGTATATCTAGTCTAGTTGGTACTTACAGGAAGGCTACACCAGGCGCGTAACTGAAGCGCTCCATTCGCGTATGTCTGCTGCAACACTTAGCTTCCACTATAATCAATGGAAGTAGCTACACCAGACTGATAGTTAACTAGTCCTGTGACTTTTAATGAACCTTTTTATTCTATTTTACTGTATTTGACATATTTTAAAGGTATAATATGCAAGATTTTCACCTATAAGATTTTGATAACTTTCTCATATTTTTACTATAATTACAACTCATGAAATAACCTCTTGTCTCTGCCCAAGTCCAATTTTCATTTAATTTAAGTTCTTAATTTAACCTTTAATTTTAAAGGGACACCAGGCAAGCCTGATGCTTTTTCTCTACGAAACTCCCCCTCGCTCGGTCTAAAGCTCTTTTCCTTTTCTTTGCATCTTCCGTCAAGGGTTTTTGCTGCTTCTTCGCCGGCTCTGCCATTATACACACGTTTGCAACAATCGCTAGCGTTTCATTAGCCTGCCTCTGTGCTGTGGATGCAGGATGTAAACTGATCCTGCTTCGGTTGGCGGGTACGATACACTGAACTTGCAAGCGGGATATTCTTCCTACAGGCAGTAGGGGCGGGCGAGAGAGTCTTCATTTGCCCTGTAATGAGTCATTTAACCATATACTGACTTACGAAGATGAGTAATTAACACAAAAAAGTTGCCTGGTGTACCTTTAACATCTAAAATTCTTTTGCTCCTTATTTCTCCTAGGGGTTTAGGAGAAACAGGTCAGAATTCAGTAATCTTTAAATAAGAGCTGATTTGTTTTTGTGTCATGCAAGATCTTGTGGGAGCACTGTCTGGCCTAACCATGTCAACACTTAGGATCTTGCTCATGATATTAGTATTCGTTTTTCTCAGTCAATTTTGTGCATATCTCATCATTGACGTTTGCACAACAGTAGTGGTGATTTCAGTTAATCTAAGTCTATTCTTAAAGGCCTTTATACTTTAAACTTCTCCTTTAAGTCCGACGTCATGGGCCCTAGCACAGCCAGACAGTTTTCATAACTTGTAAACTTTGTCACCAACTCAGTTTTAGTCAGGGTAAAACTAAATCGGAAAAAATATTTTACTGTCTATGGAGAAAAATGAGCAGCCCGGACCCTGAAGAATTATCAGCCCATTATTGCATCATGACTTACAGTTTTTTTTACAATTGATTAAACACTAAAATCAAAAGTATCCCACAGTTAGCGAAACATCATACTCAAGGAGCAAAATATCAGCCCAGATTTGCACAATTATAAGCACATTATCAGCATCACACTTTTTGCAAAAGAGTACACACATTGATTTACAAAACTCTAAACACATTTCTTTACTTTAGAAATGTGTTTAGAGTTTTGTAAATCAATGTGTGAAGACATATTGGGTGTGAAGACACTTAAAGCGATGGTTCGGAGTAATTTCACCCTAGGGTCCCTTGCACCATGACCCCGAGCCAAACACCATCCCAGAACCTTTTTTCCCTTGGTCGAACCCTGGTCGAGTAGTGCTGGCAGAAACTAATGAGTTTCTGCAGTCGTAATGGTACCAACTTTTATCTCGTAAATTACCCCACTTATAATGCCCTGAATGGTACGAAACTTCTACAGTAGTACAGCTATGTTCTTTACTCATAAAACGAGGCATTGAAAAGTTTGTAAGTACACCAGGAGTTTATTTAAATAAAACTTGCCTGATGGATGCTACTATCTGCTACTATACCGCTGCGTCTACGTTACTTCCGTGATTTGGCAAAAGCCCATAACAGTCCTGGCAGGAAGCGATTACATCAACGTTTTTTGGTATATCCAGTTTTTAATATTTTTTTCCCGAAGTGTTTACAACTTAGTGTTAACTAATAATTGTTGCAAACTGGTACTACGAACAAAATATTAGTGCATTCCTGGATCTACATCCTTATGCATGCTTCCTGCCAGGACTTTTACGGGCTTTTCCCAAATCACGGAAGTCTCTATTTTTTTAAAACTCTACAAACAAAACCCACAATTGCTGGTGCAATAGCTAAATGTTAAAGTTATGAATGTTTGTTTTGATGGGTTGTGTTTGAAAAACTAAATCCAGTTACTTCCTCTTAGATTTGTGTGTGTTAGATAGAAAATTGTGTGTGGTGTTTTCAAAATGTGTTTTAGGAAATTGATAACTGAGTCAAACACTGGGAATTAGTGTAAGGTTTTGCAGATTTGGTAAGGGGTTATGGTGTTTGAAAGACATGTTTAGAAAATTGTGTGACAAGCAAAAATGTAGCCTTAAAGTAGTTATAAAAACTGTAACTGTACACTCAACAATTGTGTGAATTGGGTATAGTGTTTTTAAAAAAACGGGCCCTGTTTTCAAAATTGTGCTTATATCCGCCCTTGAACTGAGTCCACCTACACGTCTTCAAATGCCTTCCTCCCCCTCTCCCACAAACACACACACACACACACACACCATTTCATTAACCCCCCCCCACACACACACACACACACACCATTACCCCCCCCCTCACACACACACACACACGGAGACAGACACACACACACCATAGCTGGCTCTTCAGCACAAGGAATTTCATTACTTCATAATTCCTTTTATGTCAAATAACTACTTGAACTTGCAGCAGAGGCATGCAGGCAAGTGGTTGGTAGTCATATACTTTCCATTGTTACATTGTTTAAAAATACACAATTGAACAGGTACACAATGGCTCATAGAGGTCTATTTGTAGGGTTAAAGCTGAGCCTGATGTTAGTGTTCAGTTTTCAGGTATGTTTTCAGGTGTGTGTGGGTATATCCAATTTGCAAACAAACGTAACGTGCGCACATCCAAAAATAGGTGCTGGATAAAAAAGCAAAGCCGTACACCATAAGTTACGTTTCGAGCCTCAGCTGTTAATCAGATTTGTCAAGAGCTGAGGCTCGAAACGTAACTGATGGTGCAAACTGTAATAAACAAAGAAAAAAAGGGAACTATGTGCAAATATTCCTTGTGATTTTTTATATACAATTGCCAGAAATATTTTGCATTTTGAATAGAAGTGTTTTCCCAATGATCATAAGAGATTTCATTTTTGCAATAATTATGTAGCAGAATTGCAAATTAAGTGCAAAACAGGAAATGTATTTAATGTATGGTTACAAGAAGTTTAGCTTTTGAAGCTTTGGTCTAAGCATTCGTTCTTAGTGTCAAAAGTGGATCTATGACCGGAATGACAGTTTCTGTGATACTGTTACATAGTCTCAATGCTAAGGCATGTTGTCAATAACAGTTTACTTTGTATTTTTTTTATGAAATGCACAAGGCTGTGGTATCTATGTGTGGCATATATCAATAAAATACAGCAGTAAAATGCACATTACGGCATATGGAAGGTTGTAATCAGACAGAATTCATATTCACTGTATGCTTTTACAGTAGCCCATTCACTAGTTTGCCCGATTATTTTATACTGAGTGCTGAGAATAAGCATGTTTGGCTTGGTAGCTGCCCATGGTCCTAGGATGCATACACTCTTAAAACGAATGTGTTGAAAACAACACAACCTGTGTTGTTTTGAACACATCTCTGTGTTCAGATAGGGACAACGCATTCATTTTAAGTGTGTATAGGATGCAGATAAGGAGGGTTTCATCTCCCACAAACAGAAGTGGACTGAGTGATGGCTGTCAATCAACACTGTGGGCTCCTCACAAACTTTGTGTAAAAAACATCATTTTGTACTGTAATTTGTTTTGTCAGACCATGTCATCAATTGTCATACAGGGAAAAAACAGACTATTTTACAGCATGAGATTCTTTCCAAAAAAGTGTAACAGAAGTGGCAACATTACACTGAACAGATTGCATATTATGACAACTTTTCAACACTTTTGTATGTACTGACTAAAACAATGAACTAATGCCTAGATGTTTTGGAGAGTATAGGACAACAGAAACAATTGCAGGTATCTGTGACCTAACATAGTCAAAACTGCACGAAATTGGAAGTGTAGGATCATTATGACACCCTCTGAATGCACGCCAAGTTTCGTGGAATTCTGTTCATGGGGGGCCACACAATAAATTAATTTATGTTACTATACACCAACTGGCCTGTAGGTGGCCGGAGACAGTTTTCTGTGAATATCTCGAGAACCGTAGGGCCTAGGAGGTCCACCTTTTTTTTGTATGTTGATCTCAAGGGGCCATGTCAACCCATCCCATTACCACTTATTTCATGTATAGCGCCACCTAGTTAAAAATTAAAAAGCAAAAAATTAGGTGTTTTCATCACAATATCTCTGGCTGACATGGTCAAAACTGCACGAAATTGAAAGTGTAGGATCATTATGACACCCTCCGAATGCATGCCAAGTTTTGTGTACTTTCGTTCATGGGGGGCCTTACAATAAAACAATTTATGTGTACATTTAGTGACGTACACCAACAAGGATTCCCGGGACACTGAAAGACCGGGGTACACAAAACTTGGTGGGCATGTACCCCCACATGGATAGCATGGAACTGTCATTTTTCGTTTTGATCTGTAGCCCCCCGCTGGACTGGACCCCCCGAAAGGAGGGTAGGCCAGACACAGTTCTCTGTGAATATCTTGAGAACTGTAGGGCCTAGGATGACCATTTTTT
>NW_027468674.1:12335970-12448470 GCF_046254945.1 Alosa pseudoharengus | reverse complement strand
TTCATCCGTATCTTTTGGCCAGGCCATGACAAAGACATCACCGACACCAACAGACAAAATGATGAATAAGCAACCAAACGCTCACATGGGAAGCATAAGCTGCGTTATTTTCAAGCAAAACGTTTACATAGCAATGAAAAAGGCAGCTTCTCACTTGAACAGCAAGCTAGGAGTCACCACCCCAGCTCTTCTTGACTTCCACAGGATGTCAGCAGCTTTGCTATCCAATGTAAACAATATAAACATATGTTTTCAGTTCATTTCCAGGACTTACTGCTTCATGATATACAGTGACAGCCACTTACAGCAGTGCTTATGGAGCTTCTGCAAACGCACATGGCACGCACACATACAAACATACAGACACACACATATGCATACGCACACACACACACACACACACACACACGCACACACACACACACACACACACACACACACACACACACACACACACACACATACATACACACACACACACACACAAGGAACATTTCGGTATACAAGTGGTATTTACTTCCTACACATATTGCAATATTTCACATCACGCTTACAGTACAAGCAGACACACGCAGACACACACACACACACACACACACACACACACACACACACATATCAAACACTGTGCATGTTCCTCAAGTACTGATCTGCTGGTCCTGTTTTCTCCGACGTGGGCAGCATCTGGTTGCATTCTTGGGGCTTTTGGGCCCGTTTCAGCTCACATGGCTCGAACACAAATGTTTTGGTGTTCTGTAAACAGTTGCTCTTCCTCTGCACTGTGTAATCCATTTAGCTGATGGATGGAAAGGCATGGACACAGTAGTCGTGTACGGCCCTGAAAGACCTGTTCTGTGGACACAGAAGTTGTGTGAGGATCTGAAACATCTGGACACAGTAGTCTAATGCAAAGATCAGTCATGATGGAGCTGTAAATTAAGGGTTCACACCATAAAATTAAATGTTTAAGGTAAAATGAATGGCCTGTATTACAAATTTGCCATATGTTTTCAGGGGTATTTTAAGATTTTCACATTTTGTAGCGCTTGCTGTTAGTTCAAACACTTCATGTTTAGATGTTGAAATGATGATCTCAGTCAGCTAAATACCCCCCCCCCCTCCCACACACACACACCCTTCTGTTCAGGCCAGGGTTTGCTGAGTGTTTGTCTAAAAATGTGTCTTCAAAATGAGGTAGATGTGACGGATCCCATGGAGTGCAGCGGGCCTCTCCACACGTTTGGGAATATTATTGTCTGTTGGGACCAGAAAATGAAGTGGTTTGAGGGTGGTTTGAGGGTGGTTTGACTGCTCTCTCCCTTCACTACACGTGGTAGTAGTAGGATGGCTTGCTGTAAGGCAATCGGAAACGGGAGCAATCGTGTGTAGGCCGTACGAGGGACCTCCAAAATATGTTGACCCCTGTGTGAAGAACTGCAGAGAGATGGGTGAAGCAGTAGTGTTTGGGGCACCCGGGGATGCGTGAGGGACGCCAGTGTGTGTGAGGCTAATGGGTGCCATTGCCGAATGGTTGTGGTCTAGTAAAACCCAAACACTTCCAAAACACCTGACCCATTCAAAAATGAAGTGATTTATATATATATATATTTTTTTTTTCTTGTTTGTAGTGATGCACTTTTTTAATATCATGTTGTGAACAAGTGATTTGTTGTAAATGTACTTTTCGATTGAGATTAAATAAAAAATAAAACATAATGTAGGCCTACATGTTTTTTTTTTTTTTTTGCTATTTCACTCACTTGAGAACTTGCAGATTCATATTGCAGTTTAATCGACTTACTGAAACTTAACTGTTTTAAGGCAACCAGTTCCCTCTAATTTTTAAAGTGAATTCAACTTAACATGTTGCAGTAAGTTTAATCAAACTTAACTGTTTTAAGGCAACTGGTTCCCTCTAATTTTTAAAGTGAATTCAACTTAACATGTTGCAGTAAGTTTAATCAAACTTAAATGTTTTAAGGACAACCGATTTCCTTTAGTTTTTTAAGTAAATTCATCTTTTCAGGGCTTACAGTGAACCTCAGTGCCGGAATACTGTCAGTTGACTATGCTGTACTGTGCTGTACTAAAGAGCCTTGTTCTTTGGCGTTGCAGTCAAACTGCAGGTTTCGTACGTATCCTGAAAGCCCGGGTTCAAGGCCGGCTGGGTTGAGTGCTCTCTCCCTTTGTAACATTATACGTCACAAAAAAAAAAAATACAAATATTTTTTTAAAACAGAGGTCACGTCTCGTCCCTGACTGTAGAATCAGAAGGCGGAGTGGACAGGCCAGATCCAAAAGAGAGAAAAGATCACAGGCCTAACATACCACACATGGTGTCCAGCCCCCAGCCCTCATTCCACTTTCAGCATCAACTCAAAAAATGCTAAAGCTTAGCAAGATATACACTTTCAGGTCAACAATGACAGGACTGTTTACTCTAGGCAGCTGGGTGAAGCATCCATGGCTTTCCCAACAAAAGCACTGAGGCTGTAAATATTTATCATCGTGGCACATTCAACATTTCCAACACGTCTCCTTTGGTAGCTCTGCATCCACGTGCGTCTGCGTTGCCTGGCAACGCCCACACTGACTATGTGCTCCGCACCAAAGATTCTAGAACAGAGCTCTGAATCTTTGCTCCGCACTGAAGTCCTACAGCTCCTCTAGTACACAATAACCGCGTTACATCAACATGTTAACTCTATAACAAAAATATTTTATGATATATAGCCCTATATTTGTGTGAAATCTGTGTGACGAGAACTTCGTGAGCAATTCAGCAGAGAAGAATGGGTGTAAATTTGCATCCGTTTGGCAATCCAACATACTCTGGCCCATAATTAAACATTAGCTCTATAGCAAAACCAGGTTTAATGAGTGAGATCACATAGTTAACATCTTAGATAGATATCACAAGAAGCAGCAATAAGGGAGACAACTTCAACTATAGGCCTAATGGTCACTTATAACAAAATTGTCAATTGCTAGTTATAGCAAAACAAAAAGTTTAATCCACTTGTGTCTACCCAACATCCATTTCACATCGACTCCTATCGACCTTATTAACTCTGTGACCTTATTTAACAGCATCTTGAAAGTCTCACTAGACAGACAGATAGACAACCCAGTGTTTCCTTTTGGTATTTGGTAATACTGAGTTTCTGCCAAACAATAATTATGTCTCACAGGTCATGCAGTGATTTAGCCCAGTCTGCCTTGGCTAGTTGTGCCGCCGTGCAACCCCAGATCACAGAGCCAGTGTTTGACAGTTTCTACAACATCCTCTGATCTTCTCCTTCTGCTGGCAACAACAGTCACACCCTTTGCCCTTTTGTTTACAAGGCGGAGAAAAGCCTCGCAGCTGATACGGAAATCAGGATTGATTTGAATAGGTTATGTGCGGTGATATCAGGATTGATTTGAAATAGGTTTTGTGGGGTGAAATCAGGATTGATTTGAATAGGTTTTGTGGGGTGAAATCAGAGGCACAGATACATCCAAAAGGCTGTTTTGCATCAGAGATGCAGATCACATATACTGTAGATTATATGCTGATAAACAGATTATCATCTATCTATCTATACCTACTGTATCGATCTATATCTATCTACTGTATCTATCTATCTATCTATCTATCTACTGTATCAATCTATCGATCTATTGATCACCCGATCTATCGATCTATATCTATCTATCTATATATATATATATATATATGAGAGAGAGGGAGAAATGCTGTATTAATGAGCGTCTCCTACAACCCTGACATGAAACAACTCCTCACTTGTGTGTGTGCCAGAAACCCTCTCACTATGACATCATATCAGTTCAGAGTTTAGAACACCCAGCCTCTGGCCAACCACTCATAGGTCCAGTGTCCAGTCGGGTAGGAGCCTTACGGGGTTTGTCATGGTCAATGCTGACACCCTGTGGACTGACCCCTGTAGACTAATCCCTCGCCACAGATGTCTGGTTGTTTGCTGCCACCTAGGGGATATTGACAAAAAAAATGTGTAGCAGTCTTTACCTTATAATGGCAGGGTTCCTACGCAGTATGGAAAACCTGGAAAAGTATGGAATTTGATTTTAGTAATTTCCTGTCAGGATCTGGCCCTGTCCATTGAGTTTGTGCCACCCTGGTGGCCATTTTGTGTATTGTCCTGTGTTTGTTTTTGCCTGTTTCCCATGTGCTTTGTGTTACCTGCCTGTCACCTGTCTTTGTCTCCGCCCCATCTCCTTATTTGGTCTGTGCTTCCTGTCTTGTTTGTTTTTCCTCCATTTCTGCCTCCTCACCTGTTCCCTGTTGTCTCGTTGGTTTCGTCCAGTCCTCTGTTTCTCTGTTAATTGCTCTGTGTATTTCTATCCTCCTGTTTCTCTGTTCCCTGTCGGCTCGTCTCTCTGTTTGTCTTGTCAAAGCCCATATGTATGTATGTAAGTCAGTAAGTCTTTGAACGTTTGTATTAAGAATTAAATAGTGTTTTTGTCTGTAATTCCGCCTGGTGGAGTCTTGCATTTGGTAGGGATGGGCAGAACGAGGCTTTGTGAAACAACGAAACGTTCGAAGCAATTGTGCCGGAATGTGTCGAGGTTTCGAAACAATCCGACACCCGTAACTCCATGTTAGCAAAACTAGCCACTAGATGTCACCATCACATTTTGACCGTTTAGCACAACTGCTTCAGACGAAGAATATAAATAGCCAACATGGAACGCACAATTTCGTCCACAGCTACGTGGTTGAGTGGTTAACACACTTGCGTTCGGCCGGAGCATCCGGTGTTCGATTCCCTGCTGGTGCTTAGAAATATCAGACTATATGCCTTCAATAACAAGAATATTTTTATATCTGCCAGTTAGATGTTTTGTTATTTCAGTTTCATAGTACATTATCCTTTGGAATATGCTGTAGAGGAAAATGCTACAATGGTTTTAAAATGTAGGCTATGCTTATGGCCCAGGGTTTTTTTTGGGAACATGTTGTAGGGAAATAAAGGATACATGCGTTAGACTAAACAGGTACAACATGGGAAAAATAAACAACACATTTTTTGTATGTCAACATACATTTTTATTTAGGAATAACAGTTGTTCTGCCGTCTTGGCATTTAATCTGTTTCTTGTTTTTGAATAAACCTCCCCAGCCTTGGAAAAAATTCTTTCACAAGGCACACTTGTTGCTGGCATGCACAAATATTTTTTGGCCATCACAGTTAGGTTTGGATAAACCACTCTCCTCTCCTGCCAGTATTTCAAAGGGTCAGCTGTTCTTGAAATAAAGGCATCAGTCATATATTTTTGTACTTCTGCTACTATCTAAATATTAACGTCACTAGACTATATCTATCTAAACTATCGCTCACTGTCTGTCTCTAGCCTGTCAACTAATCTATATCACTAACCTATCAATCACAAGAATGCACTATAAATCGCTATATCTCTATATGTCTCTATGTCGCTATATATCTCTCAAAATCTCTCTCCTCACAAAAAACCCACAAAGATAGGATGTGTTTGAATGACTTTTAAGCATTCTGGGACTTTGTAATTTAGATCAAACAGGTGTTTACTCGGGTAATTGGCTCGCGCGGTAAGGCTGTGCATCTGTCCAAACCAAATTGAAACACCACGAAGCCTCACTAAGCCATGGTCACGTGACATGGGCGTTTTGAACCACACTTCGAAACACTGTTCGAAACACTTGCGTTTCGGAAGCTCGACACTGTTTCGAAACGTCAGCTTCGAGCGTCACATCCCTAGCATTTGGGTCCTATCCGCCTACCCTGACATTTCCAGGTCTGGATAAGTATGGAAAAAAGAAACAAGGGTATGGAGAAATATTTGTGTTTCCAAACTATTGCATTTGCAGTACTATCACTTCACTCAGGTCATAATGAACCATTCCTACTGTTCTGTAGCTTAACTGTCAGTCCCCATCGTCAAGATACAACTATGATACAACTAAAAATGACCAAGCTAAATGGATGAATATTAAGTGTAATTTTTTAATTCACTTCAGTTGTCCATACCTTTGTTTTCACCGAGTTATCCCAAACCAGAAGTGGCCGCAATGTCGAGAATATGGTCAGAAATCTACCGAGAAGTTTGGAAATTTGAGTATGGAAAAAGTATGGAATTTTGAAATGCAAAATGTGTAGGAACCCTGTAATGGGGCAGCTGGCAATTCGCCTTATTCAACCGGCAGCCAGAACGAGGCTACAGGGTACATTTGCCATCACACTTCAGTCCAGCAGATGGTGGTAATGCACTTTGTTTGCAAATTGCCAAAAAAAAGCTCACATAAAAAGAAGAAGGGTTCACTGCCCTGCCTCCAGCAGAGACTTTCTGATGAGACACAGCACTCAAAAAATCCTCCTTAGAAATGCATGGGGTTAGTTTGTATCACCAAGATGGTAGTTGTCTACACATATCCCATCCCTTCCACGGCAAAACGTTGACATGTGAATACATTGAGCCAATCATGTGTTGTGTTGTGAATACATCTCGCCGCTGGAGCAAGATTGGTGTCATAAAGCCTTGCGCACGCGATAAGTGATGCCCGATAAGTGCCCAAAAAGCGGTGCAATATGGCCGCCGAGTGGAGGGACTTGCCTAAAAGGACTTTGGTTAAGTCATTTAGAGATGAGACAAACGAGTCCAGGAAGTGCCAGAGCCGCCTTTTTCTTCTTCTTCTTCAGTGAGTTTTTTTTGCCAGTTTGCAAACGGAGTGCATTTGCAGGTTTTCCTAATTGAATAAATCTTGACTGACATCTAATTGCTTGTCAATGAAATTAGTTTTACATAATTTTGACAATGTTTTGTACATTTTCTACGATGAAATTTATCAAGTGTACACTTCCAGACACGTGTGCCATAGTCTGCATAGTCCTCTCATATTAACACACACAAGTTACTCAATTAAAAGAGAAATTAAAGCTAACTGTAAGAAAAAGTAAGCATTTAACAATTTGTCATAAACAATGCTTTTATTGAAATGCAACAAATCTGCATCAATTGTGTTGGAGTGTACAATAAATAAATACATTAAATAAACCAGGATAAATAAATAAGATGAACATAATAATGAAATGAATAAACCTCTTTCACAGAACACCATCGTTCAGATGGATAAATAATCTAAATATTTGATAAATGTAACCATATCCACGTCATATGTAAAATGCACAGCTCTCAAAAATCTTTAGAGACTCATTGTAAATTAGAGTGCTCAGAATATACAAAAAGGGTTTCTATATCAGCCACTTGTTGTGTTACCATCTACAATAAATAAACACAGCAGTAAATCAAATCTACATAAATAAATTGAACAGTATTATAAAATAAACAACACATTTCACAGAAAGTCATCAGTCTGATGAATTAATCATTTTAACACCTGATAGATGTAACTAGATCACCACCTCATGTTACTCACAGGGCTCAGAAAATAATAAATAATAAATACAGAAAATAAATAAATGTATAAATAAGTTCATTAATGCAATCTAGGTAGACAAATAAATAAATGTAAAAGTATTGTAAACAAATAATAACTTTCACATAATCATTCTGATAAATGAATAATTGTAACACTACATAAACCTAGACCACCTCAGAATCATTTTAAGCAGAAAGTTCAGAGTACATTAGTAGTCCTGGTGCATCCTCAGTCCCATTGGCTGTAGCTGTGGCAGGGTTTGGTGTTTAGAGGCGTGTGCTGGCCAGAAGGTCGACCTTCGTCAGGTGGCGGTGAACCTCCTTCCTGATCAGCTCCCAGGCCTTGGCCTTGTCCTCCTGAAATCACAAGTCACACCACTCAAAATCAATATACAGATTCTGTACTTCTGTCATCTGTGTGTGTGTGCGTGTGTGTGTGTGTGTGTGTGTGTGTGTGTGTGTGTGTGTGTGTGTGTGTGTGTGTGTGTGTGTGTGTGTGTGTGTGTGTGTGTGTGGTCAACCACACTCATCAGCTCACCATTTTCCCCAGTGTTTCATTTCTCAGTTTCTTGAAATACAGGTGCAGTCTCTTATGCCCTTTAGTCTTGCTAAACTGAAGGAAGAAGAAAGGAGTTCATGAAATCACCAGTATGTCATTCATAGTTGGAAATATATATATACTATTAATTACTATTGGTTAAATAGTTTCAAGGAGGTTATTCAGTTGTACTCACACATGACTGAGTTGCCACCAGTTATGTGTCCAGGGTGATTGTTTTGGATTTTGGCATAAACATTGACTGCATCAAATGATCGATTATTCGCCTCCACAAATGTTCCACAACCTTTTAACTGATAAGCATAGGCTAGCCTAAACATTGGCCTGTGCATTTTAGGCTATAACATTATTGATGTGTGATAATAATGTTCAGCCTATAGGCCTAATTAAATGAGCTAATCGCAATCGCAAATCTCCACATTCTGACGTGCAATTTTCTCTCATTTCATGCTGGTTTGGCCAATGAGAGTTGACGTTACAGGGGAGTCATATCCAGTACTTCTTAAAAAAGCCACACATTTCGCAGGTAGAGCCTACATGTTTCGGTGGTAAGAAGCCTATCCCTGGGCCTGACAGATGACGACCAGCATGTTGCGATCCGATAGCCTACGCCAACGCGGCATGCAACATCATAGGCTACAGTAACCTTACAGTAGAGGCGGGACTTCCTGAAAGCGAAAGCTGAAAACCGAAAGCGCGTTTTGTCATTCGGATGATGATGGAATGCCTGACATCATATGCTTCATTGGCCTACGTCATTTCAGAAATAACAATAAATGATTTGTTGTTGTTGCTGGTATCATATTTAATGGCATTAGCATGTAGGCCTGTTTTAAGAAGCAGTGAGGCATAGCCTATCAATGTGGCAGGTCATGTGGTAGAGGTCTCCAGCTTTTTTAGGTTATTTGCAGGAACGCCAAGGAAAGCAAGACACATTTATTTGCATATGTGCACATTTCATACAGAGGGGCAATTCAATGTGTTTTGCATAAACAAAAACCGAACGTAATAGAACCCTTCAATAGGCCTATTTGTAAACATCCAGTTTAGGTTTGGGTGTGCACGCAGCATGGATTAGAAAAATGTAGCTAATAGACCTGCATGTTCAGCTGTCAAGGCATGCACTGTTACTGCCACCCAAGGACCGCGAACCGTAGCTACTTTAATAAATTAGTAGGCCTATTAGCTAATGGCGATTGTTTGCTTGATCCAGTGTTGATAACAGAATGGGTAGAGGCCTAGGCTAGATTAGGCTACGTTAGTAAGTGGCCAGTTTCATTAGCAAAACCTATACGGCTATCTGGTTGACAAGCCCAGATACACGCAGAAAAGTAAGTGGGCATTTTACTTGACGTTTCAGTCAATTCACACAATAAATTTAATGGGATGGAAACTTTTCTGACATGCGCACAGCACTTCTGTGACGTGAACCGTGAAGGGGTCAAGGCCTATGTAAAGGGTTGCTTTAGCACACAACACTCTGATCTTACATACATGCACGTCACACGCACAACACAACACAAAGATTCACATAATAGTTAATTAAATTCATTTATTTTCTTAGTATTTACATTTTATAAAATGTTACAAAGTAATAGCAAAGTTGTCTAAAAAGAAACGAATTGTTTTAAAACATTTTACCTTTCATTAGTTCATTTTCTTTCTGTCATTGTGAATACAATAAACCGAGATGTATCCAGACCACTAGAGGGCGCTCCCAGAGTGATGGGATTACGACGTGGGTAATGGCTCGATCGTAGAATAAACAGTCGTGATAAGCCATTGACACGTGTTTTGTTGTATACTTTTCAATCCCATCACAGGTTGGTAAAAATGCATGTTTTATGTCAAATAACTTGTAGGTTAAGGTACAAACGATGTGTTTAGGAGTTTGTTTAAGTATGTGTTAGAAAAGATATGATGTAATGCACTTTCACACAGAGTTTGTTATTAAAGCCTTCACAGTGTCAATGCTAGATACTAGAGAGAGATGATTAGCTCTATACACGAGTGCACATAGGCTACAAAAACGTGTGTGCATATCATGGAAAAATTTATGTAATTATGAGATGCATGTTCAGTTGTGTTTATAAAGTGGTGACTGAATTGTAAAATACCTGATAGTGTTAAGAGATAATGGTCATTAGAAAGTATTTTTTTAAAGTATATGGGTTTATGTTATGAGATGCATTTAAGAACATTCACTTAGAACAGGTTAAATATGAGTTCATGAAAGCTTCTAAGCTTCATAGTTAATGCTATGTGGATACTTCTTTATAGTTAATGCTATGTGGATACTTCTTTATAGTTTAATGCTAGGTGAATACAAATCCAATGTATTTTCTTTATTTTTTTACTAAATCTGAAAAGCAGTTCAAGTGTACATAAAAGTTAATGAGCTATGGTGCTATGGTTAATGATTTCATGTAGCTGAATGAATACGTCTGGAACAATGTGTGCATTTGAAAATCCACATGTCTTTGTAGAATAAACAGTCGTGAGAAGCCATTGACACGTGTTTTGTTGTATACTTTTCAATCCCATCACAGATTGGGATAAATGCTACAGAGCCACGCTCGCACCCGGGCGTGGTGGTAACATTTTGGGGGCTCGTCCGGGATCGGCGCCACCTAGTGGACGACGCTGATCAACAAAGAACTACAGGATCGTGACTTCTAGAAGCAACGAGTTGAGCAGTAATATCCAGGTTCCAGACATGATGGAGCTACAGCAACTGCTCGTCGACATCAAACGGCAGCTGTACCGACTGGCTGGTGCTGCTAACGTCGACGTGCTCGCCCGGCTGGCTAAAGAATGCCATGGGCTAGCGACAGGTGACTTGCCAGGTGCTGACGCGTCAGAGGTGGAACTCCTTGAATTCATGATCGACTTCGTGGGAAGTGATGCATTGAAGGACATGGAGGACCACGGACTCTCTCACCTGTTGTCTCTTCGCGACCTCATCAACGAACTGCAGCATCCCGCCACGCCTGTGACTCCTGTGAACACGAACATTGTCACTCCGGTAACCACGGCACCAGTTCTACAGTCAAGGACTCCTACACCAGCACCGACCGCTGTTGTAGCGGACCAGGTATCGGGTTATGTGAAGTTGTCAGATGTTGCCACATTTCTGCCTCGCAGAGAGTTTAAAATTCATGGCGGTCAGCTGTCTGACTTAAGTTTTAACAACATCTGTAAGCAGATAGATGAGGGTATTGCCCAAAGGTTCACTGAATCAGAGGTTATTAGAGCTGTGTTAAAGATCATTAAGCCAGGCACATTCAAGAACATGCTGATCACTAAAGATACATTGAGTGTAGCTGAATTGAAGCGTTTTTTACGAACACACTTAAAAGACCAAAGCAGTGCAGAACTGTTTCAGGAACTGAGCAGTACTAGACAGTTAGATAAAGAGACTCCCCAGCAGTTTGTCTACAGGTTAATGGGGTTGAGGGAGAGAGTGCTGCTTGCTACTCAGCAAACTGAGTCAGAATTTCAGTATGACAGTAAGCTTGTGCAGGGAGTATTTATTCACTCTCTTTATCAGGGATTTAATGAGAAGTGCACATACATTCGTACTGATATTCGTACCATGCTCTCAAGACCACACGTTACAGATGACACTATCTTAGAGATGATTACAAAATCTGTTAATGCTGAAACTGAGACAGAAACGTTTAGGGGGTACAACTAAGTCCAAAGTTGCTAGTGTTATTGCCACATCAGCAGATAACAATGATGGACAGAGCAACAAATTCCAAGCCGAGGTGAAGGCCAACCGTGATGCCATCCATGACCTTACCGCTCAGGTGTCTGCTTTAGCCAAAAATTTAGAACGAATGGTGACACCAAAGGAAACAGTATTACAAAAGCAACAGCCCGAAACCTTACCCAGTCCAAAACCAGTTGTCAAGCTTGAAGCTAAGGGGAAATGCAAGCTCTGTTTGTCTCAGGGAAATGACCGCTGCACCCATTGTTTCAAGTGTGGACAGTCAGGCCACCGTGCTGTGGGTTGTCTTTCTCAAAACACGTGGACGGGAAACGACGTGAGGTCACAGGGACAGGGACCACCAGTGGCCAATAAATACAGTGGGTCCCAGGTTACAATGAACTGTCTCCAGAGTGAAAATGTGGGAACACCTGTCCAGACAAGTGGTAAAAAGGGACGAGTAGCTGGTTTGATTGGTAGCAAGTGTTTGCTCAATTGTCATCTCAATGGTGTTCAAGCTCAGGTGTTGCTAGACAGTGGAGCACAGGTTAGTGTCGTGGGAAGGTCTTGGGTTCAACAGATGCTACCGAGTGTTAACGTTCAATCCATAGAGAGCCTATTGACTGATCGTGAGCTTCATGTGACAGCAGCTAATGGAACAGAGATACCTTTTGACGGATGGGTTGACATTCTATTGGAGATTCGGAGTGGTAATGGGGTTAAAGTAGCAATTAATGTGCCAATGCTTGTAAGCCAGAGTTATGTGGATCATCCCCTGCTCGGTTTTAATGTAATTGAGGAAATTATCAAAGAAAGTGCAGAGACAGCAAACAGTGTCAGTTTATGTGATCTCCTGTCTGAGGCAATGAATGTACAGAGGAAAACTGCTGAATGTCTAGTCTCGACTGTCAAACAAGTACAGACAGTGCCAAGCATCGGTGTCGTAAGACTAGGTAAGATCGGAGTGAAGATTAACCGTGGTCAGCTACAAGATGTGTGGTGTCACATGAGGTCATTGCCTGAGGGAGGAACTGTAATGTTTGAACCATGTCTTGAAAGTAAATATGCCTGAAGGGTTAGAGTTGTTTCCTGCATTGTTGAATGTTCCTCACGGTGCCTCCAAGATTGTGCCAGTGCCAGTATACAATGTTACACAGCACGATATCTACTTACCTCAGCGAACAGTATTGGGCACACTTGAGTCAGTAGCACATAGCAGGCCAGTAGACACTGGGCCAATGTTCCAGCAACATGTTAAGCAAAAGCAAGAACACAGTCAGTACTCAGCCAATGTATGTGCTACCAATACAGAGAGTGTGTTGAAAAACAATACAAAGAAATGGCACCCACCCGTAGATGTAAGTCACCTGCCAAGGCCTCAACAAGAAATAGTCAGGCGCATGCTCTTTGAGGAATCCGATGTCTTCACCGAAGAGGATGGTGACATTGGTTGCATTCCAAGCTTGAGGTTGAAAATCAACTTGTCAGACAATCACCCGGTGCAGAGGAGCTACAATTCAATCCCCAAACCTTTGCTTCGAGAAGTGAAGGATTATGTGTAAAATCTATTGGCTAGGGGCTGGATAAGAAAGTCTGTGTCTGCATACTCATCCCCAGTAGTGTGTGTCCGCAAGAAAGACAGTAGTCTACGCTTGTGTGTTGATTTTAGAGATCTGAATCGCAAGACCATACCTGACAGACATCCATTACCTCGAATACAGGACCTTTTAGACAGCTTAGGAGGCAACTCCTGGTTCTCTATTTTAGACCAGGGGAGCGCATACCACCAGGGGTTTGTCAGTGAGGAGTCTAGACACTTAACAGCATTTAGTACACCCTGGGGGTTGTATGAATGGGTCCGCATCCCATTTGGTTTAACAAACGCTCCAGCTGCTTTTCAAAGGTGCATGGAGGAGGTGTTAGAAGGCATTAGAGACGAAACCTGCGTGCCGTACTTAGACGATGTACTTTGCTACTCAAAGACTTTTGAAGAACATGTGAATGACTTGAGACAGGTGTTGGGTCGCATGAGGGAACATGGCATTAAGCTGCGTCCAAAGAAGTGTGAGATCTTTAAAAAACAGGTCCGGTACATTGGACGTCTAGTGTCAGGAGAAGGAATTCAGATGGATCCCAAGGATGTGGAGGCTGTGAGGGCATTAAAAGAAAGAACACCATGCACTGTCGGAGACGTGCGGAAACTTCTTGGCTTTTTGAGCTACTACAGGTCCTTCATTCAAGACTTTTCTCGACTTGCTAGACCTTTGTTTGAATTGCTCAGCTCACCTCAAACCAGTGTACAAGGCACACCACTACAGGCTAGAAGAGCTAATAGTCAGTCAAAGCAAAAACAAAATGGTCAACTTCACTCCAGAACACCCATTACCTGGACTGCAGCCCATCAGGAAGTAGTTTCAAAGTTCATTGACCTGCTCACAAATCCACCTATTCTTGGTTTTCCCAACTTTGACTTACCATTTGTGTTACACACGGATGCGTCAAATGAAGGATTAGGAGCTGTGCTTTACCAGTGTCAGAACAATAAGCTGCGTGTTATTGGGTATGGGTCCCGCACATTAAGTCCAGCTGAAAGAAATTTCCATCTGCATTCTGGCAAACTCGAATTTTTGGCTCTTAAATAGGCGATCTGTGACAAGTTTCGTGATTACCTTTACTACGCGCCAACATTCACAGTCTACACGGATAACAATCCGTTAACGTATGTCCTTAGTACTGCGCGACTGAATGATGTGGGACACAGATGGGTTGGTGAATTAGCCGATTTTCATTTCGACCTGAAATACCGGCCGGGAAAGCTGAACGCAGATGCAGACACCCTGTCTAGATATCCACTGAAGTTGCAAGATCATCTAGATGAGCACACCGAGACAGTGTCCCCAGAGACTGTGTCAGCAGTTTGGCAGGGGAGCAAGGCTGTTATGAACAATGATGTGGCCTGGGTAGCGGCACTTCAGCTTAACAGTAAGGACCATGATGTAGATGTGTCAATAGAGAATGTTGCCACGATCACACCCCAAGATATTAGAGCAGCACAACAAGAAGATCCAGCAATTAAAGATGTGATGCTGCGGAAACAGAGGAGATGGATTCCGAATGACAAGGACAAAGAACAAATGACACCAGAAGCAAGAAGGCTTTGGAATAAATTGAGTGTGAAAGATGGGATACTTTACCGGACTAGTGGACAATACAAGCAGTTGGTTCTCCCTGGAAAGCTGAAGGCAGAGGTGCTAAAGAATCTGCATAATGAGATGGGACATGTAGGTGCAGATAAGGTCATCCATCTGGCACGTGAGCGATTCTACTGGCCCTTTATGCAGAGGGAAATAGAGGACTACGTGACCAAGAGGTGCACCTGCATACAGCAAAAGCATCCTGCTGCTCATCAGAAAGCTCCCATGGGCTCTATCACCTCCAGTGCTCCATTCGAGTTAGTCTGTGTAGATTATATGCACTTAGAGACAAGTAAAGGGGGTTATGAGTATATCCTTGTCCTCGTCGACCACTTCACACGCTTTGTCCAGGCATACCCAACGAAGAATAAATCTGGGAAAACAGCAGCAGAAAAGATCTTTCAAGATTTCATTCCTCGTTTTGGCTATCCGGAGAAGCTCCACCACGATCAAGGTCGTGAGTTTGAAAATAACCTTTTCCGAAGATTACAACAACTATCCGGAATTTCTCACTCACGAACCACCCCATATCACCCGCAGGGGAACCCGGTGGAAAGGGTGAATAGGACGCTTCTTCAGATGTTGCGAACTCTGCATGAAGAAAAAAAGAATGACTGGAAGGAACATCTGCCTCAAATCGTGCACGCCTACAACTGCACTAGGCATGAAGCCACCGGCTATTCTCCATTTTTTCTTCTTTATGGGAGAGCACCGAGACTGCCAATTGACTTGTTGTTTGGCCGCAAAGCTGATACAGGGGCATCTGACCGCAAGAGTTTTGCTGAGAAGTGGGCTACCCGAATGCGAGAAGCTTACCAAATCGCAGCCCAAAACAGTCAGAAGTCTTCAGCCAAGGGTAAGAAGCACTACGACAAGACATTGAGAGGCTCTACACTCCAAGCAGGTGACAGAGTTCTCGTAAGGAACCTCTCTGAAAGAGGAGGTCCAGGGAAACTACGCGCTTATTGGGAGAAGATGGTGCACCGTGTTGTGGAACGGATTGGAGATGGACCAGTTTATAAAGTGCAGCCAGAAACAGGAAGCAAGTCTCTCCGGGTACTGCATCGCAACCTCCTGTTACCAGTCAATGATCTGCCCCTTGAGAATGAACTTTCTGAATAAAGATTGCCTGCAAAAGAAAGACACAAGAGACAGCCAGTTCGAGACACTGTAGAACCTGGGACAGACAGTTCAGATGAGGAAGATCTCACTTACGGTCCAGGCCCCTTGGATGAAGTGCCATATTACAGTCTCAGAAGAGGGCCATTCCACGGTGACAGATTGCCTCAAGCTCCAGTTGTTCGACCAGTGCTTCGCCCAACTGCCAGTGAGTTTTGTCCCGCTACGACTTCCCAAGAACAGCCAACATCAGAGAGTGATGAACTTGACAGACCAGATCATGAAGTAGTGCCTGCTGTAAAGGACTTGGAGATAGATGAAGCGGAAAGAGCATCCAATGAAGGAAGACAAGAAGAGACTGATGGAGACGATGATGTAGATCAAAGAGAGAGAGTGAGAAGATCAAGTAGGGTCGTGCGACCAAAGGAAATGTTGACATACGACAACCTAGGCCAACCAGTATACAGACCATGTAGGGCTGAAGCCAATGCTCTTATGTCCACTCCTGACTACCCTTTCCCTGTGGTACATGGTTGCACACCATACTATATCCCACCAATGTATTGTGCTTGTAGTGTACCGCCCCAGCATCCCAGTAATAGCTACAGTTACTACAGTTATTGAGGGTAAGAGTAGGGAAGCATGTAGAATTTAGAAACCAGCAGACAAAAAGTAGGGGAATAGAGAGAAAACTGTCGGGAGACAGCTCTTAAGTGGGGGAGAGTGTAAAGGGTTGCTTTAGCACACAACACTCTGATCTTACATACATGCACGTCACACGCACAACACAACACAAAGATTCACATAATAGTTAATTAAATTCATTTATTTTCTTAGTATTTACATTTTATAAAATGTTACAAAGTAATAGCAAAGTTATCTAAAAAGAAACGAATTGTTTTAAAACATTTTACCTTTCATTAGTTCATTTTCTTTCTGTCATTGTGAATACAATAAACCGAGATGTATCCAGACCACTAGAGGGCGCTCCCAGAGTGATGGGATTACGACGTGGGTAATGGCTCGATCGTAGAATAAACAGTCGTGAGAAGCCATTGACACGTGTTTTGTTGTATACTTTTCAATCCCATCACAGGTTGGTAAAAATGCATGTTTTATGTAAAATAACTTGTAGGTTAAGGTACAAACGATGTGTTTAGGAGTTTGTTTAAGTATGTGTTAGAAAAGATATGATGTAATGCACTTTCACACAGAGTTTGTTATTAAAGCCTTCACAGTGTCAATGCTAGATACTAGAGAGAGATGATTAGCTCTATACACGAGTGCACATAGGCTACAAAAACGTGTGTGCATATTGTGGAAAAATTGATGTAATTATGAGATGCATGTTCAGTTGTGTTTATAAAGTGGTGACTGAATTGTAAAATACCTGATAGTGTTAAGAGATAATGGTCATTAGAAAGTATTTGTTTAAAGTATATGGGTTTATGTTATGAGATGCATTTAAGAACATTCACTTAGAACAGGTTAAATATGAGTTCATGAAAGCTTCTAAGCTTCATAGTTAATGCTATGTGGATACTTCTTTATAGTTAATGCTATGTGGATACTTCTTTATAGTTTAATGCTATGTGGATACTTCTTTATAGTTTAATGCTAGGTGAATACAAATCCATGTATTTTCTTTATTTTTTTACTAAATCTGAAAAGCAGTTCAAGTTTACATAAAAGTTAATGACCTATGGTGCTATGGTTAATGATTTCATGTAGCTGAATGAATACGTCTGGAACAATGTGTGCATTTGAAAATCCACATGTCTTTGTAGAATAAACAGTCGTGAGAAGCCATTGACACGTGTTTTGTTGTATACTTTTCAATCCCATCACAGATTGGGATAAATGCTACAGAGCCACGCTCGCACCCGGGCGTGGTGGTAACACCTACACAAAAACATAAAAGGGCAATGGTTTAAAAATTGTTTTAAAAAGTAAACCACATAAAATAGGTAAAAAAAAAAAAAAATAATAGGTATAGACCAGCTAACACAGACAAAGCCTGGGGAAATAATCACTATAGCAACTCATAATTCACTAAAGCAATTTAGCAATGGCAGCATATTTTCATACCAAACTGAGACTGGCTATCAATGGAACATGAGGCTGAGTGCTGACGGGTGTATTATGTATTATTATTATTATTATTATTATTATTATTATTATTATTTTTGTACAGTATATTATACACTTTTAATTACTTTTTCCGCTGTTAGTGAATGTTGTGTGTGATGTCTGTATGCTACTGAGAACTTGAATTTCCCCTTGGGGATCAATAAAGTATCTATCTATCTATCTATCTATCTATCTATTAATAATGTATTAAAAATAGGCCATATAGCTGCATGTTATAACATTAAAACCAAAATGCTGTATTAATGAGTGACTGCTAAAACTCCTCACTTGTGTGTGTGTGTGTGTGCCAGAAACCCTCTCACTATGACATAATTTCAGTTCAGAGTTTAGAAAGCACCCAGCCTCTGGCCAGGCCAACCCACTCAT
Source organism: Alosa pseudoharengus (assembly GCF_046254945.1). Taxonomy (NCBI): domain Eukaryota; kingdom Metazoa; phylum Chordata; class Actinopteri; order Clupeiformes; family Clupeidae; genus Alosa; species Alosa pseudoharengus. The sequence goes on along the minus strand of NW_027468674.1, from coordinate 12,429,932 downwards.
ACTATTAGCCACGGTTTATACATTGATTTTGCAAAATTTCTTCAGCTATGAGATTAATACACGGGGGCAGTTAATATGGTATTAATATGGTTTTGTTTTTTAACTTCCATAAAACCCTGTTCTGCGTTTTATACACAGTGTGGCTAATACACAGGAAATTACTGTAAGCTCAGTGTCCAGTTGGGTGGGAGCCTTATGGGGTTTGTCATGGTCATGGTCAATGCTGACACCATGTAGACTGACTCCTGTAGACTAATCCCTCGCTAAAGATGTCTGGCTGTTTGCTGCCCCCTAGTGGATATTGAACAATATTTTGTAGCAGCCATGACAGTATAAGGATGTTGAAGGGCCAACTTCATTCGCCTTATTCACCCTGCGGCCAGAACGAGGCTACAGGGTACACTTGCCATCACACTTCAGACCAGCAGATGGTGGTAATGCACTCCGTTTGCAAACTGCAAAAAAAAAACTCACTGAAGAATAAGAAGGGTCTGCCAGGCCAGTGAACCTTTCTTTTTCTGTGGCAAAACACATTTTTTTTATCTTCCATTCTTTTCTCAAAACTGTAAACACAAACCCCCATTGTTTACTGTAAAAATGATGTGAATCCACTGATTTATGAAATATTTTCGCTTTGTTTTGTTTTGTTTTGTTTTTTAGATGCAAAATGTATTTGTGAGATGATCTGAAGACAGTGTTTGGTTTTGGGCGCAGGTAAAACTGTTTTGAGACTATTGTTGACAGATGTTGCCAGGTTTTGTGAATGCAGTTTGAGATTTGGGGTTTGTTTGTACAGTTTTGAGAAAAGTATGGAAGTTTTTTTTTCAAATGTGTAATTGTGAAAAACTGTAAAAGGTTAGATGCACATATATCAAATAATAAAGGTAAATGGTAAAAGGAAATAAAGCATACAATAAAAAATATATATATAATCAGTATAGCAAAACAGGAAATTGTGTGACACAAGTGGAACAGACAGAACAGAACATAAGGGTGTGATGTCATGTTATTGTTATAGTTTAGTGTTGACAGGTCTGATAGCTGATTACCTCCATCTTTCAGTGCAATTTAAATGTGACATTGGTTTTGATATGAGTTCCACTCAGCTGTAATTCAAAATGCAGATTGACTGAAGTTATTTTTTCTTCATGTGATCGTGCAATCTCCCCTTACTACACTACAAGGATATTTATATACAGCTGATTCTGTGATCACAAATTGTCTCAGGAATGTGTTTATCTGTATGTAGTTAAGGCAGGAATGTGTATTTTACCTGGTTTTCAACTCCTGACTAACATCTCAGTGCTTATCAATGAAATTAGTGATGCACCATAATGACAGTTTTGTACATATTCTCCAACTAAATTTACCAAGTGCACATTTAATTTCCAGAAGCATGTCATAGTCTGCAAAGTCAGTCTTCTCATACTCTCTCTTACACACACACACACACACACACACACACACACACACACACACAAGTTATTCAATTAAAATGGACTAAATCCAATAAAGCTAAATTTAAGAACAGGTTTGCATTTAACAATTTGTCATTAACAATGTTTTTATTGAAATATAACAAATCTGCATCAATTGTGTTGGAGTGTACAATAAATAAATACATTAAATAAACCATGATAAATAAATAAGATCAACATAATAATGAAATGAATAACCAGTTTCACAGCACATCATTGGTCAGATGGATAAATAATGTAAACAATTGTAACCATATCCACATCATGTACAAATGCACAGCTCTAAAAATTCATTAGAGAATAATTACTCAGTAAACTAGAGGGTTTAGAATATAGGCTACAAACAGGGTTTCTATATCAGCCACTTGTTTTGTTACCATCTACAATAAATAAATGCAACAATACATACAAATCTACATACATAAAAAAAATTGAACAGTATTATAAAATACACATTTCACAGAACGTCATCAGTCTGATGAATTAATCATTTTAACACCTAATAGATGTAACCTTCACCATCTCATGTTAACTTACAGGGCTCAGAAAATACAAACATATCTGTATCAATTGTCTGCTTTTGTTACAGAATACAATAAATAAATGCACAAAATAAATATTGTTATAGATAAATTAATTGATAACACCTAAATAGAAACATTTGTTAAACAAATAACAACTTTCACATCATCATTCTGATAAATAAATAATTGTAACACTACATAAACCTTGACCACCTCAGAATCATTTTAAGCAGAAAGTTCAGAGTGCATTAGTAGTCCTGGTGCATCCTCAGTCCTATTGGCTGTAGCTGTGGAAGGGTTTGGTGTTTAGAGGCGTGTGCTGGCCAGAAGGTCGACCTTCGTCAGGTGGCGGTGAACCTCCTTCCTGATCAGCTCCCAGGCCTTGGCCTTGTCCTCCTGAAATCACAAGTCACAACACTTACCATCAATATCAATATGCATGCGCCTCTGTGCGTGCATACATGTGTGTGTGTGTGTGTGTGTGTGTGTGTGTGTGTGTGTGTGTGTGTGTGTGAGAGTGTGTGTGTGTGTGTGTGTGTGTGTGTGTGTGTGTGTGTGTGTGTGTGAGAGTGAGTGAGTGAGTGAGTGAGTGAGTGAGTGAGTGAGTGAGTGAGTGTGTGTGTGTGTGTGTGTGTGTGTGTGTGTGTGTGTGTGTGTGTGGACAACCACACTCATCAGCTCACCATTTTCCCCAGTGTTTCATTTCTCAGTTTCTTGAAATACAGGTGCAGTCTCTTATTCCCTTTAGTCTTGCTAACCTGGAGGAAGAAGAAAGGAGTTCATGAAATCACTATGTCATTCATATGTTGGACAAAATATGTATAAGAAATATGTATAAGTATCAGTTAGTTAAATAGTTTCAACTGTAACATTTTACAGACACAGCTCCAAAGCTGCTAAGAAATAATGTTTCTGCACTAATATGCCTTTTAGTGTTCAGTCAGTATAATAACATTGGTGTTCACTGCATAGTAGTAGATGCTCATGATGACAGCATATAGAATATAGAAGGTTATTCAGCTGTACTCACACATGACTGAGTTGCCACCAGTTGTGTGTCCAGGGTGCTCATGAAGTTCTTCAGCTTCTTCTGGTCCCAAGCCACTGCATTGAGATCCTCATCCAGCAGGAGCGACACCTCGTCCAGCACCTGGGCTATGAACCAGGTGATCCTCTCAGGCTGTGGGGACAACAGGAGGAGTCAGTGACAAGACAACCATCCCAGAATTCAACAGGGATACCATGAAAAGAGTCCATCTCAGTTGTCATGAATGAAAAGCTACTTATTTTCAAGCATCTGTTTGTTTGTTTGTTGCTTTAGTTTATGCTTACCTGTGACTTTCTTGCAAGTCTGTACAGCTCATCGGGGAAATTAACTCCCACGCTGTCCTCTGTTATCTTCTCACCCTGTAAAATCACAGAATTAAAATTAGGATCTCAGGAGAAATGTGTGAATTAGTAAAAGTAGTCTAAAATCAAACAAAATGCTGAATATCAGAATATCAAAGGTGAGATTCAAAATAACACTCACCATCTCTTCCAGCAAGGTCAAATAGTTCCTGCTATACTGCGGAAATTTATGCTGCATCCATGGACAACCTTGGGTCAGATGCAGGATAAGCACCAAAAAAGTACACACACCAAAGAACGCCATCATTCTGATATTCTTGAACAAGCTTTGTAAATAATGTAGCTAAATAGCACAACTGCGCAAGACAGTGTTTACTGCTAAAACACAATACCTCAGATTGTATTCTACTGGGTTGTACTGCCATGGTCTGTGTTAGAATTTAATTTATACTCAGTATATGGAATTCAAAACTTACCTATTTCACTTTCCAGGTCCTTGATGTGCCAACCGCATTAGAAGTCCAAAGTGTGAGTCCAAAGGCTCCCAGCACGGGAATCCCTGCTGCAACGTCACATTGGCTCTGAATAATAAGCCTAGCTGATATCTGACAGCTCAAACGTGGATAATGTTGATCAATAATCACCGACGTGAATATTTTGGATGCATAAAACATCAACTAGCCTACATGAAATTATCGATTATTCGCCTCCACAAATGTTCCATAACCTTTTAACTTATAAGCATAGGCTATAGCCTAAACATTGGCCTGCATATTAGGCTATAACATTATTTGTGATCATTTGTGATAGCTTAATAATGTTCAGCCTATAGGCCTATCTTTAATTAAATTAGCAAATCGCAATCGCAAATCTCTACATTCTATAGGTGACGTGCAATTTGCTTTCATTTCATGCTGGTTCGGCCAACCATGAGAGAGTTGAGGTTACAGGGGAGTCACATCCAGGACTCCTTAGAAAAGCCACACATTTCGCAGGTACAGCCTACATGTTTCGGTGGTAAGAAGCCTATCCCTGGGCCTGACAGATGACGACCAGCATGTTGACTTCCGATAGCCTACGCCAACGCGGCATGCAACATGGCTACAGTAACCTTACAGTAGGGGCGGGACTTCCTGAAAGCGAAAGCTGAAAACCGAAAGCGCGTTTTGTCATTCGGATGATGTTGATGGAATGCCTGACATCATATGGTTCATTGGCCTACGTCATTTCAGAAATATAACAATAAATTAATTGTTGTTGTTGCTGGTATCATATTTAATGGCATTAGCCTGTAGGCCTATTTTAAGAAGCAGTGAGGCATAGCCTATCAATGTGGCAGGTCATGTGGTAGAGTTCTCCAGCTTTTTTAGGTTATTTGACCAGCATAGGAACGCCAAGGAAAGCAAGACACATTTATTTGCATATTTGCACATTTCATAAAGAGGGGTCAATTTGTTTTGCATAAACAAAAACAAAAAGTAATAATACACAAAAGCATAAAAGGGCTGTGGTTTAAATGTTTAAAAGGTAAAACACAATAGAATAATTAAAAGACATAAAAGACACAACATTATAGGCCTAGAATAACTAAAAGACAGAGAGCATAACAACTTCCGATTACTGGCACACAGCCAAAAATGTATACATATACACAACAAAAATACATGTTTCAATTGTCTACTTTTGTTACAGAACACAATAAATACATGCATAAAAAATATCTTTAGAAATAAAATAATTAATAATTAATACAATCTGAATAAAAAAAAAACATTTAACATACTGTTAAACAAATACCAACTTTCACATCATCATTTTGATAAATATATACAGACATAAAGCTTGACCATCTCAGAATCATTTTAAGCAGAAAGTTCAGAGTACATACAGTAGTTCTCAACTGTATGCTTCGCCACATCTCCAGTGACGGAAAAAAAAAAGCTAAACATCTGAAAAGGCTTCTTGTAATTTCTGGTGACGCTCCAACAACAGCCTCTTCAACATCAACTGGCAACTAAAAAAACCCACCCTCGGCCCTCTCAATTGCAGCAACAACAATCTGAGGCGATAAAGCATGACTCCACGATGCGTCATGCCTGACAATGCCTCTTAGTTGTTCTAAAACCACTGGAAGCTACGTCCTCTCGGGTCTTTTAATCTAGGAGGGTAAACACACAGACACACACTTATCACAAAGTGGATGGGTGAGGCCTAAAGTGATACGTTTCAGTTTATAGCAAACTGAGCAGTATCACACAGGAGTAGACCAGGAGGTGTGTGTACATTTTTGAACACATTTACACACATTTCTTAAGAATGAAAGTGCTACTGACCAGGACATAGTTGTTCAATAGTAACCTGATCTCAAAGAGGAAAACAAGATTGTGCAATCAGATTAAATTATGTACAATACAATATTTGTTCAAAACATTTCAGTAGCATTGGAATACATTTAGTACAAAACAAAATCAGGCTATAGTCCTGAGCCAGATTCAGGGTCTCTATGATGTATAATTATTTGTATTTATTTATTGTGGGCCAGATTAGCATCAAGGTTGTCTGTTATCTTTTGGTCTTCATCCAGTAGGCAATTAGGGTATCCCATTAATCTGGATTTGGTAATTCCAAAAAAAGATTTCATCTGGATCAGGGTGATAGATTGGCCAGATTTGCAGTGCTTCCAGAAAGATTCAGCATGTGTTTATCGCAAGACTATGTAGCTCTTAGGCTTCAGACTGATTTCTATGACTTATAATGTTGAGAACGGTGCCTCTGATGTAATGCTGTTGTACCGTGGAGGAACACGACATTACTTATCCGTTTTTGATGCACTGGGTGTACCACCTTAGTGCTGAATGGGCCCATTATAGAAAACTGATGTCTGAAAAACTGAACGGGTATCTTACGTCATGTTTCTTTAATGTGCTTAAAGTTAAAGTTAAAGGTAACCAAAAATCGAATTCCAATAAATAAACCAAACCTCAATTGAAAATCACAGCCCATAGCTCCCAACGCAAACTGTCAGTCCAAATCATCTCCCCTGTGAAGCATTCACCTGTTGTTCAAGTACCATAATACCAACTTCCTCAACAGTTTCTTCCTGAATTTATGATATAATTAGCATGTGTGGATAAAGTTTGAACAATAAATTATATATTATAAGTAAATAGTGGTGCTTAAAGAGAAAACGTCAGGGTAAGTGTGGCAAAAAACAAAGGGTAATGCACGTCTGAATGGATGCAGTGTGGTGTATAAAGCAAAGCAGAAGTCCAAAGCGGTCCAGTGAAGAGGAGGAATGCTGTACAACCACCAAGTAGCCCTTTCACGTCCCGGCCTCTTAAGTATAAGTAAGTATAAGTATAAGTATATATACTCTTTTGATCCCGTGAGGGAAATTTGGTCTCTGCATTTAACCCAATCCGTGAATTAGTGAAACACAGCACACAGTGAGGTGAAGCACACACTAATCCCGGCGCAGTGAGCTGCCTGCAACCACAGCAGCGCTCGGGGAGCAGTGACCCACTGGTCGGGGCTTGAACCGGCAACCCTCCGGTTACAAGTCCAAAGTGCTAACCAGTGGGCCACGGCTGCTCCCACAGGTTAAACCACCAGGTAGCCCTTTTACATCCCGGCCTCTTGAACCACCAGTTAGCCCTTTTACATCCCAGCCTCTTAAACCACCAGGTAGCCCTTTTACATCCCAGCCTCTTAAACCACCAGGTAGCCCTTTTACATCCCAGCGTCTTTAAACCAGGTTGCACCTGCCTGCTAGGCTCACCTACCCACTAGGCTCCACCCCTGCAATGCAAGCAGGAGAGGAAAAAAGACAGCAGACAGGGCCATAACAATATCCACTCATACATACTCCAGTTTTAGCAATAACCTTCTGTTTTGTCCTCTCCAGACATCAACTGATATCACACATGGCGGTAAGGTAAACTTAAACCTACATAATTAGGCCTACTTAACGTCAACTTATACGTACACATGAGCACAGGTGTTTGAACAAATGTGTCCTTTTCTAAATGAAAATGCATCTAAAGTTAAAAACATATATATTTTTATATGTTTAAACATGGGTAGTTTCATGTAAAACTTGACATTTCTGTGTAGCTGACCTCAAATGATGTGATGCTATCATTAATGACTAGACTTAGGAGCAAAGATTCTAGAACAGAGCTTAGGAGCACCTAGACAAATGGGGAAAGAAGTGCAAAAATACAAAACACATCTTTCATTTTCATCTTATTTGACGTTTCATTTTAAAACTACACCACTTAAGCACATTTTAGCAGCATGTTTTTACTGTGTGCAGAAAACCAAACCACACCAGGACATTTTGCAATATGTTAGGCTGCAATAGTGATGTCGAATAAGCAGAATTATCATAATTTTAATGGAAAATGAGGGTATCTGAACTATGGTCAAACATAAGTTTAAAAATATTGCTGAGCTGGTTAAACTTGTTTAGCAGAGGAAATACGGAGGAAATATGTAGTGAACCAAGAAAAAAAGATGTTGCCAGACAAGTTTCTAGCCAGCCTGCTTTTGCTGTGTCCTAACGTCTTGTGTTAATGTTATCTTAAAAGACCATTGTTCTTAAAAGATGTTATCACTCGAAAGGCATATCTTAAAATACATCTCTCTCACTGCAGCAAGGCAAAGCAGCTGCCTTCTGTATGGAACAGATCCGTAGAGTACAAAACTGTATAGGAAACATTATATTTTTTAACAATGGCCTCAGAATTATGCAATTGTTGTGGGTCAAGCATCATTTTTAAAGTTTCACCAAATCTAATTTGGCAACATCCTTTAACATGTTCAGATGCTATGGCTTTGAACATGTGTGCTGTTTCATGTACACAGGAGCCGGGGGACCTAATTGAGATAGACAGAAAAACATACCAGCACTGGGCATTGTTCATTGGAGATGGATATGTTATTCACCTCACAAACGATGGTACAGTACATCAATCCTGTATCTTTCTGTTGCCTGCACAGAGATCATTCCCTTCAGATAACATCCTGTAATGTCCTGGGGTCACAATTGTTTTCCTGTGAGCTATTGTATGTTGTGAGCTTTGCTGTAATCCTTTACAATTCAAATTCCATCTAGCCGTGAAGAATGATCCTGTGCTCTTCATTTAGGTTATATTTATTTCTAGTGCTTGATGTTGATGTTACGTAAGTACACCCACCACCAGCCATTTAATTAGGCAGGCCTACATCTTGCTAGTATCGGGTTACAGAGGTGTAAACGTCCAGCTTCAGAAAGTAAAAGTCCTGCCACAATTTGGTTCCAACCAGAGCCATATAAAGGTAGAGTTGCGACAACTCCATTGACGCTAATGTTCCATTTTTTCCCCAACAATGGCAGCTAATGGAAGCCTCAAATTCCCGGAAGTTAACAATTAATAATAGCAGCAGTGCAGTTACAGCAGTATAGACTGTTTGTAGCCAACATTTCAGACTCAGATTTACATTCCTTTGCCTCATCTGAATAATAATAATAATAACAGTAATAGTAGTAAAGTAATAGTAGGCTATTAGTAGCCTAATTATAATAATAAATGTTCGGACAGGCCTGCCCCCACTGCTTAAAAAAATCCTAGAGGAAACACTGTAAACCTTGCCTATCCCATTTCAATTAGGCAGCACTACACCACCACGAACAAGCTGTCATTAAGTTTTTGCGTTTAGTAGGCCTACAACTTTTATGACGTGACGTTTCTTGGGCATTTAGCTTCACCATCACGTCAAGTTGTAACGTATGCTGCAATGCTCATCTACGCTTTGGATTTAAATGGCTTAAAGGCAGCAAAAGTGGGATATAGTGCAACTGCTTCCCCAAAATAATTCCTCCATAACTGTGTATTTAATCATTTGATATGGATAACTTTCAGTGGACTAAACAAAAGGTAAAGATTTTGTTATCACAAGGCTAGCTGGTTCGTTATATGGCAAAGCATATAGCCAACTTTGTTTGCAGCAGTGAAGCTGAGTTTGTTGACATTGTTGGTAACTGTCAGGGAATTTAACCCCCAACATAGTTACAACACGTAGTATGGCTTTGCCCACAAACTCTACCAAGAGGAGAGCCTGCTAATGTAGCCTACGGAAGAATTCCTCACACCATCTCTGACTCTGCAGCCCAAAAGCTGTCTTTTATTAGCCTAGTAATCTAGACGCACCCTAGCGGCAGCAAATGGGCTAATCTAGCAACTCTCCATTGGCTCGAAAAATTAAACTTCTATCAGGCCAATCAAATCGTGTATAGAGTCGTTAGGCAGGCTTAACATAATGATTGATGGCAGAGTTGCATCGGTTTGGCTTGAATTCCCTGCTACTTGAAAACAAATAAGATAATGTTGCTGTTGGCGAACAGTGTGACGTGGGTTAAGCTTTTATTAAGTTGGCAAAAGTTTGAACTAGCCAACTAGCTCCGCTGGTGGGAAACACATGGTACTCATAGCTGTCCTATTGCGTGCAGAGGGAATTCGAAAGACAACCGATTATCCCGCCCCTCGGACTGAGCACACACACACACCATTCCACAGATATACAGCAAATACACAAAATAAGTGCGAACGGTGCCCAGACCCTACATTTTAATGTGGGTCTGGCTCGTCAGGCTAGTCTTTTATTGTAGGCCTACAGATGCACACAGAAAATAGGAAGCGAGACATAGCGACTTTATTGTAACATACTCTTATCTCACCCACACACACACACAGACAGGGTGCCGTTCCTGTCTGTCTGGGTGCACACTTGTACTCTCTGTTCTTAGAACTCAGCACAACAACATTTAACTTGAACTCTCTGTTCTTAGAACTCAGCACAACAACATTTAACTTGAACTCGCTGTTCTTAGAACTCAGCACAACAATATTTCAACAATATTACTGTTTTTTTTAATGCATTTTTTATGCATTCATTTTCATTGGCAAAAGCTAGTAGCCTGACGAGCCAGACCCACATTAAAATGTAAGGTCTGGGCACTCACCGTTCGCAGTGCTACAGTAGCCTATGTCGTCGGCTTATGACGATTTAGAAAAGGTTTGCCTTGCCTACTCTGTTTTATGAACTAGGTCTACTAACCTAAGCTACTATAACATAGTAACCTAAACAGAATAGCCTATGTTATGAACGTTCAGCCTTAGATTTTCGAAGCTGCCAGGTTATTGAAATGGATGGACCATGACATGGTTAAAACGGATTTGATAGCCTACTTCATTAAACATGAAACAACTTTAAACATTTTATTCTCTATCTCTAAGCTGAATACTATTGCATGTTCAGATAGGCTAACTGCCAAGTGACCTTACCGTGCTCCCAAACGTCTCCTGTAGCACTGTGCCTGCGTGCACCTTCTGAGAGTTCACTGAATGTATGACGTCACGGATTGGTGGCCGCAAGGCATTTCAATTAACACAGAAAATTGTTATTTTTGTAAATTTCTAATTTCACAAACTATTAATGAGACATTTTAGCGAATATTCACGTTGGAACTAGCGGAAGTATTACAAATTTTAAAAAGTAGCCTAAAAAACGGTCTTGTCAAAAGCAGTGTTGTAGTACTCGAGTCCGAGACTCGAACTCGAGTCCGAGTCATTAGCTAAATTTAGAGACTCGTGACTTGACTTGGACTTGAGCACTGATGACTCGAACTTGGACTCGGACTCGTGCATTCGCACTCGCGATGACTCGTCGAGGACTCGACTTTTTTTTGTAATATATCATAAGGCTATAATTGTAGTATGTCATTAGGCTATAATTTGCTATATGATTTTAATATCTAAATTATTCGTAATACTAATTTTAGTTCAAGGGAATGTTAGGCTACTGCTTCGTGTCGTAGGCTACATTGCAAGTCACATCATGTTCACATGCAAAGCAAACTAACGTTAACTTTAACACCAAAATGCCTGGAGATACGGCCGCCGCTATTTCAATGTAGTAGGCTATTGCCAGGCAATATTAGTTCTCATACATCACATAACATTACCTAAGATTACACTCAGCCAAGGCTAAACAACACACACTGCTGCTGGATAGCTGATCATCGTGACTTGCTGAACAGTGTTTTCCCTGACTGACGCGAGAAGCGAGGTTCCATTCATTCATTTTCATTCGGGGCGTGCCCTGCCGTGCTTCTGTCTGTTAATTTGCAGCAGGCTATTATCGGATGAAAGAAAAATAAACTAAACGTTTTCCCGATCAAGATATAGCATACTTCTTAATTTTGGTGTCATAAAATATAGAAACATAACATTAAATTGCCTAGTAGAGTGTCCATGTAGTGTCAATGTAGGCCTACATGTCTGCGCAAGTGAAACTGACAAACTGAACCTTTCGTGGGTAGGCCAGAAACAACTATATTTAAAACCACGAATGAACTGGATTACTGTTACTGTTCAAACGAGCGATTTGATAGCCTAATCCACTGCACGAAAAAAAAGGAAATAGCAACGTGTTCTATTTCTAACAGGTGAATATCGTAGCAAATAGTATGGCGAGGGCAGCTTAAAAAAACATTTATTTCACTCATCTCGCTGAAATGAACGTGGCCTGTTGCACAAATAAATTAATTAGGCAGATGATCTACATCTTCGTTAACCTAAAGCTAGTTTTCATCTCTATTGTTGACGTGAAATATGTCTCCATAGTGTCAGTGAAGTGATAACATAATTATGCAGTTGCCGGTAGCCAGTGTTCACGTCACGGGAGTCAGAAAGAAGCTACCAAGACGGGCCCTGCTCTGTTTCTGTCCCTCCCAAACTGCGCTAAAATTGTGTAGGCTATTTAACAGCCAGAATAAAAAAAAAAGCCCTTTTATGATCCACACTACCTCTTACAAAATAGGCCTATTCCAACGTTCATCTAGCTCTTGTGAAGTATGAACTTCTACAACACTGCCTATACAATTGTCAGCAGTCAGTAACAGCATAATGTGACTTAATGGCCTGTGTGATTGGGATGTGGATTGCTCATTTATTATGAGTAGGCCTATAGGCTATGGTATAGCTATGGTATGGTATTCTCTCCGAAATAATAAATACAACACATTGGGTTTGGCAAGAAATTTGGCAATACTACTTTCACACAAGTGATGGCACCCCTGCTTGGAGACAGAAGATTGTCCGTTTTGCTTTTAAGGATTTCATCTGCAGTGGGAAAAAATGGAACGACATGTAGGCTATGCTTACTTTAGTGCTGGACTTGGACTCGACTTGATCAATAGGGACTCGACTCGGACTCGACGTGGATCAATAGTGACTCGACTCGGACTTGACTCGGATGAGTAGTGGACTCGACTCGGACTTGACTTGGAATTTTTTTTTAATGACTTGGACTTGACTCGGACTTGAACACTGAGGACTCGAACCTGGACTCGGACTCGAGGCATAGTGACTTGACTACAACACTGGTCAAAAGGGCACTTGGACATCAAAGGGGCAAAAGGGCAGGTGCTAGAGCCCCTGTAGCCTGGTCATGTTGTAACCTGAATTGACTGAGACGCTGCTGCTGTGTTTCTGGAGTGGTAGTTGTTGGGCTTGCGTAACAGTAATGAACAGGAATGACTGGAGAATTTATGATATTGCTTGGTATGTTGGTATGTTGCTGATCGGATCATAAATGGCCATAGCAACAAACAGGAATGACTGAAGAATTTGTGACATTGGTTGGTAGTTGGTATCTAAATATTTGTTGGTATTTGTTGGTGTCTGCATTAAAGGCTTGCGGTTTGACTGGGTATGTTAATGATCAGATAATAAACCAATACAGCAATGAAGAGGATTGACTGAAGAATGTGTAGGTAGAGTATTTGTGGGTGCCCACATCAAGGGCTTACAGTTGGTCTGGTTATGTTGCTGATTGGATCACAAACTGTGGGAGCAAAGAAGAGGATGACCAAAGACTTTGGTGGTACTTCTTGGTGCCCTCATTAAGGGTTGTTGTTGTGTTTGTTGTATAGTTGCTGATGGGATCATAAATGGCCACAGCAAAAAAGATGATTAACTGAAGATATTGTTGGTATTTGTGGGTGTCCGCATCATGTGATTGCAGTTTGCTTGGCTGTGTTGCTGATCGGATCATAAACGGCCATAGCAAAGAAGACAAATTACCAAAAAATGTGTTGGTATTGGTTGGTAGACAACCTATCATGAGTGTGAAGGGAGCTGGGTCTGAGATGCCAGATACCACTGTTGAGCCTTCTGGAGGTCACTGATGAATGACAAAGACAAAAGTGCAAGTGAATATTTGTACCAAATTTGAAAAAAGCATTCCTACAGGCATTTATGATATATAATTTTCTCAAGAATGCAAGGTCCTTGACCTCGACCTTTGACCACCAGATTCAAATATTTGTTATCTGTGAGTCAAAGTGAATATTTGAATATTATGTCAGGGATTTTTTGAGATTTATCCACCACAAAGGGATATACATAAGGTCACAGTGACTTTGACCTTTGGCTACCAAAATGTAACAAGTTATTATTTGACTTTTTCTAGCCCTGAGATATGTTGGAGATATCACATTTGCAAATATTGGACCTACGGGAATACTGGTGTATGTCACCCAATGACATTTTGAGCTACCTTAAGGAATATATTGCACTCAGGACATTAAATCTAATAGCTTGGATTTGATCAGTAGACATGATCTAAATCTAATAGCTTGGATTTGATCAGTAGACATGATTAATGATAATATATCTCCATTTGTCCACCATAAATGACCTAAACATTATGTTTCAACCAATCATTGAAATAGATATGTATTTGAAATCACTGGCTGGATCACACTATTTAGACGGTTACAGCGACAAAAATAATAAAAAGGCCGAGCATTTTTCTTTTGATTTATAAAGTCCACGGATGGCCCTTACATGTGAAGAAAGAATGTTGAAAAAAGGAGGTTGCTCATCGGAGATATTCAGGTCTGAATATTGCTATTTTTTGGGTATTCGCCAAAAAGCATGTGACATAGTGGATACGTGCAGTCCTGGACTGACACCAGTCACACCTTACGCCTTGTAACTCCAGTTTTAAACTAACCTTGGATGCACCTTTGATGGCATGAATTGTTACTTTGCTGTGTTTAAATCTGACAGCAGGAGGGATGTCAAGATTTAATGCAATTTTGGGCCTTTTTTGAGGTTTTTTGGCCTAAAACAAGGACGGGGGCCTAACTCCCCCTAGGTTGTTTCAAATTTTTTACTATTTTGGCTTTTTGAGTTTTTAGGTGGACCCTTCAAACTGTCCAAGTTTCATCAAAATCGGTGACGTAGCATGTATCACCCCCCGCCTGGTCCTCTCATGGACACATTCTTAAGTGACACATACGTAAAAGGGAGAAAAAAAGGTCACCTTCCGATATTTAGCAGGCTACGGTCTGGAATATAATTTAATATTGTTGTAATGGTAGGATAACTACACAGTTAACACAATAATTACACTGTGTTATAAATATTGTATATCATTGCATTTATTGTCTGTCAATTACCCAAAATTGTGGCTCTGTCTCTCATTGAACAGTAGCTTATTTAATGCATTCTAATCCATTGTCAATCACTTCCGGGAACTTTTTGAAGATTACATGAACCACATGACCTTAACCCATTTTGAACACCCATTGTCGCAACTCTACCTTTATATGGCTCTGGTTCCAACCATTCACTTAATCAGCTTATTCTAATTATCACAGTTCTTAAGCCAGGTAGATCAGCTATAGTGAAATCATAGGTTGCACAGTTAGATCCAATAACAGCAGATTGTCATGACCATGTCTAAATCATAGACTGTAAGGTCTAAATGCCTAAATGCATTGAGTTGCTGCCCTGTGATTGGCTGATTAGATATTTGTGTTAATGCATAGTTGAACAGGTGTTTAAAGTGGCCAGTTAGTGTATGCTAAACAAAAAAAAAAATCATAACCATTAGCATGTCTTTGGTCCCTCCTCTGGTGCTAGAGTGTTTTAATGGTGCCATTGCCCTTTCCCTTCTTCAGACGATTCTTCTAGAAATGTTGCTGCCATTGGTGCATCATCTGCCTCCATCATTGCTGTTGTGAAGAAACAAAAACTGAAGGATGTAGCAGCTGGTCATGTATGGAAAGTGAACAACAGCCTGGATAAAAAATGGAAGGCAAAACCCTCAGATGTCATCTTGAAAAACGCAGAGCAAAGAGTTGGCGAGAAGATACGATATTGTCTCATCAAATACAACTGTGAGCATTTTGTTACCGAACTACGCTATGGCCAACCAAAATCCAGACAGGTATGTATGTCTCGTTTCAAATATATTACAACATTATTTAAGTATAGGCAAGTATTTCACTCTTAACACATTTATTTGTCTTCACAGGCTCAGACAGCAAAATTAGTAGCAGCTGGAGGCTCAGGTGTGGTTCTAGGTGTGCTTGGCGCTACTGTTGCAGTACTTGTTAGTGTTTTCTCTCCACGCACCTTCTAATCGAGGATAACAAGTACAATAACACCCTGTATGTAATCTCACAAACTGCACACTGCATCAGCAGCACTCACGTCATGTGTTATTGAATATACTACAGTGTAACATGGGCTAATGCATCAAATTAATAAAAAAAGTATAAAACACTAAAAGCCTGAAAGTAAACTGCAGTACACAGGAGTTAGAGTTTTTTTTTTTTTTAAATGTTTAATCTTAGTTTCATAATGAAAACAGTTTGGGAAAACTCCAACATTGAAGGGATAACCAACATTGTGTATACTGTAGATTGCTACTGCAATAAAAGCTGATTGAAGAATTAAAACATATTAAGCAAATAGATAACTGTAGTTTGTCTTTTATTTTTGTGGCAGTAGGCTAAGCATCTTCTTAATGTAATATTGTTATTTATTTATTATTATGGCCATTATTAAAATAATAATACAAGAGTTTTTGAACTTTAATGTCACTAATGTTGATTATTCAATGATTCATTTGAATTTAAATATTTAAAATACTTTCACAGCAAAAATCATATATGTAATTAATTTATATATAAACAGCAGCCGTGGGGCCGTGAGGCAGCTGTGGCCTACTGGTTACGGCTTCGGGCTTGGAACCGAAGGGTTGCCGGCTCGATCCCCGACCAGTAGGAATGGCTGAAGTGCCCTTGAGCAAGACACCTAACCCCTCACTGCTCCTCAAGTGCCGCTGTAGCAGGCAGCTCACTGCTCTAGGTTAATGTGTCCTTCACCTC
This sequence comes from Alosa pseudoharengus, assembly GCF_046254945.1. Taxonomy (NCBI): domain Eukaryota; kingdom Metazoa; phylum Chordata; class Actinopteri; order Clupeiformes; family Clupeidae; genus Alosa; species Alosa pseudoharengus. The sequence goes on along the minus strand of NW_027468674.1, from coordinate 12,413,352 downwards.
ACTGTGTGTTCACTGTGTGTTCACTAATTTACGGATGGGATAAATGCAGAGACCAAATTCCTTACTGTATATGCCAGTAAACTTGGCCTAGAAACCTGATTTACATTTATATATATATTAGGGCTGTCAATAGATTAAAAAAAATGAATCTAATTAATTACATACTCTGTTATTAATTAATCTAAATGAATCACATATATGATTTTTGCTGTGAAAGTATTTCAAATATTTAAATTCAAATGAATCATTGAATAATCAACATTAGTGACATTAAAGTTCAAAAACTCTTGTATTATTATTTTAATAATGGCCGTAATAATCTATGATATGACCTAATATGTTGAGAAAATAAATTCAAAAGTGCTTCAGGAAGAATTTTTTTTTTCACAAGGTATTTCAGGCCACAGATATGACCTAGGGGACACAATGAAAATAAAGTATCACTCCCCTCAATGTCAACACTATTTCTTTGCAATGATGTGCGACTTTAGAGTTGATGAACTCCGGTGATATACAAATTCTTTGCTGCAGACATTGCAGAGGGTTTTATTTTAATCACTTTATTTTTATCAACACCATCAAGCCATTTTTGAAAAGTTCCAATTAATGATCTAAGGCAGCACATTTTCATCTCTCTCCTTCATTTTACAATCTAATGGTTACTGACTACAACGGCTCGGGGTCAAAGGTCATACGGAATCGATTAATCTGCGTTATTTTTTTTTTATCTGTTATTTTTTGTCAAATTAATCAATTGAAATTAATCAGTTATTTTGGCAGCCCATATATGAGCACACAAACATCAACAAGTAAGAGCAGAATCAATAACAAAAGACAAGAGGACTGGCGTCAAAGAACAGGGCATCTTATTACTACCCTACTCCCTACTATTGGCTCAGAAATTAATCATACAGGCTATGCTTCCCCAAATGATCAACAAAGCAGTCAGGTCGTGGAGCTGTTGCCTTTTCTTCTCGTTTGACGCATTCAGTTAAAGTTAGGCCAGCAGACAGGAGACCCATCGCACATAACGCAGTAGGGTCTTTCACCACTAGAGGGCAGTATAGTCTCAACCCATTGTATCTTCCCCCGTCCACAGTCGCTGTATGTCACCAGAACCAGAACAACCGCAACCTCAAAAATCCAAAAATCCTTATATGTTATTATTAGTGTCATTGACTAAACTGGACTGTAAGATGTCAGCCTAATGTCAGCTACGTACTGCCTTCAGATAATGACAGCTGCTGGGCACTAGTATGATCTAGTACTAATGAATTGTAAAATAAAGAAAGTATTTTCTTACATAGCCTACTTCTCTGAGTGTGAGTGCAGGGGAGTGCTTCATTAGGCCTACAGTTACAGCCAGAAGTGAGTTAATTAATTGAACATATGGTTTAGGTGGTCAATTCAGCTGTCCCTAAATAGTATAGCCCAAGATGTATCCGCTGTACAATGCGTTTCTCGATCTACAATATGGGCCTATGTACACCTTATGATGCACCAAAGTCAGTAGGAAGGTGGGGCATGTCTTAATGTATATTAATTGACATCTAGAGGCTATAGGCTTTCAGAAAATATGTGGTTTAGGTGGTCAATTCAGCTGTCCCTTAATGGTATAGCCCAAGATGTATCAGCTGTACAATGCGTTTCTCAATCTACAATATGGGCCTATATTTAGCACAGCGACAACCATATCTAGCAAAATCACAGTAAAAGTAATGCTACAGTGACGTAAAATACCTGCCAATTGTCCTTTGTATCCACCGCTGCAGTAGACCATGATGTGAGGATGCACTCCGTAACACAGCTGTTAATGGAAGCAAGGACTGAGGTGTCAAGGCCATCATGCTTCAGCCTCTTCAGGAAGTAGACAAATGAGTAGCCAAACAAGGACAAACAAGGCCTTGCTTACATACTGGCTGTCTTGTAGTTTGACACCACTCTCCTTTCTGTGAGTTTTCTGCTGGAGTCATATAATGAAATGCAACCCATACATCAGGATATCAGGAGCAAGGATCTGTGAAAACATAAGTGGGGGGGGGGGGGCGGACGGACGGACGGACATAAAGATATGTCGAGAAAACATATAGCAGGACCATCCCTAAACAACACATCAGGACACCTTTCTTTCCTTTTTCATTTGATCACTACTGCAATTCATAGACATACGCACTCATTTCGATAATTTAACCAGAACTTTCTGGGAACCATAAATTGTTAGCTGGGTTGTCCGTCTTTTACCCTTATAAGACCATTGACTAAGAAATTGCACTAATTTCGCGCGATTCTAGTTGTTTTATAGCATGAAGGAGTTTTAGTCAGGATAAGTAGGCCTATCCCTATATTTTGTTCGAAACAACAACAAAAAAACACCTTTCCCGATTTAAATTATTCGTTTTAGCCCGTCCCTGCTCAGTAATTTCCGTTTCAGGAAACGTACACTAACACATCTCACCACCTTTCCCGATTTAAATTCTTCGTTTTATCCCGTCCCTGCTCGGTAATTTCCGTTTCTGATTGGATTCTGGGATCCCAATGTGTTCGTATCGTGGTCAACCATGTGAATCGATGATAACAGCCTTCTGAACCTGCTAGAAGGTGTAGATGGCCCCTTCTAACCCATAACTATGAGGCTGATTACGATTGATAACGCCCATTCAATCGAGTGATAACGTTCGAAGCGGGTGTGCTGTTGGCGGGTTGCAACGTACGCTCATCAATACGTCATCGACACGCCTCTTTATGCAGACAGGATTCGATCCCCATTTCGCGCCCATAGACATGAACTACGACGAAGTATCTTGCTCCGCCTTAACAATCTTTGTGGATACTCTTTGGTCTCATGACGTCACTGTAGCTTTACGCCGCCATCTTTACGACCGATTCGGGCAGCTCAGCCGCCCAGTGGTCACACAACAGCTGACCGTCTGACAGCTAATAGCTGATAACCCACCACAAACTGTTCCCATAAAGTCACAATCGCCTCGTTTCCATTCCCTTCATGTTCTTTCAATGAGTATACACCATGAAGTGTATAAAATACGTATAAACACATCTTACATTAAAGGACATTATCCAGATTAATGACAGCTAGCTGTGAGCTAAATGATACTAAAATGAGTGGTAGGCTAGCTTGCTAGAACTCACTACACGTAGTAAGAGTAAACTACCACCAAAATCATACATTTTAAATACTTACATTTCCCATGATTAAATATAAATCCTTGGTGGCCAGGTGCCGCACTTTCACGTTTTTGACCCATCCAGCCACAGCATATTGATAGGCAGGGGAGCAGTTGAAACACTTTTTAATTAGGTCTAAACGTAATTTAGCCTACAAACCGATCGTACCACACTGAAAGCTAATATTTGTTTATAACCTACATCTGTCCTCTGTCAAATACAAATGCATTTCCAGCTTTGAACAAACCCGTTCAGGAATTATTACAGCAAAAGTGGGACGTGCGTTTCATTTCTCCCTCCTCGGGACAGTTGAAACAACATAAGGGGACGAATGAACATAGGCCTAAGACTACAATAATATAAAACGTCCCACAACTTCAAAATTTTACTACATATCATGAATGGTTGGCCTACTCCCAATAGGGGTTATTTTAGATAGATTGTTGCAGGGCTATAGCCTCTTCGTGCATGTCTGATAATCATCGTGAAGCGTAGGCTACGTGTAGCCTATGAAGCGGTTTTTTGAAATATCATGCCCTGGATGATTCTGCGATGTTTATAGCTAGAAGGGTAAGCTTTCCCATTTATATCATGTTTATATTGTTGGAAATGTCGTTTCACTAGGTTTTTACGTGGGTTAGGCCACGGCATATACAAATAAGTAGGCCTAGGCTTAACGATCCACCGGCCGTCAGTCTCCATGGATAACATGGGAAAACTCGACCACCTGGGCCCAAATGCATTTTCATCTTCCTAAAACTGTTTTTCCATGTCTCACCTCCATAAATGATTGTTTAAACACAGATATTTGTGCATTTAATTAAAATACATGGAGTTACAGGTCGGGACGATTGAAGATTGAACATAGCCTAGGCCTAGCTTGTTTTGCTTTCCATGTAAACAAGCATGCGATATGAAAGTCTGGGATTGTGTCTACTGAATAAGCAAGTCCAACCTTTAAATGAAAAATACTCATTAGGCTAACAATCAAAAAATAACCTCTAATTAAGTTTACTTTTGCGCATCAAAACTCGTTTATCGCCTGTAACTCCGTGATACAATGACATAGCAGGAAGATATTTGGCTGATAGACGGATGTTAACATGCTCTTGACCGAAGGACGTTTGTCTATCATCATTAGCCTACACTCGGAGAAAACTGGAATGTTTCATTCGTCCCGTGTTTCAATCGTCCCAGCTCTCCTATAGACCTCTCCAGAATATATCCCGCCTCCTAACATCCGTATCCATCCAACTTCCGGGCGTGGATTGTCTATGGGAAATAACATGGCGTTTTGAAAGATCGTACCTGTCAAACTCTGTAGGTGACAAAGTAGAAAAAGCTGCTGGGCAGATTTGCCTACACACTTCTGCCATCTAGTTTCCACTGGATTTTTTGATTTTCGGTGCCGTTTGAGTAGTATAGTCTATAGTATACTACTTAAACGGCACCGACAATCAAAAAATCCAGTGGAAACTAAATGGCAGAAGTGTGTAGACCAATCTGCCCACCAGCGTTTTCAACTTCGCTACCTACAGATGTTTTACCGGTATGATATTTCGAAACGCCATGTTATTCCCCATAGACTATCCACGCCCGGAAGTTGGATGGATACGGAAGTTACGGAGGCGGGACTTATTCTGGAGAGGTCTATACTCTTGAATGCCTTCCACTGTAGCCTATGGGGAGGGGTTATGAACAAGATGTAGGCTAGGCCTAGCCTACTGTATATATCGCGGAAAGCCAATTGGGCAAGCCTGGGGCAGATCACAAGGGACAAAATAAATCTGGGGGTAACAAATAAGGATCGGAGCCTAAAATTCAAACTTTCTCTCTCTCTCACACATTCAAATGTGCAGTGTGGGCGGCCATACTGGGCGAGATCGGTCGTAAATATGGCGGCGTTCTATTTGATAGTGACGTAGATGGCACTTATGAATTGACATACTTTGTAGTTTCCCACCCCTCTGAGGTACAGTAGGTCGTAGGGGGGTGTGGCTTGGGTGTGGCAGGGGTTGGTTCCCGCGCTGAAGACCCCTTAAGTGTTCATGCAGCCCCTCCTCTGCCTCTTTTGCTACTGTCCTGAGGCAGAGGTATGTGGAGTCTTGCATACAATACATCATATCTTTTATATACTTGTATTACACATTTTTCACATAGAACTGTTTTCTGGTGTTACACACCTTATATACGAGTTACGTTTGTTTAATCACTGTTTTTATGTTAGCTCGTTACACAATGCATATTACCTCAGTTTTACATGCTACAGTGTGCTAACGTGGCTGCAGGTGTAGCGGCGTTAACTAGTTAGCTTACAGACCTTCATACTGGTGAATTGACTGAATGTATTTAAACGTGGGTTACCTGTTTGATTGGCAGGAGCTGTGACGCGACTGGCTCGCTCCCTGCCTGATTTGTGTTTGTTTTGTCATATTCCAGGTATGCCATGTTTGTTTTATTGTGTTATTGTCTTTTCACATGTACTTTTATGGCGATTCACGCAACTGCGTGTCTCGTGGGTTTGCCGCGCTCTATTTTGCTACTAGGGGAGTTCGACTTGCGGCAGATCTGTGCAGATCTGACTTGATGTGATGCATGCTGGGTTGAACACAATGCATACTGGGATGGACGCAATGCATACTGGTTAGAAATTCTGTCCGACTTCTGTCAGCCGGGGATGGACTTACCACCGTGACACCATGTCACATGCACTGTAAAACCCGACAAGTTAATTGAACTCAAAAAAATTGGTGAAACCGATTACACAAAAAAATTTAAGTAATAGTAACTCGGTTTTGCTAAGTCAAAGAAACTTACCTTTTTTAATTAGTCTTCACTAGCAAATTTTGAGTGTGTTCAACAAGGTTTTTTTAAGTTAAAGAAACATCAACTACATGAGTTCACGGTAATTAATAAAATTAAGCTTAGATAGCTTAATTGGATTTATTGATGTCAGCCTGAAATATTTCATTTTGCTTCAACCAATTCTTTAAATTAAATTTAAAACTTAAAAGTTTTAATTTCCAGAAAGTTGAACAAACTTGTCAATTTTGATTAGTTTCAACTAAGGACTTGAAAGAAAATTATTAAAAAGGTTGACAAAGGCCAGTGAAATTCTTCTTAATCTTTTATTTTCATGTAAACCATGGAAACAAATACAGGTTGGAGTTCAGAACAGGGCTGTAGTGGAGGCTAAATTCAAATAAACACAGTTTAGATCAAGGGCATAAAGACTAGATAGATAGATAGATCGATAGACAGATAGATAGATAGATAGATAGATAGATACTATCTATCTAGATAGATAGATATATAGATAGATACTTTATGACAAATGCCTGACCAATGCTAGGAAATTCAACAATCATTTCAATCCAAAACAACAGGAGTCTTCTTTGGGCAGAGGGATGCATTTGCACTGTTCGTGCTGATCAGAATGAGTTCAACAGTAAGGTCCTCAATATCTGGGAACTCCGATTGAGAGACCTGAAGAAATGAACAAAGAACAATTGTGTGTTAATTGAATATCTAATAGGCATTACATGTCAAGTGATACCATGTCATATTAAGTTTAACATTTTATCTTCAAACTTTTCCAGGGCAGTTGCATTATTGAAATAATTACTTGAAATAATACTAAGTAACTTCCCTGGAGTTTCTTGGTGAAAAAACAAACAGAAAAACAAAAGCTTGAAATGTAACTCCAGCGTTATTCGACACATAGCCCTGTTGTTCGAGGTCACGGCTGTTCGTAAGAATAAAATTAAAAGAATTAAAAAAATTGGTGCAACATAGACTGAGTAGTGGCCCAGCAGCTATTGATAACCTACCAGGGAATTTGGCTTTAGTTTCAGTTCAGTTCAAATGCCTTGTTAGGTTAGTTTAAAGGGGTGGTTCAGGATTTTGGACATAGGACCTCATTTCCAAGTTACCAAGTGTGATATTACATTAATACACAGGATTAGGTGTTATAATCCCTTGTGCCAAGATCCAAGATAAAAACACAAGTTGGAGACCGTTTTCAACACGTTTCATCCAGTCCTTCTAGTTGCAGAGTTCGCAGGTGCTAGGCTGGCGCGAGTCAACAGTATGTGTAAGCCTGCCACTAAAAACAGTCTTACCCACTCCATAGTACACCGAGGCAAATAAATATAACGCCTGAATAGACGAGGACTGGGTGAAACGTGTTAAAAACGGTCTCCACTGATAAATAACACACTTGCTAACTTGGAAATTAGGTCCTATGTCCAAAATCCTGAACCACCCATTTAAGCTGCTGGACCAGTATTTGCTTTATGTTGTATACTCAATTTTCTCATTGTTTTTCATTCTAATAGCATGCGTTGACCTCGAAACAACAGGCCATGGGTCGCTTAATGCCACAGTTACGCTTTAACTGTCATGTCAATAGAAAACATACTTACTTACATCCCATGTCTTTAGAAAAGTGGCATCATCCTCATGGAGGTAGAAAGGAAGGCCACGGAGCGCCACAGCACGTCGGATATTTACATCTGAGGATCCCTGCATGAGAAAACAAGCCAGTTAATAACTACAAAATGCAATTCAATAGGATTACCTTTCTTTGATAGTACAGCTTCTGAAACCAAAGCATTCTTTTTATCTTAAGTCCATGGAGGAGTTGTAATCTACAAGACCTCTGCTTTCAAAGGGGGTCAAGCACTCTTAGTATGTGGAAACAGGGCCATTGTTAGTAGGCGGTGTGCAATTTCGAGCAAAAACTCAAAATAGGGGGGTAAGTGTAAAGATTTAAAACACATTTGGTCAGAACCACACATGAAATGAATCTATTCCAAGTATTTGTACAAAAGAAATGCTTACCTGGGATTCCAACATGATTGCAGGCCACCACCGAACCAATAGGCTATGTCTGCGGGGAAGGACGTCTGATATGATCTCCTTCCTTCTCAATGCCAATGTTGTTTGCATCAACTTCTGAATCTGTGAATTGAAGGACGAATACACATTTGAACATACTGACAATCTCTATTAGGACAATCCACCATCTCATGATGTCGCTTTAAATGCCACTTTAAATGCATCCTTAAATGGCCGAGAACAGTTTGCACATTAAATGGTTGTTTTCAACTACACAGCTGACATGCGAATAATACACATTCTGACTGAGCATGAACTGTGTGTGACCGTGTCAAATGAATTTAGGCTACTGACTTAAATGTGCAGACAGTCAGTAACATGACAGTGGACTAACGTTAATGGAGGAAACATTGCTAACATGCTGTAAACGATAATGTTGCAGGACCTGTGCCCTGTTATCAAGCAGTGCACCACAAAGCTTGCACTTCCAAGCTATTGTGTTAAATAGTGCTAACGGGGGTTAATTAGTTCATATTTTTAGTACTCACATTGGCAAATTGAGTTAGATCGCTGGCTGATCCAGCAAGTGCTGGCATACAGCAGCCAAATTCTTAGCTGCTAGTGCTAGCTAGTTCTAACCGGATAAAGTTACGTCACGTAGCCTAAGACAATATTTTCAAACATTCGGGTTTTTAAACAATATGATAAAGGACGTGCTTTAGGGTCAACATGCACCTCACTTTTCCACTTACGTTTAATTGCGGTTTTTCTCTCTTCTCGTCGTCTCCTCTCTCGTTGTCTATTTTCACTGCTCTTGTTCTCGTCTCTTGTCATCTGGTGGTCGACCGTTGGCGGCGTCGCTTGTCACTCGGCGTTGGTGCTGTACACAAGGTCCATGTATGGCAGAAGATCCGCCTACAAATTTGCTACAATTTGCGAAGTTTCCCACGCTTTCTATTTTTTCAAATTACTTAAAGCGGATGAGTGCTGTCAACTTAAAAGTTCAAATTTGTTCAAGTAACACAGACGATTAGAGTACTATTAACTTTTTTTCATTTTTGAGTGTTTACAAATCAAAAACATTGTTTTACTTGTACTGTTCGGTTTTACAGTGTGGCCTTAAAATATCGCGGGAGTCTTACCTAGCGTTCATGCATAGATATATACACTAGATGTCGCCTTCTGCTTCTCAGCATGCGTCAACACCGCCGCCATCTTTGTACAGGGATCTGAATCGCTAAACTAGTTCTCCTGTATTGTCAGCGTTACCTATTTAGCGACGTTTGGCCATCCCCAGCGATAGAAAACCTTTTTAGCGATTAGCGACAAATTTGGGAACTTCTCACAATGATGGCAGATCGGCTTCTTTGTTGTTGAAACGTAAGAAAATCACCTTTCATGGCTTTGTCATTTATGAATTCAGCTACATCTCGTTTGCCCATGGCACTGACCCATGATTATAAAAGTAACGACTGGCGTAGCCTATGTAGTAGCAGAGGTAAATGTTCTACAGATCTACAGCAACTTCTGGTGAGATTACAACTTACATGAGTAAACGAGACGAGGGGTATGTGGCCTCAACCAGAGCCTGTCTACGAAGAGCCTGTTTACTTTCATTGTATCGAACCTGGTTGCAGTTTACTCATTGTTCCTCTAGGGGCCGCCGCTAGCTAGTGCAGAATGAATGGGAGTCTATGGGGCTAGACGGGTAAAATGTATCTTTATTATCGTCTTAAGCTTAGTTTTCTGTAGACTCAACCATAAATACATGCCTGTCAGTTGGAACAACCCAAAAAATTAGATAATTGCTTGAGATTTTGACGATTTATGGTGATTTTATTTTCGCTAGATCTTTGCCCAGATTGACGCTAATGCATTATAGAGGAGTGGATCACTGAAGCAAGATGGCGTCTCGAATGACGCATTCGTTCCAATGAACAGCAGTAGTCAAGGCGACATCTAGTGTATATATCTATGGCGTTCATGGGCTTCGTAAAAACCTTTCTCCGAGTGAAAACATCATCATTCCGCGTCATTCACGTCACTTATTAGGCTTGTTTGGTTTGACTTCGGCTGAGTCTGACTTGGTCTGGCTTACTACGTAAACGTGATCTTCAGAGCATAGCCGGGAGCAGCTACAACAGAGGGCAGCTCATCCCGGACAGAAAGGCTACAGTCTGCCTGACGTGACTCGCGGGAGATATCGCGGAATGTTGTTTGCAATAAACACAGCAGAACTTTCATTCTAACTCATTAAGATGAGCATGATGACTGACGAAATAAATTCTTATGATGTAGTTTAAATAAACCACTGTTGTCATACAGTTAACAGGCCTGCACATAAATTCAATATCAAGTGTTTTCCCTATATGTGTGTCTATCTATTTAGCCAACAGCAGAAAATAACAGAATATCCAAACGTTTTCAGTAGGCTAGCCTACCATTGTTGCAGAAATCACGTATAAGAAGGTATCCCTTCGATTTCTGTTTATTTTCGCATATTCCAACATAAGGAAGCAGCATGAGCCTTTAGTCATAATCGTCATGAGGACATTCCTCCCAAATGGCCCTATCACGTCTTTGAACTGACGCCATGAGGGCGTGTTTCAGCTCGTGCAGCTCGTGGAAGGCAACTGCAAGATCTGTCTGCAGGCTAAGGGTGCATTCAGAGCACCTCGGAATGACAAGGACCGCCCCCATGGCTACTTTGTTTTTCCGACAGCAAGTGTTCAAGTGCTTTGCCACCGAATGTGTGACAAACACGGATGCCACAACAAAGGTTAAAACATACACTCACTAATCCTAAACAAACAACTGTATTTGCTTAAAATATAGTGTAAGATGCTCGTGAAAGAATGATATGCAGCTTTCAAGTGACAAAAACGGCAAATTCCCAAGTTCACATTAAAACTGTTGGACATGAAAGGCCACATGGACTACAAACGAACTACAACGTGACGACAAAAGTGATGACGAGCCCCTAACTGGGCAACTCTGTTAGCAAAATCTAGCCCCAGTTTCCGACCTCTGACTCACACATTAAGTGACGTGTGTTGTGTTCTGTAATACTGTAATACAGCTTTATTATTCCGCCACAGCATGCGTTTGCTACTGCTTGAAGTTTTCAGTAAAAGCTATTTACTAAGTTGATATTCGCCGTTATTCTGAAGCTCCACTACACCACAAATTGGCGACGAGGATTTTTCTGCAAAGTTTGACGAGATGTCTGTACACGTTCCTGCGCCTGCATCGTTTTTGCCTTGTCCGGGAGTTCCATCCATGCCGTTCGACATGTGGCTCCGTATATTCGACAACTACTTAACCGTGATAAACGCAACGGGGAATTCTTGGCCAACAGCCCGCAAGAGAGCAACTTTACTGCACTGCCTTGGCGCTGAAGGACAGAGAATTTTTTACTCGCTGCCCGACACAGGAACGACCTTGGACGAGGCTGTCGCAGCGCTACAAAAGCATTTCATTCCCAAGGTAAACGTCGTAGTAGAACGACATACTTTCCGTAAGCGTTCACAACTACCACATGAGACAGTAGTTCAGTATCTAGGTGCCCTTCGCGAGCTTGCTGTTAAGTGTGAATTCAATGAGAACGCTGACGAGATGATTCGTGACCAACTGCTTGAACACCTGCTAAATGACAAAATAAGAGAAAAACTGTTATTAGAAACTGATTTGACTCTAGAAAAAGCCACGACATTGGCGATACAAATGGAAGCTGCTGCAGAACAGGCCAACAAAATGAAGAGCGGTGGCGCTCCAGTGCAAGCCATACAACCCAAGCCATACAACGCGAGAAATAAAAAGAACTTTTGCCCAGCTAATTCTCGTCCTGCTGCTAGTGTTAGTGCCAGCACTAGTCCCTCCCAGCACAGATCTTGTTTCAGATGTGGCTCTGACAAGCATTTAGCAAACTCTTCTCAGTGTCCTGCAGCTAAAGTTCAATGCAAATCTTGCAACAAAAGAGGACATTTTGCTCGAGTGTGTCGCTCAGCACCATCTACTAAGGTGCATGAGCTACAGTTACCTGATGTTACCATACTGTATTTGGAGAATTCTGCTAATGCCCCAAAGAGACTGCTCTGTAATATCAGTATTTCCACTCCTACCACCTCTGCTAAAGCCATGCAGCTTGTCGTGGACACTGGTTCTGCCGTGTCTATATTGCCACACTACATCTACCAGAAGTTTTTCAGCGACACCTCACTGTCTGCAGCTCCAACCAGGCTGGTGACCTACACTCGAGACAACATTCCGGTGCTGGGATGTCTGCATGCGCAAGTACACACGGAAAACACCTCTACTGCAGCCACTTTCTTCATAGTGGAAAGAGGAACAGCACTGTTGGGTATGGACTTATTCATTGCCTTGGACCTGTGCATTAAAGGGGATTCTGTCGTAACCCCAGTGTCACCTACATCCGTGATGTCTACAAACACTGCAACACACACTGATACCAATGATCCTGAGATTGGCTGTGTTAAGAACTTTGTGCATAAAGTAAAAATTGATCCTACCATCAAACCTGTGCGGCAGAAGTTGCGGCGCTTGCCGTTTGCTATTAGAGACTCTGTCTCTGCCGAGCTGAATCGCCTGTTGACAGCTGGTGTCATCGAGAAGATTGATGCCTCTGCCTGGGTGTCCCCCATTGTGGTCACTGCAAAGAAAAAGGGTGGAATCCGGATGTGTGCCGATCTACGGGAGCCGAACAAGGCTGTGGTCATAGACAGCTATCCGCTGCCCCACATTGACGAACTGCTCGCCAACCTGCGTGGTGCTAAGGTATTTTCTAGCATTGACCTTACAAATGCATACTACCAGTTACCACTCCATGAAGACAGTAGAGACATTACAGCCTTTATCACACATGAGGGGCTCTTCAGGTTTTGGATTAGCCTCTGCACCCTCTGCGTTCCAAAAAATGATGGCAACAATCCTACAAGGAGCACCTGGTGTTCAAAACTACCTTGATGACCTGATTATTTATGGTGACACGCCTACTACACATGACCGTAACCTCAAAACCGTCCTGCTGAAACTAAAAGAGGCTGGCTTAGTGCTGAATGACAACAAGTGCCAGTTCAAGCAGACTTCACTGCGCTTCCTTGGCCATGTCATCACTGCTGAGGGGATCCTGCCTGACCAGGAACACTTTGATGCGATCGATCCTAAATGCCCCGCCCCCATCTGATGCAGTTACCTTGAGGTCATTCTTAGGCCTTGTGTCCTGGTACTCTAAATTTTTACCGAGCTTTGCTACAGTCGTTGCCCCTATGCGTGAGTGTGCCAAAGAAACAGATGCATTCACATGGACTGAAGCTGCTCAAAGCAGTTTTGAGGAAGTTAAGCAGCTCCTGGTAGCTAGTCAAGCTCTTGCTCTTTATGACCCCACACTCCGCTCAGTAATCTCTACAGATGCAAGTGACTATGGACTGGGTGCTGTGTTTGCCCAAATACAGCCTGACGGCATAGAAAAACCAGTGGCTTTCGCTTCCCGCACACTTTCCACAACAGAGCGCAAATACTCAATTGTGGAAAAGGAAGCGTTGGCATGCGTGTGGGCTACTGAAAAATGGCGGACATACTTATGGGGCCATCGTTTTACTCTCCGCACAGACCACCAGGCCCTTACCACATTGCTTACCACCAAAGGTATAGGCAGAGCCGGGATGCGTGTCGCTCGCTGGTCTGCACGCTTGCTTTGCTTTGATTATGACATTGTGTACCGCCCAGGCTCTCAAAACTATACAGCAGACTGCCTTTCCCGCCTTCCCTTACCATCTGCTGACTCCTCTGCTGATGTGGAGCCTGAATTGGTGGCTCAGATCTCCTCCACACTACGTGCTCTTCCAGTAGCTGACTTCAAAGTGGCCTGCTCTACATGCACTGAACTGACGACGCTTCGTGAACAGGTTCATCATGGCTGGCCACCCTCCATCAGAGCCGTGAGCCAGAACATGATCCCATACTACAAGGTGAGAGATGAGCTCTCCGTCAAAGACAATTTAATTTTCAGAGGCTCAAGACTTCTAGTGCCAATCTCCTTACGTCAGACCTTGATCACCTTGGCCCACGAGAGTCACCAAGGAATCGTACGGACCAAGCAACGCCTGCGAGACTTATACTGGTGGCCAAAAATGGATTCGGAGGTTCAGATCTGCATAGCCTCCTGCGTTGCCTGCCGCTCAAACGATAAAACTGCCTTCACTCACCCTGCCCCCCTGCAACCAGTCCAGCTCCCTGAGGGCCCTTGGAAAAAACTTGGCCTTGATATTGTCGGACCATTCGAAACTGCTCCCCCTGCCTGCCGCTATGCTATAACGCTAGTGGACTACTACTCCAAGTGGCCTGAGCTTGCCTTCACCCACAGCACGACAACTGCAGATGTCACAACGTTCCTGATGTCCATATTCAGCCGCCATGGCAACCCAGAGTGCATTGTTACTGACAATGGGCCTCAGTTTACCTCAGCTGACATCAGTGTACTACCCTGCAGCCAATGGTGCTGTTGAACGATTCCATCGTTCCCTGAGAAGCTGCCTACAAACAGCCATCCTGCAGTCACAGCCATGGAAAGAGGCTGTGCAAGCCTGGCTTCAGGTGTACCGTGCAACACCGCACGCTACCACTGCCGCTTCACCCCATGAACTGCTCTATGGGCGTAAAATGCGCACTAGATTGGACATTTTGCCTCTGTTTGACACTGTGACACGTACACCTGCTGAAGTGCGTGATACAGTGCTAAAGAATCAGGACAAGATGAAACGCTATGCTGATTCAAGGCGTGGCGCACGTGATCCTCCATTTCAGGAGGGCGAGAGAGTAAGGATAAGGATACCCCGTCCAACTCCCAAAGCTCACCCCAGATTTTCCCCACCTGTACAAGTGGAAAGACGAGTGGGTCCAAACACATTCCTACTGAGCGATGGAAAAAAGTGGAATGCAACTCACCTGGCCCACCTTCCACTTGGAACTGATGATACACATGTAAACGACACTCTACCACACTCACAGACCTCTGCACACACTTCTCCAAACCCTGCACGAATCCGAGTCAAGCCTAAGTGGCATCAGGACTATGTTGCTCATTGACCTGTTTCAGTTGATTTTCTGTGAGAAATGCGATTCAATCTACCTGTTGATGAGATTGCTATTTTGTGTTGACTTATTTTATGTTATAGGTTCATGCATTTACTAAACATGTCACTGTAGTTAACAGTAAACCAGATTTTGTGTAGTTGACTATTAGAAGGAATGATTTGCTAATACTTTTAGTTTTGCTCTCCTATAGTGGATCAGAGTTACCACTTTTATTTGAGTGCTGAAGTAAGCCAGAGTATTCTTTTACAGGAAGAGGAGATGTTGTGTTCTGTAATACTGTAATACAGCTTTATTATTCCGCCACTAGGAGGCACTGTTACAGAATGTATGCTGGTGCAGTCACATTCTATGTTAGAAGAAGATGTATGAGTTGGATACAGCATGCGTTTGCTACTGCTTGAAGTTTTCAGTAAAAGCTATTTACTAAGTTGATATTTGCCGTTATTCTGAAGCTCCACTACACCACAACGTGAATGACGCGGAATGATGATGTTTTCACTCGGAGAAAGGTTTTTACGAAGCCCATGAACGCTAGGTAAGACTCCCGCGATATTTTAAGGCCATGTGACATGGTGTCACGGTGGTAAGTCCCTCCCCGGCTGACAGAAGTCGGACAGAATTTCTAACCAGTATGCATTGCGTCCATCCCAGTATGCATTGTGTTCAACCCAGCATGCATCACATCAAGTCAGATCTGCACAGATCTGCCGCAAGTCGAACTCCCCTAATGTGTGAGTCAGAGGTCGGAAACTGGGGCTAGATTTTGCTAACAGAGTTGCCCAGTCAGGGGCTCGTCATCACTTTTGTCGTCACGTTGTAGTTCGTTTGTAGTCCATGTGGCCTTTCATGTCCAACAGTTTTAATGTGAACTTGGGAATTTGCCCTTTTTATCACTTGAAAAGCTGCATATCTTTCTTTCACGAGCATCTTACACTATATTTTAAGCAAATACAGTTGTTTGTTTAGGATTAGTGAGTGTATGTTTTAACCTTTGTTGTGGCATCCGTGTTTGTCACACATTCGATGGCAAAGCACTTGAACACTTGCTGTCGGAAAAACAAAGTAGCCATGGGGGCGGTCCTTGTCATTCCGAGGTGCTCTGAATGCACCCTTAGCCTGCAGACAGATCTTGCCTAGCGTTCATGGGCTTCGTAAAAACCTTTCTCCGAGTGAAAACATCATCATTCCGCGTCATTCACGTCACTTAATGTGTGAGTCAGAGGTCGGAAACTGGGGCTAGATTTTGCTAACAGAGTTGCCCAGTTAGGGGCTCGTCATCACTTTTGTCGTCACGTTGTAGTTCGTTTGTAGTCCATGTGGCCTTTCATGTCCAACAGTTTTAATGTGAACTTGGGAATTTGCCCTTTTTATCACTTGAAAAGCTGCATATCTTTCTTTCACGAGCATCTTACACTATATTTTAAGCAAATACAGTTGTTTGTTTAGGATTAGTGAGTGTATGTTTTAACCTTTGTTGTGGCATCCGTGTTTGTCACACATTCGATGGCTAAGCACTTGAACACTTGCTGTCGGAAAAACAAAGTAGCCATGGGGGCGGTCCTTGTCATTCCGAGGTGCTCTGAATGCACCCTTGCAGTTGCCTTCCACGAGCTGCACGAGCTGAAACACGCCCTCATGACGTCAGTTCAAAGACGTGATAGGGCCATTTGGGAGGAATGTCCTCATGACGATTATGACCGAGGCTCATGCTGCTTCCTTATGTTGGAATATGCGAAAATAAACAGAAATCGAAGGGATACCTTCTTATACGTGATTTCTGCAACAATGGTAGGCTAGCCTACTGAAAACGTTTGGATATTCTTGTTATTTTCTGCTGTTGGCTAAATAGATAGACACACATATTGGGGAAACACTTGATATTGAATTTATGTGCTACAATGCAGGCCTGTTAACTGTATGACAACAGTGGTTTATTTAAACTACATCATAAGAATTTATTTCGTCAGTCATCATGCTCATTTTAATAAGTAAGAATGAAAGTTCTGCTGTGTTTATTGCAAACAAGATTCCGCGATATCTCCCGCGAGTCACGTCAGGCAGACTGTAGCCTTTCTGTCCGGGATGAGCTGCCCTCTGTTGTAGCTCCTCCCGGCTAGCCTCTGAAGATCACGTTTACGTAGAAAGCCAGACGAAAGTCAGACTCAGACAAGACGAACAAGGCTAGTCACTTGTGCGAAGTCGTACTCGTACCAAAGAAAGCCTAACTGTAAAGTTTGATTTCGTACTTGTAATTTTGAATTCATATTTTTTTCCCATCCGTATTCTGATGGATAAAATACACACAATATATTTTATGCACGACTGGACTCATTCGAGAATTCACAAATATTTATTTTATGCACAACTACAGACAAATACGCACGTGTATCAAATCTATGGACACGAATATTTTGACAGCTATCCCACTCCATACATTTGTAGCATTTTTGAGCATTCCAGTCTGGAGAAAATCGACTTTATATCAGGTGTGCGCCGGTTATTTATGCCGCTGCTGTTGGCGGTTTGCAACGTACGCTCATCAATACGTCATCGACACGCCTCTTTATGCAGACAGGATTCGATCCCCCTTTCGCGCCCATAGACATGAACTACGACGAAGTATCTTGCTCCGCCTTAACAATCTTTGCTATAGCCGTGGGAAGTGGGGGTGCTGCCGGAAAGCACGCGTATTTATGTGTCATACCACTCATGATCAGAAAAAAATAAGCTCTCCGTCCCCCTGTCTATTATTCTATTATGCACTAAAATTGTTACATTAGACCTGGGAGATCTAAACAAAAACTAAATAAATGAACAAAACAAACCTGAGGGAGATATACTATGACGCTAGCTTTATGGTACGACAATATGCCAGCTGAATATTACCCAAGTTTCCCAAGGAGCTGAACACGGGCCGCCTCAATATTCAGCTTAAAATGATGCATAGTGTTATCGGGGAGTCTCGGTGCACCACGGTGAAAGGTGGCATGGATATTGAGTAAGCTACATCCACAAACAAGAGCTCTCTTCAGCTAGGTAGATGAACTTATTCATCTGTGTCTTTGCGTGCCTGTTTCAGTGGCCTCCTCAGAGCGTTCTTTCTCTTCTTTTTGAAAGTGTAGGCTAGGTTAAAGGCTACACTGTGCATTTATGATGTTAGCATTTGTTGTAGGCTATTTGTGATATGTGGATTAATTTAATGTAGGCTAGCCTATGAATATTGCGTTGTGTAGGCCTATGTTATGCATATGTTTTGAGTCAATGTGTTCTGTCTAAAATGCTGTGCGATAGGGTCTTTAGCCTGTTTTGACACCCATGTCAGAAGCGTCAATAATTATTACGTTTTATTAATGTTGGTGTTCAACAGTTTTATATTTCACGTGTTCACCGTCGATTTCGGTGCAAGGCTACAGCAACTTTGTTACCTTACTAGTGTAGCGTCAGATTGCAGACGGTTACTTTGTTTGCATAGTATCAATCTGTGGTTTGCGATTTTTTCTGTAGTGTAGCCATAATGCTCTTGACAGTGATGTATGCCTGTGCTGTGTGTCATGCAATGCCAGTGCTGTTGTATGGCGTTTAAATAAAATACAATAACTTTTTTACCATTTCTTTTTTTTTATAATTAGTTTTTATTTGAACAATTGTGGTACATATCTCATTCGGTACATCACACACAAAAAAAAAGAAAGAAAAGACAAGCACGGTCAGACAGTTAAATTAACATATTTAGATAAGTGTTCCTGGTTGAAAAGAAGAAAAATAAATAAGTAAATAAAGATAAAGCACAAAGTATAATCTAATCTAATAAACACCATACAAGAACATAAAAGCAGAGAAGATGAATGTACATAGTCTTCCTAGCACATCCCAGTAGCTAAAGTACAAGTCCAGAGGTCAGGTACTCTGCAAAGAAATCCCAGCTACCCAATACCACCGGTCCTCTACCCTTTATTCTAGCAAGCATGACCTCATACGACACTGTCTGGCTCATTAAAACTTTCCAGTCCTGGAATGTTGGATTTATAGGTGACTTCCAATGTCGTAGTATAATTCTAGAAGCTGAGGCCAACCCAACCATCAGCACTGAGTGAACATCTTTTGTCAGCTGTGGTATTACAGTTTTATCTCCTAGAAGACATAAGCGTGGGCACACTGGTAGGTCCACTCCTATCCACGTCTCAAGAAACCCCAATATTCTACACCAGAATGGCTTGACCATAGCACAATCCCACATGAGATGCAGAAATGTGCCTGTTTCCTTTTTACATTTCCAACATATATTACTAGTTATTAGTCCTATTCTAAAAAGTCTGCATGGTGTCCAATAAAATCTGTGTAAGATTTTGTATTGAATAAATCTACATCTAATTTCTTTAATATATTTACCATTATCTGCCAGAATTTGCTCCCAATTATCTTCATCAATTTCACACTCAAGATCCCTCTGCCAAATTATTCTTAGATAGTCACATGTGCTACTGGTAAAACAGATGGATTTATTGTAAAATACTGATGCTTTATGATTACATGGATATTGGAAATAATCAACTACTGGATTGTCTTCTTTTATTGGCTGACTTTTTCCCATTATGCAGTGTCTAATCTGCAGGTATTTCCAAAAGTCACCTTTCTCTCTGAGATCATACTCCTGAGTTAGCTCAGCAAAAGATTTAAAAATGCCATCTTTGTAGAGGTCATTAATTGTATGAAGTCCATTATCTACCCACCTTTTCCAAAACACTGTTTTTTTCCCTATTTTAATTTCTGGGTTAAGCCATAGTGAGGCATATTGCTGTTTGTGATGTGAGATTTTATGTAGCTTATGAATTTTTGCCCAAACCTCCCTAGAGTGCTTAATAATTGGGTTTTTATCTCTCTCCAAACCAGTCACCTTTTGGGATAATACCTGTATAGGATGAAAAGGTTTGGCTAGACTCTCCTATATGGTGGCCCATTTTAAACCAGACACCCCTCCAATCCAGTGTTTAGCTATCTTAGCCATTTCAAAAGTCAAGTTATACAGTCTAATATCAGGTAAACCCAACCCACCCTTATCTTTAGGTGCAAACAGTTTGCTCATTTTAAACCTAGGTTTCCTCCCTGCCCAAAGAAATTCCTTGATGAGATTATCATGCTGTTTAAGAATATGTTCTGGTATGTTGAGAGGGAGCATCATGGATATATAGTTAATTTGTGGTGCAACTACCATTTTGATGGCATTTGCTTTGCCACATAAGGTCAGTTTTAACCTCTCCCATTTCCCTATATTCGTCTTGATTTTTTGAAGCAATGGATCATAATTTAATACAGACATTTCACTTAAGTCTGGACTCAACTTGATACCCAGGTAGACCATGCCCTTTGGGACCCATTTAAAGTTATACCGTGTCATTACATGTGGATGACAATGTTTGGATATAGGCATTGCTTCAGATTTAGTCCAATTAATTTTATAACCTGAAAGATGAGAATATTCATCGATGGTCTCCATTAAGGCAGGTAGGGAGTTTTGTGGGTCACTAGTTAGAAAAAGTATGTCGTCAGCATAAAGCATTAGCTTATGGTCGCTACCCCCTCCTTCCACTCCTTTGATAGAGGGATTAGCTCTTACAGCTATGGCCAGAGGTTCCAAAACGATTGTAAATAAAAGTGGTGATAGAGGACACCCCTGTCGTGTTCCCCTGGAGAGGTTAAAAAATGATGAGATCAGACCATTTGTCATGACTGCTGCCTTAGGATTACTGTAAAGAATCGTGATCCATTTCATGAAACCAGCTCCAAACCCAAATCTTGACAGGGCCGAGTGAAAAAAAACCCCACTCGACCCTGTCAAAGGCCTTCTCTGCGTCCAATGAGACCGCAGCCACTGGTGCAGTGCTGGAGGAGTTCAACCATATCAAGTGTATAAGCCTTCGTAAATTATCAGAAGAAGATCTACCCTGTAAGAAACCAACCTGGTCAGAGTGTATAATGTCTGGTAAAACTTTTTCTAGTCTCAAAGCCAGAACCTTGGCCAGTATTTTGCTATCCACATTAATTAGGCTAATTGGCCTGAAATTGGCAGGATCTGTATGGTCTCTGCCTTTTTTAGGAATCAATTATATAAGTGCGTCGTTCAGAGATGGTGGAAGTGAGCCGGTCTGAAAAGCCTCTTCGTACACCTTAGTTAGAACTGGAGAAATTATGTCTGTATACTCTTTATAATATTCAACAGGAAACCCGTCGGTTCCAGGTGATTTCCCTGTTTTCATAGCTTGAATAGCCTTTATGACCTCTTCTTGTGAAAGTGGTTTATCTAAAATGTCTACCTGTTGAGATGATATACTTGGAAGAGTTATAGTGGAGAAAAAAGTCTGCAATGATGTTTCGTTTGGCATACCTTCTGATCTATAGAGCTTCTCGTAAAAACTTTGGAAGACCTCATTAATTCCTTTGGAAGATGTTATTAGCGAACCCTCTCTTCTTATCGCATGAATTACATGAGCAGAGTTTTGCTCCTTAAGCTGTCTAGCCAAAAGCCTGCCCGTTTTCTCTCCTGCTTCATAAAATGTTGTTTTCAATCTAAATAAAGCATATTCTGCCTTTTTGTTAAATATTTCTTGTATTTTGAATTTAGATTTGCAAATATCATAACAACAGACTGTCTGAATAATGTTTGACCAGTTCTCTCTCCATTATGATTATTTCTGCTTCCAATTTTTTAACAGTGTTAATGTACTCTTTTTTCTTTTTAGAAGTTTGTGCTATGATTTTACCTCTAACATAAGCTTTTGATGCTTCCCATACCATTGCTACACTATCTGTACTACCCATGTTGATTTCAAAAAATGATGATAAATCCTCTGCCAAATACGGAATATCATGTCTTGCAGCATGGAGGTGTTCATCCTCCATCTACCTCGCCTGGTTTTGTCTGGTTGTATATTTATACAAAGTACAACAGGTGCATGGTCAGACAAGGAGATGGCATTAATGGTGCTGTCGATGACAGAGTTGACTAGATTTTGAGAGATCAGAATAATATCTATACGTGAAAAGGACTTGTGGCAATGAGAGTAAAAAGAATATTCACGTTTGCTTGGATTGACCAAGCGCCATATGTCAATTAAACCATTGTCTCTCATCATCATGTGAATAGCTGCTCTATCCTTAGGTGTTACGGTTTGGGTATTTCTGCTTTTATCTAATGTACTATCCAAAACTTGGTTAAAATCTCCTGCTAAAATGGTTTTACCTTGGGCATTCCCCAGTATTCTATTAACCTCATGGAAAAAAAGAAGGCTCATCTTTGTTGGGGGCATAAATGTTACAGAGTGTTAATTCCATGCCGTTTATAATGGTATCAAGACAAATAATCCTACCATTTGCATCCCTAAATTCCCTTACTAATGAGAAGTTTAACATTTTGTGAACCAAAATGAGAACTTTGCTGGAAAAAGAACTGTAAAAAACTTGCCCCACCCAATCTCTTTTAAATTTTTTAGCCTCATCATCTGTTAGGTGTGTTTCTTGAATAAATGCTATGTCTGTTTGTTGAAGCTTAAGATATGAGAGAACTTTCTTCCTTTTTACTGGATTTCCGCATCCATTTATGTTCCAGGACACTATCTTAACATAAGAGTTATATGCCATTCATTCCTTATGGAAAACAAATTAAGATATAGAGCATCTTGAAACAGTACCAGAGTATTTGTATCAACACTGAATAATTTCCTAATCAAAATGTGAACAAACACGACCAAACTGGTCAACAATAACCCCCCCTTATCAGTAGAAGAAAACATATTCACACACAGGAGACTCCTACTAACTGGAGACTCTTCCCTTTTTAAATCAGTCCAAATACCAAAAGAAAACAAAACAAAAAGAAAATCTGATTTGGTCTGAGGAACGTCCAGCTTCCCTAGGTTCAGATAACTACACAAAAAACGTCCAGTCACACCATACCTTTCTCAAACTCTCCATTAGTGATAAATGTCATTGTAGGCCTACGCTAATCTTCAACAATATCTTCTTCTCCATCAGCTGCGCCATCCGTCATTCGTTGCTCAATGAACTTGACAGCCTCCGCCGCGTCTTGAAACTTCCTATTCCTCCCATTCCACGTGAATCGTAGTGTCGCAGGAAACGCGAGGGTGAACTTTACTTTTTTGGCATGCAGTAGTTGTTTGGCCGAAGCAAAAGCTTTTCTGCTCTCCGCCAGTTCCTTGGTCATATCAGGAAAAAATGAGAGCGCGCATCCGTTCCATGTTGCTCCCCTTTTCTCTCTCGCTGCCTTAAGCACCCTCTCTCTCGCAGATGAACGTAAGAATCGAATCATAATTAGACGTGGTGGTTGGTTGTCCTCCGGACGGTATCCAGGAGATCTATGTGCCCTTTCAATCTCAAATTCACTGTCAACGTCCATGCCTAAGCCCTCAGACAAAATCCTTTCAATGCAGGCCTTTAAGTTGTTTCCTTCGGCGCCCTCCTTCAAACCTAGCAGCCTAATATTGTTACGGCGGCTTCGGTTTTCTAAATCTTCTACACGGTTCCATAACGTGTCTAAACGCTTGCAGTGCACCTGTCGGTCGCCAACCAACTGTTGAGTAGTGTCCTCCACTTCGGATATTCGCGTTTCTGCCTCAGTCAGCCGCTCTTGAATGGCACTTACAGCATTTTTCAGTTCCGTTGTAGTCGCTTTAATAGTTGATATGTCCGAAGCCACTGCATTCAGCGTAGAGCTCATTTTACTCACTTCACTGAAAAGATTTTCCAAGCTAACAGTTTTCTCAGGGCTTTTTGGGCTAGCACCACCAGTGTCCATGGCAGCCTTTCCACGTGTACCTTTGAAATACTTAGACGAAGCCATGATAATGTAGATATTTGACAGAAAAGTTGTTGAAGGAACTATTAAGTAGGCCTATTACTGAAATAGTCGTAAATGAGGAGATATTGACAGATATATTACATTATTTCTGTGACTATTCTGGACCGCTCTAATGTGCAGCCATCTTGCTCGGCGATCCCACGTGACTACTTTTTTACCATTTCAATATTTTCCTGGCAAACTACCCCCCCCCCTCCAGCGACTACAGCACCCCCAACCAAAACTCACTTCCCACGGCCCTGTCCCTGCCTGATTTGTGTTTGTTTTGTCATATTCCAGAGATTTTAGAGCAATAAATATTAAAGCAAAGGTCGGTTGTGGCGTCCATCACTATTCCACTACAACACAACGCAGAGTGATCGAGGGAGGGGAGAGACGACCTCTGTTACATGTACATGCAGCATGGTCTAGCTAGATCCAGTGTGGTGTTGTAGTTGTTCTAACGTTACTAGTTAGTACTACAAAGTTTGTTACACCAAAAAGAATGTTATTCTCACGATAAAAAAATTGACGCCGTTAAAATAGGTTTACATTAACGCCATTAATAACGCGTTTAACTGACAGCACTATTTTAAAGACATACAAAATTCAGTGTAGCATTGTTTGCAGATGAGCAATGTGGAAAAAGGAAGAAATATAAATTTTGTGGGGGGTAAGATGGAACAGGCAGTGAACAGAGTCTAAGAATGGGCCCTTCAATGGGGGTTTAGTAGGGGTTTGAATCTCTCATGTAAAAGACGATACAATTCGCATCTAGATACATGGGCACGATTCGATACAAGAAAAGATACATGTTTATAAAAAACGATTCGATGCGATTCGATGCAGTTCAAGAATGGAAAGCATTCTGAAAGATTTTTTATAATTTGCTCAAGGTGCACATTCATTTTATATTATCAGTTTTCATGGTCATGGTTGTCAATTAGGCAACAAAATGTGTGAATATGATTATCTAAACTGAGGTCTGTTTTATATACTGTATTGAAATGAAAAAAGAATAGTCTACATTTCAGTCAAGCACAGCAGCCAAATACAACATAAAAATACATTTTTATAGACTTTACAGATTTTATAGTTATATCTGATTGTTTTCATGGAGCTGTAGCCTTGTTGAGGTAAGACAATACCGAAATAAAATAAAACAGTGCTTAAGACACTCTTGGCCTTTTCTCATATAGGCCTAGCCTACCCTACAAGAATAAAATAGGCTTACAAATCAATGAACTCTCTGGGCTTATTTTGTTCCAACCTAATGCAGAAACCTAAAATGCCACAAGTCTGAGTGAATATGAACAAAATCATTGGCTAATAATTTATGCATCGTTTTAAGCAGCAAGGGCCAAATTAGTATTCAACATTAAGGAAATCTCTTCATCAAAGGTAAGGCTACTCTACAGACTATCGTTGCTGTGCTTAATTTTGCGCTGGATTTCGAAAAACAAAAGCCAACCGAGTGAAAGTTGTCACATGTTTAAGTTGCAATAGATGTATGGGTAATGAGGTCATTTGACAACTTTGGGCAATGAATGTAACAAAAAACAAACTGCATTACCCACAATTCCGTGCTACGTATAGTTTCAAAACCGGAAGTGGGATGAACGCTGCTTGGAACATAAATGAGAGTCTGAGTGAGCAGAAAAGGTTGTGCACCGATTCATAACAAGTACATTGATATACAACCGGTTCATTTCAGTTTTTTCCGATACGGGGCTTCACGTATCGATGTAGCCGTATCTTACACATTAAAAACGGATACCGATACGTATCGGTTAATCTTTACACCCCTAGGGTTTAGGATCTCAATAGACAAAACAGACTTTATTCTTCTCTAGGAAGAAAATAAATTTAGATGTAAAGATCAAATTATCTGGGGCAGATTTAGAAAGTGGTGGAATTCTTTAAATATTTGGGAATTCATTGTATCGTCTTGTTAGGCTATGCGCAGGGTGTGTCAACTTTATACGAGATAGAGAGACCCCCTTAAAGACAAAAAGATAATTCGAGCCCTGGTCAAGAGTTACATAACGAGCAAATATAAAGAAGCAGTAATTTTATACTGATGCACCTGAGCAGACTGATAAGAAAATGAGAGTTGCTTATGTTATCCCTCAATTAAACAAAGAATCTGCAAAAAGAATGATGATTTAGCTGTATACACAGCAGAAATTATAGCAATATGGATGGCCTTAATGTGGGTAGAGAGCAAAAACAAAAGCCAACCGAGTGAAAGTTGTCACATGTTTAAGTTGCAATAGATGTATGGGTAATGAGGTCATTTGACAACTTTGGGCAATGAATGTAACAAAAAACAAACTGCATTACCCACAATTCCGTGCTACGTATAGTTTCAAAACCGGAAGTGGGATGAACGCTGCTTGGAACGTAAATGAGAGTCTGAGCGAGCAGAAAAGGTTGTGCACCGATTCATAACAAGTACATTGATATACAACCGGTTCATTTCAGTTTTTTCCGATACGGGGCTTCACGTATCGATGTAGCCGTATCTTACACATTAAAAAAATATATCTTACACATTATACGATACCGATACGTATCGGTTAATCTTTACACCCCTAGGGTTTAGGATCTCAATAGACAAAACAGACTTTATTTTTCTCTAGGAAGAAAATAAATTTAGATGTAAAGATCAAATTATCTGGGGCAGATTTAGAAAGTGGTGGAATTCTTTAAATATTTGGGAATTTGGTTTGATAAACGATTAACTTGGACAGTGCATATCCAAAAAAATATTAAGAAATGCAAGAAACTGTTGAATGAGATGAGGTGTCTGCGTGGAGTTGAATGGTGAGCAAGTAGACCTGCTTTAAATGCCATTTATACAGGGATGATGAGATCTATTTGATTATGGGTGTGTAGCCTAGTGTATGGGTCTGCTGCTAAAACATCACTAAGGAACTAGATGTAATTCAGAACCAAGGTTTGAAGCTATGCTGTGGGGCAATTAAGACCACGCCAGTGGCAGCAGTCCAGGTAGAGATGGGAGAGATGCCTCTCCATCTTAGAAGAGACCAGCTGTCTCTTGTGTAGGCTACTGGGCAAATCTAAAGGGTCATAGTGAAAAACACATGAGTCAATCAGTGTTATGGCAATGTCAAGAGAGAGAGAGTCACCTAATTAAAAGTTTTGGTTGGACAATAAGACAAAAGGTAATGGAAATCAGTGCTCTTGAAATAAGCCCTACAGTGGCATATCCTGTTGTTCCTCCTTGGCTGATGTCAGAGGTTCCAGTAGACTTGGGCTTATTAGAGGAAAAGAAGGAGGTTGAAGTGGATCATTACAGGGTCAAGAGCAGGGCTCGAATTACGTGGGAGCCAGAGGGAGCCGAGCTCCCATAGAGTGACGACTGGCTCCCATGAAAGCAACAAAGTCAAAAACCTGAGGGGGTCTCTCATATCTGAAGGTGTCTGGAATTGTAATTTAATCTTAAACAACCGCTCATTATCCATCCCTGTGCGATCTCTTACCATTAAAGACGTTAAATTAAAATATAGGCTACTACGGGACGTAGACCTACACTACGCTCTTAAACGCAGCATGACACTTCACCACCACACCACTAGACTATATGAGCAAACCGTATCGATTTGACAGCACTCGCAAATCTGAAGAAGTCACCCTGCTTTGATGTGAGTGTTTTCTATTTGCATATGCGTTCATTGGGCTAGCTTACGTTGTTTGATACGTGCTGAAAAGTCCTGTTTGCTGTTGAACTTGCGCTTTACCTATTCTATGTTGATTGACAAAGCCATACATTATGGCCCATAATGCAGCCTACAATGATTGTGTTGTCTGATGATCTAGCTATCCTCTGCCATTCAGAGCTCCGGAAAGTTCCCAGCTATTTTGAAACACCTAGAACATAGTTTGGCTGGCTTTATTCATTTCTGCCAGTTAGTGCTTTTTCCCCTGTGTATAAGTTACACTACATGCATTATTGTGTTTGACACTGAGGATAGCCTATCTGAGACGGTGGTCTGGTTTAAATGAGTTACGTTGTGAAATTGAGAATGGCACAGACTAAATCGTTTAGTCTATTTCTTTGTATTGTGAAATTGAAATGAGATATGGACTATTATAATCAATAATATGTTGAAATTAATTAAAAGTAATCAATTTCTATGAAAAATCTATGTCTGTTGTATGCGTGTGTCAAGGTAAAGCCTAGGCCTACCGTGCGCATATACTGTACTGCGCAAAAGCGCCACTTGCGCCTCTATTTCATTGTATCGTCTTGTTAGGCTATGCGCGGGGTGTGTCAACTTTATACGAGATAGAGAGACCCCCTTAAAGACAAAAAGATAATTCGAGCCCTGGTCAAGAGTTACATAACGAGCAAATATAAAGAAGCAGTCATTTTATACTGATGCACCTGAGCAGACTGATAAGAAAATGAGAGTTGCTTATGTTATCCCTCAATTAAACAAAGAATCTGCAAAAAGAATGATGATTTAGCTGTATACACAGCAGAAATTATAGCAATATGGATGGCCTTAATGTGGGTAGAGAGCAATAGACCTGAGCAAGCTGTGATTGCGTCAGACTCTAGCTCAGCTTTGATAAGCCTTAAACGTTTTTACACTGTGTCTAGTCAAGTCAGTTTTATTTTTAAAGTGCATTTGACATGCACATAGTGCAACCCAAAGCGCTCCAACAAACAAGACACATAACAAGACAAACGATGCCGGATGGAGCGGCGTAGTCGCCAGCGTGCCCATGACATCAAGACATGACAAATACATTTAAAAAAAACAAATACAAAAAATGCTGGACGGAGTGGCGTAGTCGCCAGCGTACCCGTGACACCAAGACATACAAGACAGACAACAAAACAAATAAACAAATAAAAAGTGAAAAAAAAGAAAATATATTTAAAAAGGGGAAAGGTGATGTTAAAATTAGTCCAATTTCCAAACCAGCTGAAAATGTCCAAGGGCAATTATGATCCGTGAAAACTGCACAGAGTGTCTTCACAACCGATATGCCAACAAAGTTCTTTAACGTTAGCAAACCCGGTGAATTCACTGGCAGTCTGGAGATCACGTTGACGTTAGGCCTTGTAGACTGCAGTCTGGAGATCACTGGAAGCACAGTCTGAAGTAGTGGGCGATCGTGTAGATCCGCAACTCGGTGGACTTCTAACAGTGACCGTCTGTTACTCCGTGAGACTGCAGCTCCTCACCGCTAGGCTAACGTTAGTCTGCAGTTGGCATGGCAGGCAAGCTCCCAATGGACAAACGTCAACGACGTTTCAGCTGACTTAGAAGCAGTAAAAAGGACTAAGAATAACACGAAAACTATCAAAAATAACGTAAATAAATAGGGAAAACATTTAACTAGACAAAACAATACAAAAAAATAAACATGACATTACATAAAATTACGAACATTACATAAAAACAAACAAAAACATGATGCCAGACGGAGCGGCGTGTCTCTCCAGCATCCCCGAGACAGACTTCTTGTCTAGACAGGACATAGTATATGAAATAATGCAATTAGCCAACAATCTGCTTAAGTCTGGTATTAGTACTACATTTATATGGGTACCAGCTCATATAGGTGTAGGTAATGAATTAGCAGATAAATGTGCTAAGAAAGCAGTAGGGAAGTCTGATATAGAGATGAATATTAAATACAGCAAAGCTGAAGTCAAAAGTATAAATGAAAAATGGCAATTTGTATGGGATAATGAACAGTCTGGGAGACACCTGTATAGTATTCAAGGAAAGGTGGGGAAGAGCAGGAATACATGCAGAAGTAAGCAAGAAGAAGATGTGGTGTCTAGAAAGAGGTGTCCTAGAATTGTCCTGAGTACCATCAAGCCAGACAGAGATTAATTTCACAACTTGGTGAAATCCAGATGATATTAAATTTGCATGATATACTGCAAAGAGAATCTGTTTTTTGTTTTCTTTTTTGAAGGTAACTGGGTTATTAAAAAGAATTTAAGAAAGTGTAAGTTGACCTATTGATCCACACTCCAGTCCAGATGGTGGCAGTAATGCTCCAAAAAGCTGGTTACCAACCATCATATAAAAAGAAGAAGAAGAAAAAGAGTGCGTTTATTAGCTCACCTGTGGGGATGAAGCAGGAGTCAGGATTCATTTTGTATTTTTGATGTTTTGACTTTGAATTTGAAAAAGAAGAGGACATCATTTGGTGAGATCAATCTTTTGTTTTTGTTGGTTGGCTGGATACTTCAGGATTCATCAGGAGACTCTTATCTTTGTGACATGAAAAACCCTAGGACTTTGACCAAACCATGACTTGCAATTCTTCTCACCTGGCATAACAATTGAGGCCCCACCCACATTTTACCTCATTCTTCCTGGTTCATTTCCTCCAGGCACTATGTCTTTACCGTTTTGAACTTTTCCAACCTTGCCGTATACATCGGTGACATGTTGCCTGTGGTAAGTTAAGTTTTTATATATCAAAGATGAGTAGTAAGAAATTAGAGAGTGATTAGTTATTTCAGTGACTCAGTGACCATTTCAGTGAAAGGCAGCCCTCACAATTGCCATACATTTTGGTCTTCATTTTCTAATCTTTTTATGTATTATCATAAATAGCAGACACTCATGTTGTAGAAATATATTAGATGAGTTCCCACACCTATTTTCAAAGGTCCACCCTGTCTGAGTTTCGACAGGGTGGACGATGATAAGGTGGACATTTTCACTTTCCGTTAAAGAGAAACTATGCAGTATTGGCAATTTCTTTGCTGTTTTTTCGGTTTTTGCTTCTTTTCACTGGCTCTGTCATGACGAATGTCTGAGAAACTCCATCACTACCTTGTTTTAGCCTGGCATGTATGTGTATTTAAATGCAGTAAAGCAATGTGTTACACTCGTTATACTTCCTGACACTGAGGCCGCCGGCCCAAAGTTGCGCTCGGTTACCGCTTTGGGTCGAATCAGTGACGCATGCACGTCAGCTCAAAACCAGGCCATTTTCGTGGGTCTATCACTAGGTGGCAGTCTCGCCAGGTCACTTCCCGGAAACTTTACAGGCAACACTTCATATTTCATGAAAGACGTTATATCTCCATTTCTAGAAAAAAAAACAGCGATTTTGATAAAAACTAGCTACTGTTTAGCTTGCGATTTCTCAGGAACATAAGCGTGTAGAAATAAACGGTTTGCACCCACTGAGAGCTTAAAGTCTCACCTTTCAAACGAGCCATTGTATGTGTTCATAGCTATAACACAGAATATGCATAGAATATGTGGCTGTACAAAAATCATCAACAATGGTCTAGATTGCTGGCACTCTAGGATAAAGCTTCCGAAAACAGCTTGGCATTTAATGAGTTAAATATGTATAATATTGCCATGTGAAAAATGTTGTTTCTGTATGATTACATATTTATGATGTAAATTAAAAAAAAATCTCCATCAAATTCAATCAGATCAGTTATAAACAATAAGATATAAACCTAAATGAACATTTTAACAACAGTTCTATTTGTGTGTGCACCACATATGGTTCACGGTCAGTTCACAGCCACAGCATTCTCTCTCAGGGCTTCTACACATAGTTGCGTTCCGTTAAAGCATGCCAGTGGGTGTTCCCGACGGTAGCTATGCAAATGACTTGAAGTATAACAGTAATTTGATTGGTTGGTGCCGTCCGTTGATTGGCTTGATTGGCCGGTGCCATCTGTCGGTGTAGCAACAGCTGAACTTCTCAACAGGAGCGACGGGAGAAACGCGACGCAACGGACCCACAATTCAGTTCGGCAACAGATGACGCCATGTAAAGTGAATGGGATGCTACTCCAGCACTGCAACGCACGCAACTGTGTGTAGGAGCCGTCAGTGGAATTTGGAAGTAGTGGAAATGAGAAATTGAATGTTTTACAGCAGGGATTCCCAAACTGTGGTACGCGTACCCCCGGTGGTATGCGAGATGCCACTAGTGGGTACGCGAGATGAAAAGGGCAGTAGCGGAAAGGAGTTAAAAATCTATATTATATTATATTATATTAAAGTACATATTATACTAAATAATGTCATTAATTCATAAATGATACATAATTTCGAATCGGGTTATAATGATATGGAAACGTGAAATTAAAGGAAATCATTTGTAAACTCTATAATAGGCTATGTTTTCATAAAAAAATAAGCTACACACAATACACATGATTTCCTGTGGGCAGCCAGAATATCTGGTGCGTTAGTTTCGTTGAAGTATATGCTAGGTTGAAGGCTGCGTAAACATGGAAAACTGGCTAAAAATGCCGGTCACTGTCCAAAAGGCCTAATTAAAGCGATCGAAGAGGAGAAGCGAGAGAAACAGAGCAGGACACAGGTAACGATGGAATGGGATGGGGGGCAGACTAGTGAAGGTGGAGATGGAACGCAGGGGGATAAAAGAAAGAACGAGACAGAAAAGACTCTGCGAAGAAAACGAAAGTATGATGAGGCATATAGCCCTATAGGCTTCACGTGGAATTGGGAGACAGACTGCCCAAAGCCACAGTGCGTGGTCTGCAGTGAGATGCTACCTAACCAGTCTAATGTGGTTCTCCACACTGTTTTTTTTAATGTGAGAGCTCATAGACCAGTTGCACATTTTGATTATGTTATCATGTAGGGCGGCTAATTAAACACGATGCCTGGAATGCGTCAATAGAATGTGTTACTTTTTTATGTGTTGGATGGTGGGGGTACGCGAGCCGAGTCAGGACGTAGAAGGTGGTCCGCGGGGGAAAAAGTTTGGGAACCGCTGTTTTACAGCATTCTGCGGTGGTCATTATCATTAATATTCATAATTGTCACAAGAATCTTTCTAGGAATAAAACACTACATTTGAATACTGTGCTTTGAATGACGTAATTTTAATGTTAAATCATCTGCTTTTCCCAAAAGGTCAAGACGGAGACACATCATCTCATACAGTGCATTATTGATGGGAAGTTCAAGAAGTTAAAAAAGCTGAAATTTGAGGTTAATGAACTGTATCATTGTGAGCAATGGAAAGATGATGTCACCCCCTTATGTGCAGCAGTTAGCTGTGGAAATGAAGAGATCTGTACATACCTTCTCAGAGACAATGCTGATGCTAACAAGACGTCAAGTAGTGGCTTAACACCTTTGATGTATGCTCTGCAGTTCAATGTGTCAGTTCATTTAGTCAGACAACTATTAAATGGAAAAGCTGATCCTAATTTGGGATTACTCACTCCATTTGTACTAGCTGCATGTAACAACAGAAAGGATATTGCACATGAATTACTCAAACATGGAGCTATTCCTGAAATTAATATAAATTATATCCAAGATCCAAACAAAGCCAAATTAGTGTCAAAGATGCTACATGAGTTATCATTGAAAGATGACCAAATTACAAAATATGCTTTGTTTTTTGATGCTGAGTGTGATGTGAGAACAAAGCCTCCAGAGGATGTGTTCAGACTGCACAAGCAGCATTTTTTAGAGGTACACCCAATAACCCAAGATACCATTTTGGACAGGATGTATTCAGTTCGTGGACCTGGTGAGAATACATATGAGGAATTGGCTACTAAGTGGCTAAAACATTCTCAAAACCTGGACGAATATGTTGCGGGGACAATCAAATACTTACCCACAATGCCTATAACACCATTAAGAGCAAATGTTGTAAACAATTTACGTTCAGCTTTGTGCCTGATGAAGGAAATACCACTGATGTTTTCACTCCCACTCATACCCATTCTTTCGAAATATCTTGAAACACCTTTCACTGGCGTTCTTGATCTTGACTTTCTGCAATTGCTATACATCATCACACAGAAGACTCCTCAGAAGGATGATGGCTCAGATGCTCAATTTATTGATGAACTGTGCAAGCTGTGCAAAGGCATAGTGCCTTTTACAGATTCAAAGCACCCACCTGCCACTAGTGAAACAACTTATGGGATAATAGCACACCTGTATTCATATGGGCGTGTACGTGAGGTTATCAAATCCCTTGGTGTCACATCTGTACCTGAGAGGATACTGCTTTTTGCAGACAAAGGCATGAATGACATTTTGAAAAAAAAATTGAGGGAACTGAATGACAACCTGACAAAGCAATCTTCCAATGGACAATCACCTGAAGAGGAAGTGTTTTCCCAGATGGAAGAAAAAGAGAAGAAGAAGAAGAAGAAAAAGAAGAAAAAAAAAAAGGGGAATAAAGAAAACCCATCAACCAATGATTTGGTCTCTGGTTCAGTGATGGCTTCAGACTGTGATACTCTCATGAATTCAGTTGATGAGTCTTGCTCTGCTGATGAGCCAAGGTCAAGTGTTCACCCATTTTCTTCTGTTACTGACAAAACAATGACAAATCCACGACGTTGGCACCAAACCAGTCTTCGCTGGAAGGACATGTTGGAAGCAATTGCTTATAGGAGAACAACAGAGAAGAAAGTACAAAATCTTACTTTTTGTCCTGATCATCGAATAGCAAAAGGAAGTGATGGCACAGAAGTCTATATTGGCCTCAGAGAGGATGGCACTGAAGTTGCTATTAAACGCATGACCAAGTCAAACTACCAGCTGCTTAAAAATGAGGAGGTTTTATTACGTGGGTTTGACAATCCCAGTATTGTGCGATATGTAGACTTTGTTGAAGATGAAAACTTTGGCTACCTAGCCCTTCAGCTTTGTGAGTATACCCTGGAAGAATACATTGAACCAGAGAGACAACTTTTACCAGAAAACCCTCAGGAAAAGACAGACTTTCTGAAGACAAAAGTAAAGGAAGTCCTTCAAAGTTTAGAAGTCCTTCATAGAGAGGATAACAATGTGCTTCACAGGGACATCAAACCCCAAAATGTTTTGATCGGTGAGAACAGTTACCACTTTGTCTAACTGATGCTGTTCATTCTATATTACACATTCATATGCAATAGTTATACAAATTTACTTACTGACTGTGTGTGTGTGTGTGTGTGTGTGCAGGCATGTGTGTGTGAGTAAGGAGAGAGACCACATATAACATATATATTTTCCTGTATTTTGCAATACTAAATCTAACTCTCCCATTCACTTGTTTGTTTGGTTAGATATCCAAGGAAAAGCAAGGTTGGCTGATTTTGGCATCAGTAGAAGACTGAAGGTCGGACAGACAACATTGCACACAAGGCCTGCAGGAACCAAATGCTGGGAAGCCAAGGAAGTGTTAAAAAGTCTTGAAGAGAAGAGTGATAGTGGCTTTAAGAGAAGCTCAGATGTCCAGGTATGTTGTCACAGAACCACATTTGCTGCACAATAAACTGTTTATTGATGAGGCGTGCACACGGAGTAGTCAGAACATTTACTTGCATTGGTATTTCACATCTGACTACTATGGCCTGATCGTCACATTACCAACTAGTGGTGCTAACTGCATACAACACCACACATCAATACGTACAGCATGATACGTTGTGGTCTCAACAAACTTTGGCACCTATTTTGCACCCTGGCACATGGCGTAAAACTCTTTTTACACCCGGCGCAAAATGTATTTTCTTATTTTGCATGTCTATTTTTTAAACAATGCGCCCAGGGGTGTGGTAATTAACAACTTAGGGAGTGGCCTAGCGCATTGTCTAAAAATCACTATTGTACACCACCTAAAACGCATTACGCCACTGACCAAGAGAAACCTGGTCAGAAATCTATGGCAAGTTGTTTATATGTTATTTCAAGAGCATATTGGCGGGTGCACACGCACCATCCTTCTATCCCCCATGAACACGCACCAGTGCACATCCATGCAAAACATTAGAAATTACATGATTAGAATAAAGATATTACAAAATACATCTCACAATGCATTTGCAAATTGATAATGACAGTTAAAAGTGATTGGTGAGACACAGCTGAAGACGCACTATCACAACATACAGTATAAGCAGCTCCTGCAGGATAAACGTTTTATTCAGTCATTCGAATAATATTAGGGCAAGTGTAGCTTTTTCCAGCCTATGTTTTCAATGTTAACCCATTGTCAATAATTGGTTTAAATGATGTTACGCCCCAAACACACCCATGACTGATTAAGAAATCTAGGAACACCTTGTTGCACCATGCGCTAGACGTTTGATAGTGAAAACACTCCCAATGTGGACTGGGCATCCTACTATATATGAATAAGCTTTTGACTAGTGACGATGCGCTTTAGACTGTCATGATAGAGCCCTTTGTGTCAGGTTGCAGGAATGTTGGTGTACTACATCCTCTCCTGTGGACACCATCCTTTTGGGGAAGGGATTCGCTGTGAGATTAACATTCTGGACGGGAAGTACAACCTTGATTTGGTGGAAGATGAGTTGGCTAAAGATCTGATTGAGAGGATGATCCAAGATGACTCCAAAGACAGGCCAAGAGTGAAGGACACACTCACTCACCCCTACTTCTGGGACAATGAGAGGTTTGACAGCCACAGTTACACTGCTGCAGTAAGATTTATTGTGCTGCTGATAATGTGTTTGACAAGTTGTCTGATACGCCAGCTTTCTTAAATAATACACTCCATTGATGGATGACTGGACTATTCAAATGATAATTGTAAAACAAAAACTGCTTCTGTCTTTTGATGGTGTGTCTTGTCCTTTGACAGGAGGGTGGATTTTTTGACAAAAGTTGGTAATCAGAGTGAAGCAGAGAATTGTCGAAATGCGAGAGTGAGTGACCTTGAGGTCCTGGAGAAATGTACTGTGGGTAAAACCCTAGCTGACTGGAAAAACAAAGTGAGTTGAGCATCTGGATGCAATGCAGACTGTACACTTGCAATCAGCTATTGTGGTAGTTACACCTTTCATAGTAGTTTGATATGCTGACTTAAATGCCATTAATACATTTTTTTGTTTGGTTGGTTCTTTGTTTCATAAATCCCAATGGCAGTTCTCCCCTGACCTGGTCCAAAAGCTGGATGAATACACATCGCCTTACCCTGAAAACACTCTGGGTCTGCTGCGTTTCATACGCAATCTCTACGAACACTAGTAAGTTACATCAGTAACAATAGGAAGATAACTTCACACATTAAAAGGTACAATCTCAGTACTTATGTTTCATAAGCCTATTGACCTGTTTTGCGTATTTGTTAGCCCTGATGAAGCAGAGAAGATCGATCTGACGGAACTGTTTCCTGACCTGCTTGCGACTGTCTACATGTTTGTCGAAGCTAAGAAGTGGAATTTACGACCCCTCTTGAACAAATTCTTCCCTTCCTGAAGATTCAGTCATTGCTTTGGGTATCATCTTTATCCTTCTAACACTGTTCCGGTCAAAAATGACCGATTTACACATTCCCTGTACCATAAATATGGCATTTTTCATCAGATTGCCTCGAGATCTTATGATATTCTTCAAAAAAGGCTTTTGAACACATAGAATTTATTTTGACTACTTTCTTTGAATTTTGAGTGATTTATTCAACGTAGAAACACTTTTTTGTTTACGGTCAAAAATGACCGGGATGATGAATGGGAAAGAATATAATTTTCATTCAGGAGATAAGACATCTCCTTACACACACTCCTACAACTTACCACCAATGTTCCCACACAAAAGCATGCATGCACACACACCCACACACACACAAACAGAAACACATACAGTACACACACATGTACACCCACTCACAGACACACACACACACTAAATACATATTGTCAGTTCATGTTGTCATGTTGCCACTTGTACGTGTGAACCACCAATGTTCGCACACATAGGCATTCACACACATACAGTACAGAAACACACCCATCCACACACACACAGACACACACACACATGTACACACACACACACACACATACATGTTGTCAGTTCATGTTGTCATGTTGCTACTTGTGCATGTGACACACACACACACACACATACATTTTACACCCACCTCTCTCTCTCTCTCTCACTCTCACTCACTCACTCACTCACTCACTCTCACACACACACACACACACACACACACACACACACACACACAGAGAGTTCACGTTGTCATGTTGCCACTGTGCATGTGAACCACCAGAGTTCGCACACATTCACACACATACAGAAACACACACACACCCACACACAAAACACACATGATGTAGATGTTAATGTTCTAATAAGGGTCTGTTTGCAATAATGTTCTATTAAATAATACTTTTTGTCATGGTATTGGTATTTAAGAGCAGTTAAAACTGTCCGGTCAAATTTGACCGTGAACAGTAAATTAAGGGGGGTAGCAACAAACAGTGTTTAAAGGTTATGGTATGTTTATTGATATTTTTAAATGGGTCCAACGGATGATTTTTGTTGAAACTGTCCAGCTTTTAATTCATTAATTCTTTTAGTTTTAGTTGTATTTATTATTCAAAAAAATATATCAACTACTGTATATCTCTGTATGACTAATTCAACATTAAAAGGAAATATGGAATACTCCAACAACAGTATCATGTATTAAATATTGTACTGTCTCTTTAATATGTAATTATTATTTTTTAGGTTGTCTCAGTGGTTTCATCATAATAATGCTCTCACAGAGCATGGAACCAAAACAACACATGATGTGTTTTCTCACAGTGACTTCACAACACCGTGCCACTAGACTCAGTTTCATTTAAAAGTCAGAAATGGGTGATTAAGTTTAAATGGACTTAGGGTACTACAGAGCATTAACCAATTGCTTTTGGTTTCTTCGATCTGGATACAAAAGTGGATGTTTCTGATAAGAGCAAAATTATATTTGACCTTGAACTGAGACTTTGATTTACCTTATTTGAATGTGGTTACGATTACAATTACAATTTTTTTTATCATAATGATGAGAGACCCATCTTTGATAGTTTTATTGTTATTTTACTGGTATCTTAAAAACTTGATCTGCTATATATATGTGAAATTCTTCTGACTCCATTCCTAGTCATGTAGACCATTAAAAGACGGCTGGGGCCATTTTTCCTTTACCACGTTATCCACACTTATGGAGCCCCCAAAGGACCGTGGTGGGAATTATTTTTTAGATGTGGATTTATTTTTAGAGCTCTTTTTGCATTCCCTCACAATTAGTTTTGTGTTCCCTTGCAATGCTTGTGTTCCATCACAATAGTTTTGCATTTCCTCACAATACTTTTGACTTTGTGAGGGAATTCAAAACTTACTGCAAGGGAACGCCAGAGGAGCTATAAAACAAAAATTCTCACCATGTCCCTTTGGGGGCGCCATACTCCGATATGGAGTGATCGGCGGAGAAGTCAATCCCTGTGCTAGTGTTACTTAACAGTAGAGGGCAGCATAACACCAATGAATCCTCTGAAGCAGTATTGGTAGGTATACCTCAACATACAGTTTTTCTCAGTCGCTTTGGTGCTTTTCTCACATCACTATTAACATTTGCACAGCAGTTAGTGCATTTCACAAAACAATTAGTGCAAACTGCAAAACCTAGTGGATAACCTGCAAAAGCACGTCACTTGCTCAAAATGGATAGTCCATTCCTCAAAAGCAAGTCTTCATGTCAATGTAACTGCCAATGTCATCAAAATGAGAAGTCTTGACACCATTGTTTATGAACAAGATTGTTAAATGGCTTTGTCATGTTTTCATTACAGTTTATTTTCTAGTGTTTTCCAATGCAAAAAAAAGGTCAGAACTCGGTGACACTACCTGAACATGCTCAAGACATACGCTACTTGTACGGCCATTTGAAAATTACAGTAAAGTTACAAATTGCTGTAGTTAGGGGAGTAAGTGAGTACAAGACACTGAATATGTACGTTTCACAGTTTTACAGTTTTTCTCAGTCGCTTTGGTGCTTTTCTCACATCACTATTAACATTTGCACAGCAGTTAGTGCATTTCTCAAAACAATTAATGCAAACTGCAAAACCTAGTGGATGACCTGCAAAAGCACGTCACTTGCTCAAAATGGATAGTACGTTCCTCAAAAGCAAGTATTTATGTCAATGAAACTGTCAGTGTCATCAAAATGAGAAGTCTTGACACCATCGTTTATGAACAAGATAGTCAAATGGCTTTGTCATGTTTTCATTATGACAGTTCTCTCAGTGTTTTCCAATGCAAAAAAAAGGTCAGAACTCGGTGACACTACCTGAACATGCTCAAGACAGCACTATACAGTACTTGTACAGCCATTTGAAAACTACAGTAAAGTTACACATTGCTGTAGTTAGGGGAGTAAGTGAGTACAAGACACTGAATACGTACATTTTTACTGTATGCTCTTTGCAATTCCACAGCATTGTGACAGAATTTGATAACTAGTTCAACAATTTTGTATGTAATGAGCAATGAGCAATGAAATGAAGACTATTAGTTTTATTGGGAACGACTATTCAGCATCCATAAGTATAGTTCATTTTGACTGACATGACAAAGCAACTGATAAATGTCCAAAAGCATTTGCAATTTGTTCAGAGGAAGGAGAAATTGCTACTATGATGTGCACAAATGACTAAATGTTGTGGAGGTTGAACTATTAGTTATGATAATTTTCATTCTGATCTGAGAAAAGCACCAAAGCGACTGAGAAAAACTGTAAATGGGGTAGGTATTTTTGGGCCCCAGAATAGCAGTTCAAACTCAGACCACTTCATCTGATTGAAACACTAGAAGCAATTGAGCTACAAGTGAAATGGTACACATTCAGTATTTCTGTAGAATTGTATTTTCATTTTAGGCTTCCACTACAAGCAACAATACATTAAAAATGCAGCCATGTCACATGGTTGTGAAACAGTACAGCATGTATTCCTGCAGGGGCGGAGCCAGACATTGTAAACATTCGGGGCTTAGCCCATTTTTTTTTTTTTTTAAATGACCCCTTAATGACTTCTAGTGAATTTTGTGTAAACTAATGGACACATTGAGATTAAAAAATGTTAAACTAACATTCAACAGATTCAAGGTATCTGGCTGGCACACTGTGTAAAATTATAGTTTTGGGTCTTTCAAGAGGCAATATCTGTTCATATCTGTTTAGCATGTACTTAGTTAATTAAGCGTTTCTTATGGTTTGTATATTATAGTATTTGTTTATTTTCATTAGGCTATTGTTTGATATGACATTATTGTTTATTATTGCTATTCTCCTTCTTCCCTGATCTCATCTGTGACAAATATATAGAATATCTTATACTATAATATACATAATATTATGATATAATTACAGTATGGCCAGTCATCATGATACAAGGGTATTTTAGAAGGAATGCATTATCATCTTGACATAGGCGTTTCTAAATTATATTAATTTTGTAATTTAGCAAGATTATTCATAGGTTTCATCAGGTCCCTTTACACAGGTGCATAAAATCAACCACCTAGATTATGAATGCAGACTTCATGGTGCTTGATTAACACACTTATGGAAAGGGCCCTTTCCTCTTAATATATCATTGTAATGTTGTTTTTTTTAGTTAATAATTAGTTAGGCAACCAAAACAACATAACATGACTTTTATATTTATGTGGACTCTTGGATTATAAGATCTGTGGTGGTGGATAGGATATCAACAAGGTTTTAAGGTAGGCTAACAGTTAACATTATTTTGTGCAACATATGACACTGAAAAGTTGGCATGGGCAGATAACTGTTAATGGGTTTTTCTAACATTTCAAACCAGTTTAGCCTAATTTATTACAAGACGAGGATCACTTTGTTTTGGGAGCTGGAATTTCTTATTCTGCAGTAGGCTTAGCTAGCCTGAGAGTACTGAATTTGCCTTTTCCGCCGACGAACGAGGACATTTAACGTTAACGTTAAGCATTTAGGGAGCTAGCTGCTAGCCAAGTAGCCTAACGTTAGCCTGCCTAAGTGACTGAAAGCTCTTAACGTGAAATCACCAACCTGAAACAACACCATCCGTCAGTTCACTGGGCGATGCTGTTGCTTGAACGGAGCTTGGTGGTCTTTTGAAAAACTTTCTAATATCCATAACGTTTCAACAACATGTACAGTACACACAAAGTGTTTTATCACAGACTGTAAAAGTGACAGACTTCTGACAGAGGCTTTTTGGAACACCGAAGCCATGACGTAGCGTTGTCAAGGCAGCATTTTCACTGGATCCAGTGGATCTAAACCAAAGATTCTAGAATCTTTGATCTAAACAAATCAATCTAACCATTGAAATCACCATAGTGGATATGGTGGCATAGATCGTGTAGCAAGTCAAATTATTTTTCAATATTGGGCTTTGAAAATAAGGGATATATTTCCTCAGTAATAAAGCATTTTGTGACATTTATAGAGAAACCGAGAGGAAGTTATATTGGAAATAAGAGTTGTCGGGAATTTAAAACACTAAAAAAAGATTCGGGGCTTAAGCCCCCTAAGCCACCCCCTAGCTCCGCCACTGCTTGTCTACTTTTTCCAGCACGCATCTCAGTTCTAACACTCATACCCCCTCTCATGTTCTCTCTCTCCATCCCTGCGCACGGGGCTCTCTTAAAGGAGCTGCACCATGTTACAAAAATTGCGTCTACATTTTCATATTAGAATGTTTTGTAAAGTGTAAGCTTAAGCTACTGTGATCAATTTAAGTTCCCGTGCCCCCCCTGGAAAGGTGTAATGCCGTGGCAATTCTAGCAATAGGCTACTGGTGATGGCGGCCATGTCGTAATCCAGGAACATGAGATTGTTCATGACAACATGCACTCACAAACAAAACAGTTTTAGTTAATAAAATAACATGGCATTTCTGCTCTCTATTTTCAGACACCAACTGATATCCTACCTCACAGATGCCGGTAGATCAACTTTTGATGAACAGAGGTGGTATGACCCCCCCCCTTGTGCCTAGGGTACCCATACTACTGCCCATATGAGAAACCCGCACTGATTGAGGATTATGGTTTACCACTACCAAACCTTCAAAGTAATTACTGATCGCCAAGAATCCTTTTCTGAATGGCAATATATTGTGCAGAACATTCTTTGACCTGTGTTTGGCTTTGAAAATGTGTGCTACAACTATTCACATGCACAGGATCTAGGGGACCTGATTGAGATCTTTCTTTTAATGTTTTACCATTCATATTCCCATTTAGACCCATATTTCCTGGAATTAGCATGATTTGTTTCTCTTTATTTCTGGTGCTTTATCAACTGCTACGTATCCTACAAGAAACTTCATCAGCACGTTTTCTCCACCACCTACCTCCCCACTACTTGTGTTGCTCTTTCCCCTCCGCTGCACAGATGGATGGTTCTATGGCACTGCTACTGTGAAGAAAGAGAAGCTCAAGGATATAGCAGCAGGTAACCCATGGTGGGTGAACAACAGCCTTGATGGAAAGTATAAGCCAAGACCTCCAGAAGACGTTGTGGAAGAAGCAAAGAAAAAAGTTGGAGAGGAGCCATCATATTCACTCTGGTGGAATAACAGTGAATATTTTGCTACCAATCTACGCTATGGCGTACCAAATGCGCGTTTAGAAGAGTTTTAATTGCACGGGAGGGAGGGGGAGGGAGTAATGAGCTAGCTCATGTTTTGTTTGAACATCAACAGAAGTGACGTATCCCCGCTATCGCTGATACAACCTTTAAGGGTTGTTTTAAGGACATGTTTGTGCATGCCCATAGCCAGCCACTCTGAAACAGTCAAAGGCGATTCAAAATGAGTCAGAAAGTCAAGACAGGACCCATCGTCAAAATTTCGGTGTCCACCACTCTAGTTCATCCAAAACAAACCAGAAAAGGGACTTAAAGGGACTTTAAAGGTGCTCTAAGCGATGCCACGCGTTTTTTAAGCTAAACATTTTATGTCACTTACTGCAAACATCACCTAACCAACCGCTACCTAT
This sequence comes from Alosa pseudoharengus, assembly GCF_046254945.1. NCBI lineage: Eukaryota > Metazoa > Chordata > Actinopteri > Clupeiformes > Clupeidae > Alosa > Alosa pseudoharengus. Next base: position 12,369,540 of record NW_027468674.1, on the reverse strand, counting down.
CAGGCTCCAAAAACGGCAACGAAAACAACCTGAGCAAACCTAGCCCATAAAAACATAACAAACTGTTACAGCAAATCACAGACGAGATGTGCGTTTAGGAGAGTTTCAATTGGACGGGAGCAGCACCGGAGGGAGGGGGAGGAAGTAGCGAGCTATAGCTCTCTGTTTTGTTTGAAAGTCAACAGAAGTGATGTTACCCAGCATCGCTTAGAGCACCTTTAACACACGTTTGTTTGTCTTAACAGGCTCAGACGGCATGTGATGCTTTGCTTCTGGTTTCTTCCTCCACTGTTGGGGTTTCTGCCTCCACTGTTGGGGTTTCATCCTCCTGCACCCAGCCTAATAAAAAACAATCATGATCATGGCCACTTCACTGCACAAACTACTGCACCTTACATCACCCGCATGGATGCCTTGTTTATAACTATCCCATGGCCTGTTTGATATGAAATGTATACATTAATTATGTGCACTGCAGACTAGAAAATAAATAAAATTTTACTGAACATAATGTGTCAAATGAATAAGACAAAGTAGCATCTCACTGATCAGGGGTAGGGAAAGATATGTTCAGTTTAAACAGAATGAGTAAGAATAAGCATGACACAGTCACAGTCAGTGACAAACACAAATGGATGCTTGTGACATACAGTACTGCATTTTGTTGTCTTTGTACTTGTACTCTGCACAATGACAATAAAGTTGAATCTAATCTAATTACTGGCACTGGATTTTGTGTTTTTTTACAGTATTCAGAATAATTTCTCTTCCTACCACATTTAGGTTTCATTTTACCTGACTGAAAAGGACACTACATTTGCATCTACATTGTATTTTACAACATAACCATGATCCTATATCATCCTCATAGAATCGCTATTGGGCACCAGTGTGACCTGTAGTGATCTGATGCATAATGGTAATCACTGTGGGGTATCAGACCCTGCAGCCTGGCAGGAGCCAGAGGAGTTCTATAGCCTTTAACCCTTAAAGGAGTACCGTCACACCGGTGTGATGGGAATGTTGAGAAATGAACGTTCTAAAGAATATCTGGGTTCATTGAATTCAACATAGAAGCACAAATGCCATACGTTGAACACAACGACTCATTAATCACACTTGTTTCAAAGGATGTGACACAACCAATACAAGCTAGTTGAGAGTGTAGCAGCTTGCTAAACAGCAGGTTCACATCAAGGACAGAAACTATCAGTGAGGCATTCAGAGTACATTGTAGGGCCTATGCAATGTACTTTTCTCAAAACTGTAAACACAAATACTTTATGTTTACTGGATTTACAGTAAATGTTGAATCCACTGAGTTATGAAATTGTTTTGTTTTGTTTTTTAGATGAAAATTGCATTTACTGTAAACAATGAACATTTGTCCTGGAGCTATATGAGCTGCCCTGAACACTGTGTTCCATTTTTTGATCTTTAATGACTGCTAGTGTTTTCATTTTGACTGCTTTTTGAGATGATCTGAAAACAAGTATTTAGTTTTGAGCATATACTGTAGGCTACAACTGTTTTGAGGTGATTGTTCGGTTTTGCAGAGGTTGTCAGAGGTTTTTTGAATGTAGTATGAGATTTGGGGGTTGTGTTTACAGTTTTGAGAAAAGGGTGGAAGGTTAAAAAAAATGTGTTTTAACAATTCTGAAAAACGGTAAAAGGTTAGACTAGATGCACATATATATCAAATTGTAAAGTGATGTTTTTTATCACTAATTTTAGTTGGCATTGACTTCCTCTCAGCTGTGAAAATGTAGATTGACTGAAGCATTTTTTAAATGTGATTGTGCAATCTCCTCTTAATACAAGTACATTTATACACAGCTGATCCTGAATTGTCATTGTCATTGCAAGCGCCTCTTGATTAATCACCCACTGGATACTGTTTTTAGAATTGATTTAGATTAAGTGTTATTTAGTATAATTTGTATTTTTGTATATTTAGTATATTCTTTATCTTCTACTGTCCTTATTGCTTAGTTGTGTGTTTTATATTATACATTTTAATTACTTTTTTCTGCTGTTAGTGAATGTGTGTGTGATGTCATGATGTCTGTATGCTACTGAGACCTTGAATTTCCCCTGGGGATCAATAAATTATCTATCTATCTATCTATCTATCTATCTTAACAAATTGTCTCAGGGATGTGTTTAACTGTATAAGGCAGGAATGTGTGTATTTTACCTGGTTTTCATGATGTAATAACTCCTGACTGACATCTCACTGCTTGTCAATGAAATTAGTGATGCACCATTGTGACAGTTTTGTACATTTTCTCCAACTAAATTTACCAAGTGTACATTTAATTTCCAGAAGCATGCCATATTCTGCAAAGTCAGTCTTCTCATACTCACACACACACACACACACACACAAGTTATTCAATTAAAATGGACTAAATCCAATAAAGCTAATTGTAAGAAGAGGTTTGCATTTAACAATTTGTCATATGTTTTTATTGAAATATAACAAATCTGCATCAATTGTGTTGGAGTGTACAATAAATAAATACATTAAATAAACCATTATAAATAAATTAGATCAACATAATAATGAAATTAATAAACCCGTTTCACAGAACATCATCAGTCGGATGGATAAATAATTTAAACACTTGATAAATGTAACCATATCCACATCATATGTAAAATGCACAGCTCTATAAATTCATTACACAATCACTGTAAACTAGAGCGTTCAGAATATACAAAAAGGGTTTCTATATCAGTCACTTGTTTTGTTACCATACACAATAAATAAATGCAGCCATAAATAACATTAACATAGATAAATAAATTGAACAGTGTTACAAAATAAATAACATATTTCACAGAAAGTCATCAGTCTGATGAATGAATCATTTTAACACCTGATAGATGTAACCTTCACCACTTCATGTTAACTTACAGGGCTCAGAAAATACAAAAATATATGTATCAATTGTCTGCTTTACTACATAAATAATACAATCTAGGTAGACAAATAATTAAATTAAACAGTATTGTTTAAACAAATAATAACTTTCACATCATCATTCTGATGAATAAATAATTGTAACACTACATAAAGTTAAGAGTACATTAATAGTCCTTGTGCATCCTCAGTCCCATTGGCTGTAGCTGTGGCAGGGTTTGGTGTTTAGAGGCGTGTGCTGGCCAGAAGGTCGACCTTCGTCAGGTGGCGGTGAACCTCCTTCCTGATCAGCTCCCAGGCCTTGGCCTTGTCCTCCTGAAATCACAAGTCACAACACTCACCATCAATATACAGACTCTGTACTTCTGTCATCTGTGTGTGTGTGTGTGTTTGTGTGTGTGTGTGTGTGTGTGTGTGTGTGTGTGTGTGTGTGTGTGTGTGTGTGTGTGTGTGTGTGTGTGTGTGTGTGTGTGTGTGTGTGTGTGTCAGCTCACCATTTTCCCCAGTGTTTCAGTTCTCAGTTTCTTGAAATACAGGTGCAGTCTCTTATTCCCTTTAGTCTTGCTAACCTGGAGGAGGCAGAAAGGAATTCATGAAATCACCAGTAAGTCATTCATATGTAGTTGAAAAAAAAATGATGCAATCTCATCACAACTGCTACTTGATGTGAACAATTACCAGAACACACCTGCTTGTTAAATAGTTTAAACTTTAACCTTTTACAGACACAGCTCAAAAGCTGCTAAGATACAATGTTTCTGTACTAATATGCCTTCTAGTGTGCAGTCAGTACAATGGAATTGGTGTTCACAGCGTAGTACAGTATGTTCACAGCGTAGAATCACAGATTCTCATATAGTGACTTATCGCTTATAGAATACAGGTTATTCAGTTGTACTCACACATGACTGAGTTGCCACCAGTTGTGTGTCCAGGGTGCTCATGAAGTCCTTCAGCTTCTTCTGGTCCCAGGCCACGGCGGTCACATTCTCGTCCAGCAGGAGCGACACCTCGTCCAGCACCTGGGCTATGAACCAGGTGATCTTCTCAGGCTGTGGGGACAACAGGAGGAGTCAAGACAGCCATCAGTGATGAGAACCATCCCAGAATTCAACAGGGATACCATTAATGAAAAGAGTCCATCTCAGTTGTCATCAATGAAATACTTATTTTCAAGCACCTGTTTGTTTGTTTGTTGCTTTAGTTTATGCTTACCTGTGACTTCCTTGCAAGTCTGTACAGCTCATCAGGGAAATTTAATCCCACGTTGTCCTCTGTTATCTTCTCACCCTGTAAAATAACAGAATTAAAATTGAGATGTCAGGAGATTTTAATGTGTCAATTAGTTTTAGTAGCCTAAAATCACACCAAATACTGAATATCAGACTTTCAAAATAACACCTACCATCTCTTCCAGCAAGGTCAAATAGTTCCTGCTATACTGCGGGAATTTATGCTGCATCCATGGACAACCTTGGGTCAGATGCAGGATAAGCATCAAAAAAGTACACACACTGAAGAATGCCTTCATTCTGATATTCTTTAGCAAACTTTGTAAATAATGTAAATGACACAACTGTGTATACTGCAAAACTACTGCTCAGATATGATATGCATGGTTGTGTTCTACTGAATTCCAATGCCATGGTCCTTGTTAGTCTTAGAATTTATACTGAATATATCGAATTCAAAACTTACCCGCATTTCACTTTCCAGCTAGGCTACTTGTTATGACCGACGCACCTGTAGACGTACAGGTGTGGGAGGCGCACGCAGCGCAAACTTCCCTGCTGTCCGTTTGTGCAACGTCACGTTGTGCGTTCTGGATCGGACTGTTTAAACGTGGATCATGTCGGCTATTGATCAATAACACTGATGTCAGATAAACTGCAGACTTAAATATTTGGATTTGGACATAAAACATTGAATGAAAAATAAGAAAATGTGTTAAGACAAATGCGAGATGATTCGTCTTCCACAAAGCACGAAGTTGCCTAAAAACATAGGCCTTTGCATATCAGCCTAATACATTATTAGTATATTTATTTATAATGATTAGTTACTTATATATTAAGTAACTTGGCCCAATCTTAAATCTCCATTGTAATCCAGTGAGAGATGACGTTTAATTTGCTTTCATTCAATGCTGGTTTGACCAATCACGAAAGACTTGAGGTTAAGTGGGGGTGGGGGTTCAGGACTCCTTAGAAAAGCCACACATTTCGCAGGTAGCCTACCGGTAGCCTAGCCTACATGTTTCAGTGGTAAGTAGCCTATCTGACAGGACAGATGACGACCAGCATTTTGATTTTCGATAGCCTTCGCCAACGCTGCGTGCAATGTGATTCCGTAATTTACAGTAGGCTAGGCCTAAGGGCGGGACTTCCTGAAAGTGAAAGCTGAAAACCGAAATTGAAAGCTCCATTGTGTCATTCGGATGATGCAGAATCTCTGCCTTCACATGGTTGATTATGTCATTTCATAAATAGCAATATTATAGCTATAAATATATAGCTTATTTGAGACATAAATAGCCTAGCCAGAACGTGGCAGCTCATTTGAGAGTTTCTAGGTTAGTTGCCAGCATTGCAGAAAATAGCCTAAAGCAATGGCAGCATAGGCTATTTGTATTTCAAACTGAGATTGGCTATGGAACATGAGGCCGCTGACTGGAAATTGCATAATGTAGGCTATTGATTAAGAATAAGCATGGGCTGTATTGCATGCCATATGTAACACTGAATATGCCATTTCAAATGACAAAGGTTGTAATGATGACATAGCTAGCTGTAGCCTGACGAGCCAGACCCACATGTAATTTATTTGTAAATTTAGGGGTGCGTCTAGATTTCTAGGCCAGTGGTTTTCAAAGTGTGTGTGGGGGGGGGGGGGCGCGAGGGGATGCCAGGGGGGCCTCAGCAAGTTGGAAGGAAAAATAAAAGCAAAAAATAAATACATTTGAAAAATGTAAAATATACCTATTACTATGAGGGTTGTTATACAATGCCATTATAATAATGTGAGGCATATCTGAACATTATATTTCCCATGATAATGACTGGGAATAATAGTAGAGAGATAGCTCTCATATAGCAGAAAGCCCAAAATACAATTTTTACACACTGTATGCTCCATCGCGAAGTGCTTGTGGCTAAAATAATTATTAGGATTAGCTTAATGTATTTTTACATTTGCCGTAGTATTGTCGATGGGTTTAATAACACATCAAGGGGGTTCTTGGCCAGAACCTAGTGGTATTTGGGGGGCCTTGTCGTGGAAAAGTTTGGGAACCCCTGTTCTAGGCTAGCTAGCCTGTAGTCTACCTTGAAATCTGGATCTGAAGGGTCTAGTAGGAAACATTCTTATGCCCATATATGTTTCTATATTGAGTGTTCATGGGCTGAGACCACAGTGTTAGGCATGCTCACACATGATGATGACAGCTGTTTAATCTGTAGCTTGACCACCACTTTATGACTACCTTAGAACTGTTTTGATTAAAAAGCTGTGTCACTGATGCATTTAAAAATAGTCCTCTAGCTTATTTTATGAGCCTGTATGAAAGCATATTGAGTTCCTCAAAATTCCACGACAACTCAATATGCCTCGGCACCACTGACTTAATCTAAATGTGTGTCGTGGAATTTTTAAATTCTAAATTTTAGACTAGGCCTATAAAATTACGATGATTATATGAAATAATTATCATGACACTGGCCTCTTATAGCCTGATTCAGTCCATTCAGTCTTATCCAATTGTGAAAATTCATCCATATCATTCTATAAACATACAAATGACATGTGTGGAATACATAGAACCATATTGAGAACCACTGCCCTACGGCCATTCCATTCCATTTTGTTTACTGAGCATTAAATGGGGTTTTAAGGCCGTAAGAAGGGTGCAAGTAGGCACCTGGGTTTTCCTTGCCAGTTTTATCTCTTTTTTTCATGACTCAAAAATGATGTTCATAATCCTAAAATGCCTATTATTCTATCACATTCTGGACAGTTGAAAATAGTTGAGAATAATGAACTTTGAATGACAAACATTTCGAAAAAAATGTTGAATATAAGAATATAAGTAATTTATGGGCGTGTGTTTACAGAGGAAGGGGTAGCCTACCATCTGACAGGGTATCCGATCCTGCGCAAATGTTACGCAATATGTGTATTTTCCAATTAGAACATCGTGAACCATTGGAAGATTCCCAAGATGCTCCGCGGCTCTTGCGGAGTAATGCAACAACTTTGGCTGTCGAGCAAGTGCTTGCTTTAGCTCATTTTTTACAGCTTTCTGGAGAATGATTTCTAAGTGACAGCCTTAGTGTTGTCTTCAAAATGCTGAACTGGAACGTACTTTCCCTTTGCCTTAAGAGTTGAAGTCGTTGCCGAGTATCCTTAGAAGCGTTTCAGTCACTCGCAAAATATCAAAACAAGGTGAGGACCCAAAGGCTTGTTTTGGCCTTAACACAATGGTCAATGGTATATTTGTTATAGCAACATTCGTAACTTGAACTTATTTGAATTTGTGTACCGTGTTCTTTTTCAAGTAGTAGTTTGAGTCAATCCTTAGAAACGACTGCACTGTGGCTCAAGGAAAACGAATGCTGACGGGACTTAGCTGGCTGGCTAACTAGCTGAAATGTTACACGTTAGTTGACTAGCTGGGAAATAACATACCAAACCTAGTGTGATACCTAGACTTAGGAGTTAGGAAGTTAACGTTAATAACTGTTGTTACTGACATAAATCTTGATATTATGTTGTATGCCGATCAAGGCAGCTATCTAAACTGGCTCTGACGTTAACTGATAAACAAAGGTGGGCACATAAACCAAATAATAGTACCCTACTGTGCCGAAGTTACGTTAACGTAGGCTAATCGCCAAGATGTTAGCTAGCATTGATCCATATATATATACACACTGTTTGTTTTATATCCTAGCTACATACATGTATGTAATTTGGAAGTCACCGAGGTTGACTATTGCTGTCTTGTCTGCAGGCGTGACTAACGTTTATCTGATCCGATAGGGGAAGTCAGTCTGGTGTGGTCAGCTGTCACTTGAGCTAACGCTGCATCGCTTCCCTTTCCCTGAAGTGGCAACCGTCAGTTGAATATATTTCTACATACGTGTCTTGCGCTGCACAGAGCCCTTATTTTGACATCTTAACTGTGGCAACACCTTTCTCTTGCCTGTGTTGTTTGTTGAACAGGACAGTTTGTTGTTTCCCTGATTGTGTTCCAGAGTGTCATGTGGGAGTGATCGGATGTTGATGAGCAGTCATGCTTGCTACCCAAACAACAGAAACGGGCCCGGACACCAAAGACGTGAAACAGGTGAGTGACGGTGATCCTCTTTCTTTCTTTCTTTCTTACCTTTCAGACTCATGTTTGTTTAGCAACTAGTCGACATATACACTTTGATTAACTCCAGTGAATGATCATATAAACCCATTTGAAGTAGATAGCCTCATAAAGACAATGGTGATGAGTTTCGGTCCTTAGCTTATCACAAGGAGAGATTGGGCACTATGACGGCATGCCCTTTTACAACACTGTCATTGAAGTTATCTAAACTAGTTTAGTTAGTTTAAACTGCATAGTCCTGTGCAGAATATAACTGTTCACTGCATATTAAATAATCTCAAGTGTTAAACTAAAAATCAAAGTTGGCACAAATTCCAACATAAATGCACAGCCATAAATATAGAAGACCTAGGTTTTTTCCACGTGGAAAAACAAGGCTTGTCTTCACAAATGTGTCAAGGGGGGGAGGAGTCGGTGGTGATAGAGTTCACATGATGTGAGGTCAAAGAGTTCTATTCTGGAATGTTCTGCTGTTGAAGAGATCACTGATGTCTTTTATTATGGAGCATGTCATGCATGTTCATGTAGTCTATTGTGCTTATGCTTTAAAATATATGGCGAAGGGTCGTATGGATCACTTGCATAATCCAGTCACACACATTGCCAAGACTTCCCCCTTGTAAAGCGAATGACATGGCTAACATGGCAGCAAATTTATACTGCCACACTTAGCTTTTTGTCTGTGTTTAGGATCAATGATTAAGGCTCTTTCTTCTTTCCTTTTTGAAGGGACCATTGAATGCTAGACAAGGACGTGAACTCCGGCACTTAACTTAGCAAACATTGTAAGATCTATATTCATAGCATAGTTGAGGTGACACATTTGGTTTATGAAGCATGGTCTGGATGACTGCGACTGATAGGAAAGATTTAGGCTGACATTAATGCAAAGCCCCTTGAAGAAGTGATGCATCCAAGTACTGAGTAATAAACGCATCCCGGCATTCAGATTGTTTAACAGCAAACGGAAGTGGACATGAAGCAAAACTCTGCATAGATAAGGACAGTCTTTATCACAGAATGCAGAAGCATTGTACACTTAACGTTTGCCAAACTGATGTTAAATCCAACAGTTATAACAAACTGAAGTTTACAAGGAACTTTATTGCACTTTATTATGTAGCTGATCTGTTCACTCCCAATGACTTTCATCAGAGAAGGACCTGTAGTGCATTTAGCATGTTAAAAGTGTTATGTAGAGGTTTTTTTTTAGATTAAAAAGTTGACCTACAAATAGGACCATAATATTAAGAAACAATCATTTTGATGCAAAGTCAAACATGCCTTAGCTATGTGTTGTGCATATCCACAGAGATACACTGAAGTTGACATGCACAGTGCACACCAGTTATCGTCATCCGGACTGTCTCGTAATGCCATGTTGTACCATGTGCGGGGGGGGGGGGGGGGGGCTCCATTCCAATTCACTTGTAACATATTGAGACTTACAAGCTTCATGTGCCCCTGGAAGAACAGTGAAATAGGAGTAGTAGGAGTTCACTATTGCTAAACCACATGTTAAAAAAGTACTGTCAGGGATTGCAGTTGATTTCTGACTCTTCTGACAATGTGCTAGCTCTCCATTCCATCTTGGGGCAGCCGTGGCCTACTGGTTAGCGTTTCGGACTTGTAACCGAAGGGTTGCCGGTTAAAACCCCGACCAGTAGGCATGGCTGAAGTGCTCTTGAGCAAGGCACCTAACCCCTCACTGCTCCCCGAGCGCCGCTGTTGTTGCAGGCAGCTCACTGCGCCAGGATTAGTGTGTACTTCACCTCACTGTGTGCTGAGTGTGTTTAATTCCTGGCTATGTGAACTGTAGACAGACAGCTGGACAGTGGAGCAAGCCTTCCCACCAAAACTATTCCAACCTATAACAGTATCACCAAAAGGGGGTGCCAGGAAGAGAGGGAAAATTGGGGAGGGGGTTGATTGCTGAGTTCACTCTGGTGTTTTGTTGGTATTTGGCTCAAATGTCAACGGATGTGACGACATCATCCATAATCACTGGCGATACCTTTAAGTCAGCTGAGGGTGACTTAGGATTAAAAGAATAGCGTCATCATAACCCTCTTAAAAGAAACAGTTACAGTGCTCTCCTCTTTTCCTTTTGGTGGGATTCTCTCTCTCTACCTCTCTTCTCATCTCTCTCTCTCTCTCTCTTTCTCTCGCTCTCTCTCTCTCTCTCAAGTGAAACATTACGGTGCTGAACTGAGTCCTGAAGCTTAGCCTTAGTTGACTGGCACCCGCTTTGGGTCTGAAATCACATTAGTCTTGACTTGATTTTGAGTCAGGTTTGCTGTGTTTTTTTCTTGAGTTAGTGCAGTGGTTCTCAAACTTTTTCTGTCATTCCCCACTTTGGAGGTGGGGTATTTTTAAGCCCCACCTGACCCCATCAACTTGGAAAAATAGTAATGTTAAAAAAATAAATGGTTGCATTTCTTTGAGAACCACTGTTCTACAGCCACCTCTCAGTATGGGGCGGTGGTACCATAGTAGCAAAGGAGCTGGGCTAGCAAGCATCAGCCAGATAAGTTGAGGGTTTAATTCCTAATTCAATTCTTGAGCAGGGTACTTAACTCTGAGTGGCTCTGAGTGGGGAAACTGGAATTGATGTATGTAAGTGGTTTGGATAAAAGCATTATCTAAATGAATAAATGAGTGAGTGAGCATCCTGTTCTAGCATATTATGCAGAGCAGCACCTCTCAAGGCCAACACCCCAAAAAATGTAGAACTCCATTACTTTTAACGGAGCAAAGCCCACAGACGCCGTCAACACCGAAGTTTAAAAAAAAAATTCTATTTCGCTTTGGACAAAGGCGTCTGCCAAATCCCATGACCATAACCATCTCTTGAGCGTCAAATCCATAGACGCGAATGTCGATTTCAATGGGTGTTGTGTTGGCCTTCGGACTCCTGCTTCGATCGTATAACTGTTGGGTGCAGATGCGTCATCCTCATCAGATTAGTTAGTAGCGTGTTTTCCCTTCTTCCCACTTGTCACACTTCCCAGGGTGATTCAGTGCTTTTCTCTGCAGTGTTCTCTGTGGCACATGGAGCTGTGTATAGGAGTTCCCCTTAGGGTCAGCTGAGATCAGGTGACCTGTGTGTTTAGTGCAGCCTGTGGCTCATATTCACATGGCCAAACACACTCATTCTCCATTCTCCAAACACACTCATTCTCCATTCTCCAAACACACTCATTCGCTCACCATGAACATACTCACACACACACACACACACACACTCACACATATACACACACTTCTTTCCATGCTCCTGTTTTTGTTTTAATAACAGAGACACTAATAGTGAGTGTCTAAAGCGAGAGTTTCCACAAAGCTGACCTTTTTCCTTCTTTCCTTGTGTGTGTGCGTGTGCGTGTGTGTGTGTGTGTGTGGTTGGTCGGTCTTATTACCAATTCTTCTTTTGGTGGACAGCACATAGAGAGAGAAGAGAATTTTTTCCCCCCCACAATGCCATGTCCTCCTGTGCACTCCTGGGTGTTCTCCAGCGTAACTTTGGTCGAACTGGCTCTGTGGGGAGGGGAAGTGGAAGCCAGCTGATTTGTGTTTGTGATAGTTTGTCATCCTACAGAGCCCTCAAGGTCACTCTCATACACTTTTATCTCCTGAATCCTGACAGATGCGATTTATAACTTTGTCGCCCATGTGTGTTGGGGGTTTGTTGCTTGGCTCACACCAGATTGTGCCAGAAAAACCAGTGCGATCTGAGGTTCTTATTGAAACACACATTTACGATTAAAACACTACTGTCATCAGGCTACTTCGGCTACTGTTAATATGGAATAGCTTGTAGTAGCGCAGTGACTGTTTTGAGTATAACATCAGTGCCTTTTTATTGGAATTTTAATAAAACACCAACAGTGTTTCCCAATTTCCCAGAATTGAATTCTATTTGTGGTGGTAGGTTTGCAGAATTAACTCGAATGCAACAGTTTTTAAGAAATTAGTGCAGCGCGGTTATGATTCTTACCAGATTTAAGCACAATTTAGTACAACCAGGAAAATCATTGTGTGGTGGTCAATGTTGATATTGTGGTGGACCGCCACAAATAAGTCAATGTATGGGAAACACTGACCAATATCACGACATGGCATAACGGCAGGCAGGTCTAACCACAATTAGACATGGCACCAGGGCCTTACTACCCAGCGCTCATCCAAGATCCTCCAATCAGAATCCAACAACATGAAAGGATATAAAAAAAATAAAATCTTTCACTTAAGATGACCTTGAGTCTTGTGATGACCTTGAGTCTTGTGCCTTTCTGCAGAGTCGGTAGTCAGTCTCACTTTCCCTTTGTGTTGTCGTGGTGGATTTCTCTTCCTGTTTCTTCCCTCCTCACTGTGCTCCCCCCGCTCTGGCCTGCAGTGGATCAAGGAGAAGATCGCCCAGACCATCAAAGCCCTGCAGAAGCGCTACGTGGCGACGGACACGGCGGTGACCAGTGAGGATGCCGAGGCCAACCTGCTGTGCTGCGCGCTCGAGGCCGCCTTCATCCACGGCATCAAGGGCAAGCACGTCAGGTCTGAGGTCGGAGGTCGCGGGAGGAAAGGGGGCGGAGGCAGGGGAGGCACCCTCCCCCAGCCGGACTTCTGGGGGCTGCTCAAGTCTGTCACTCACAGGTAGGTCAAAGGTCACGATCCTTTTTCAGCTCAACCCAAGAGGAAGTGTACTCAATGGTTGCATTTTGATTTTTGTTGTTTTTTTTCTGCCCACTTTCGCTTGACCTCGATTGAAAATGTCATGAGGTCCAGGAAAGCTATGAATATGAATAGGCTTTGCAATTATGGCTTATTGTTACCAGGTGCAAGGAATTGTGGGGCATCGCTATCACCTTTCTGTCTGGACATCAGCTCACTTTGCACTCTGTCACTACTTTGTGTGTGTGTGTGTGACAGTGGCTCAGGAGGTAGAGGAATCATTCACTACTGTGCGTGTGTATGTATGTGTGTGTGTGTGTGTGTGTGTGAGAAAGACAGAAGGCCAGGATCACATCCCTCCCCCCATATGGAGTCATTACAGTACAGAAACAAGAAGTAATGGAGTTGAAGAAAGCACAGTCAGCAAGTCAGCCTATAGACTTGCTGTACTCCCAAGTAGATTTCCGCCATGTTTCAGTGATTAGCAAAGGTCTCTATCTGCCTGATAACAGAGCTTGCTTTCAGAAAGGGCACAATAGTTAATATAATTGTAAGAACTGAAAGTCATTGATTAGAGGCGCTGTGCAAACGTTCTCCGGGAAAAAAAAAAACTCCTTACCGTCACCACAGCTGGGTGGACTTAATCCACTGAAGTGCTGACTTCAGAATTCCAGAAAATTCCAGAAATTTCATTCTTTGGGTTTATGTGAACCTTGAACCCAGACAGGCGTCTGCTGTCTGACTCTTTGACCTTTGACTGGTTCTGAGCTCTCAGGTTGACTACTTTCATCCTCTCCCCTTTTAAGTGGGATCAGTCCCCTTGATACTAATACACATCGACAGGGCTCAACGTTCACTTTTAAAAGTGGTTGCAAAAGTGGACATTATAGAGCGGAACTACATTTTCAGACACAAGGTTCAGGTGACAGTTGTGGTTCAGTTGGAAACAGTAAAGACCAGGGAATAACCAAAAATGGCTATTAATGGCTATTCAGTTTAAGATGAATCGGTTAATTAAGATTGTGTAGTGTGGAATGCGAAGGCTTGATGTGTTTGGCTGTTTCTGCAGTCGTCATAGTTACATCGCCATCCTCTGCTGATGTTGTTATTGTGATAGTTGGGTAAACCTCAGTGGAATGTTTGCTCTCAGATGGGCCGTTCAGGAAAAACCAGTCTGACCACTTAGCGAGGTAGTGTTAATGTTATTTTTCAGATAGATTGCACATCAGGGAAGTAACAAAGGGCATTGTTCTGACCGGCGTCAGTGGAAACTACCCAGAAACCTGTGCCCATGTTCTTTTATCTTTGTTTTCACTCTGTGTTCGAGCTCTATTGTTAGCTCTATGTTGTACAAACATCAGTTAATTAAGTCTTAAGTGTTCAATTATTGTTTAAAGTACTTTGGTATTAATCAACATACAATATTCTGATCTGATTTAAAATGTCCAACAATGTTAACTGTTAACAACAGTTTGTATGAATGAATACTCTAGCATTTTTGATTAAAGAAGCATTTTTGATTAAATGTAATGCCAAATTAAGATTTGATTCTATAGTTGACTGTGTTAATGATTTAATTGTAAAGGTCCATGTTTTGCTGAATTTCCTCTGAGAGAATGTGTTGTGATGGTTTCATTCAGGGCTCAAAATTAGCTGGTAGATCTCAAGACACACAATAATGTTTTAGCATGTTTTGAGTGGCTGATGAATTTCACAATTTATCTGTCTGCTGTTAGACGTTCTCGTTTTTAAAAAGTTAACTTTGAACCCTGGTTTCATTTGAGTAGTAATCCTGTGTTCCCGTGTCTCTCGGCAGAGATGTGATTCTGGAGCTGGAGGGGCTGAACTTCATCAGTTCTGGCGTGGGCCGGTGCCGGGCCTGGGTCCGCCTGGCGCTCAACGACAGCTTGCTGGAGTGCTACCTGGCCTCCCTGCTGAGGGAGAACTCCAAGCTCGCCGGGTATGTAACGCACACTCAGGGTATTATGGGTAGTTATGATATGGCTCCTCTCGCTGCTGAGGTAGAACTCCAAGCTCGGCGGGTATGTAACGCACACTCAGGGAATTATGGGTAGTTATGATATGGCTCCTCTCCCTGCTGAGGGAGAACTCCAAGCTCGCCGGGTATGTAACGCACACTCAGGGAATTATGGGTAGTTATGATATGGCTCCTCTCGCTGCTGAGGGAGGACTTAAGCTCGCCGGGTATGTAACGCACACTCAGGGAATTATGGGTAGTTATGATATGGCTCCTCTCGCTGCTGAGGGAGGACTTAAGCCCGCCGGGTATGTAACGCACACTCAGGGAATTATGGGTAGTTATGATATGGCTCCTCTCGCTGCTGAGGTAGAACTCCAAGCTCGCCGGGTATGTAACGCACACTCAGGGAGTTATGGGTAGTTATGATATGGCTCCTCTCGCTGCTGAGGGAGGACTTAAGCTCGCCGGGTATGTAACGCACACTCAGGGAATTATGGGTAGTTATGATATGGCTCCAAGATTGCAGGATATGTAATGGGTATTTTATGAAGCTATGCTTTGTGTTGAAGGTGACCTCCAAGGTCGTAGGGTACAGTATGATTTTGGGTATTTATTACACAGCTATAGCCTGCTCGTACGAGTCCAAGCTCATAGGGGTATGTAATATAGCACACATTCCTCATGCAATTATGTACTTTTCTCTTTGGGTATCACTATTAAGCTCATAGGGTATGTAACATAACACACATTCCTTGTGCAATAACAGACTGTATTTTGGGAATCACTGTTTCCAATTCAGTGGTGATCCTCTGGTTACTTCCTAAGTCAGAATGATGGTCCCTGGCCCTGGGTCACAGTCAGTTGAAAACCCTTGTGAATATGAATGTGAATGTGTTTTTGTGTGTGTATGTTGTTGGGTGCTGTTGCCAGGTATTACCAGCAGGGGGCGCTTCTGCTGGACACTGAGGACCGTGAGGTGCTGCTGAGCCTCCTCCAGGGCCTGGCTTCGCTCTCCTTCCAGCTCTCCTACAAGTCGGCCGTGCTCAACGAGTGGACCGTGACGCCACTGGCTCTCGCTGGGCTCTGTCCTCCGCCGGCCGCCGACCAGGCGTTCCACGCCAACGCCGGCAGCAACGGCAAGCGCAAAGAATCCTGGGACACGGCCTCGCAGTCGTCGGGGGGCTCCGACGTGGCGGTGGGTGTGGTGGTGGTGTCGGCGGCGGCGGGTCGTGGAGGCGGGGTGACGGAAGGGGTGGCGGAGATGAGGTCGTCGAACCTGAGTCTGGACACCACGGGCTCGTCGCAGCTGTCGTCCAGCCTGAGCTCGGACAGCCTCCTGCAGGGGACGGAGTTCCGCTGCCCCGAGAGGGACTCGTGGGAGATTGGACACGCTGACGCCAAGAAGCCTTACAGAGAGTGAGTACGGCAGTGTGTGTGTTTGTGTGAGAGAGAGTGTGTGTGTGGGGAAATGTACGGATCAGGCAAGGTACACAGATGTGTGTGTTGTGATGTATGTATGTGTGTGTTTATCAAAAGAGTATATGAAGAGACCAGGAAAGCATGAGGGAAGAGAATGTGGATTTAGTGTGTGTGCGCATGTGTATGTGTAAAGGGGTATACTGGTTTGTATGCATATCTGTCTAAAGTGGTGTTCTCCTGTGTGTGTGTGTGCGCATGTGTATGTGTAAAGGGGTATACTGGTTTGTGTGCATATCTGTCTAAAGTGGTGTTCTCCTGTGTGTGTGTGTGTGTGTGTGTGTGTGACAGAGAGAGCACGACGTCCAGTCAGGACTCCATGAGAGAGGACTCCTACATCTCCGGCCTCACCGGCGACCATCTCTCTGAGAGCACAGCCTTCAGCAGCCTAGACAACGACACACACACACCCACTACCGACACACACCTCCCATCACCTCCTCGCACCCACACACCGGACCCTGACTCCCACCTCACACACACTCTCAACACAAATCTGACGTCGGTCACGGCCGCTGACGATCACAGCGCACACAAACAGATTCACAACGCGCCGGTCACATGCGCTTCAGCTGAGGATGTACATTTTACACACACACCGGTCAGAGACACACACCAGTTCCCCTTCGATAGCAAAGACGCTCTGCTCACCTCGACCCCAGCAAGTGACCCATGCATCAAAGACACACACCTTGGGCAGTCTTCAGCAGCCGATGCACAACTCACGGAACACGCGCACGGCACCGACGCAGGCATCACACACACGCAAACCGGCTGCACATACCTGCAGGTGGCGCAAAGCACTTTAATGGACACGGAGGTGGAGGTTCTAAGACCGAACAAGCGCAACAGGAGCCCAATGCGACGGAACCGTTCCCCCGGCGGCCCGACGACAACTCCCACCCCAGCGGAATCTACCGTTACCACAGCAACGACCTCTGACCCCGAAACAGACACCAAGAAGCCCGATCAGCCGACCCACCCATCCCCAAGCCCCGCAGAGCCAGCGGTGTTTCCACGGCGATCAGGGAGCACCATGAGCAGGCGTAGATCAACAGACGTGGTGAGTGGGACGAACTTCCTGTGTGTTGCTAGGACACCCTGTGCACTGTTTGTGTGCTGGTGTACACTTGACTGAATCTCTTATCAGTTGTTATAAGTTTGGGCCTGCACTGTCAAATAAAAAAAAAAGACACTTAGGGACCGTCCCATTTCTCCCCCCTTAAAACTTCCACTTGGTTTTGATCGCCCTCAACATTAAAGCCCCCTCGACAAGGGAAGTGGAGGTGAAGATCTTTCCCTATAAATTGGGACACCACTAAATGCAAATTAGCGTAGCAAACGTGCTCACCTACGTCACGCGCAGCGCCGACGTGTCTACCGGTAGTAGCCTGCTACTATTTTCATTCAGGAACATGCCCATTCCAGCAGTCGTTGTTGTGTGGGCTGTGCTGGTTTATCTACGTCTAGTTAATCAACAAAGATATTCGTGTTCATGTGAACGCCAGAACACCCACCTTAAATATTGACGAAACTACCCAGATCAGATATAACGTTATTTAATGGGCAGACTCTCTCAAAGCACTCAGCAGATATCATGAACATCGTCAGATAGCTTTGTGAGATATTTTCTAACATTAGTGTTCAAAACTCAACAGTCCATCAGATGTGCATCCAGCTAACATATTCCAACATATTCCGAAATTTTAATATGCTTATTTGCGAAAATATATGAGAAATTTGGCCGGCTCTCTGAGCTCGCATGGTATCCAGGGTAATTTCATCTCCCACTTCGTTTTAAGCCTGCATCGGTCCTGGCTACGTTTTGAGGGTTGATTTTAAGGGCAAAATAGCACTTCCCCTTGCTCCCTATAGTAATGGGACACCCTAGCCCTACACGTGCACGCGCAAAAACGAGGGTTAGGGCAAAAATCGAGGGGTAGGGGAGGTATTGGGACGGGCCCTTAGTGAAACCTACTCCTACCACACAGCAACCGTAACTGACCACTAACTAATGTTCTACCCAGGTCCTACAGCAACCGTAACTGACCACTAACTAATGTTCGACCCAGGTCCTACAGTAACTGTAACTAACCACTAAACTAATGTTCGACCCAGGTTCTATTCTCAAACCAGCTTTTACTAGTCTGTCACTTTGGATAAAGGGGTCTGCTGTGACCCTTTTTGTCAGTGAACTTTCATTTTGAACTATGTTTAACTAAGTTTGTACAGTACAGTTGAGGCTTCTTGACCCTTAATGGACCCTTAACCTTCTTTCTTTTCTAGGGCCCCACTTCCTGGATCTCGGAGGATGACTTCTACAAACCTGAGACGGATGAATCCGGTAGTCTGACGGATCAGCCCACGTTTGGAGCGGCGCTGATGAACGGGTCGTTGTCCCCGCCACCAGAACCGGAAGTCCCCCAGGTCGCCCCCAGCGTGGTCCACCGCAGACAGATAGGTGAGAAGAGAGCTGTGTGTGTGTGTGTGTGTGTGTGTGTGTGTGTGTGTGTGTGTGTGTGTGTGTGTGTGTGTGTGTGTGTGTGTGTGTGTGTGTGTGTGTGTGTGTGTGTGTGTGTGTGTGTGTGTGTGTGTGTGTGTGTGAGAGAAAATATTTTTTTCAGACTGTTACCAGTCCACCGCAGACCGATAGGTGAGGAAAGGAGGTTGTGTGTGTATGTGTGTGTTTGCTGAGGACTGTTACATTCTGTGTGTGTGTGTGTGTGTGTGTGTGTGTGTGTGTGTGTGTGTGTGTGTGTGTGTGTGTGTGTGTGTCTGCTAGTGCGTGTGTGTGTTTGTGTGTGTGTGTCTGCTAGTGTGTGTGTGTGTGTGTGTGTGTGTGTGTGTGTGTGTGTGTGTCTGCTAGTGTGTGTGTGTGTGTGTGTGTGTGCTAGTGTGTGTGTGTGTGTGCGTGTGCGCACGTGTGCCTGTCTGTATGGCTGTCTCTGTAAACCTGACCTATCGCTCCAGGTCATTAGGGCAGACATAATGTTTTATTGGCCGTCATAAAAAGCCACAGAAGAATGTTTACTGGCGGTAATACAGTACGGAAACAGGCTTAGTTTAGGGTTGTGTTTATTCAGCGCAGCCTAGACGAAGTATCTCTCAGTGGAGTGGACTCCGTCCCTGACCCTAACCCTGACCCTGCCCTGCCCTGTCTCTCCGTGTGATCCAGACACCGTTCACGCTACAGGTTCACGCACACATGAATAAAAAAAATTGGGAAACAATTAACTGACAACATGAGTAGCACTGCAGCCTGGTGAACCTGAACAGAATGTCCGCACAGTGTCCACACACCAAAGCTCCTAAACTTCTATAATAATAATAATAAAAACAAAAACATCCCTTTTGTTGCACCTAGTCATATACCTTGTCCTGCACCTGACCTTAAGATAGGTGGGATGTGCACACAACTACCATAAGCAGCCAGACCCTAAAGGCGGGTTAGCCTGGTGAAACCTTTGGCAATGCAGCAGCACTGTCTTCTAGTTTTGTGTTGTAGGCTAACACTGCTAGCTTTGTGCTGTAGGCTAACACTGCTAGCTTTGTGCTGTAGGCTAACACTGTTCTTAACCCTAGAAGTGCTAATACTGCTATGACCACAACAGTGATGCTAGCATTATAAAACAGCAGCAATAACAGTATTTATGATGTTTATGTTGCTACTTTTGAAAATGTGTGGTCACTTTGCGTAAGCAAGAAAAGAGAAGTTATTCAGTCATAAGCGTGGCAGAAGATAATATGTTGATCACCCACTGTTGGTGCTGTGGCTTCAGTGTGTCTGTCTTCCTGTTATCAAGTCAGGCGACTGCCAGAGAGGAAGTGGTGTGTGTGTGTGTGTGTGTGTGTGTGTGTGTGTGTGTGTGTGTGTGTGTGTGTGTGTGTGTGTGTGTGTGTGTGTGTGTGTGTGTGTGTGACACCAGAGGACCTGAGACCAGAGTCACGAGAGAAGAAGAGCATGACACACACACACTGCAGGCCAGGACAGAATGGGCCAAAGAGTAGACCAGAGTTTACAGAGGAGTCTTCCTAAAATACAGCTGTCAGTGGCCAACCATGTAACAGTGTCCCATCACCGCACTGTATAGAGCCCATGTGTGTATGATGCTAGTGTTAGCTTGATAGCTTATGACATTAAGCTGCTGACACATACCGGTAAAATGCGGAGAGCTGTCATAACATTCACTGATACAAAATATGTCTCTCTCTCTCCACCATCCCTCAAGTTGCTCATTATTGAATAAAAACGTTTGCATAGCGAAAGTTTAAGGAAACATTCAATGAAGTAGCTTTCTGTAAGTTGCTGTTTTATCCAATCCCTATCCTTTCATTAAGCCCTGAAGCAGCAACATTGAAAAACAAATATAACATATGTCTCCCTCTTTTTCTCTCCTCCTCTCTCCTCCTCTCTCTCTCTCTTCCTCTCTCTCTCCCTTCTTCTCTCCTCCTCTCTCTCTCTCTCCCCTCTCTCCCTTCTTCTCTCCTCCTCTCTCTCTCTCTCTCTCTCTCTCTCCCTTCCTCTCTCTCCTCCTCTCTCCTCCTCTCTCTCTCTCTCCTCTCTCTCTCCCTTCTTCTCTCCTCCTCTCTCTCTCCTCTCTCTCTCCCTTGTTCTCTCCTCCTTTCTCCCTCTCTCTCTCCTCTCTCCCTTCTTCTCTCCTCTTCTCTCTCTCTCTCCCCCACCCCCCTCCTCCTCAGGTCTGTCCAACCCGTTCCGTGGCCTGCTGAAGCTGGGTCCTCTGGAGAAGCGCAGCGCGGTGGGCATGTGGTGGGAGCACCACTGCGAGCTCTCGCCCTTCGAGCTGCGCCTCTACCTGGACCCCGAGGACCGGGCGGCCTGCGACAACTCCTCCCTGCTGCGCTGCGAGGAGGCGCGTCTCCGCGGCGACGGCGAGGGCGGCCGCTTCCTGCTGGCCTTCGCCGGCGGCAAGCGGCTGCACCTGCGCGCGGGGACGCGCGGCGAGGCCGAGGACTGGGTGGAGCGCGTCCAGGAGGCCGTGGCCAAGATCCGCCCGGCAACCGGCCTTCGCCACGGCGCCAGTCCTGGTAACAGGAGCCCCGACGACGACGTGTGGGAGGTGCTCCGCGTGTCGGGGAAGCACTCCGACGGCGAAACGCCCACCACCACCACCACGACGACGACGCCGTCGCCGCTGTCCACGCCCGCCTCCACTCCGGCGAGCCCAGAACACGCCCGCGCAGCCCTGACTCCGCCCCCTCCTCCTCCTCCTCAACCCCTCGCTCTGGACTGGACGCGACCCGCTGATCCGGAACCGGACGCCATCAAAGAGGCGGTGGTGTACCAGCTGACGGCCGCGTCCCCTCAGGGCACATCGCTCTCCCACTTCCCCCCCCCGACGGAGGACTGGACACAGCTGCTCCTCTCTCTGTCCCTGGAGGCCCTGAGCGGTTTCCGTTGGCAACCCGAACTCACGGCGTCCAGCACCGACGACGATGACGTGGACGGCGACGGAGGAGGAGGAGGAGGTCACAAGGCGCCGCTTTTCCGCCACGCCATCCAGACGGTGCGCGACGTGGTGCCGGACGCGGCCCGCGGCGGGCCGGAGTTCTTCAAGGTCGTGACCTCGGGCGGGGTGACCTTGACGCTGCGGGCCGAGAGCGGCGAGGAGGCGCGCACGTGGAGAGGTCTCATCCGCGAAGCGCTGGACTCCTACCTGGAGACCGAGGAGGAAGAGGAAGTGGTGTCAGCGGCGGGGGCGGGGTCAGTGGGGGGAGGAGGAGCAACCGGCGACGTCAGTGCTGGAGGGGTGTGGTTAGCACAGGGAAGCGTGCAGCGATTGGTCCAGCACCGGCTGAAGGGCGAGGCAGCAGGGCTGCTGCCACACCTGGGCACCGTGCCGATCGAGAGAGGGCTGGACGCCCAGAGCTTCCGATGCGCAGGTGTGTGTGTGTGTTCGTTCGTGTGTTCTCTAGATAAGTAAGAGTGTGTGTGTTCTCTCTCCTGTTCTCTAAATAAGTGTGTGTACGTGTGTGTTAGTGTTCTTTAGATAAGTAAGAGCCTGTGTGTGTGTGTGTGTGTGTGTCAGGGATGGAAATTAGCACCCGCCACCAGCCAAATGCGGGTGAATTTGTGCACTGGCGGGTGAATTTGGTCAACTTATCAGCCACTGTGGCGGGTAAATGGATATACCACAAAAAAAATACAGCCAGATACAGGTGAATTCTCATAGGCTCCGACGGTTAAAAATAAGAAAGTGTCTCGTAGTAGGGATCATGAAATGTCATCAGTAGCCTTTAAGGGCAGTCTAACCCGCAGCATGGGCGCAGCGTTTCACTTTTTGACACTAGGCTACCGTCAGGCACACAAAGGACGTCCAAATTCACACATTCTTCTCTGTTGATCTACTTGCGAAGTAGCCTACTCATCACACAGATATCACATGAAAGAGCCTTTTCTCAGCCTTTAAACGCTGCTAGCTATAGCTGCTATTTGCTGTGATAAACGGTTATAATGTATATGTAAATGTAATCATTCTCTGCGTGTGTGTGTGTGTGTGTGTGTGTGTGTCTGTGTCTGTGTGTGTGTGTGTGTGTGTGTGTGTGTGTGTGTGTGTGTCCAGGCTGTAGTAAGAAGATCGGTGTGTCCATGGGCAAAGCCAAACTCTGTGAGTTCTCCGCTCAGTACTACTGTGAGTCCTGTCACCGTGGCGACGCTATTGTCATCCCCTCCCGCTTGGTACACAACTGGGACCTGACGCCACGAGAGGTGAAGGCACTTTTACTCACTCACTCACTCACTCACTAGGCCTGTCGCAATATTCAATAAATCAATTAATCGCATGATAATTAAAATTAGCTCGATAATTTTTCTGGCCGCGATAAATGCCATTTGCATGCTTGTTTGTTTTCCTCGTCTCTCTCTCCCTCTCTCTCTCTCGGGTCCTTAGAGTAACCATGAGTGAACCCTCATGTCAGTCACTTGTCAGTCGCATGGTGTATAGGGAGGCGGGACTACTGGCGTAGCCTACCACAGAGTGCAGCTAGAGCCGCGTGAGAAGTATACCGGTAGGCACTAGGCAGAGAGAAAGCTAGTTGCGAGTTCGATTAGGCTACGCCTAATAAAGACAAAAAAGATGGAATTGGTTTCTAAGCCAAACGCGACAGCTGCCGTGTGGGAGCATTTCGGATTTAAACCGAATGCCCGTGGTGAACCACTGAACGTGTGCGAGTCGGTGTGTCGCATTTGTTGGAAAACAGTCGCAATTAAAAGCGGCAACACCACAAACATGCATATGCATCTAAAACACAATCATCCGCTGCAGTTTTCCCAGTTGGGGAAAAAAAACACAACAAGTGGGCCGTCTTCCTCTTCCCGAGGAAAATTCTCAGAACGACAATATTATCGCTTATCGCAATAATTTCTGAGACAATTTATCATCAAGCAAAATTTGTTATCGTGACAGGCCTATCACTCACTCACTCACTCACTCACTCACTCACTCACTCACTCACTCACTGTCACTTTCACTTTCACTTTCCAATACACAGGTATAGTCTCTCTCCCTTGACACACACACACACATAGTGCATGCATCCACACATGTACAGAGACACAGGCAAATATACGGTCTCTCTTAACATGTTGCTTTTGTCTTTGTCCTTCTCTCACAAAACCATGCAGTTACATGCTCATGTTGTTGTTGTTAATGAGATCCTGTCATGCAACTTTGCAATCATGCACACACACACTCTCACACTTTACTCAAACAGTGACGGCACATATTCACACTCGTTCAACTAGCCAAGTAGATTCCTTCAGAACTGGTTCGGTAACTTTTGCCTCAACGTTTTAGCCTACAGTTGTTAGTATGTATGTGCATACTGTATGTGCATGTTTCTCTGTGTGTTATGTGTCTCTGACTATATGTGTGTGTGTGTGTGTGTGTGTGTAACAGGTCTCCAAACAGGTCTTGAAGCTCCTTGCCCAGATTGAGCACGAGCCCTTGCTCAACCTTGACCTCCTGAACCCTGACCTTTACGAGCACTCTGAAACCATGGCGACCGTGCAGTCACTGCGGCGGAAGCTCCGTCTCCTGGGTGACTACGTGCTCTTGTGCCGCAGCGGAATCAAGAAGAAGCTCCAGGCCAAGTGAGTGTCCATGCACACCAAACACCAAAGCACTTTGCCTCTGTCGCACGCACGCTATTTGTTTATCCAGCACTGGCTTCGCAAATAACGATGTCCACAGACAAGGTAGAGTATGTTGCATGATTTTATGAATGTATGATTTATTGCGACATCAGAAGCAAGTCAAATTTGTAGTTTCTTATGTCTCATTCCATCGAACTACAGATCCACTACCCGATCTGGCAAACTTACATAGTGCGGTTATAGCCGATAGAGGGCCGCGAAGCGAATGCAGAAGTGCCGTTCACCCTTTTTACGAGTTAATGAACCACTGAAACGATTTTGGAAACATTATTTTAAGGTACAAAAATCTCTTTGGTGTTGCTTTTACGCTCCTGACTGTGCGGAGAAGGACCCGTCCCACTACGTGCACTTGCACCCTTGTAGGGCTGCAACGAACGATTATGATAACGATTTAACATGGTCCATTAATCCATTAATCAAACAAATCGATGAATTAACCATTAATCGATTAGTTCAATAAAAAGTCAGAATGTGGTGAAGAAACTGTCAATCTGTGTTTCTGAAACTCAAAATGATGTCCTCAAATGCCTTGTTTTGTCTACACACCAAAGGTATTTAGTTTAATGCCATTCTGTGTCTCAGGCTCAAGCAGAGGACTTACGTCCTGGAGTCTGACCAGCTCTACAGTGTCATGGACTTGCATCAGGTGAGAAATACACACACACACACACACACACACACACACACACACACACACACACACACACACACACACACACACACACACACTGTCTTCCTAACCTCTCACCTGCTAGCTTACTAGAAATAAAGTTATGAGCGTGCAGGTGAGCACTGCACTAGAGGTGTGTATCCCAACCATTTTCATATTCAAATATCCTGCAGTATGAGCATCAGTATGTACCAACGGTTATCTGGTTATTTGCTATATTTCACACACACACACACACACACACACACACACACACACACACACACACACACACTGGTTATTTGCTAAGGCTGACACACACACACACACACACACACTGGTTATTTGCTGATGCTCGATGCAATACCCTAGACCAGTGTTTCCCAAAGTCTGGTTCAGGAGATTTTATTTGGGTCGCCATCACAATTTATGCTGTGTTATAGGCCTAACTGATACCATTTGTCATTTGATTCCAGGAAAGCTAAAAAAATGTTTTAGAAATACAGGAACAGCTTACTATGCTGACGAATGCGCAACATGCAAGAATTTCTCCCAAACTCTCGGATGCGCATTAAAACGTCTTTTCAGTAGTCATTTCCAACTTTTCACGCTGATGGTGCTCAAAATGCAACACAACCGTGTTCAAAGCAGGATCTATCTATCTAGATCCTATAGCAATGTATGGTTGGGGAGGCATAGAAAAGTTGGAGAATCTGTGGCCTAAAACAATATTGGTGGTTGCAGGGTAGATTTGAAGAAACTAGTGCAGTGCCTGTTCAAACATGCCATTCCTGAAGAAAACCCGTAGCTCAATTACATGCCCACAGGTATGCCTGCTTTAAAAATAGGATGATAGGGAAACATCATTCCAGCTAAGCATTCAATAATGAATACTGAATATTATAATATATTAGCCTATAATTAATGTGGCCTCTAATAAATTTAGGCATGGCTGCATGTGACATTTCTACAGAGCAGAATGACATAATGACAACTGTTTTGAGTTAAGGCTAAATGTGTATAGCTTACTGAATAACTTCCTAATGCTATTCGAAGCTTGCGCATACTTTTATTTTGAGTGGTCACTACATACCCGTGTTTAATGGCGTGATAAGTGCCGTCGCTCAGTCTGCAACTTGTCTAACGTTAGCTATGTGGCATCAGCCTATCGCTCGTTTCAATTTGGGACCTTGCAGTCGGAATTGTCGTTTTAGTCAAAGTCTCTTGAAAGTCCAAAGTAGCCTGGGCTATTCGAGTGGTCACTACATACCCGTGTTTGTTGGCGTGTTGTTGCAAGTAATCATTTTATGCAAGCAAACTGCATACAGGGAGTGTTTATTGTTGAGGTCAGGCATGATAATCATCTTGCATCTTAACCCACAAGCGGTTCCCGAGTAATCTGTTTAAATTGCGACTGACTATCATCAAAGTGAGACCTAGCAGAGCCCGTTCTCTGGACCTAGCTACTGTCAGTACATGATCCATGGGGTGGAGCTCCCCTTAAACTGGTCCCCTTGGAAACAGTGCAGTGCAGCGATAAACGTCCTACGTAAATAAGCATATTTTGAAATATGCATTCAAAAATCTTCAAAATCGAGAGTGCACACCTTTGTGCCACGCGCGAGCCACATACGAAATCTTAGGTCAGTCTGACAAACGGTCAGCGAGATATGCGTGCCACAGACACACACACACACACACACACACACACACAGACGCTTCTTGCTTTATAGATAGATGGGTCGTGATGGTCTGTTATTTTTAAAAAGTGGGTCCCCAGAAAAAAAGTTTGGGAAACACTGCCCTAGACCACAGTTAGTGGAAAGTGTATCAGAAAGCATAAAAACTGTTGTGCCATCTGACTCCCATACACAAATGAAAATCAAACTGTTAATGAATCTGCGTACCAGCTCCATACATAAACAATGCAATGACTTCAAAGTGAGTATTTGTTAAAGTATCCCTGTTAACCTACCATGTCATATCCCTGTTAACTTACCATGACTTGCCAATTGTGCTGCTGCAGACAGTTATCTGGATACGGCATTATCTATGTACACACCTCTAGGATTTAACACATGCAGCTACATACACACATACACACACACACACACACATCCTGTCTCCTGAATTAACCTCTCACCTGATAGCTGCCTGGAAACAATATCTCATCTTATCATATCTCTCCTCTTGCTTTTGCTTCTGGTCTTCTTCTTTATCGCTCTTATCTCTACTGGAAACATTACCTCTTCTCCTTTTTCCTTCCTTACTCTCTCTCTCTCTCTCTCTCTCTATCTTTTTCTCTTTCTCTCAAATTAAAAAATGCTTTATTGGCATGACAAATAAGACATTCGTGTTGCCAAAGCAGTCATACAAAGTATGGAGGGAACATATCTCTCTCTCTCTCTCTCTCTCTCTCTCTCTCTCTCTCTCTCTCTCTCTCTCTCTCTCTCTCTCTCTCTCTCTCCATAAATGCTCCTGTGTAATCCCTCTTGTCTTGCGTTCCCAGATAGCGGAGGGTCAGTACCAGCCCGTCCTGCTCTCGCTGATCCACCTGTCGGCCGACCACGTGCACAGCTGTGACCTGTGCACCCAGCGAGGGTTCATCTGTCAGATCTGCAACGCCGATGACATCATCTTCCCCTTTCAGTTTGAGACCACTAGCAGGTGTGCGAGCGAGTGTGTTCTGCCTGCTCCGGCTTCCCCTTTCACGCTGAGAACGTAACCGTTCCTTCCTCCACCCCTCAATGACGTAGGCCTTATTAGAGAGTGGGCACAGTAATTCAACCACTCTTTCTGTCTCAATGTAACATCCTTTATGGTTTAGTCTTCTCTTTCATTTTTCTTTTAACTCTGCATTTGTCTGCGCATCTCTCTCTCTGTCTGATTGACTCTCATACTCGGGGCGGGGGGGGGGGGTTTGAGGTTTTGATATGGGTTGTTTTTACTTCTTGTTGGTTTCCTTTTGACTACTAATAATCTCTCTCTGTGTGTCTGTCTGTCTCTCTCTCTCTCTCTCTCTCTCTCTCTCTCTCTCTCTCTCTCTCTCTCTCTCCTTCCCTCCCTCCATCAGATGTAAGGGCTGTAAGGCGGTGTTCCACTCGTCCTGTAGAGAGGACAGCCCCACGTGTCCTCGCTGCGTCCGGCTGCAGAGGTACCTGGAGCGAGACCTGCAGGACTGAGCACTGCCGCTCTGTGGGTCCCTCCAGGCTTGCCGTACCCCGTGGGCTCGCTCCCTCCTCTCCTGTCTAGGAGAACAGAATGGACCAGCACTGATATTCTCCTGATGCTCACAGGCACTGTGTGTCCCAGCGGGCTTTCTGTAGTCGCTGTCTGAGCCAAGGACCAGGAAAAGGAGTCAAGGACGGGGTGCTGTTTGTCCCTTTCTGCCTCCCTTAGCCGCCTTCCTCCTGACAAATCAGTTCTCGGTTGTCAGAGGGGGAGCTGGACTGGAGGACGAATGTCACTTCTTAACAGAGGGCCTCTGGAGTGGTCATCTCAGTCACAAGTGCTCTTATTAAAACACACATACACATACACACACACACACACACACACACACACACACACACACACACACACACACACACACACAAACACACAGACATACATACATACAGCACGAGCAGGAGGTGCACACTCTGCTTGTGCTGTTGAACTGGACGACACTTTGAACTCTAACAGTGGTGTGTCTTGGGACCAACACTATCACCTTTGCACTTTTGCTGGGAGGCTCCTGTAGTTGCCCTCAGCGACGACACCATGGCGACCGATAAGCACCGACTGTTGTACATGCCTGTTTCTTTCTGTGTGTGTATGTGTGTGTGTGTGTGCGTGCGTGTGTGTGTGTGTGTCCGTCTGTCCCGGACAGCCCCTGTGGACTCGAGAGCCGGTCACTCTTCAGGTGCCAAGAGACCGCTTCTCACTGCTACACAACATCAACACGCCTCAGTGGCTCCGTCAAGACCACAGTCTGTTCTGAGGGTCCGTCTCTCTCTCTCTCTCTCTTTGTCTCTCTTTGTCTCTCTCTGTCTCTCTCTCTCTCTCTCTCTCTCTCTCTCTCTCTTTGTCTCTCTCTGTCTCTCTCTGTCTCTCGCACGCGTGAGCGAGCGACCTTCTGCTGACCTCTGCCACCACGTGAAGGTCAACGGGGCCTTCTCTGCCAAGGACTGAAGGACTTCTTGAAGGACAATTCACTGTCTATCTATCTCGCCTGACCTTCAGCTGACCTCTCCCAAAGGTCAACGAGGCCTTTCTTTGCCACGGACTGAAGGGTTCTTTATTTCAAAAAAAAAAAAAAAAAAAAAAAGATGGTCTGGCATCTCTTAAGCATGTTTGTTGAGTTGAAGCTCATTTTTTTTTTAACTTGGTGGTTTAGTTTCTTCTCTCGCGTTGAAGCATATAGCCTCTACATTATTTTATGCTGGTGTAGCCGAGCTCTAATCATGTTTACAAGACTAAAGAGCCGTTCACATCAGGAATGACAACTGTAATTCTAACGATGTTAGCGTCGTTATCGTTATAGTTTATATGTGGACTTTGTCATTCATTTTAGCTGGAGTGATACTTGTATGCCGTCATCATTCTTATAACCGTTCTTGGTGTGAACGGGCCTAAAGACTTAAGACCAAGACTAACACAGTCTGGACACTTTTACGAGACCAGGAAAATTGGCCTCTCACGGCCGAGCCAGACAAGGCCACCCTACACCGGGATGAGAACCGTGGCACTGGACTCGTAACCATGGTGATACATAAACTCTTCTGTGCCTTTCTCAGTTGTGGATCCGTCACGGAGAATGTTCACTTGGACTTGACTGGAGTCTTTTTCACCAATATCTGTGTGAGGTGCCAAATATGTCCACCGTTGACAGAAAAGACTTTGTATATACATGATAGGACTTACGTATTTATTGCTGGCATTGTCAGAGTTTGACTGTTTTAGTTGTTTTTGTTTCTTTATTTGGAGATACAGGAGATACACACACACACACACACACACACACACACACACACACACACACACACACACACACACACACACACACACACACACACACACAGAGCCTCTTGCCAGGACATGATGATGACGATGATGATTATCCCTCAACATGGATAATTAAATCATTGTTGCCCTGACCGTTCATTTCAGAGGGCACTGTTTAATACCAAAGTCCATCTAAATCCTGCATCCTTTTGTGGCTGAATCTTAGTAAAGAGGTCAGCAACAGACTGATGTCCAGAGGCAAGAACATGAAGATAGATATGAAGGAATTGTTTTGTCTGTTTCTTTTTTGTCTTTAACTCCAGTTTTCAGTGCCATGTTTTAGCACTTTAATGAGAGGTGTTCGGTGGTGTTTTAACGGCGAACTGAACACATGCACATACACTCACACCCTCTCTCACACACACACACACACACACACTTACACATACCATCAGGTCTTTGAGAAGTGAGCGCGCATCAGGAAACCTGTTGAGGTCTTCGTGACCTTTCACATATTCTCTGAATGTGGCAGACTGTGTTTTCAAATGCCTGTAGACACTTTTTACAAATCTGGAATTGCAATGCTTGTTGTGCTGTCTCACAGTTGTGTGTATGTATGTCTGAATCTGTATGTATGTATGTAGCTGTATGCATGTACGAGTCTGTAAATGTATGAGTGAATCTATGTGTGTTCACTAAGGTTTTTGCTGATAGCCCAGCCCCTGAATGAGTTTTTGTCTGATGTTGCACCACTTAATCAGGCCCAGTAGATGGCCCTAAAGGCCATTTCTCTAATAACTCAACTGGATCTAGTGAGACAACAAATTGGCACGCAGTACTCTTCAGCTTTACAGTTTAAACATTATTTCTTATTTTTTATTGTTATTAATGAGTGTGAACTTTAGTTCAGTTACTGACTTTTGTTTCCAGCACAGAGAAACAATAGCTGTCAGCTGTCAGTTGATCGTAGCATTATGTATCATTATAAATAAGTTAATTTATATAAATGAAGCTCACAGATGCATTCTGAGAGTTCCCTGACTAAACCAGAGGTCAGAGGTCATTACTATTCAGGCTGAAGTTATAGCTGCCACATCTCTCTGTGTCCCCGAGGGACCAAACTTAACCCCCGGGGCAACTCGCTCCCTCTCTCACCATCACTCGGCCAACAGGGAATCAGGGCAGCAGCTGCCGGATTCTGCCCACATCCAGGCCGCATCTGAGCCAGATGTGGTTGCTGCCAACTTCTTGTTGGGGGTGGGAGCAGACGTTAGTGCGCCCTCATCACCAGGCTACCCGTGTTTGATTGGGGACTTTTCGGGATGGTGCCCTTGGGGTCGTTCATGACATGACGCAGGCATACAGTGCCTAACCAGATGCAGACTATGGAGGTGATCATACTGATGATGATGATTTGATGACGGATAATGATTAAATTGTGTATAAACTACCAGATGTAGTCCTGGCTGTTTATGTTCATGTTCTCTCTTGTTTGTGTTAAGGACTGATACGTTGTCCTGAGCACTGCCGAAATGCATACAACTTGAATTTTCCCTGGGGATCAATAAAGTATCTATCTATCTATCTATCTAACGACTGCGCTATGTGCTTTGAACATTGAGAGGATGTATGTCATTTGTTCAGAAGATTGTTAACTAGCTGAAAAACGTTTAATGAACTTAACTTGAAGTTGCTGAATTGAACTGACCACTAAAGCATCCAACACACTTGGAGCAGCTGAGGTGTAAGCAATTACTGATTCCTTTGATGCAAGAACATAAGTTTAAAAGACATACGGGGGGGGGGGGGGGAGGGCGCTAGTGGGACCCATGTCCGAATCCGACGTGCGGTCATGCCCCGATCCCACCCCATCTCTATCTCTCCCACTCACTTCCTGTCTATCTTCACTATCCTGTCAGAATAAAGGCAAAAAAAGCCCCAAAAAAATACTTAAAAGGCTTACCACTCTCCACTCTCTATAACGCCTGGACAAAGTACTGTAGCAGGCCACACCCCAGTATGAGGCAGCCGTGGCCTACTGGTTAGCGCTTCGGACTTGTATCCGGAGGGTTGCCGGTTCGAACCCCGACCAGTAGGCACGGCTGAGCAAGGAACCCCTCACTGATCCCTGGGTGCCGCTGTTGTTGCAGGCAGCTCACTGCGTCAGGATTAGTGTGTGCTTCACCTCACTATGTGCTGAGTGTGTTTCACTAATTCACGGATTGGGATAAACGCAGAGACCAAATTTCCCTCACGGGACAGTACTTGGTGACCTCGAGAAACAGAGATGAGAGGAAACAGAGGAATTCCGCTCTTTTCAATGTAGGCCTAATACTGGGTACCCATGTAGCGCAAAGGGGGTGCCCAATTTGTCTGAAACTGACTAAAAGGCCATGCGCCTAACTGTGACAACAGCACAATCAGTACGCTGATACCTCAACACCCCATGTCTTGTTTGTATATGTCGGTGTGATTGTTTCTTTGTGACTGGAGCCTTGTAAAATGTTTTCTGTAACCCTTGTGTAACAGACAATAAAGTATTATCTTATCTTATCTGATCTGACGTAGTGCAGTATCAAGTGGTATGTGTGTGGCAATGCCAGAGACTCCTTTCTGCTTATTGTACATCAGTGCGCTGTCAAAAGGAACCTAAAACTTATTTTAAAGTGTTTGCGGAAGGGTGTCGGCACGATCCACATTTGGGGAAACGCTCTGTGTGTGGAAAAGAGTCTGCATGCTTGGCCAGTGTTTAATAGATACCCTGGAGAGACCTTTAAGGGCAAATGTCTGCGGAAATGTCAGCATAGGCTGTGTTTAACAGACACGCTCCAACGACTTTAAGGGCAAACTGTCTGTGTGCAAAAGGAAGGGTGTCTGACCACAATATCATCTGACCTCAGCATGTGGCCACAGCTGAGTAGCCTACT
The DNA here is from genome assembly GCF_046254945.1 of Alosa pseudoharengus. NCBI lineage: Eukaryota > Metazoa > Chordata > Actinopteri > Clupeiformes > Clupeidae > Alosa > Alosa pseudoharengus. Next base: position 12,336,383 of record NW_027468674.1, on the reverse strand, counting down.
GCATAGAGACATTTTGGCCCTTACAGAAAGAGTTTACTTAGTGCTGGTCGTAGGATGGTCTCTTAATGGCGTCCAATGCTGGGGATGATGCTGTGAATTTAGCTGGGGGGTATTCCAAGTACGTGGTTTAGTGACAAACCTGGGTAAGTTAACTCAGAGTGGTAGTGGAAGTGGTAAACCTCCTACAACAAGAGCCCTATGGTATTGTTTTGTTAGGAGAATGAAGCCATATAGTTCTTCTATTAGGAGGTTTACCACCTACTCTGAGTTAACTAACCCAGGTTTGTCACCAAACCACGTACTTGGAATACCCCCCAGGTCTGTAAACTGAGATGCTGACTTGGTAAACACCACCAAAAGCACTGGCAGCTATGCATACACAATTCTGATCAAACAACAAGAGAACAATATGG
>NW_027468674.1:12320970-12330970 GCF_046254945.1 Alosa pseudoharengus | reverse complement strand
ACACTGCAGCTGAGGATAAGGAGGACGGCAGTACCTTCGCCATACCTCCTTTAACTGAACCGCCACAGGCCTTCCAGGACCTGGAGGACTATTCACATAAAGATCCCACAGAGCCAAGACCAGACCTCCGCTTCGAGGCGAAGGCTGGCGCTCTACCGCCACAAGACGCTGGGAGTCATGACGTCCGGGATCTTGTGGCGGACGGGGTGTACGAGAGCATCGACAGCCTTGGGTTGGAGCCGGACATTCAGGAGATGGTGTCGGCCCCTGCTGAGCCGCGTGGGGAGACCCCTATTACTGACGCAATGCCTGCAGTCCCTGAAAAGGACACAAACCCAGAGGTCGCCATGGAGAGCGTGCCGCCACCTGCAGCAGCAGATGAGGTAAGGGGAAGATGGTAGCCTTTATTGCATGATGAGGTGAACACACATGTATTCTGGGCTGATGAGGCACAGATTAACCAAAAGAAAACTCCAACATTCTAGAGACTCCAACATTCTAGAGACTCAATATCTGGTGCAGTTATTGATTTCATTCCTTTAAAAAGACTGTTGTTTTAAATAGTTTTTTTTAACATCTTAGTCAGTGTCGTGTATTGCACACTAATAAAATGTTCTGAAACTTGTTTAAGCTGACAACTGGAATAGCACACGGCAGGGTACGAAACGAAGTTTGCTTTTATTAACACAGCCACTTATCTAGCCAACATCACAGTACCAAGAGAGCACCCCAGAGGCGGATACTCATATTTATACTTTGGTGAACAAACCAATCAGAGACCTCCACTATCTCATTACCAATCACAGATGGCAAAACTACAAAACTAATACCTTTTAGTTATTTCTGTGTTCAGAACACCACAGTCAGGCTCAGTAAGTCTAGGTAATGTTAATCTTAACCTAAGCCTGGGTTTAACTTCTCAAAACACACTAACAAACATACACATACAGTGGGCCCAAAGTTAAAAGGCAGGCAAAGTGCAAAGCCTAAAGTTTGATAAAGCTCATTTAATAATTTGCTGATTTTTTACAATGAGCAAGATTTTAAAGGTGAAATCCTATTTTCCAGTGCTACTGACCGCAGTTTTGTGTCCTTGAGAAACAGAGATCTATGATAAAAGACGGAATTCTCCTTTAAATTGAGGTCCATATGTTATATCGTGTGAGATTTGATTACAGTGATTTTATTTTATTTTCCCAAAAAGGAAAATATTTCTTCTTGTCTGAACAAAGGCTTTTCTTTGTCTCATGAGAAATAAATGAGCTCTTGGTGAGTTTTCATCTGTTTTTCCCAAGGGGCCTTGAGGTAACATATTGAGAAGAAAACTGAGTAAATTTTAGGCTATGTTAACTTGGACCTAAATAGTATTAGACACAAGAGGCTATTCTTACCTGTGAAATAGTGTTCCTGTTGTCTCAGCCTAAGTGTGTCCTATGTGGCATGATATGATTTGGCCTGCAGGGATGTAGTGGAGGCTAAACGCAAGTAAACAGTTTATCCATCACTCTCTCAGTTTATTCACCAATTGCAACTTTTAATATTACAAAAACCCCACTGTATTATCCACATTCACAATATGTACACTCACCAACACTCTAGAAATCATTTAATACCATGGGTATTGTTATTGGACAATAACCTCCACCATCATCAAACATGTTCTGAATGCCTTTTTAAAAAATCCGATACCGCATGGCGCAGTCCACCTCACCGTGATCACAGAATTCATAGTTTACCCACCTCTTATTTCACCACTACACCTCTGGTTCTATCTGTTGATCTGTTTCATAAAACATTAACAGCTTCCGCTCGTAGCCTATTTTTTCTTTTCGTTACAAGACCCAAACTACTGAGTCGACGTTACTTGCCACGGAAACACAAAGTAGTCTGCAATACTAAATATGAACACTCGGTGGCAGTAACTATTTAGGGAGATTGTCCTCAACAACATCTAAACATGTAGGCCTACTGTAGTTAGGTAGGCTATGATCAGGCTAAGGTGGAGGAGGCAACTTTTTGTGCATGTGTTTTTTTTTATTCTTGTGGGTTATGTATAACATTATTAAAGGATAGGCTTAAATGCAAAACAGGCATGTTAGAGCAAAGTTTAATTGGTCTTTTCATTGAATTGAATTCGGGCTCAAAAAAGTTTTGACAACATGTGACGACATGTCAAATCATACTCAAAGGCAAAGCTTTGATACATTAATGGTCGGTGAGCCACTCTGCGAAGCTGTCATGTGCTGCTGGACTGTGCCGAACTGCAGAACACGCTGCAGAAATTCCTCAATGTTTCCCCTGCGCGGCTTGTGATCTGTTGTAATGATTGATACGTGACGCTTTTTGGAGACCTTGTGCCTCGTGGAATGTCTCGAATTAACATGGACGGGGCGGAAAGGGGGCAGTCACGGCCAGACCCTTAATGCATCAATGGCTTTCACAGTTTTAATGGCATAGCGTATGATATGACAGTCTTAATCCTATAAGTGCCCAAACCCACTTTATATACCCTAAACTAACTTAAAGGCCTGAATTAGCCTACTGAGTGGAACGTTTTTCTTAGGCATTGCTCTTTTTTCGGCTTATTTCGGCTATAGCCCCTATGGTCATGGACCATTGCAACTGCTAACAGAATAGCTTTATGCCCGCTGCTCTGCATGTTAATGGCCTTCGATGGTCCTTTTGTGTGACCTGCCAGTTTAGCGGGCGTACAGAATGCCCCCCAAATAACACCCCTCAACCGGCCGTTCGAATCCGCCCAGTGTTCTCTACACCCGGCCGGCCGGTCCGACGTTTCGTGATACAATCAGTGCCACATTTGGTCTATATGTTTATTCTTACAACTCCTTTATTGACCCAGTGAGATAGCCAGAACGCGTCAGTCTGATGTATTGGCGCGTCTGGGGTGGGGGGTAGCTGAACGTGACTTTGTGTTAGAGAGTTTACGAAAGTAGCGACTTCTAAATTGAGTTGGAGATACTCGAGCACGTGTAAAATGATAGACTAACTGGTTGAAAACAGGTTCGCGCAGTCGACCATCGTTGAGGCACAGACCGAAACGGTAAGGCAAGGCAAGGGTTAACTGGAGTGCGAACTGTACACAACCACTCCCTACGGACAGATTCTCTATCAGACTACCTGGTAGCAAGAGGAAAGTGACGTCTGAATAGGAGTCAACCTGGAGAAAAACGTCCCACTCTGTAGCCTACAATCTGCACACCTGCTACTAATGTAACTTCACTTTCGGTCCGAGTTGCGCTTCTCTTTTGGTTTTTGACATATTGTTGCGGTTTCTGGCGACTGGCTTCGAGATTTTTAGAGCAAGAGGAACACCTGCTCGAATCAGGTACTGTGACATGAAACTCACTAGGGATGTAACTCCCAATTGGTGGCAGCATGTACCCGAAGCATTGTGCTTTAATATGCCTGTTGCATTTCTAGCACTTGCACTGTAATGATATAAGATCAGTTAATTTGTGACCAGAATGATTGGGTCAACTAGGTTCTGCGCACTGCAGTTACATGATTCTTTTGATAATGTTGTGTCGCGCAATAAAATGCAAAACTTGATTCATGTTCAGCAGGTATTTATAATATGTTAACAGGGACGTTCTTCATGTCTGTGTCAGCGTCAAACTTAGAGCAGAACCCTGTCAAAAAGTGTCAGTGGCATCCGGTTAATTTACATTGAAAAGTTAATATATTTCTTACACTAAACTTTCCCTGTCGTCTCTGAATTGAAATTCAAGTTTCAAGCCTTTTGGTTGATGCAAAAAGCCTCTGTTTCTGAGGAGAGAAAAGTTCTACCCATTCTAGCCCCTGATGGTTGCACACACAGAGGGCCCTGGAACTATGCCCAGTGGAGTTCTGGTTGCCATGGAGATTGGGGTTCTAAACCATGACATCGCCTCAGAGCCATTCAGTTCTGTGGGCACAATGGGTCGCCCCAACTTTCAGGAGCGGATATGTAGGTCACCTTATGGTAATGAAATCCCATGCAGTTCTGTGCATTTTTTTAGGGTTTTCATTGAGTATAGCTAAAACACAATTTTGTTATAGATGTCCTCAGCTGTTTGTGTTTGCGTGCTTCTGTGTGTGTGTGTGTCTGTGTGTGTGTGTCTGTGTGTGTGTGTGTGTGTGTGTGTGCGTGTGTGTGTGTACTTGTGGTTATACACACGCATGCAAATGTGATCACGAATGTGTCAGAGGGACTAGCTAGCACATGGATTTCCCAGCTGTCTCTGACTCTAAATAAGCTGTCTGAGGAGGTCTTTATACACATAATACAACAGACATTATTATTCACATCAATTATACCAACTACAACTACATGAAGCAGAAAGTGATTTCTGAGCTGTAAGCCCCTTTTCTTAGGCAGCAGCTATTGTTTGCTGGCATTCTTAGCATCAAGGCAGTGCTGAAATCCTCCATAATGACATAATCATATCGCTTAATCCTTCACTCAAGGTTCCATATTTGTGTGCGGCTGGTAAAAGGTTGGTTTTGACAGCCTAACAGAGACGGCACTGACACATGACAGAATACAGTAAGTGTGTGTGTGTGTGTGTGTGTGTGTGTGTGTGTGTGTGTGTGTGTGTGTGTGTGTGTGTGTGTGCGTGTGTTGTGTGTGTGTGTTTCTGATGGCCCTAAGGTGCTTGCTTTAGGGTTCACACAGTTTGTCAATGACAAGGAGCCAGTTTGAAGGGTAGTAGTGGGGGACAGACACTAGAGTTTGAAGGGTAGTAGTAGAGGGCAGAGTATCAAACAGGGCAGGCTTGTGTGTTTGGGATAATGACTGCTGGCTAGTTTGGGTGTGACCATGTGCGGTGCTTTAAATGTCAAAGAGCTCATTGGGACTGAAGTATTTGCCTAATTATTAGGTGTTGTGGTGGAGAATCTCACCAAGGGGTATGGGGTGGGGTGGGGTGGGGTGGAGGGTCTGATGTGATGTCTTTTGGCAGACGTCTTCAAGAGTTAGCGGGTGCTTTGATTTCTGAATGCTGATTTCATGCATGCGGTTAGTGTTTCTGTCTTAGGAAGAAGATAAACTGTTTGTTTGTGTTGTGGCTAGGTATAGTGACAAATGTAAGACCTGAAGGGGATGTGTTAGGCCAAACCAAAACACTCAAAAGCCACCAGGTGATGATGGGCTTTATGTAATGATGTATAGTATTGATACCAAGTCACGTGAAGTACTGTGCTGAATTGCAGTGAGTTCAGTAAACTCAGTCAGTTTATCTCTTTAAAATCGTATGAGACATTCATTCTATGTCGGTACTAAAAATATGTTTTGTTTGACAAAACAATGTCTCCTGAAGCATACATTTGTGCATTGAGGAAATCCAAACAAACAGCAAAACACTTAATGTTAGTGCACTTGATTAAGTGTACTTATAAATACTTGAAACATTTGGTAAGCCTGAAAGCATGCTCTGGGTCTTAGCATGCCTTTCCATACTAAGCTACTCTGAACAGAGCCCACAAGTCTACAATTACAAGGAGCTTATCACACACACACACACACACACACACACACACACACACACACACACACACACACACACACACACACACACACACACACATACTGAAACACACACGCACACACACACACCTAAATGCACACGCACACACACCACACACTTAAACGCACACACACACGCACATACAGAGCCATGCCAACAGGAGGCTCTTGCCATGGGCACACCTCTTACTCAGCTGGAGCTCCACCCAGACTAGCTCTGCAGGACTGGCCAAGGGGCTGGGCATGGAATTCAGTTCGGAATCAGAATCCAAATTACAATTGGTATCAGAACTGGAATCAGAATTGGAATTGGAATAGAGGATTCAACTCAAATGGGCATTGAGAATGAACATACGCAGAGAGCAACTACCACTCCAAACAGGGGTCCTGCACATAGAATTGGAACTAGATTTGAATTTTGTGAAATTTTGTGACACCGATTCCCCCATTAGCAACCTCTATTGTACCCAACAGTGAAGGTGATGTGTGGTTGAAAGTTGTGTTTATATCAGGTGAGAGACTGAGAATATATCCCCAGATTTCTCCAACCAGTCTTATCCACTCATGAGCAAATCATTCTTCCAAAGGTCTTCTGAAGTAGGTCTGCTTTAGCACTTGTGAAAGGTGGCATAACACAGACTGTGTGTGTGTGTGTGTGTGTGTGTGTGTGTGTATGTGTGTATGTGTGTGTGTGTTGCAGACACTCTCACTAGGAGGATGTAGGGGTGTTTACAGTGAAGACACACATACTCTCTCTACCTGCACCTGGTAAAGCAAGAGCTGCTGCAAATGTGGAAAAACTGCCCTGTCAGGTTATCTGTGCGTGTGTGTGTGTGAGAGAGAGAGAGAGAGAGACAGATACACATAGACAGGGGATGTTTTGTTTTGCTCTAAACTCTGTCCATGTTGTGCACATGCTGTCCATGGTGTGTGTGTGTGTGTGTGTGTGTGTGTGTGTGTGTGAGTGTGTGTGTGTGTGTGTGTGTGTGTGCGTGTGTGTGTGCAGATGTATAGTTTTGTATGGGCAGGATAAATAAATACACATATACAGTAATATACAGTAACTTATACTAGACTACTATGCTACTATGTATGAAAATGAATAGCATAGTAATAGCAATAAAAACCATGTGTGTGTGTGTGTGTGTGTGTGTGAGTGGTTGATGGGTTTCTATGAATACCCTCTGCCTGTCTATTCTGTTTTTGTAGAAGTGGCGCTACTTCCTGTGTGATTGTCTGTGTTGGACTGTTTGAATGCATTGCAGGCTGTCATTTGCTTTGGTGTTATTCTACAAAACAAAGCATTAACATCAGCTATGGAAATACAGAGATGAATATGTAACTGGTGTTATCAGACCTTTAATACACATTAATTATAGTGCTGATTATCTTAAAGGCAAAGTAACTGCATTTCAGGACAAACAGCTATGTGTAACCAGGCACATAGTAATATTTTAGAAGTGTTAGGACTATTTCCTGGTGTGAGAACGAAATTTAACACAGGAATTTGCATATATGGCTGTGACATAGTGTCATGTGTGCAGACCCTTCCCTTGTCCCTGCCTGTGAGTCAGGGCGTTATAGACCGGCTTGCTATCTCTTATAACGATCAGCCGACGCATCACACCTCCCCAGCAAAGTGGCCAGTCAACTTCTCCTGTTTTGAGTAGTGTCGTGTGGGTAATCTGCTCCAGGCCATGTTCACTGTTCAGTGTTCTAGGTTCAGAATGCGCTCACAGGTGAGAGCAGAACAGTCTGTCCCCTCTTCAGTCATATACCCAGAGGCTGTTGATGGTGGAGCAGGTCTGGTTCTGAAGTGGCTCAGATCAGGCCCTAATGTGGCCCAGTTCCGGTGTCAGTCCTGAGATATCGCCACTCCTGATGACTCATGGAATGCCTCTCGTCCAGTCAGAAATTAATAAATAGTTTGACTGGACCTGTCATTTAGCATGAAGAATGTCCGGTGCCAAGGTTCTAGAGTTCTAGAATTGTTGGTGTACACATATAGAATGTTCAGAAGTCCCCCTGCTGAAGGGTAAATAAGGGTGGGTGTTGTCTCCAGTCACTCAGGCAACTCAGAGAACCAACAAAGTATGTTATAATGTAAACCTGTAGTCATCAGAACACAGTATCTTATAACGTAAACCTATAGTCTTTAGAACAAAGTACATTACAATGTAAACCTATAGTCTTTAGAACGTTACAATGTAAACCTATAGTCATCAGAACAAAGTATACAATGTAAACCTATAGTTTTAGAACACCGGTATGTTACAAAACCTATAGTAGAGGGAGAGCAGCTTCACAGAAGAGAACTTCTGACGGCAAATTTGAGGAAAAGTTGGTAAACCATCCTTCTTACCTAATTTGAGGGTGCTGATTCTGAATATTTTGTTTACCAAGCTCAATTATGAGTTCTAAGCCGCATAATCAGCATTTTAACATAAAATAGCGATTATTTTTGCTTATTTTCCCTAAATTGGGTTGATTTAAAAAATAATCGCTAAAACCAAATAAAAGTGTTCTCTAAATACATGTTTGAGCATTAAAGAAGCCATACTATAGTTTATTAACGTATTTAATGGGAACATGATTACAGTTAACATGTAATAAACTCGGAAATTCTAATCAAAACACAACCATATTTTTATTGCTAACATAGTGAGTCACTTGTGGTGTTTAATGCATTTCATCACAATAACAAATTGCACAGATAACCTTCAACTCAGAATATATCCTACAGTACATATGAACTTAGATTGCGGGAATAAGCCTAATGCAGAACTGCATCTACCGTCAGCAACAACCGACAAGTAAAAAACATTTTACTTCTAGTAACACTGGATTTGGTATGTGTGCTTGCCTCCATAGAGCTTGATAATGTGCTCTTCTAATATGCCATTGAGCAGCATCACTTGTTGGTGGTAGAGCTTCCGATCCTCGACATCTAGAAAACAGAGTGGCTCTGTCATAGTGTTGTCACGATACCAAAATTATGACTTCGATACAATACTTGCCATAAATATCTTGATACTCAATACTGAAATGATATCCAAATCCTAAAATATCTGGAAAAAGAAAGGACGCAGGCCTCCTCCAAGAGTATTGAGTCATTTGTGTTGAATTTGGTGCACTTTTGGTCAATTCTGGGTTTAAAACTTCTAAACTTCCTACATAATTATTATTTTTGTAGTCAGTAAAATAGTAGTTTGTGTGAGTCCTTTATTGTTTGTTATAGCTCATTTATATTGTGTGACGTTTTGGCAATAAATTACCTTTAAATAGCCAAAGGCTAGATCAAGATCAGTGTTCAAATTACTGCCAATCACTTAATGTTATGCAGAAGACCCTAATCTTTAGGCCATCTGATGTAGGATACCCTAGGCCTTCCTGTGTTTATGGGATTTCTTTGACAGTTGCAAAGGGAAAAAAGTGAAGATAGTCTTCTTTGCTCCCAGTGTTATTTAATAAGTACGTTTCAACCACTCTTTGGGTCTTAATCAGATAGGCCTACACCATTATTACATTACATTACATTTGGCTGACGCATTTTTAACCAAAGCGACTAACAACATGGTAACAGTTAAGTTTTAAAGCAATTCTCTTAACAATTTTAGGACAATTTAAAAACAGTAGAGTACAGTAAGAATAGTGCATCAGTGAGTGCTGTTTTTAAACAGTTGAGTGTCAGTTCAAGATGGGTGGTAAGTGCTAGAATCAGCAAGACTTGTTGTAAGTGGTGCTATGAAAGGAGATGTTCTCTAAAGAGCTCGGTCTTCAGGAGTTTTTTGAAAAAGTGAGAGGGATGACCCTGCCCTTGTAGGAACTGGCAGTGTGTTCCACCAACGAGGAACAACAGATGAGAAAAGTTTGGATTGGCCTGAGCGTATCTGTTGCAATATCTGTGTGCATTCCTACATTAGGTCTATTTCTTTGATAGTCAACATCATTTCCTACCACATAACAAATACCAAATAACAATACAAAAGTTTCTTACAAACTTTCCTGCATACTTCTTAAATGTGCTGCAGTCAGATGGGTGTCCTAAAGACATAACTAGATGTTGAGCATCTATTACCAGTGTTGAATGAGCAGTTTTTGCAGTGATCACTACTGGACATTCCACATTGCTAGACAGCACTTGAGTGAGGATAGACTTATTTCCACTTCACAAATAACCATCGCTATCTGCAATAGCTACAGTACAGGGACAATAATCAGTTCATAGCTGAGGATTTGTTCTAGGTCCACTTCCCTTTCAGCATCATATGCAGTAATGATGCACTGTGCATTGTTGCACTAAAGGATATCTTGTCTATTTTTTTGGAAATAATGCAATCTCCATAGCACTCTTCAGCAACCCTCAAATATGCACACTCTTCCATTTTTTGTATGGCTGGAATTTGAATGATAGGAAAGAACACCAGTGAGATGTTTTAACTAGGCAAGCACAGTCACCTTTACAGTACAAAAAAA
>NW_027468674.1:12310970-12315970 GCF_046254945.1 Alosa pseudoharengus | reverse complement strand
TGTCTGCTCAACTGTGGCACTGATGATCACACACACACACACACACAGATGGAGACACAGACACAGACACATACGAGGATATATATTTACCACCCCCCCGCCCCCCACCTTACACACACCCACACAGAGGAAATGTCTTTTCCATGCGTTGTTGTTGTGTGTTGACGTGTGTGTGGACCAGGTTGTGCTCAGATGGGTGATCACCTGTGTAGCCCAGGTGATGGCAGGTCCTCAGGTGCTGAGTGAAAGCCTTTACTCTGGGGCATCATGTCACACTAGGCCATTTGCATGGTGTGTGCCGTTCATAAAAGAGCTAGGTACACACATTATCTCTCTTTCTCTCTATCTTTTTCTCTCTCTCTCTCTATCTTGTTGTGTGAAACTGATTATGAAAGGCAGAAAGGTAGAACTTATATAATGTATTTTATGAGGATGTAGGCTTTATGATGGGGACATTTTCAAAGTTGTATTTGTCTCATTGGCGTAGTCCTGTGAGAAATAATAAAGGAGTGTTAAACATTTCCCTCTCACACACACACATGCACTCTCTTTCTCTCTCTCTCTGCCATTATCTCTTTTTTTCTCTGAGTCTCCTCTCTCTCTCTCTCTCTCTCTCTCTCAGGATCAGTCCTCTTAGTTCTTCTTCACCCTTCTGGCCAATTAATCTAATTCACTACTCGAGTAAAAAGGCATGCACTCTCTGAAAGGTTTGTTGCCATGACAACACTTCCTCTTTGGCAGTTGGCAGGAAGTCAGTGAAACGGCCTGTCCCCTCTTTCCCAATTCCTCACCCTGTTAACCCGGCTTTTCAGTGTTCTCTCTCACTCTCTCTATCGATCCTTATTTAGCTCGTAGGTACAGCTCTGTTTAAGTGTGTGTGTGTTGTGTACTGTATCTGCCTCGTCCCTCACCTGCTGTAACTCTCTCTCTTACTCTTTTTTTCTGTCTACGTCTTTCTTTCTCTTTCTCTCTCCATCTTTATCGTTCTCTCTCCATCTCTCTCTATGTATCTGTTTATCAATCTGTCTGTCTGTCTGTCTAAATGTCGGCATAACTACTCTCTTTCTGTGTTTCCCTCCCTGTCCCTCCCTCTTTCTCTCTCTCTCTCTCTCTCTCTCTCTCTCTCTCTCTGTCTCTTTTGCTCTCTGTCCTGTTGGCCCCTCCCTCCCTCTCTCTCTCACACAGAGCAGGAAACTTGGCTCCTTTGAATGCAGCACCGCTAACACAGAGCAACGTGTGTGTGTTTTCTGTGTGTGTTTTGTGTGTGTGTGTGTGTGTGTGGGTGGGTGCCTGTCATCGAGGGTGGGTGCGCGTTTTATGTGTTTTGTGTGTGTGCGTCTCCATCTCTGGCTGATTGACTGAGTAAGTGTATGTGTGTGTGTGTGTGTGTGTGTGTGTGTGTCTGTGCATGTGTGGGTGTTTGTGCTTGTAAGTGTGTGTTCACGATTGTGATGCCCTGAAACATAGGGGCAGTTGTCAGAGTCGCGCTTGGTCATGGTCACACTAGATGGCTAGTGTGTTCCGGTGTGTTCCGTGTTGTTCTGCGGTGTTAAAGCAGAACCATGGTGGACTTCTACTCCCACGTCAACCAGAAACGCCAGTCGGGGCCCAGACGGACCCAAGCCAGGGTTCCGGTAAGTTCTCTTCTCCGCCGACTCTTCGATACCAGAGAGGTCGTGTTATGACCGTCAGTAACTTCACTCTGTTGTCGTTTTGAGACCTGACTCTAACTTCACTCTGTTGTTGTGTTGAGACTGACTCTAACTTTACTCTGTTGTCGTGTTGAGACTGACTCTTGGGTCATGTTATGACCGTCAGTAACTTCACTCTGTTGTCGTTTTGAGACCTGACTCTAACTTCACTCTGTTGTCGTGTTGAGACTGACTCTAACTTCACTCTGTTGTCGTGTTGAAACTGACTGTAACTTCACTCAGGGGTTGTGTTGAGAGTATCTGTAACATGTTGTTGTTGAGTTTGTTAGTGAGGATGTGATGGTGTGAACAGTAAGATGCCTCGCACTTCCCCGAGCCCCACGCCAGTTTCTCTGCACACACTGTTCCTGTTGATGAGGCAGTCAGACAGAGAAGGTTTTATTTCAACATCATTTGTTAAGCCATTTTAAACCTTAAGGGTTACAACAGTAACAAGTTATATTTTATGAGGACCCTCTTAAAGCACGTTGTGGGCCATTGTTCATAGTTGAAAAATGCAGGACATATAAGGAGAATGATTGTGTGTGTGTGTGTGTGTGTGTGTGTGTGTGTGTGTGTGTGTGTGTGTGTGTGTGTGTGTGTGTGTTACTGTGACGAGAGATGCAACTTCAGTGTCTCAGAGGTTGGTAAAGCTCACCTCTTCCGGTGAAGATCTTGAAAAGTTTGAGTTAAATTAGGAGTTCTGACGTGTGTGTATGTATCTATTTGTGTGCATTTGTCTGTGTGTTTATATATGTGTGTGTGTGTGTGTGTGTGTGTGTATGTGTGAATGTATGTGTGTGTGTTTGTGTGTATGTGTGTGTGTGTGTTTGTGTGTGTGTGTGTGTGTGTGTGTGTGTGTGTGTGTGTGTGTGTGTGTGTGTGTGTGTGTGTGTTTGTGCATTTATGCGTGTGTGTCTGCACACTCTAATGTATCTGTGGCTGAGGGACAAATTCACGAAAATAGCACAAAGGTCAAACCCAGTCTGTTTCCTGTTGTTTTTTCATCATGAGTTTGAGATCAAATTGATAGAATTGATGAGAGCTCCGTAATACAGTTAGCCTGTCCCCCTGCTGTGTGGAGTACATGCTCCCCCCGCAAGTGTAATTCTCGTTGATGTGATTCTCCGCTGGGCTTTCCGGTCACTGGCCCATTCCTGAATTGATTGTCCAGCCTCTCGCACATAGACAGTCTTTGATTGGACTCCGATCAATGGAGTTGATTGGGCAATAATGTCAAGATCATGAAGTGGTACATGAGTGTGTGGTTTGTGTGTGAGTGTGTGTGTGTGTGTGTGTGTATGTGTGTTAGTGTGTGTGTGTGTGTATGTGTGTGTGTGTGTGTGTGTGTGTGTGTGTGTGTATGTGTGATCATTAGTATCATGTAACGATACACCAACCTCACGATTCGGTTTGTATCACGATTTTTGACCCACAGTTCGATATGAATCTCGATTTTTTTTTTTTTTTGGGGGGGGCTAGACATTTTATTAAATAATATTTTAATAGCCTCCCTTAGAACACAGAAACAGAGGATTACAATATAATATATCTATAATTTTTATATCCTGATATAAAAATATTTTTCTGAAGGACTGATATTTATGACAGCACACTTTATGCAGATTAGCCTATAGCCTAGGCCTACTATTTTTTATTACAACTCTACCTGTTTAATTCAGCTGTCTGGTTGAAGCCTGGAAATATTGTAAACAAAGTAGCATATAGCTTAGCCTATCATAGTCTACTGATTGGACTGTTCAGTTTCCCCATGTGTGTTTAAGTTTCAAGGTAGGCTAATACTTGTTCTCCTTGGGACAGACCCTTTTGGGAAACGTTGGTATTGAGATGATCAGTCAACTTCAATGCAAGAGTTTTAAACAAATATGTGCAGCATGCTAATGATGCTAAGCGAATTTAATAGTAATTTAGCTAGTCGTCTATGCGTCCTTGCTTTCACGATTGTGAATGTTTTATTTAAGTCGCGCGTGTTCATTGAGCAGGAGAGGGAGGGAGAGTGAGAGGGAGGGAGCGCGAGAGAGAGCGGGGCAAGGAGAGGGGGTTTACTTCTATACTGTTTGGTAAAGTTGCACACATAGTCTACAATGAAAGCAAGGAGAGGTATGAAATTATTATTTATTTATTTGTTTGTTTTTGGACAACGTAGGCTACCGATAAGTAAAGTGGAAGTTGTGGGTTGCTTTTGCAGCCGCATAAGCTGCAAAGCACTGCGTGAAACACTAGAAAGGGTGTGTCGCGATTCTGCCTTTTCACACCGCGACACAGTATCGTGGATATGAATGTCGCGATTTCGGTTTCGAATCGTAAATCGTTACAGCCCTAGTGATCATGATAGACCAGACATGGGTGTGGTGTGATGTATGGGTGTGATGGAGGGTCACAGAGCATGACATTTGTGTGTGTGTGTGTGTGTGTGTGTGTCAGTTAGGGTGTGTATGTGTGTGGGAGAGAAAGGAAAATATGAAAGTGTTGTTGTGACAATGAGTACATAGGGGAAAGTATACACTTTTTCAGAAAGATGACAACAGCAAAACATCTGTGTATGCATGTGCATGCCTGTGTGTGTGTGTGTGTGTGTGTGTGTGTGTGTGCAGCTCTCGACAGGATGCTTGTTACTGTGACGGAAACCCCTGAGAGAGAAAGAGAGAGAGAGAGAGAGAGAGAGAGAGGGAGAGAATCAAATAGAAGGTTGTGTGGCCATTCTCTACTCTGCCCTAACCAGCCTCTGTGTCTCTCTGTTGAGATTTGTACACACACACACACACACAAACACAAACACTCACACACACACACACACACACACACACACACACACAAAGCCTCCCCAAACAGGCACACACACATACGTTCGCACACAATCGCAAAGCAGTTCCAATGTTTATATATAAGCACACTGGAGAAATTGACCACATTCTATTATTAAGTGTGTTCGAGTCTAACCTCTCTCTCTCTCTCGCTGCCATTATCTCTTTTTTTCTCTGAGTCTCTTCTCTCTCTCTCTCTCTCTCTCAGGATCAGTCCTCTTAGTTCTTAGTTCTTCTTCACCCTTCTAGTGAAGAAGAACTAAGAACTTCACCCTTCTCTTTCCCTCTCTCTCTGTCTCTCATTCTCTCTTTCTTTCTCATTTTCTCTCTCTCTCTTCATATCCTCCATATCTGTCGGTTCTCCCTTACTCACCCTAGCACCATGTCAGTGTAACCGAGGTCGTAATTTGTCCGCCGCTCACGGCCCTCGAACCCGCCACCTCAACACACACGGCCCTCGAACCCGCCACCTCAACACACACGG
>NW_027468674.1:12243470-12303470 GCF_046254945.1 Alosa pseudoharengus | reverse complement strand
CAAGGAAGCTAAAACTCATGGGTGCTGTCATAGATATTAGAAAGCTAGATACCGCATTGGGCTTCAGAACGTACGTAAATAGCGGCGCCATCTTGGTGGGGGCAACAATCACTGGAGGCCAATGGAGGAGCATGTGACTCTGACTGGAAATCAGGCAGTTGTCTCTGATTTCCAGCAAGTGTTGCCCATAGACAGTAAAGGTGTTGCCCCCAGCAATATGGCAGCCGCATTTACGATGCTACCTAATAGAACTCGACAGACAATGCGGTATCTAGCTTTCTAATATCTATGGGTGCTGTTACCATAGGAGGCATGCTTGCATGTTAGCATGTTAGCAAGGAGGCTAAAAACTCATGGGTGCTTGGTGATAGGAGGGGCTAAGTGAGGTATTTCTTTGGAGGGTGTTGGTGTTCCATAGGCCTAAGTTGTGGGTTCAATACCCGGCTTCCACCATTATGCCCATAAACGATTTAACCCCAAGTTGCTCCGGGGACAATGGCCATTGTAATATGCAAGTCGGTTTGGATAAAAAGTGTCTGCTAAATTAATAAATGTAAATGTAGCCTACTTTTCTCTGCATGTGAGTTCAGGAGGGTTCACTACAGCCTGAGTGATGTAAATTGAGTCATCAGAGGGTGTCTCACTGCTTTGCTACAATAACACTAAGCAGACTAGAAAGAAGTATAATCTGAACAAGTAGGCTAAAGAGGGGTTCAAACCAAAGATTCGCGACGAGATAAGCTGCAACGTTCTAATGGTGAATGCTTTGCGACAGCTTGCGACAGCTGGCAACGACGTGCAGCATTTAATTCACACTGCTGCAACTCCTTCTGCAACGGTTTCGTCTCGTCGCGAATCTTTGATCTAAATTGGGCCCAAGTGTCTGTGTTGTTCGGGATTGGTTAGCTGAGAAGTGTGTCCACTCTGGTCTCATATAGGACTTACACTCTGGGCTTTGTATTGGCTGATTGGGAATGGTGTCTTTCTCTGCTAATCATTTGGGTTGTTTAACATGTTTTTGCAACAGAAATGGAAAGGAAAATAGTATAGTTTAAATATGTGTGTGTGTGTTTGTGTATGGGTGTGTGTGAGGGGGGTTGTTTATGTGTGATGTATGTGTGCATTTGATCTCTGTGTTAATATCATGTTTTATGTGTGTGTATCCTGGCTTTCTTTCCCAAAAGGCGGACTCCAAGCAGGAGAAGAGTTTGACTTACGGCAGCACAGACAGTTTGCCACCTGTTGTGGGTGTTCATTAGCTTTGTTTTAGACAGTGTGTGTGTGTGTGTGTGTGTGTGTGTGTGTGTGTGTGTGTGTGTGTGTGTGTTCCGTAATTTCCTGCCTATTAACAGAGGTTTATGCATTGATTTTGCAAAATTGGGCAAATACATGGAGGTGGGCTATACATGGCAATGCATTTCTTTTCTCTAGTCCTCTGATTAAAGCACTGTGGTTAATACACCGGTGCAGTCAATACATGGTTTATCTTTTTTAATTTGCACAAAATATGGTTTCCACATGACGCGACTAATACTCAGGAAATTACTGTATGTGTGTGTGTGTGTGTGTGTGTTTGTGTGTGTGTGTAAGGGGATGATGGTGGTAGTTGTTGTGGTGGTGGTGTAGATAGATATTAAGGTAAAGGTGTGGGTTCGAGTAGTTATAAACTTGAGTAATTGGATTGGTTTGGTTTGATGTAGTCATCAGTGGACACAGCCTTAGTGGGGTCTTGGTGACAGTGGCCTTTTGAGGGGGAGAAGCGTTTCTGAGGACCTATTCATAATCATAACAAATCTTCACACTTCTCCTTTTATCTACTGAAACCTCACACACCCATATCATCAGCCACAGACACCTACCTCTCTCACACACGCACACGCACACGCACACGCATTCGCACACACACACACACACACACACACACACACACACACACACACACACACACACACACACACAGCAAACAGCATCTCCACTTTATACTGTACATAACATGCACACACTAACACACTATCTAATTATAAACCTGACCTATACATGGCAGCTTCTTCTTTCTTCCCTCATTCGCTGTTTCAACAGTCTTGTGAAGTTAGTGATCGCCGTCCCTCCTTCTCTCTTTCTAAATCTCTCTCTCTCTCTCTCTCTCTCTCTCTCTTTAACTCTCTCCCTCTCTTTTTAACTCTCTCTCTCTTTTTCTTTCTCTCCTCAGTTACCGAGCTTAGAGAAAGCCGGCATCCTGAACAAAACAAAGGTGTCAGAAAACGGCAAAAAAGTCAGGTAATGAATTGTTCCCATGCCGACCATTCCCTCGAGACTGTTCCTGCCAGAAGGTGTGCTGTTGCATGGTTTGCTCCCTCATTATGTTCCTTCCCCTATTCTTTCCCTCTCTCTTTCTCTCTCTCTCTCCTCCTCCCTCCTTCTCTCTCTCTTTATCTCTCTCTCTCCTCCTCCCTCCTTCTCTCTCTCTCCCTCTCTCATGTTTACAGGAAGAACTGGGCACAATCATGGACGGTTCTCCACGGAGGAGTTCTAACGTTCCACAAAGACCCAAAGTCTGCCCCTGGCAGTACCTCAGTAAGAACCGCAAGAGCACAGGATGTTCTGACACTCCAGTACCTAGAACCTTCACATGAATCCTCTTCACTCTGATAAAACCATCTCAGTAACTGTAGTGACAGATGCCATATCCTCATAGAGGTTGCTATAATTCTCTATAAATGCCTTGATGACTCTCAGAATTATGGCGGCCTTGACTGTTTTTAGCACCAGACACAAGGTGCACTGTCAAGACATATGTGGGCTCTATCATTAGAGTGTTTAGATAACATTTTAGGGAATTCTTCCTCTCTATGCTTGCTTCATTATGGTTGGAATTACCGGTAGTATGTCTGAACATTGGCACTGCTTGGTTTGATATGAGATTTCGTGATATCGTTTTGAGGGTTAAGATATGTGTTTGGCTAAGAAGAGAGAGCAGGGTTTAGTTTACATAAGAAGTTTGCCTGGGGCAGGACTGAGATAAGAGTCGGAGTCCGAACCCACCTCACACACACACACACACACAGCCAAAGCTCTCGAGACCACATCGGCACCGACACCATTGCCTGTGGGAACCGAGTAACCTTTCTGTGCACCAGCTTTGAAAGATTTACAATTAAATGTCAGATGTGAGATTAAATGACCGTAGAGACTCTGGAAACAATCACCCACTTCCACATACGTACATTTAGTTAGAATGGGGTTGCCCTTTGACAGTCAGGCCTTTAGTGGATCCTTTGATATGTTTGATGCCATTTGCACAAATTTGCCTACTCAACCACAAAGAGATCAACCCATGTTCCGTTCCACACAGACGAAGAGCAATCAGATCCTCACGGAATTCACCGTGGACCTGAGAGGGGCTTCGATTGCCTCGGCTGGGAAGGAGAAATCCAGCAAGAAGAATGTTCTAGAGGTACCCCCCCCCCCCCACACCTCAACTGATATCTCGCTCAGTTCCATGCTGTCATTGGGGTTTTCTCATCTGTATACGATAGGATATCGTTGATTCTCATCTCAACAATAGGAAGATGGTCTCTCCCATTCCTCCATCCTCCTATCGTTCCTTCCCAAAATTAATTAGAAGGATGGGCTAAGACTGGAGAGAGGGGCTAAGGCTGGAGGGAGGGGCTAAAACTGGAGGGAGGGAGGAAGGGAGGGAGGGAGGATAGACAAAAAGACAGATGAGAAAACCCCTTTGTTTTAAAAGGAGCAACGATGCAGTGATAGCAATTGTAGCCATGCTAACGCACGTTTTTGACTCTTTTGTTTATTTTGTGTAGCTAAAGAGTCATAACGGCTTAGAGTACCTGATCCAGTACGACACAGAGAGCATCATCAACGACTGGCACAAAGTCATCTATGACACCATCCGGCAACTGGTGAGTCTCCTGAGCAGGGGAGAACACTATTTTTTAAATATTTTTTTGGCCTTTTTATGCCTTTAATGAGAGGACAGTGGAGAATGACAGGAAGCGAGTGGGAGAGAGAGTCAGGGTGGGATCCGGAAAGCACCACGGGGCGGGAATCGAACCCGGGTCGCCGGCATACGGTGCAGGTGCCCCAGCCAGTCGCGCCCCAGTCAGGGCCAGGGGAGAACACTATTAGGACATAGCAGGGGGCCGGGGGCGACTGGGACTCAATAAAGGATTGGGATTTTATTCCATATATGCCCACTACCATTTGCGCACACACACTCATTAGCTGTCTATAATGATACAGTCTCACAATATTATGCCAGGGAAAGTATCAAATTCAAAATAGCCAGTCATATTTGACAAAAATTATCATTATTTCATTATATCATTATTTTTTTACAGTAGCCTAAACCAAAAGGGACATCATATACCATTATGATAAATCAATAAATGACCTTGAGAGACTAACAGACATTGCACATACAAAGCCTTCAACTTGGTGAGGTTGGTGCACATCTCATCAAGATGTGTATGGCCTACTCAAGTAACGTTAGCTTTGGGCCTGCAGTTGCATAGAGTCTATGCCACAGACCAACATCAATTGCATCAGTTAGCACTGCTGTGGGTCAGACAACCAAAATAATAAAAAATATATTACCAAAAGGGAACTAACAGAGCTATTCCTTGTAAATATGTGGTAGTTGTTACCTAACTATAAGCAAACAATTCTAAAGCGTCAGTACCATCAAACAAGGAAATGTATTTAGCCTGTGAGAGGCAATGTTGCCACAGTTACCTTGAAAAAGTAATCTGATTACTGATTACTGATTACTCCTTTAAAAAGTAACTTAGTTACTTTACCGATTACTTGATTTTAAAAGTAACTAAGTTAGATTACAAGTTACTTTATTAGTTACTTTCAGCAGCTGCCGACAACACCCCCACCGCCTCAACATAAAAATGATAACCGGTTTTGCCAATACTTACTATACTGGAAGTGCATTTTAACAGTAATGCCAACAATGTATAGCAGACATCCCAACCTAACCTACTTAGATACTGAAATGCAGATGTTTGTTCAATAATGTCTAGTCAGTACACCAAATAAGGAAGGCCTATTGATAGAAATTGTGATAGTAAAATATGTAGATTTTGGTAGTTTGGCCTTTTCATGTAGCCTTGGCAACTAGCCATCTAGTATAGGCCTGAGTAATATGCAAATGAAATTACACTTGTTAAACTCACCTCAACAAGTCTTTTGCAATCATTTAACCCGCCGTGAGCAATGCTAAAGTCACTGTTACAAACAGTGCAGTGTGCAAGACTATTATGTTTTACTCTTATGAGACAATTGGGTACACTTTTGTGTAGTCTGATGTGAAATGGGTCTTAATGTTCCTTTTTGAGGGGCACTGACTCTGCCATGACGCTCCTGTTCCTAGATACACTAACTGAACTGATTAATTAAGTTCGGGAGAAAAGAGATATAAGCCCACGTACACTGAAAACTGATTGGTTGATTTAGCAAAACAGACCAGGATGCTCTCTGTCTTGGATGCGCTTGCAGGCACACATGCACCACTCCCCTCTCTCTCCCTCTCCGTTGTGTGCGCGTTAAACTCAGATACACACGCGATTTGAAGTCCGGTCTGGCTTGCGTGCTCTTGTTCGCTCTAGGTTCCGGGAGATTTTATGTAATTTGTGGGTGTCAGGATATCAATATGTGGGAGACTCCCAAAACTTCGGGAGACTTGGGATGTCTAGCTAGACAGCACTTTGTCGCCAGCACAGAATGTACAATGTACCTTAATGTTGTCATGTTTAGCTGACACAAACTCAAAATAATGACTGTATAGATAAAACGTGCATCTCTCTCCTCCCTCCATTGTTGTTTACGTTTGTGTCGCTGCATGGTTTTACACGTGAGTTGTCCTCATGCTGAAAAGGTTGGCATAGCCTGACGTTAATCCCCGAGACAAGAAGAAAGCAAAGAATATATCTTTTTACTAAGGAAAATGACAAAAATAGTAACGCACAGTGACTTACATAAGTAACTTTAATCTGATTACTGGTTTGTAAATAGTAGCGCTTTAGATTACTCGTTACCGAAAAAAGTGGTCAAAAAGTAACTAAGTTACTAGTGTAATGTTGTTTGGAACTGTAGAAGAGGTATAAAAATAGCGTTTTGTAGCAGCAAAATGACATGCCTCGGTCACTTCCAGGCTAACGAGTTTTGACTAAAAACGGTAAAATCGAACTTTCTCACATCCGAATGACATGATTTGGATGTCAACTCAACGTATGTACTCCCAATCATCCGTAAATTGATCTAAAGTGCATTTTACTCCGGATAATTCCTTTAATGTGGTCTTAGTGTAGTCCTGATTTGGCCCTGATTTGGTCTTAGTGGAGCCCTGATTTGGTCTTAGTGTAGCCCTGATCTGGACCTGATTTGGTCGTAGTGTAGCCCTGATCTGGACCAGATTTGGTCTTAGTGTAGCCCTGATCTGGACCTGATTTGGTCTTAGTGTAGCCCTGATTGGGCCCTGATTTGGTCTTAGAATAGCTCTAGAATGGCTGTTCCCAGTCAGCTCCTGTCTGAGCCGGCAGGCTAAAGCCAGTGCAACTAGGAAAAGGTTTAAAATAACTGGAGGAGATGGCGGACGCCATGATGAGCGTAGTTGGTATGGAAACAGTGACACTCTGTGTCAAACAAATGTCACAAACAGTTTTAGGAACCTTTGCATGAACTGACAGACCACATGAGGTGTCATTTTCCCATTAGTATGGCAAGAGCATGTAAATGAGCGGCCAATAATAACACTTAAATGTTTCTGTCATTAACGGCCACCAGTACAAGTGCTTCCTGTTCTCCTCATGTAACATTTAAATGTCTCTGTATTTCCCTCCTTCTCTCTGTCCTCTCTCTCTGTGTGTGTGTGTGTGTGTGTGTGTGTGTGTGTGTGTGTGTGTGGAACAGGAACAGGAACAGCATCACTCAGAGGAGGAGGACGATGTGTATGAGAAAGTACCAGGTGTCGATGACCGGCCACTCAGTGGCCAGGAAAAGAAACGTGTCGGTTAGTGTGACAGTGGACTAGCCTGCCACCTAGTGGTCAATGCTAAAGTGTAGCAGGTTCTGTGTATTCACTTTCTGTTCAAACCACCTCCAGCCATGTTAGGAGGTGCTCTCTCTCTCTCTCTCTCTCTCTCTCTCTCTCTCTCTCTCTCTCTCACACACACACACACACACACACACACACACACACACACACACACACACACACACACACTGATACATACATTAATATAATAAAGATTACAGGAAGCAAGACATTTCACATTTTTTATAATTTAAACCATTGGGGTGTCATGTTTTTAGACCTTTGTGATCTTTGCAGACCTTTGTGTGAGTCAGTGAGTCGTGCCCTGGCACCAGACTGGAAGCAGTGGTGACTGTCTGCATGGCGTTGGGATTCTGACGCCCCCCTCTCTTTTTGTGTCTCTCAGTTTCTAAGCAGAATTTCACCAGCTCCACCAGTTCCGCCAGCTCCACCATGGAGGCTGACCAGAAGAAGGTCCGCACCAAACTCCGCAAGTTTCTCCTCAAAAGGCCCACACTACAGTCAGTCAAGGAGAAAGGCTACATCCGAGGTGGGTGAGATCCATCCGAGAGCGCCCTCCTCAGGTTGACCCAAGAAATGGATTTGGCAGCTGATCAGACTGATTGATTGGCTGGTTGGTTGGTTGACTGATTGATTGATTGATTGATTGGTTGGTTGGTTGGTTGGTTGATTGATTGGTTGTTGACTGATTGGTTGCTTGGTTGTTTGATTGATTGATTGATTGATTGGTTGGTCGGTTGGTTAATTGATTTACTTTATTGATTCTAAAGGGGAAATGTTGCAGCAGCATTTCATCAATGGTTGATTGATTGATTGGTTGAGATCTGATTGATTTACCTTATTGATCCCCATGTGGAAATGAACTTATATGAACTGATCTGGTCCTGGTCAGACAGGGGTTAGTTGAAGAGACAGACAGATGTCAACCTAGACAGAAACTAATGTGTGGATTATTTTGTAGAGTTTATGGAACAGCCTTAGAGCTGATGAACAGAACCATACCCAAACAGGCAGGATCACAGACAAATGCATTGACGTGTTAGCTATTCTTTTGCAGTTATTGTTTGTTTTTTGAATAAATATTTATTTTTTATTGTGTTTACAAAACAACCATGGGACTCGGGAATGAATCTGCCCTGCATCTACCGGTAGTCTAGGGCAGAGAGAGATTTGTTGAAACTAGGGCTGTCAAAATAACTGATTAATTTCGATTAATTAATTTGAGAAAAAATAACTGATTAAAAAAAATAACGCAGATTAATCGATTCTGTATGACCTTTGACCCCGAGCCGTTGTAGTCAGTAACCATTAGACTGTAAAAAGAAGGAGAGAGAAGAAAATGTCTAGATCATTGATTGGACTGCAATGTCTGCAGCAAGGAATTTGCATATCACCGGAGTTCATCAACTCCAGTCGCACATCAATGCAAAGAAATAGACATTGAGGGGAGTGTTCATTTATTTTCATTGTGTCCCTTAGGTTATATCTGTGGCCTGAAATACCTTGTATATGAAAAAAAAACTTCTTCCCGAAGCACTTTTGAATTCATTTCCTCAGCATATTAGGTCATATCATAGATTATTATGGCCATTATTAAAATAATAATAAAAGAGTTTTTGAACTTTAATGTCATTAATGCTGATTATTCAATGATTCATTTGAATTTAAATATTTAAAATACTTTTACAGCAAATATTATATATGCGATTAATTTAGATTAATTAATCACAGAGTATGTAATTAATTAGATTAATTTTTTTAATCGATTGACCGCCCTAGTTGAAACGTCAGCTGTTGTTTTTGTGTTGATTTTATGACAATTATTTTATAGTTATGATAAAACAAGTTCTTATCTGTTCAGATGTGAGCTTTGAGAGCTGATGTTGATGATTTGAGGTTTGAGTTTGACTTTGTCTTCCAGAGAACGTGTTTGGCTGTCACCTGGCTAACCTGTGTGCTCAGGAGAGGACCACCGTGCCCAGCTTTGTAGAGAAGTGCATACGGACTGTGGAGGAGAGAGGTATATAAACACAACCCAAACCTATACACACACACACACACACACACACACACACATGTATATATACAGTGTCATATGTAGTGTATGACGTGTCATGAAGTGAAAAATAACTTACTCTGTGTGTTTTCGAAAACAGGTTTGGGGATGGATGGGATCTACAGGGTCAGTGGGAACCTGGCTACCATTCAGAAGCTGCGCTACAAAGCCGACCACGGTAACGTTGCCTTACTGTTGCCATGGTAACGTTACCTGACTGCTGCGGCTACTTTACTGATGGGCGGAGCTAGAGGATGTTTATTCAGGGCTTGTCAAAATGGTCAGAACCCATGTGGGACATAAAACAAAGCCGTAGCAGTGTTGACGTCCTGTAGGCCTACCACATACGAGCTCTTAGCGCACGGGAACCCAGGATCGAGTCTGACCTGAGGTCATTTCCTGAACCCACGCTCCATCTCTTTCCCACACTCATCTCCTGTCCACTTCACTGCACTTCGCAAAGGCTAGACAAGCCCCAAAATTCAACTCAAAAATTCAAAACTACAACCTATAAAATCCCCAGTGTAATTGGCTCATTCATTCATTCATTCATTCATTCCCTCACTCTCCACCTCAAACTGATGTGTGGTGAGCGTTCTGGTCCATAATGGCTGCCGTGCATCACCCAGATGAGCGTTACACATTGTTACATTGTTGGTGGTTAGTGAGGTTCCCCCTTCACTGTGAAGCACTTTGAAAAGCGCTATATAAATGTAATGTGTTGTTGTTATTGTGTTATCACCTCTTCAGCATTGACATTTCACATTGAGAGAAGACTTGAGTGGATGTGAAATCTGACTAAAAGTGTGTGTTTCCTGTCAACAGAGGACATCGACTTTGAGGAGTGCCACTGGGACATCCATGTGATCACTGGGGCACTGAAGCTCTTCTTCAGGGAGCTACAGGAGCCACTCTTCCCATACAGCCACTTTAGTAACTTCATCGCTGGCATCAGTGAGTGGATACAGCCTCACAGTGTGTGTGTGTGTGTGTGTATGTGTGTGTGTGTGTGTGTGTGTGTGTGTGTGTGTGTGTGTGTGTGTGTGTTTGTGTGTGTGAAAGTCTGTGTGTGTGTGTGTGTGTGTGTGTGTGTGTGTGTGTGTGTGTGTGTGTATGTTTGTGTATGTGTGTGTGTGTGTGTGTGTGTGTGTGTGTGAAAGTCTGTGTGTTTGTGTTAGAGAGAGATACAGTGTGTGTGTGTGTGTGTGTGTGTGTCTGGGAGGGTGTATGGGTGGCTTTTAAACACTTTGCTTCTGCTCCTTATCAGTTATATAGATCAGTAGTCTGCATCTTGGCCAAACACCGAGACATCAGAAGATATGCGGGACTCTATATGGGTCTACTCGATATGCAAATCAGATGACTGTTTCTTAGTACTTCTCCAACACAAAAACACCCTCAACAATGAAATTCTAGGTGGAGACACTTTTACACAGACATACTGATCTCTGTCCCAACTCAGGGCGTGCCACCCACCCGAGAGCACTCACACCTCCCAATGTGATGCCCTGTTCTCAAACATAACTCTGCCATGAATCATATAGTGCTGTAGGGTTTTTTTTAAATGGATGATTGTTGTAGCAAGCAGTAACATGTTTGAGCTTCCCTAGTTAACCACTTAACTCACTCTAAATGGTCCCTTTGATCTCTATCTCATGTTGTGCTAAATGTGAAGTGCAAATACTAAACCTGGTATCTCTGGTATCACTAAATCTACCTGTTATCTGGTAGAATCAGTGTTTTGTGTACGTGATTGCTGCCCATTGGATGCATTGTTTATTCATCAAAAATAAGACACAAATATAATGGAAGTAACATATTCACAATAGACCGTTTGGTCCGGACCCAAGTTTGTTTGGGACCGATGGTTTGGTGGTTTTTACCAATGTGAACGCAGTCTACCAAACCCTGGGGTGGACCCGGGTCCGCTAGAAAACAGTGGTCTGGGGCATACTCTGCAAAAAATATGCAGTTTGAATGGCATCTGTTCCAAAACCAGGAAATAAACTGCCGTTTTTGCGACGTTGCCAAGCGATATGGGTAAAAAGAAGCTAGTGTTCTAGTGTTTGTCACGTTGCCAAGCGATATTGGTTAAAAGAAGCTAGTGTTCTAGTGTTTGTCACATAAACAGACCTGGGTCCGCAAACAAAAATGTAATGTGAACAGAGTCCAGCTGGGTCAGGGCTACGGGAGTGTAATCACACTCGGGTACGGTCCAGTTAAACAGACCCAGTCTGAAGGCGACCCTAATGTCCTCCATATTTTGTCCACTTGTTCAATCCTAGTCCGTGTTTCCTTCCTTGGTTTTGTTACAAACACACGTGAGAGTCATTGAGGTGGATGCATGCATGTGTAAGGAACAACTTGGCTACTGAGAGTTGACGTTCCATGTCTTCACTCTGGAGTGTGTGTGTGTGTGTGTGTGTGTGTGTGTGTGTGTTCCGTGTCTTCACTCTTGTTTCCTGCAGAGATCCAAGACTACCATGAGAAAGTGTCGTACATGTGTGAGCTGGTCAGATCCCTCCCCGCTGCCAACCACGATACCATGGAGATCCTTTTTAGGCATTTACGGAAGTACGCACCTCTGATTATAACCATGCTAGTATTTAAAACCCCTCTGATTATAACCATGCTAGTTTTTAAAACCCCTCTGATCATGACCATGCTGTTATGTCAAAACATCTCTGATCATACTCAAGTTGTTACCAAAGCTGAAGAGTCTATTTCTTCTATGGAGATTCTATGTATTCTCTGCATTGTGATAATGATTTTTGGCCCATTTTGCTGTCTTGATCTTTTTCACTCTTCTCACTTTTGTATGTCTATGTCTCTCTATTCTTGTCGATGTCTCTCAATATTTCTTTCTTTCTTTATTTTCATTTTCTTGTCTCTGTGTCCTTTGTCTTTCTGTTTCTGTCTCTGTCTCTCTTCCTCTCCCTCTTTCCTCCCTCTTTCCTCCCCCCCCTCTCTCTCTCTCTCTCTGTCTCTCTCTCTCTCTCTCTCTCTCTCTCTCTCAGGGTGATCGAGCACGGCGAGGAGAACCGCATGTCGGTGCAGAACGTGGCCATCGTTTTCGGGCCCACGCTCCTCAAACCAGAGATGGAGTCGGCCAACATCACTATGTTCATGGTGTTCCAGAACCAGATCGTCGAGTTTGTCCTCAACGAGTTCGAAACCCTCTTCTACTCAGGATGACCCCATCACCACCACCCAATCCCCCTTCCTCACCCTTCACCTTACCGTATCCGCTCAGCTATGTGTATAACACCCACCAATCACTCACACAGCGTAAACAACACAAATAGCACACCATTGCATTGTGGTTAACCAGAAGGAAGGCAGGGCTATAGCTACGAACTCTGAGTTCTCTCTAAGAATGCCATTCTCAGCCCCTTTTATTTATTTTTAAACTAAGCTCCTAGACTTGTCAACTCCGTTTCCTGCACTAGTGAGGCTTTGCAGACATTATTATTTTTTTCTTGTATAACTTCAATGCACCTTTAAGGCCTCATTCTGACCGCATCCGTGGCAACTGCGTGTCAGGTGTGTTACCTGTCCGTTTTTATTTTGGAGCCTGTGTTAGAGCACGCACACTGCGTGAAACACACATGTTTCAGGCGTGGCTCAAGCCGTGTTGAAAACTAGAAATAGGACCAACGGCTATTTTTCACGCGACACGCGAGTGTGTTGAAAGCGTTTCCATTCAAAAGTGACGGTGAACAGATGTTTTAATACATACTGCTGACTGGCCACAGCAGCGGCGCATCAGAAGCAATACACACACCGCGTTTGGGTCTGAATGAGGCCTAATGTGAAGAGATTTTGGGCAGGGGCACTATTGCTTACAAAAGCATTCAGCTATCTACAGTCATCCACAATCCATCAGTATGAGAGTTTACATTCAGTTTGTCAATAGGGAACTCCACTGAGAACATTAAACATCATAGCAAAAGTGAAAGGTCATACGATACGAATGTCTGAACAAATTTCTCACAATGACGTACACATGTTGTCCATTCAGGCAGTTGATGTGTTTTTGTTTGTCTTGTAGCTAACTTGACTTAATAATCCCATCCTGCTATTGGTTCCTTTCAGCAGTTCCAGTTGTTTAGTGATCTGTGTCCAACATTCATAGTTAATAGACTTCATCTGGATCACAGATAGTCCATTGCATCTGCCAATAATTTAGGAACTCGTCATGTTATTTATGTGTTAGATGGTTTTTAAAATTGCCTTCCTGAAGAATGTGTTTTTACTGTAACATAGAGGTGTACAGAGTGAGCTGCTACTACCATAGCCTTGCCAGTAATGGCAAACGCCACAGGCACAGTTATTCAGTCGCCATTTTAAGCCACCATTTTCTTTTTTTACATGGAGGCACAAGATTTTAGAGCCGTAACAAACTACTGCATTCTGCTATGCGGTGAGACCAGAATATAGATTTATAAAGAAGAGAAACTATGAATATAGCTGTTATTTGTAAGCATTAATATTATGTAAAGACATTCCAGTTATGAGTTAATGAAAAGATTTGCCACTGTAAATATATATAGTAGAATGGCATATTTATGCTGTAAAATACTCAGAAGAGCAAGTTATTTGCTTAAATAAAAACTGGTTTACACATCATACTGTTGTTGTTATTCTTTTTGTTGTCATCATCCAGAGAAAATCACCTGAAATGTTGAATAGCATTGAATAGCAAGGCACAGAAAATCCTAATCATTAGATTAGATTCAACTTCATTGTCATTGTGCAGAGTACAAGTACAGAGACAACGAAATGCAGTTTGTGTCTAATCAGAAGTGCAAAAAAAGCATAAAAAGTGCAATGTCATATACAAAGTAGGTGGTGCATAGACAGGACAAAAGATATCGTGCAGTGTAGACAGTACAGTTGTTTTCAGAAGGTGGTTTATAGTATAGTATAAATTAAATATAACAATATGTGATTTATTATGTATGAACAATGTATGAACAACATGTACAGATATGTGCAATGTAGTGGCAGCACCATTATAGTAGTAGTAAAAACAATATGCAGTGTATCAACAGAATATATTACAGAAAAACTGAATAAATATGGATATTTAGAATGAACCATATAATCCGATATGTACAGTACAGCTATGTGCAGTGTGGTAACATTACCATTGTAGTGCAGAGACAGTAGCATTATAATAGTATTAAGAATAAGTGTATGTGCAGGATGAAGAGCAGTAGAATATGGTTATGTATAAGTGTAATTACAGTAAATAAATGGATACTATGGATGGGATAGGGTAGTGCAGGTGTGTGTGTGTGTGTGGGGGGGGGGGGGGGGGGGATGTCCGCCTCCTTGTTGTCCCTGTCAAGGTTGCCGTGGTCGTGGACACCTCAACAGGCACAGGCAAGGAGGCATCAGGCGGGGCGGGGGGTGATGGGGGCTTAGTTCGCTGGATGTCACCGGGATACAGAGCTAGAGTTTAGTAGGGTGACAGCCACAGGAAAGAAGCTTCTTCTGAACCTGCTGGTTCGGGTGCGGAGAGACCTATAACGCCTCCCGGAGGCAAGTGGGGTGAACAGTCTGTGGTTGGGGTGAGAACAGTCTTTGATGATGCTGCGCACCTTGCGCAAGCATCTTTTGGTCTGGAAGGCCTCGATGGAGGGGAGTGAGGAACCGGTGATGCGTTGGGCAGTTTTCACCACCCAACATGTAGATAATACTATCTGTCTATCTATCTATCTATCTATATATATATATATATATATATATATATATATATATATATACTGTATATCAAACCATATGTTTATTGTTGGAAATGTAAGCCTTCAATTATAATATACATTTTATTCTTTCCAATGTCTCCTTTAAAAATGGCTAAGTTTGTACAAAGACGTCCATATTTAAAGAAACTATAGAATGTAGCAGCTGTCTAACATGTCAATGCATTAAGGTTATGTTGGTTTTGGTTATTAGTGCTATGAAAGTCTATGGTTATGATAATGTAGTTATGGTACAGTAGATGGTGACTATCTGACCCCCCCCCCCCCTTCTGTTCTATTACACAAAATTAACTACACATTTAACATTTAAAACTAGACAAATAAAACACAAAATTAAGGTTACTGAATATTAAAAAACATTATAAACACATTATAAAAAACATTTTAGGAGAAGAATTATCAATACACTGTAGCCTATACCTGTGAGTATAGGCTAACTCAGACTAGGCATTTAATATTTGCATTTATTAATTGAGCAGAAGCTTTTATCTAAAGTGACTTACAGATTCTAGTAGCCTACTAGTCAAAGTGTAGTTGAAGGAGAAAGTGGTGGAACGAGGTGGTGGAAGGAGGGGGAGAAAGGGAAGCGCATGTTAGGTGCAGGGTTGATAGACATCCCAAATAAATTCGTAAAGTTTACGTAAAATAAGCTTGATAATAAACAAGTAAAATAAGCTTGATAATAAACAAACAAGCTTAATTGGCCTATCACTGAAATAACGACCAAAGGGGTAATACCAAATACTATCCAGCGATTGTCACCTTTCTTCTTTCCACTTTTAGGCATACCTGGATTCGCCGCCACTGATAGGCCCACACTATTGTATTGCAAGCAGCGTATCGAAAGCACATTCGTCATCATTGTCTGGCAACTGTCATAAGATAGCCTACCACTAGCTTCCAAGGAGCTTCTGCTCTGACTTGTGGTTAAACTCTTTCAAGATTAATCCCTAATGATTTTACGAGGCAAACAACACGCAAACCATCCCCAAATAACATTTTGAATTGCAAACTAACATGCATTAGCTTACTTTGATTTCAGAGGGTATTCGGTACAGTAGGTAGATAAGCACATAGGCTTACACAACATAAGTCAAAATAAACAATTATTCAATTATTTAAATTTCCAATTGATTCTACATTAATTAATGTTATTCATTCATTTAAGCTATCCTATTATTCAGGGCGAACGCACTGACGTTCCAAAAACTGTGCAGCGCGGGGAAGCCCGTGAGGGATAGCCTACGCCTCACCTGTCTGAAAGGTGCGGCCAGAAAGTGAAATATGCATCATTGAACTCGGCTTTTCAGTTTTGAATTCGGAATATTCAGTATAAATTACTAACACAAACACAGACCATGGCAGTGCAATTCAGTAGAACACAACCTGAAATATCGTGTCTGAGCAGTAGTCAATATTTTGTGTCGTTTACTTTGTTTACAAAGCTTGCTCAATAATAACAGAATGAAGGCGTTCTTCGGTGTGTGTTCTTTTTTGGTGCTAATCCTGGATATGACCCAAGGTTGTCCATGGATGCAGCATAAATTCCCGCAGTATAGCAGGACATGTTTAACCTTGCTGAAAGAGATGGTGAGTATTTTCTTAAACACTTCTGTTCAGTTCTGCTATTCAATATAAATTGGTTGTGTTTTTTTTTTTCCTGATAGCAAAATCACATCTTTATATTCAAGATTTTATTCAAATTCTATTATTTTATAGGGTGAGAAAATAGTTGAGGACAATGTGGGGGTTCATTTGATTTGATGCCCTGTACAGAGTTGCAAGGAAGCAGCAGGTAAGCAAAAATCTAAGCAACAAACAAATAAACAGAAATATACTTGGTGTAAAAAAAGGCCTTTTTCATGAATGGCAACTGAAAACTTGTCTTTTTATACATGACATTCTTGTATATTCCTGTTCAATTCTGGGATGGTTGTCTCATCACTGATGGCTGTCTTGACTCCTCCTGTTGTCTCCACAGCCTGAGAGGATCGATCATCTGGTTCATAGCCCAGGTGCTGGACGAGGTGTCGCTCCTGCTGGACGAGAATGTGACCGCCGTGGCCTGGGACCAGAAGAAGCTGAAGGACTTCATGAGCACCCTGGACACACAACTGGTGGCAACTCAGTCATGTGTGAGTACAACTGAATAACCTGTATTCTGTCATCATGAGCATCTATAATATGCTATGATGTGAACACCATTGTTATTGTATTGACTGAACACTAGAAGGCATATTGGTAAGCTTTTGAGCTGTGACCTTAAAGGTTAAAGTTGAAACTTTTTAACTAGCAGTTGTATGCTGGAAATTGTCTATACAGATACAATGGAGGCAACTCAGTCATATAATAGCCTAGATGCTCAGTGGGCTGTCATGGCTCAAGAGCATATGCTTCTGAACATCCATGAGATAATATGTAAAATACATGTAAGATACATGTAAAAATCAAATAAGTTACATCATGACTATGCAATACACCAATGTTATTGATTTTACACTTTGTGTATATTTGTACATAAGATGGATTTCCACAGCAGTGGACAATAAAGACTTCTATTCTATTTTATAAACAGTCAGCTTTACATTTATGACCATTCACCAGTTTTAGGGTAAATAAAATGATAGAAGTTCAGATCAAATAGCCCATGGTAATGGAATTGTCCAATTTGGTCTACTGTGATAATGATCCAAGACTGATCTGATGAACTTCTGTTCTTCCTCCAGGTTGTTTCTAAGACTAAAGGGAATGAGAGACTGCAGGTTGTTTCTAAGACTAAAGGGAATGAGAAACTGCACCTGTACTTTGAGAATCTGAGAAATGAAACACTGGGGACAATGGTGAGCTGTGGTTTTCTAATTTGTTGTCACAAACACACCATCACACATACATACACATACAGATGCACACACACACACACACACACAGACAAAGACACACATACACATACACACACACAGAAGTACAGAGTCTGTATATTGATGGTGAGTGTTGTGACTTGTGATTTCAGGAGGACAAGGCCAAGGCCTGGGAGCTGATCAGGAAGGAGGTTCACCGCCACCTGACGAAGGTCGACCTTCTGGCCAGCACACGCCTCTAAACACCAAACCCTGCCACAGCTACAGCCAATGGGACTGAGGATGCACCAGGACTACTGATGTACTTGGAACTTTCTGCTTAAAATGATTCTGAGGTGGTCAAGGTTTATGTAGTGTTACAATTATTTATCAGAATGATGATGTGAAAGTTATTATTTGTTTGACAATAGTGTTCAAATTTATTTATTTATCCATTTTGTTAATGTATTTATTTATTTATTGTACACTGTAACAAAGTAGACAATTGGGACTGTGATTATGCCAAGACTAACATATTCTGAACTTTCTGCTTAAAATGATTGTCATGAATTGTGAATGCTGTTCCCTTATACGAGGTGGTCAAGGTTACACTTAGTGTTAAAATTATTATTTTTTATTGATTAATGAAATTATTATTATTTATTGATCAGAATGATGTGAAAGGTGCTATTTGTTTAACACAATTTGTTTGTTCACTGCAGCAATGCAAACAATTGATTCAGATTCTGCAATGAATTATGAAAACTGTTCATTCTAAAAAAAGAGATGTTAAAGGTCACATTTATCCAGTGTTTAAATTATTTATTCTGAAGACTGATGGTCTATTAAAATGTGTTATTTATTGTATATATATAAAAATGAGCAATTTATTTATTTATCCATTTCAATTTTATTTATTGATATGTTTGTTTATTGTGCACTGTAAAAGATTGACACATGCAGAAACATGTTTTGTATTTTAATAAAAGCTTTGTTTCATATAAACTGGTATGTGCTACTTTTTCTTCAAGTCAGCTCCAGGGGGCGCTGTGGTGCAGTTTGCCACAGCGCCCACACCACATTCGGGTCCACATGCCCCCAGGTACTCGGGTTCCGACCCGGGTCATTTCCTGATCCCACCCCATCTCTCTCTCCCACTAGCTTCCTGTCACTCTCTTCACTGTCCTATCGGATTAAAGTTTTAAAAGCCCAAACACACACATATACAGTGCCAATAAAAAGTATTCATCCCCTTGGATTTCCCCCCTTTTATTGATTTTATAGATGCAATCCTACATTAAATTTGGCCTGTTTAACAATAATTTACACAAAAAAATGTCAAAGTCAAATCCGCTTTCTGAGAAGTAAGGTTAATTAATTAAAAATCGATTATGTATAAGGTGTTTTCGTCTGGTTTTTAAGCCCTTCAGAGAACAGAAACAGCACTTAATGATCTTTTATTAGCTGATGCTGGTGATGAGTTTGTTTTTCTATTAGACGCTTTGGGAAATTTGTCACGCTGATGCCACCTACTGGTAAAATAATGAAGCAAAAAGCAGCAACACCATCGAATGTGCATATTCAAGGATCATGACTTTGTTCAAACTCTGTTGAATTCTCCTGATAGCTTTTTTACTATGTGTTCCTATAGGTGTCTAGTAACACCTCACAATTTATTCACGGCCAAATCCTCGGGGAAACACCTGGAAAGCCCATCAAGTTTGGGGTGCACAGAGGTGCTGCTGTAAAAAGCAAGGAGTCAAGTGTATCTGATTGTTGGAACTGTCATGGTAACTCTTGCCAGAACATCAACCAGCCAGAAGATAACAGTAGTGAGGGAGTGCAGGGAAGTAGAGGGATGAGGTTTGTTACATTTTAAACTGATTAAGGAAGTTTTGTTTTGTAATTGTTCAATAAAACCACTTGTTATGGATTTTTGTATGTACTTGGAGTGATTTTTACACAAAACTAACGGCTGGGATAGATTTACCCCTAAAACCCCTAGTTAGACATCTCAAAAGCTAATATTGGTTAAAAAAAAAGTTTTCATTATTTTCGCCCAGTCCCTCTGGGCACCCCAAACTTGATGGGCTCTCCAGGTGTTTCCCCGAGGATTTGGCCTGGATAAATTGGGAGGTGTTACTAGACACCTATAGGAACATATGGTAAAAAATCTATATGGTAAGATTTTTTTTGCAGATGCTTAACTTTCCCTAACTATAGAAGAAGACAAGTGGAGACAAGAAAACATCATAGATAAAGTAAAAAAAAAAGAAACAGCAGGAAAACATGGAATTCTGTATCATGCGCCTGGACAGTTATTCAAGTTTCAGAGAAATTTGGTTAGAAGGAGAGAGTAGCCTGGTAAGCATGTAGGCGCTGGGTTGCTAGACATCCCACTCAAATAAGCTTGTAAACACGGTGACATAATTTGTCTATCACTGAAATAACGACCAAAGGGATAATACTGTACCAAATACTATCCTGCGATTGTTTTCCTTTCTTCTTTCCACGTTTAGGCTACGCCCACCTGGATTCGCCGCCAGTGCACTGATAGGCCCACGCTATTGTATTGCAAGCAGCATATCGAAAGCACGCATGCTATTCGTCATTGTTGTCTGGCAACTGTCGTAAAAAAACCTGAAGTGTTGCGCACTTTGTGGTTTTTCCAAGGAGTTCTTCTGTTCTGACCTGTGGTTAAACTCTTTCACGATTAATTAATGATGAATTTACGAGGCAAAAAACACACCATCCCATAAGACATGGAATTAGGCTACAAACTAACACGCATTAGCCTACTTTAATTTCAGAGGGTATTTGGCATAGATGCACAAAGGCTTAAACAACATAAATTGTCGGATAATTAGCATAGGCCTTTATTACTTATTAGTGAGTTTAAATGGTAATGGAGACTTCCTGCCAATAAATATCTAAATGGCTCAAGTGTTGTTGTCGGTAACATAGGCTATCAGCTCACATAGCAAAATAATCAATATTTTTTTGTCTCCAATTATTTAAATTCCAAATTTATTCGAGATTAATCAATGTTATTCATCAATGCAATAGGCCTACAAGCTATCCTATTATTAAGGACGAACCTGTGGTCCAAAAACCGTGAAGCGTGGGGAAGCCCGTGCGGGAGACGCCTACTCACCTGTCTGAAAGGTGCGGCCAGAAAGTGAAATATGCATCATTGAACTCGATTTTTCAGTTTTGAATTCGGAATATTCAATATAAATTACTAACACAAACACAGACCATGGCAGTGCAATTCAGTAGAACACAACCTGAAGTATCGTGTCTGAGCAGTAGGCTAGTCAATATTTTGTATCGTTTATATTATTTACAAAGTTTGCTCAAGAATAACAGAATGAAGGCGTTCTTCGGTGTTTGTTCTTTTTTGGTGCTTATCCTGGATGTGACCCAAGGTTGTCCATGGATGCAGCATAAATTCCCGCAGTATAGCAGGACATGTTTAACCTTGCTGAAAGAGATGGTGAGTATTTTTTAAACACTTCTGTTCAGTTCTGCTATTCAACATGAATTGGTTGTGTTTTTTTTTATCTTTATATTCAAGATTTTATTCAAATTGTATTATTTTATAGGGTGAGAAAATAGTTGAGGACAATGTGGGGGTTCATTTTCCTGATGCCCTGTACAGAGTTGCAAGGAAGCAGCAGGTAAGCAAAAATCTAAGCAACAAACAAATAAACAGAAATATACTTGGTGTAAAAAAAGGCCTTTTTCATGAATGGCAACTGAAAACTTGTCTTTTTATACATGACATTCTTGTATATTCCTGTTCAATTCTGGGATGGTTGTCTCATCACTGATGGCTGTCTTGACTCCTCCTGTTGTCTCCACAGCCTGAGAGGATCATCTGGTTCATAGCCCAGGTGCTGGACGAGGTGTCGCTCCTGCTGGACGAGAATGTGACCGCCGTGGCCTGGGACCAGAAGAAGCTGAAGGACTTCATGAGCACCCTGGACACACAACTGGTGGCAACTCAGTCATGTGTGAGTACAACTGAATAACCTGTATTCTATATGCTGTCATCATGAGCA
Organism: Alosa pseudoharengus; assembly: GCF_046254945.1. Classification (NCBI taxonomy): domain Eukaryota; kingdom Metazoa; phylum Chordata; class Actinopteri; order Clupeiformes; family Clupeidae; genus Alosa; species Alosa pseudoharengus. The sequence goes on along the minus strand of NW_027468674.1, from coordinate 12,281,664 downwards.
TCTATGATGTGAACACCATTGTTATTGTATTGACTACTAGAAGGCATAATGGTAAGCTTTTGAGCTGGGACCTTAAAGGTTAAAGTTGAAACTTTTTAACTAGCAGTTGTATGCTGGAAATTGTCTATACAGATACAATGGAGGCAACTCAGTCATATAATAGCCTAGATGCTCAGTGGGCTGTCATGGCTCAAGAGCATATGCTTCTGAACATCCATGAGATAATATGTAAAATACATGTAAGATACATGTAAAAATCAAATAAGTTACATCATGACTATGCAATACACCAATGTTATTGATTTTACACTTTGTGTATATTTGTACATAAGATGGATTTCCACAGCAGTGGACAATAAAGACTTCTATTCTATTTTATAAACAGTCAGCTTTACATTTATGACCATTCACCAGTTTTAGGGTAAATAAAATGATAGAAGTTCAGATCAAATAGCCCATGGTAATGGAATTGTCCAATTTGGTCTACTGTGATAATGATCCAAGACTGATCTGATGAACTTCTGTTCTTCCTCCAGGTTGTTTCTAAGACTAAAGGGAATGAGAGACTGCAGGTTGTTTCTAAGACTAAAGGGAATGAGAAACTGCACCTGTACTTTGAGAATCTGAGAAATGAAACACTGGGGACAATGGTGAGCTGTGGTTTTCTAATTTGTTGTCACAAACACACCATCACACATACATACACATACAGATGCACACACACACACACACACACAGACAAAGACACACATACACATACACACACACAGAAGTACAGAGTCTGTATATTGATGGTGAGTGTTGTGACTTGTGATTTCAGGAGGACAAGGCCAAGGCCTGGGAGCTGATCAGGAAGGAGGTTCACCGCCACCTGACGAAGGTCGACCTTCTGGCCAGCACACGCCTCTAAACACCAAACCCTGCCACAGCTACAGCCAATGGGACTGAGGATGCACCAGGACTACTGATGTACTTGGAACTTTCTGCTTAAAATGATTCTGAGGTGGTCAAGGTTTATGTAGTGTTACAATTATTTATCAGAATGATGATGTGAAAGTTATTATTTGTTTGACAATAGTGTTCAAATTTATTTATTTATCCATTTTGTTAATGTATTTATTTATTTATTGTACACTGTAACAAAGTAGACAATTGGGACTGTGATTATGCCAAGACTAACATATTCTGAACTTTCTGCTTAAAATGATTGTCATGAATTGTGAATGCTGTTCCCTTATACGAGGTGGTCAAGGTTACACTTAGTGTTAAAATTATTATTTTTTATTGATTAATGAAATTATTATTATTTATTGATCAGAATGATGTGAAAGGTGCTATTTGTTTAACACAATTTGTTTGTTCACTGCAGCAATGCAAACAATTGATTCAGATTCTGCAATGAATTATGAAAACTGTTCATTCTAAAAAAAGAGATGTTAAAGGTCACATTTATCCAGTGTTTAAATTATTTATTCTGAAGACTGATGGTCTATTAAAATGTGTTATTTATTGTATATATATAAAAATGAGCAATTTATTTATTTATCCATTTCAATTTTATTTATTGATATGTTTGTTTATTGTGCACTGTAAAAGATTGACACATGCAGAAACATGTTTTGTATTTTAATAAAAGCTTTGTTTCATATAAACTGGTATGTGCTACTTTTTCTTCAAGTCAGCTCCAGGGGGCGCTGTGGTGCAGTTTGCCACAGCGCCCACACCACATTCGGGTCCACATGCCCCCAGGTACTCGGGTTCCGACCCGGGTCATTTCCTGATCCCACCCCATCTCTCTCTCCCACTAGCTTCCTGTCACTCTCTTCACTGTCCTATCGGATTAAAGTTTTAAAAGCCCAAACACACACATATACAGTGCCAATAAAAAGTATTCATCCCCTTGGATTTCCCCCCTTTTATTGATTTTATAGATGCAATCCTACATTAAATTTGGCCTGTTTAACAATAATTTACACAAAAAAATGTCAAAGTCAAATCCGCTTTCTGAGAAGTAAGGTTAATTAATTAAAAATCGATTATGTATAAGGTGTTTTCGTCTGGTTTTTAAGCCCTTCAGAGAACAGAAACAGCACTTAATGATCTTTTATTAGCTGATGCTGGTGATGAGTTTGTTTTTCTATTAGACGCTTTGGGAAATTTGTCACGCTGATGCCACCTACTGGTAAAATAATGAAGCAAAAAGCAGCAACACCATCGAATGTGCATATTCAAGGATCATGACTTTGTTCAAACTCTGTTGAATTCTCCTGATAGCTTTTTTACTATGTGTTCCTATAGGTGTCTAGTAACACCTCACAATTTATTCACGGCCAAATCCTCGGGGAAACACCTGGAAAGCCCATCAAGTTTGGGGTGCACAGAGGTGCTGCTGTAAAAAGCAAGGAGTCAAGTGTATCTGATTGTTGGAACTGTCATGGTAACTCTTGCCAGAACATCAACCAGCCAGAAGATAACAGTAGTGAGGGAGTGCAGGGAAGTAGAGGGATGAGGTTTGTTACATTTTAAACTGATTAAGGAAGTTTTGTTTTGTAATTGTTCAATAAAACCACTTGTTATGGATTTTTGTATGTACTTGGAGTGATTTTTACACAAAACTAACGGCTGGGATAGATTTACCCCTAAAACCCCTAGTTAGACATCTCAAAAGCTAATATTGGTTAAAAAAAAAGTTTTCATTATTTTCGCCCAGTCCCTCTGGGCACCCCAAACTTGATGGGCTCTCCAGGTGTTTCCCCGAGGATTTGGCCTGGATAAATTGGGAGGTGTTACTAGTCAAAGTCAAAGTCAAAGTCAAAGTCAGCTTTATTGTCAATTTCTTCACATGTTCCAGACATACAAAGAGATCGAAATTACGTTTCTCACTATCCCACGGTGGAGACAAGACATATTTTACCAATTTTAAGTCCACAGACAAACATAACATTCAAGTAAACAAAAAAGTAAGTAAATAAGTAAATAAGAGGGCACATATAATGAAAAAATAAGAGCAGCAAAATTTGGTTGAAATTGTGCATAGACAGTCAATAAAATAAAATACTAGTGCAAAGTCAGGCCAATAAGAGGCTGAGGTAGTTCTGTTTGACCTAAGTAAGAAATAAAGTGGCATAGTGGTGCAAGTTATGTAAGAGCAGCAGAAGTGTTGTGTTTCCAGGACAACAACAACAAGTTGCAAAGTGTACAAGTGTGCAAGTGGAGTGGTGCAGGCGGCCATTGTGGGTCCAATGTCCAGGATGTTATGTAGCTGAGGGTGGAGGGGGGAGAGGAGGGAGAGAGTTCAGCATCCTAACAGCTTGGTGTATGAAGCTGTTGGTGAGTCTGGTAGTGCGGGAGCGCAGGCTTCTGTACCTCTTCCCAGAGGGCAGTAGATCAAACAGATTGTGAGCGGGGTGACTTGCATCACTCACAATTTTGGTCGCCTTGCGGGTGAGGTGGGTGGTGTAAATGTCCTTCAGGGAGGGGAGTGAAGCACCAATAATCCTTCCAGCTGTGTTCACTATGCGCTGCAGGGCTTTCCTGTTGTATTCAGTGCAGCTTCCGCCCCACACAGCGATACAGCTGGAGAGGATGCTCTCAATGGTGCCTCGGTAGAATGTGGTCATGATGGCTGGTGGAGCACTTGCTCGCCTGAGTTTCCGCAGGAAGTACAGGCGGCGCTGAGCTCTCTTCACCAGTGATGCTGTGTTGGTGGTCCAGGAGAGGTCTTCACTGATGTGCACCCCCAGGAATTTGGTGCTGCTCGCTCTCTCCACCACAGCACCGTTGATGGTCAGTGGCAGGTGTTGGGTGTGACCTCTCCGGAAGTCAACAACAATACTAGACACCTATAGGAACATATGGTAAAAAATCTATATGGTAAGATTTTTTTTGCAGATGCTTAACTTTCCCTAACTATAGAAGAAGACAAGTGGAGACAAGAAAACATCATAGATAAAGTAAAAAAAAAAGAAACAGCAGGAAAACATGGAATTCTGTATCATGCGCCTGGACAGTTATTCAAGTTTCAGAGAAATTTGGTTAGAAGGAGAGAGTAGCCTGGTAAGCATGTAGGCGCTGGGTTGCTAGACATCCCACTCAAATAAGCTTGTAAACACGGTGACATAATTTGTCTATCACTGAAATAACGACCAAAGGGATAATACTGTACCAAATACTATCCTGCGATTGTTTTCCTTTCTTCTTTCCACGTTTAGGCTACGCCCACCTGGATTCGCCGCCAGTGCACTGATAGGCCCACGCTATTGTATTGCAAGCAGCATATCGAAAGCACGCATGCTATTCGTCATTGTTGTCTGGCAACTGTCGTAAAAAAACCTGAAGTGTTGCGCACTTTGTGGTTTTTCCAAGGAGTTCTTCTGTTCTGACCTGTGGTTAAACTCTTTCACGATTAATTAATGATGAATTTACGAGGCAAAAAACACACCATCCCATAAGACATGGAATTAGGCTACAAACTAACACGCATTAGCCTACTTTAATTTCAGAGGGTATTTGGCATAGATGCACAAAGGCTTAAACAACATAAATTGTCGGATAATTAGCATAGGCCTTTATTACTTATTAGTGAGTTTAAATGGTAATGGAGACTTCCTGCCAATAAATATCTAAATGGCTCAAGTGTTGTTGTCGGTAACATAGGCTATCAGCTCACATAGCAAAATAATCAATATTTTTTTGTCTCCAATTATTTAAATTCCAAATTTATTCGAGATTAATCAATGTTATTCATCAATGCAATAGGCCTACAAGCTATCCTATTATTAAGGACGAACCTGTGGTCCAAAAACCGTGAAGCGTGGGGAAGCCCGTGCGGGAGACGCCTACTCACCTGTCTGAAAGGTGCGGCCAGAAAGTGAAATATGCATCATTGAACTCGATTTTTCAGTTTTGAATTCGGAATATTCAATATAAATTACTAACACAAACACAGACCATGGCAGTGCAATTCAGTAGAACACAACCTGAAGTATCGTGTCTGAGCAGTAGGCTAGTCAATATTTTGTATCGTTTATATTATTTACAAAGTTTGCTCAAGAATAACAGAATGAAGGCGTTCTTCGGTGTTTGTTCTTTTTTGGTGCTTATCCTGGATGTGACCCAAGGTTGTCCATGGATGCAGCATAAATTCCCGCAGTATAGCAGGACATGTTTAACCTTGCTGAAAGAGATGGTGAGTATTTTTTAAACACTTCTGTTCAGTTCTGCTATTCAACATGAATTGGTTGTGTTTTTTTTTATCTTTATATTCAAGATTTTATTCAAATTGTATTATTTTATAGGGTGAGAAAATAGTTGAGGACAATGTGGGGGTTCATTTTCCTGATGCCCTGTACAGAGTTGCAAGGAAGCAGCAGGTAAGCAAAAATCTAAGCAACAAACAAATAAACAGAAATATACTTGGTGTAAAAAAAGGCCTTTTTCATGAATGGCAACTGAAAACTTGTCTTTTTATACATGACATTCTTGTATATTCCTGTTCAATTCTGGGATGGTTGTCTCATCACTGATGGCTGTCTTGACTCCTCCTGTTGTCTCCACAGCCTGAGAGGATCATCTGGTTCATAGCCCAGGTGCTGGACGAGGTGTCGCTCCTGCTGGACGAGAATGTGACCGCCGTGGCCTGGGACCAGAAGAAGCTGAAGGACTTCATGAGCACCCTGGACACACAACTGGTGGCAACTCAGTCATGTGTGAGTACAACTGAATAACCTGTATTCTGTCATCATGAGCATCTATAATATGCTATGATGTGAACACCATTGTTATTGTATTGACTGAACACTAGAAGGCATATTGGTAAGCTTTTGAGCTGTGACCTTAAAGGTTAAAGTTGAAACTTTTTAACTAGCAGTTGTATGCTGGAAATTGTCTATACAGATACAATGGAGGCAACTCAGTCATATAATAGCCTAGATGCTCAGTGGGCTGTCATGGCTCAAGAGCATATGCTTCTGAACATCCATGAGATAATATGTAAAATACATGTAAGATACATGTAAAAATCAAATAAGTTACATCATGACTATGCAATACACCAATGTTATTGATTTTACACTTTGTGTATATTTGTACATAAGATGGATTTCCACAGCAGTGGACAATAAAGACTTCTATTCTATTTTATAAACAGTCAGCTTTACATTTATGACCATTCACCAGTTTTAGGGTAAATAAAATGATAGAAGTTCAGATCAAATAGCCCATGGTAATGGAATTGTCCAATTTGGTCTACTGTGATAATGATCCAAGACTGATCTGATGAACTTCTGTTCTTCCTCCAGGTTGTTTCTAAGACTAAAGGGAATGAGAGACTGCAGGTTGTTTCTAAGACTAAAGGGAATGAGAAACTGCACCTGTACTTTGAGAATCTGAGAAATGAAACACTGGGGACAATGGTGAGCTGTGGTTTTCTAATTTGTTGTCACAAACACACCATCACACATACATACACATACAGATGCACACACACACACACACACACAGACAAAGACACACATACACATACACACACACAGAAGTACAGAGTCTGTATATTGATGGTGAGTGTTGTGACTTGTGATTTCAGGAGGACAAGGCCAAGGCCTGGGAGCTGATCAGGAAGGAGGTTCACCGCCACCTGACGAAGGTCGACCTTCTGGCCAGCACACGCCTCTAAACACCAAACCCTGCCACAGCTACAGCCAATGGGACTGAGGATGCACCAGGACTACTGATGTACTTGGAACTTTCTGCTTAAAATGATTCTGAGGTGGTCAAGGTTTATGTAGTGTTACAATTATTTATCAGAATGATGATGTGAAAGTTATTATTTGTTTGACAATAGTGTTCAAATTTATTTATTTATCCATTTTGTTAATGTATTTATTTATTTATTGTACACTGTAACAAAGTAGACAATTGGGACTGTGATTATGCCAAGACTAACATATTCTGAACTTTCTGCTTAAAATGATTGTCATGAATTGTGAATGCTGTTCCCTTATACGAGGTGGTCAAGGTTACACTTAGTGTTAAAATTATTATTTTTTATTGATTAATGAAATTATTATTATTTATTGATCAGAATGATGTGAAAGGTGCTATTTGTTTAACACAATTTGTTTGTTCACTGCAGCAATGCAAACAATTGATTCAGATTCTGCAATGAATTATGAAAACTGTTCATTCTAAAAAAAGAGATGTTAAAGGTCACATTTATCCAGTGTTTAAATTATTTATTCTGAAGACTGATGGTCTATTAAAATGTGTTATTTATTGTATATATATAAAAATGAGCAATTTATTTATTTATCCATTTCAATTTTATTTATTGATATGTTTGTTTATTGTGCACTGTAAAAGATTGACACATGCAGAAACATGTTTTGTATTTTAATAAAAGCTTTGTTTCATATAAACTGGTATGTGCTACTTTTTCTTCAAGTCAGCTCCAGGGGGCGCTGTGGTGCAGTTTGCCACAGCGCCCACACCACATTCGGGTCCACATGCCCCCAGGTACTCGGGTTCCGACCCGGGTCATTTCCTGATCCCACCCCATCTCTCTCTCCCACTAGCTTCCTGTCACTCTCTTCACTGTCCTATCGGATTAAAGTTTTAAAAGCCCAAACACACACATATACAGTGCCAATAAAAAGTATTCATCCCCTTGGATTTCCCCCCTTTTATTGATTTTATAGATGCAATCCTACATTAAATTTGGCCTGTTTAACAATAATTTACACAAAAAAATGTCAAAGTCAAATCCGCTTTCTGAGAAGTAAGGTTAATTAATTAAAAATCGATTATGTATAAGGTGTTTTCGTCTGGTTTTTAAGCCCTTCAGAGAACAGAAACAGCACTTAATGATCTTTTATTAGCTGATGCTGGTGATGAGTTTGTTTTTCTATTAGACGCTTTGGGAAATTTGTCACGCTGATGCCACCTACTGGTAAAATAATGAAGCAAAAAGCAGCAACACCATCGAATGTGCATATTCAAGGATCATGACTTTGTTCAAACTCTGTTGAATTCTCCTGATAGCTTTTTTACTATGTGTTCCTATAGGTGTCTAGTAACACCTCACAATTTATTCACGGCCAAATCCTCGGGGAAACACCTGGAAAGCCCATCAAGTTTGGGGTGCACAGAGGTGCTGCTGTAAAAAGCAAGGAGTCAAGTGTATCTGATTGTTGGAACTGTCATGGTAACTCTTGCCAGAACATCAACCAGCCAGAAGATAACAGTAGTGAGGGAGTGCAGGGAAGTAGAGGGATGAGGTTTGTTACATTTTAAACTGATTAAGGAAGTTTTGTTTTGTAATTGTTCAATAAAACCACTTGTTATGGATTTTTGTATGTACTTGGAGTGATTTTTACACAAAACTAACGGCTGGGATAGATTTACCCCTAAAACCCCTAGTTAGACATCTCAAAAGCTAATATTGGTTAAAAAAAAAGTTTTCATTATTTTCGCCCAGTCCCTCTGGGCACCCCAAACTTGATGGGCTCTCCAGGTGTTTCCCCGAGGATTTGGCCTGGATAAATTGGGAGGTGTTACTAGACACCTATAGGAACATATGGTAAAAAATCTATATGGTAAGATTTTTTTTGCAGATGCTTAACTTTCCCTAACTATAGAAGAAGACAAGTGGAGACAAGAAAACATCATAGATAAAGTAAAAAAAAAAGAAACAGCAGGAAAACATGGAATTCTGTATCATGCGCCTGGACAGTTATTCAAGTTTCAGAGAAATTTGGTTAGAAGGAGAGAGTAGCCTGGTAAGCATGTAGGCGCTGGGTTGCTAGACATCCCACTCAAATAAGCTTGTAAACACGGTGACATAATTTGTCTATCACTGAAATAACGACCAAAGGGATAATACTGTACCAAATACTATCCTGCGATTGTTTTCCTTTCTTCTTTCCACGTTTAGGCTACGCCCACCTGGATTCGCCGCCAGTGCACTGATAGGCCCACGCTATTGTATTGCAAGCAGCATATCGAAAGCACGCATGCTATTCGTCATTGTTGTCTGGCAACTGTCGTAAAAAAACCTGAAGTGTTGCGCACTTTGTGGTTTTTCCAAGGAGTTCTTCTGTTCTGACCTGTGGTTAAACTCTTTCACGATTAATTAATGATGAATTTACGAGGCAAAAAACACACCATCCCATAAGACATGGAATTAGGCTACAAACTAACACGCATTAGCCTACTTTAATTTCAGAGGGTATTTGGCATAGATGCACAAAGGCTTAAACAACATAAATTGTCGGATAATTAGCATAGGCCTTTATTACTTATTAGTGAGTTTAAATGGTAATGGAGACTTCCTGCCAATAAATATCTAAATGGCTCAAGTGTTGTTGTCGGTAACATAGGCTATCAGCTCACATAGCAAAATAATCAATATTTTTTTGTCTCCAATTATTTAAATTCCAAATTTATTCGAGATTAATCAATGTTATTCATCAATGCAATAGGCCTACAAGCTATCCTATTATTAAGGACGAACCTGTGGTCCAAAAACCGTGAAGCGTGGGGAAGCCCGTGCGGGAGACGCCTACTCACCTGTCTGAAAGGTGCGGCCAGAAAGTGAAATATGCATCATTGAACTCGATTTTTCAGTTTTGAATTCGGAATATTCAATATAAATTACTAACACAAACACAGACCATGGCAGTGCAATTCAGTAGAACACAACCTGAAGTATCGTGTCTGAGCAGTAGGCTAGTCAATATTTTGTATCGTTTATATTATTTACAAAGTTTGCTCAAGAATAACAGAATGAAGGCGTTCTTCGGTGTTTGTTCTTTTTTGGTGCTTATCCTGGATGTGACCCAAGGTTGTCCATGGATGCAGCATAAATTCCCGCAGTATAGCAGGACATGTTTAACCTTGCTGAAAGAGATGGTGAGTATTTTTTAAACACTTCTGTTCAGTTCTGCTATTCAACATGAATTGGTTGTGTTTTTTTTTATCTTTATATTCAAGATTTTATTCAAATTGTATTATTTTATAGGGTGAGAAAATAGTTGAGGACAATGTGGGGGTTCATTTTCCTGATGCCCTGTACAGAGTTGCAAGGAAGCAGCAGGTAAGCAAAAATCTAAGCAACAAACAAATAAACAGAAATATACTTGGTGTAAAAAAAGGCCTTTTTCATGAATGGCAACTGAAAACTTGTCTTTTTATACATGACATTCTTGTATATTCCTGTTCAATTCTGGGATGGTTGTCTCATCACTGATGGCTGTCTTGACTCCTCCTGTTGTCTCCACAGCCTGAGAGGATCATCTGGTTCATAGCCCAGGTGCTGGACGAGGTGTCGCTCCTGCTGGACGAGAATGTGACCGCCGTGGCCTGGGACCAGAAGAAGCTGAAGGACTTCATGAGCACCCTGGACACACAACTGGTGGCAACTCAGTCATGTGTGAGTACAACTGAATAACCTGTATTCTATATGCTGTCATCATGAGCATCTATGATGTGAACACCATTGTTATTGTATTGACTACTAGAAGGCATAATGGTAAGCTTTTGAGCTGGGACCTTAAAGGTTAAAGTTGAAACTTTTTAACTAGCAGTTGTATGCTGGAAATTGTCTATACAGATACAATGGAGGCAACTCAGTCATATAATAGCCTAGATGCTCAGTGGGCTGTCATGGCTCAAGAGCATATGCTTCTGAACATCCATGAGATAATATGTAAAATACATGTAAGATACATGTAAAAATCAAATAAGTTACATCATGACTATGCAATACACCAATGTTATTGATTTTACACTTTGTGTATATTTGTACATAAGATGGATTTCCACAGCAGTGGACAATAAAGACTTCTATTCTATTTTATAAACAGTCAGCTTTACATTTATGACCATTCACCAGTTTTAGGGTAAATAAAATGATAGAAGTTCAGATCAAATAGCCCATGGTAATGGAATTGTCCAATTTGGTCTACTGTGATAATGATCCAAGACTGATCTGATGAACTTCTGTTCTTCCTCCAGGTTGTTTCTAAGACTAAAGGGAATGAGAGACTGCAGGTTGTTTCTAAGACTAAAGGGAATGAGAAACTGCACCTGTACTTTGAGAATCTGAGAAATGAAACACTGGGGACAATGGTGAGCTGTGGTTTTCTAATTTGTTGTCACAAACACACCATCACACATACATACACATACAGATGCACACACACACACACACACACAGACAAAGACACACATACACATACACACACACAGAAGTACAGAGTCTGTATATTGATGGTGAGTGTTGTGACTTGTGATTTCAGGAGGACAAGGCCAAGGCCTGGGAGCTGATCAGGAAGGAGGTTCACCGCCACCTGACGAAGGTCGACCTTCTGGCCAGCACACGCCTCTAAACACCAAACCCTGCCACAGCTACAGCCAATGGGACTGAGGATGCACCAGGACTACTGATGTACTTGGAACTTTCTGCTTAAAATGATTCTGAGGTGGTCAAGGTTTATGTAGTGTTACAATTATTTATCAGAATGATGATGTGAAAGTTATTATTTGTTTGACAATAGTGTTCAAATTTATTTATTTATCCATTTTGTTAATGTATTTATTTATTTATTGTACACTGTAACAAAGTAGACAATTGGGACTGTGATTATGCCAAGACTAACATATTCTGAACTTTCTGCTTAAAATGATTGTCATGAATTGTGAATGCTGTTCCCTTATACGAGGTGGTCAAGGTTACACTTAGTGTTAAAATTATTATTTTTTATTGATTAATGAAATTATTATTATTTATTGATCAGAATGATGTGAAAGGTGCTATTTGTTTAACACAATTTGTTTGTTCACTGCAGCAATGCAAACAATTGATTCAGATTCTGCAATGAATTATGAAAACTGTTCATTCTAAAAAAAGAGATGTTAAAGGTCACATTTATCCAGTGTTTAAATTATTTATTCTGAAGACTGATGGTCTATTAAAATGTGTTATTTATTGTATATATATAAAAATGAGCAATTTATTTATTTATCCATTTCAATTTTATTTATTGATATGTTTGTTTATTGTGCACTGTAAAAGATTGACACATGCAGAAACATGTTTTGTATTTTAATAAAAGCTTTGTTTCATATAAACTGGTATGTGCTACTTTTTCTTCAAGTCAGCTCCAGGGGGCGCTGTGGTGCAGTTTGCCACAGCGCCCACACCACATTCGGGTCCACATGCCCCCAGGTACTCGGGTTCCGACCCGGGTCATTTCCTGATCCCACCCCATCTCTCTCTCCCACTAGCTTCCTGTCACTCTCTTCACTGTCCTATCGGATTAAAGTTTTAAAAGCCCAAACACACACATATACAGTGCCAATAAAAAGTATTCATCCCCTTGGATTTCCCCCCTTTTATTGATTTTATAGATGCAATCCTACATTAAATTTGGCCTGTTTAACAATAATTTACACAAAAAAATGTCAAAGTCAAATCCGCTTTCTGAGAAGTAAGGTTAATTAATTAAAAATCGATTATGTATAAGGTGTTTTCGTCTGGTTTTTAAGCCCTTCAGAGAACAGAAACAGCACTTAATGATCTTTTATTAGCTGATGCTGGTGATGAGTTTGTTTTTCTATTAGACGCTTTGGGAAATTTGTCACGCTGATGCCACCTACTGGTAAAATAATGAAGCAAAAAGCAGCAACACCATCGAATGTGCATATTCAAGGATCATGACTTTGTTCAAACTCTGTTGAATTCTCCTGATAGCTTTTTTACTATGTGTTCCTATAGGTGTCTAGTAACACCTCACAATTTATTCACGGCCAAATCCTCGGGGAAACACCTGGAAAGCCCATCAAGTTTGGGGTGCACAGAGGTGCTGCTGTAAAAAGCAAGGAGTCAAGTGTATCTGATTGTTGGAACTGTCATGGTAACTCTTGCCAGAACATCAACCAGCCAGAAGATAACAGTAGTGAGGGAGTGCAGGGAAGTAGAGGGATGAGGTTTGTTACATTTTAAACTGATTAAGGAAGTTTTGTTTTGTAATTGTTCAATAAAACCACTTGTTATGGATTTTTGTATGTACTTGGAGTGATTTTTACACAAAACTAACGGCTGGGATAGATTTACCCCTAAAACCCCTAGTTAGACATCTCAAAAGCTAATATTGGTTAAAAAAAAAGTTTTCATTATTTTCGCCCAGTCCCTCTGGGCACCCCAAACTTGATGGGCTCTCCAGGTGTTTCCCCGAGGATTTGGCCTGGATAAATTGGGAGGTGTTACTAGTCAAAGTCAAAGTCAAAGTCAAAGTCAGCTTTATTGTCAATTTCTTCACATGTTCCAGACATACAAAGAGATCGAAATTACGTTTCTCACTATCCCACGGTGGAGACAAGACATATTTTACCAATTTTAAGTCCACAGACAAACATAACATTCAAGTAAACAAAAAAGTAAGTAAATAAGTAAATAAGAGGGCACATATAATGAAAAAATAAGAGCAGCAAAATTTGGTTGAAATTGTGCATAGACAGTCAATAAAATAAAATACTAGTGCAAAGTCAGGCCAATAAGAGGCTGAGGTAGTTCTGTTTGACCTAAGTAAGAAATAAAGTGGCATAGTGGTGCAAGTTATGTAAGAGCAGCAGAAGTGTTGTGTTTCCAGGACAACAACAACAAGTTGCAAAGTGTACAAGTGTGCAAGTGGAGTGGTGCAGGCGGCCATTGTGGGTCCAATGTCCAGGATGTTATGTAGCTGAGGGTGGAGGGGGGAGAGGAGGGAGAGAGTTCAGCATCCTAACAGCTTGGTGTATGAAGCTGTTGGTGAGTCTGGTAGTGCGGGAGCGCAGGCTTCTGTACCTCTTCCCAGAGGGCAGTAGATCAAACAGATTGTGAGCGGGGTGACTTGCATCACTCACAATTTTGGTCGCCTTGCGGGTGAGGTGGGTGGTGTAAATGTCCTTCAGGGAGGGGAGTGAAGCACCAATAATCCTTCCAGCTGTGTTCACTATGCGCTGCAGGGCTTTCCTGTTGTATTCAGTGCAGCTTCCGCCCCACACAGCGATACAGCTGGAGAGGATGCTCTCAATGGTGCCTCGGTAGAATGTGGTCATGATGGCTGGTGGAGCACTTGCTCGCCTGAGTTTCCGCAGGAAGTACAGGCGGCGCTGAGCTCTCTTCACCAGTGATGCTGTGTTGGTGGTCCAGGAGAGGTCTTCACTGATGTGCACCCCCAGGAATTTGGTGCTGCTCGCTCTCTCCACCACAGCACCGTTGATGGTCAGTGGCAGGTGTTGGGTGTGACCTCTCCGGAAGTCAACAACAATACTAGACACCTATAGGAACATATGGTAAAAAATCTATATGGTAAGATTTTTTTTGCAGATGCTTAACTTTCCCTAACTATAGAAGAAGACAAGTGGAGACAAGAAAACATCATAGATAAAGTAAAAAAAAAAGAAACAGCAGGAAAACATGGAATTCTGTATCATGCGCCTGGACAGTTATTCAAGTTTCAGAGAAATTTGGTTAGAAGGAGAGAGTAGCCTGGTAAGCATGTAGGCGCTGGGTTGCTAGACATCCCACTCAAATAAGCTTGTAAACACGGTGACATAATTTGTCTATCACTGAAATAACGACCAAAGGGATAATACTGTACCAAATACTATCCTGCGATTGTTTTCCTTTCTTCTTTCCACGTTTAGGCTACGCCCACCTGGATTCGCCGCCAGTGCACTGATAGGCCCACGCTATTGTATTGCAAGCAGCATATCGAAAGCACGCATGCTATTCGTCATTGTTGTCTGGCAACTGTCGTAAAAAAACCTGAAGTGTTGCGCACTTTGTGGTTTTTCCAAGGAGTTCTTCTGTTCTGACCTGTGGTTAAACTCTTTCACGATTAATTAATGATGAATTTACGAGGCAAAAAACACACCATCCCATAAGACATGGAATTAGGCTACAAACTAACACGCATTAGCCTACTTTAATTTCAGAGGGTATTTGGCATAGATGCACAAAGGCTTAAACAACATAAATTGTCGGATAATTAGCATAGGCCTTTATTACTTATTAGTGAGTTTAAATGGTAATGGAGACTTCCTGCCAATAAATATCTAAATGGCTCAAGTGTTGTTGTCGGTAACATAGGCTATCAGCTCACATAGCAAAATAATCAATATTTTTTTGTCTCCAATTATTTAAATTCCAAATTTATTCGAGATTAATCAATGTTATTCATCAATGCAATAGGCCTACAAGCTATCCTATTATTAAGGACGAACCTGTGGTCCAAAAACCGTGAAGCGTGGGGAAGCCCGTGCGGGAGACGCCTACTCACCTGTCTGAAAGGTGCGGCCAGAAAGTGAAATATGCATCATTGAACTCGATTTTTCAGTTTTGAATTCGGAATATTCAATATAAATTACTAACACAAACACAGACCATGGCAGTGCAATTCAGTAGAACACAACCTGAAGTATCGTGTCTGAGCAGTAGGCTAGTCAATATTTTGTATCGTTTATATTATTTACAAAGTTTGCTCAAGAATAACAGAATGAAGGCGTTCTTCGGTGTTTGTTCTTTTTTGGTGCTTATCCTGGATGTGACCCAAGGTTGTCCATGGATGCAGCATAAATTCCCGCAGTATAGCAGGACATGTTTAACCTTGCTGAAAGAGATGGTGAGTATTTTTTAAACACTTCTGTTCAGTTCTGCTATTCAACATGAATTGGTTGTGTTTTTTTTTATCTTTATATTCAAGATTTTATTCAAATTGTATTATTTTATAGGGTGAGAAAATAGTTGAGGACAATGTGGGGGTTCATTTTCCTGATGCCCTGTACAGAGTTGCAAGGAAGCAGCAGGTAAGCAAAAATCTAAGCAACAAACAAATAAACAGAAATATACTTGGTGTAAAAAAAGGCCTTTTTCATGAATGGCAACTGAAAACTTGTCTTTTTATACATGACATTCTTGTATATTCCTGTTCAATTCTGGGATGGTTGTCTCATCACTGATGGCTGTCTTGACTCCTCCTGTTGTCTCCACAGCCTGAGAGGATCATCTGGTTCATAGCCCAGGTGCTGGACGAGGTGTCGCTCCTGCTGGACGAGAATGTGACCGCCGTGGCCTGGGACCAGAAGAAGCTGAAGGACTTCATGAGCACCCTGGACACACAACTGGTGGCAACTCAGTCATGTGTGAGTACAACTGAATAACCTGTATTCTATATGCTGTCATCATGAGCATCTATGATGTGAACACCATTGTTATTGTATTGACTACTAGAAGGCATAATGGTAAGCTTTTGAGCTGGGACCTTAAAGGTTAAAGTTGAAACTTTTTAACTAGCAGTTGTATGCTGGAAATTGTCTATACAGATACAATGGAGGCAACTCAGTCATATAATAGCCTAGATGCTCAGTGGGCTGTCATGACTCAAGAGCATATGCTTCTGAATATCCAAGAGATAAAGAGACTTGGACTATAAAAATACATAAACATTATAGAACATGTAAAAATCAAATAAGTTACATCATGACTATGCAATACACCAATGTTATTGATTTTACACTTTGTGTATATTTGTACATAAGATGGATTTCCACAGCAGTGGACAATAAAGAGTTTTATTCTATTTTATAAACAATCAGCTTTACATTTATGACCATTCACCAGTTTTAGGGTAAATAAAATGATAGAAGTTCAGATCAAATAGCCCATGGTAATGGGATGCAATTTGGTCTACTGTGATAATGATCCAACACTGATCTGATGAACTTCTCTTCTACCTCCAGGTTGTTTCTAAGACTAAAGGGAATGAGAGACTGCAGGTTGTTTCTAAGACTAAAGGGAATGAGAAACTGCACCTGTACTTTGAGAATCTGAGAAATGAAACACTGGGGACAATGGTGAGCTGTGGTTTTCTATTGTGTTGTCACAAAACACATCATCACACATACATACACATACAGATGCACACACACACACAGAGAGACAAAGACACACATACACACACACAGAGGTACATAGTCTGTATATTGATTCTGAGTGGTGTGACTTGTGATTTCAGGAGGACAAGGCCAAGGCCTGGGAGCTGATCAGGAAGGAGGTTCACCGCCACCTGATGAAGGTCGACCTTCTGGCCAGCACACGCCTCTAAACACCAAGCCCTGCCACAGCTACAGCCAATGGGACTGAGGATGCACCAGGACTACTAATGTATTCTGAATTGAATGTACTCTAAATGTAATTTTGAGTAATGTATTTCGTTCTTAATGATTCTGAGGTGGTCAAGATTTATTAAGTGTTCAAATTATTTATGTATCATGATGATTTGACAATAGTGTTCAATGTATTTATTTATCTAATTTATCTATTTTGTTAATGTATTTATATTGTATGCTGTTACAAAGTAGACAATTGGGACTGCACTTTCATGATTGTCATGAATTGTGAAAGCTGTTCTTAAGGTCAAGGTTACACTTAGTGTTAAAATTATTTATTGATCAGGACGATGTGAAATGTGGTATTTATTTAACAATAGTGGTCTATTTATTTCAATATTATTTCAATAATATAATATTTTATTTATGCATTTATTTATTGTACCCTGTAATAGCAAGATTGACACAGAAACATGTTTTATAAGTTAATAAATGCTTTGTTTCATGTAAACTGTTGTTACTTTTTGTTAAAATCAGCTTCAGGTAAAGTATTTGATTTGTATCCTCTTTTAATGTAAATGTAAATGTAATATAAAAATATTAGGCTGAACACACACACACACACACGCACATTAGGGTGGTTAAGTGCTGCTCAAGGGGCCAATGGCGCTTCAGCCTTGGATGTGGATGTGAAAGAGCTCAATAACTTTTTTAATAAGGCAGCTGCAGAATGACACAATTGAGGTGAGGGGCTGTAGTCCATGTCAGTGGCGATATGATTTGTTAAGGGTTAACAGGGTTAACAGATGTCTTGCCTCGCTCCTTTCCAGAGGGGGGCAGAATATGTCCTATTCCCCGTGATGAGCATTACATGATGCAGCAGCAGAAGAAGAGTTGATGCTTTACAGAACTCAGATTTGCGATGAGTTTTGAGTGGCCCTGGCAGTATAATTTCCCCCCGTTTTTCACGTGAGTAGGATGTTGGACCGCAGAGATGCACACGAATTACAGATTTATATTTGAACTATTTTGTAACAATTTTACATTTGCTGTCGCTACGGTTAGGCAAAGAACGCATCTCTCTTAACCACTCCGGCTAGCTTAGTTGGCTAGGGAAGTGTACAATCCTGCACTTACACTAACAGGGAGAACATTGGAATTTGAGAATTTATTTCCTGCTATTACATTATGTAGGTACATAAACAAGTATTCTTTATTTGCCATACCTCTTCAATTCACTTGGAGGGCAAACGCTAACGTTACTTTGACAGTGTCTTCCTGGTGACAGACGCTCAGTTCAGTTCATCTATCATAAGTTAGCTAGTCAGCTAACTAGCTCATTAGTGAGCATTTAAGTTTTACCTCTGGAATATCATTGTGGAACGTCAACTTGCCATGTGTATTGGTTTTATATGAAGGCAATTGGCCAAACTTGTTGATGATTAACCTGCTTTTCGACAACATTGAGTCAGTTTCGGGTCTGTGCTTTTCGGTTAACAGACTACAGCCCAATGTTGACACTCGACAGAAGCAGCTGGCGGCTTGGTGCTCGCTCGCGCTGTCCTACTGTAGACACCGAAAGCTGTACACGCTGGATGTACTCGAGGCCCAGGAGAGCCCGCTATTCAACAACAAGAAAATCGAAAGTATCCTTTTTCATGGGTGACTTGACTTTCACTCAACCAGTCACCAGTCGCTAGCGTCAGTCAGCTGGTAATGGCTGAAACCCCAGAAACTGCATACTAACTGTTTAATGCTCTTGAATGGTCGAGGACCGGTTATTATATGACAATGATAGAAATGGAAAATAAATGTAGGAATATATTGAAGGTATGTTTCTGATATTTTTGCTGCTAGACTCAAACCAGTGCTAGGCCTACTCTTTGACAGGAAGCGTAGAAGACAGTGATGTGACAGTGATTATGATGTTATTAGTCTTAACAGTTCCCCAGGAAAGCTGTCAGTGGAGGCAATCCAAGTTATCTTTGAAGAACTGAGGAAAAAAGGTAACAAAGTTAGTTTAGTCATTGGCAGCAGTAACATCCCAGTTGTTCCCTACTGATAAAAGTGTAGGGCAATTCCACGGAAAATTGACTTTTTGTCACATCCATAACGCCAGTGAAATGCCTTGGCATTTGTATGATGTGAATGATAATTCATTTTTTGTGCATTTTTTCTCATGTACATTCTTCAGCCAAAAATAGCAAATGCTCAAATTTCGTGTAATCATTCACATCATACCATACCATTACATTTTATTGGCGTTATGGATGTTACAAAAAACGTAATTTTCCATGGAATTGCCCTGTAACAGTTTACCCCGAGTGACCACAGGGCCTTTTCCTGTAATTGTTTGCCCCCAGGGAACCTAGAATGGTCGGACAAAAGCAAAAGCCGCTGCCTGATCATGTGGCGAAGGCCAGAGGAGTGGGGCAAGCTCATCTACCAATGGGTACCGTATCACCACATCAGCACTGTAGCATCACAATCTACCAATGGGTACCGTATCACCACATCAACACTGTAGCATCACAATCTACCAATGGGTACCGTATCACCACCTCAGCACTGCAGCATCACAATGCTGTAGAAATGAGCTCGATGGTGTTTTATTCTCCCAACGTCGTCTTCCAGGCAGCGCTGCCACCACTGACTTAAAGACACCTAATCCTAAACCTACCCCCAACCCTAACCCTTAACCCATGCCTAACCCTAGTGCCTTCCAGGCAGCGCTGCCTTGAAGACAACGTTGGGGGCATAAAACACCAAGAAACTAGAAATGATGAAATGATGGATGGATAGATATTTAGTCCTTTAGGAAACTCATCCTGTGCCATATACAGCAGACAGACAGACAAGATAATAACGATGCGTAAAACTAGAAGATCAGTACACATAAATACACACACATAACACCAAAGATCTAAAATGGTAAAGTACAGTATCATCATTTTATTTATTTATTTATTTATAAGGACAGCACACAAAACATTTCTGTACATGTGCCAGTGTTAGCCAGCCGGCTAATTTTCAACTGTAGTCCTTAAGCAAGATGTTATTGAGAACCATCAGTTGCATACATAGTAGTAAAGTGCGATTTGAGTAGTGAAAGTGCCAGTAAAAGATGAATGGTACTATTGTTGTCACAAACCAGCTCTAGTCCATTAAAAGGTTTAAATTAACTTTACATTTGTTGCAAGTGAGTAGTTCAAATTCAGATTCAAATGAGGCAGGCCACGTCGCGCACGTAACTGAAGTGTTCCGTTGGCATAGCGTAATGATTATAGTGGAAACTAATTGTTGCCGCAGACACTACGCGCACGGAGCGCTTCAGTTACGTGCCTGGTGTAGCCTCCCTGTAAGACTGGTCCACATCACCAATGGTAGTTCATGATTACTTTAAAAGCAACCACTTTGAGTCTTTGACTTTTGCTGGAGAGTAATTCTGTACTGGGTGTCATTCTCTCTCTCTCTCTCTTTCTTTCTTTCTTTCGTTCTCTATTTCTCTCGGTTGTTTTTTCTCAGGTCTCTAAAAATGGCATGGTGAACTCTGTGTTTACTCTCTACGAGCTTGCAAATGGCGACGACACAGAGAGCGAAGGTATGGAGAATCTGAAACTTTCTGTCTGTCTGTCTGTTTGTTTATCAGCCTATAAGGTCAGTCCAATAAAGCTGAATTTGTTGTTGTTGTTGTTGTTGAGCTCCATAGGTTAAAGAAATGGGCATCGTTATTCTAATGTTTTTTTTATTTTTTATCTTGCAGTCATTTTCTCTCGATGTGATTACACTGTGCTAGATTATGTAATCTTACTAGATTATAAGTAAGATTACATGCATACTTTTTTACGCATTTGTGCGTTAACAGGTGAGGTGAATAGAGTCGACATTAGACGGTCAGGTGCTTAATATGTGTTAAAGTTTCCCTTTTCCCAGTGAGAGCCATTGATTAACTTCAGGGTGGGGGCTCCATCTAGCTAACGACCCAAGAGGTGAACGTAGGTGAGCATAGGTGAACAGTCCCGTGTGACCACAGTGGAATCAGCAAGTGTGTATTGATATAGTGTTTAAAGTGTAAACTCTGGGTGAGAATGGATGGAGAGCACAGTAGAGGTGGAGTTCACCGTGGTTTAAGGGAGTGTGTGCGTAAGCAACGGGCCCCTGGGCTGACCCACCCCCACGCACTCTGCCAGGTTTAACTGCTGACTATAATTTAGCACCTCTAAAGGTCTTTGTCGAGTCAGCGTGATGATATACTGCTGTCGTCTGCAGTATAGCCTCCTACATGTGATTAAGATGTTCGACCTACATGTGATATGATGTATTTAGCCTACATGATATAAGTTGCAGAGTAACCCTGTGTGTGTGTGTGTGTGTGTGTGATATTGTATATCCCAGAATTCCACGGGCTGGAGGAGGGGATGCTCCTGCGTTCGCTGCAAGCGCTTCAAACGGACGGCAAGGCCGAGATCATCACCATGGACGACGGGAAGGGTGTGAAGTTCTTTTGAGGCGCGAAGCGATGCGAAGCAAGGCGGAGCGCTAAGGGGGGAAGGCTGGGGGGGGTGAGAGGGTGACCTCACCCTGATAGGATGGCTTGGATGGCCCGGTGGCGTCTTGGCCTTTAGACTTTTGTTTATGTTTTCTTTGTTTTGTTGTTGTTTTGGTGAGGTGGGGTAAAGGCACGACCCAACACTCCACAGCTACTCCAGATAAAGACTGTCGGTTCAAGGCTCCTCCTGACGCAGAATCAAAACTGTTCAAAAGTTTCAAATGTCTTATTTTTGTTCTTCAGGAATTAATTTGGTGGTTTGTATGGCTAAGACACAGTTATATGAGGATGTGTCTGGACAGGAAGTGACATAATCTGACCCAGGAAGTGAAATATATCAATAATGCGGTTCAGTATGCACATCATGTGCTGATATGCATTTGTTTGCTCATCAGTTTAGGCAAGAGGATTTCTCTTTGTTTGTCGTTTACCTCTTGATGAAGAGAAAAGAAGATAAAAGAAAAAGAAAAAAACCTTGAATGACCCCCCCCATCCCCCGTTGCCTTTTCCGCTGTTTTGTACTTCTGTGCAGCCCTCTCCTCTCCTGTCACTGCTGTAGTTGGACAGATGGGCAACAGCTCACATACAATAGTAGCTCTGATAGCTCCTCTCTGTATGACTGTACATCCCAAAGACAGCAACAGCAGACGCAGCACGAGAGCAGGCTGACGTGTAGTTCTGTGGGAGATCTGGTGAGCTGAAGACACTCAAACGACACACACGCTCTCACTCTTTTTCCCCCCCCTGTCTTCATCGCTATCTCCCTTTCTCATTCTCTCTCTCTCTCTCTCTCTGTCTTTGTCTCGGACTTTCTGGGAAACACACACACACACACACATACACACAAAGTATGCTAGAACCTCCTGGTAGCATCTTGTACCTCTGTCTATACCTGTCTTTACCTTTTTTACCCATGGAATACTGTACAAATAAAGAGGCGCTATCTCTTGTCATCTTTGTAAAATCCAACCTGGCGTTTGTCATGTATTTAGAGTTGCCACATTTCAATCTGTTTTTGTAGTTATGTGCAGAATTAATTAGTCAGTTAAAGGTGCTCTAAGTGATGCTGGGCAACGTCACTTCTGTTGACTTTCAAACAAAACAGAGAGCTAGCTCGCTACTTCCTCCCCCTCCCCCCGTGCTGCTCCCGTGCAAGTGAAACTCTCCTAAACGCGCATCTCGTCTGTGATTTGCGGTTTATGTTTTCATGGGCTAGGTTTGCCCAGGTTGTTTTTGTTGTCGTTCTTGGAGCCTGGGCTGTCCACAGAGATCTTTTTTTTTTTTTACAGTGTATTCAGGACACAGACAGCTAGAGGTTGGTTAGGTGATGTTTGCAGTAAGTGACATAAAATGCTTTAGGCTAAAAAAAATGTGTGGCATCGCTTAGAGCACCTTTAAGTATTACTTAATTAGTCCAATATATTAATTTGTCTGATAGAAATTAATTAGTTAAATATATGTCTGGTGTGTGACTGAACAGAATACTCTGGTGTCATTAACTTGCTGATTTGTTTTAAAGCTCTTGTTTATGTGAGAGGACAGCTGTTTATGCCACTCTCCAGTATCTCAAAATTGGGATCAAATCCTGTTCATTAATAATCCTGGCACCAAAGTAGTAACATCTGTAGTAGAATGATAATTACTTTGTGTGTGTGTGTGTTACAAAGGTGATTGTGGTGCCTATAGTGAAAATCTTAACACAAAATTCCATATGATATAGCTAATGCCTAAAACTTTTGTGATTTTTAATTGTACAGTTTCGGTTGTACAGTTTCTAAGACCATGGCTTGATGGTCTCTCTCCGACCGATGACAATGCACCAACAGTGTGTGAGTTGTGTCCCTCTACTGGGCATATGGCATTATACTTGTGCTCTTGGAACTGTCCACAGGGGGTGCTATTGTACGCGGTGAGTGAGTAAAGGAGAGCTAACCACAGGAGAACCACAGCGCCTGCCTTCTAAACCTTGTGGCTCAGCCCAAGACCGATCGTAATCTCTCTCCATTTTGCCAGCTTCTACCTTTCCTCTCATCTCATCTTTTATCACTCTCTTCCACATTTCCACATTAATTCCCCAAACCCTGTAAAATATGATGTTGAAATAAAATCTTATATTTACTTAGCTGTCTTCTCAGCACCAACTGCCACAGTGTTCAACTCTTCCTCTCTCTATCCTCCCTTTTCCTGCTCTCTCCTCTCCCTGCTTTCCACTCTTCTCCTCATCTATAGCTCTTTTCATCTCCTTTCTTCTCTCTCCCTTCCTCTTGCTCCCTCCGTCCACCCCTTTATTCCTCCCTCTCTCTCTCTCTCATCTTCTGTCTTCTCTCCCTTCCTCTTGCTCTCCTCCTTTCTCTAATAATCTCTCCTGCTATCTCTATTGTTCTTGTTCTCTCCTTCCACCACTCCATTACTCCCTCTCTCTCCCATTTCCTTTCCTCATCTTTTTCTTTCTTTCCTTTCCTCTAGCTCTCTCCTCCTTTCTCTCACCATCTCTCCTCTCTCCTTTCCTTCCTCTGATTCTTTTCCTTTCTTTCATTTCTTTCTTTCTCTCCCTTATTCTTGCTCTCTCCTTTCCTCTCCTCCTTCAAGCCTCTGGTCAACCCTCCTCTCTCCTCGACCCTCTCTGCCCTCTCCTCTCGTCTGTCCTCTCCCCCGTACTGAGCTTGCCCTTTGACCCCGTGACCCTTGGTGACCTCTTCTGGCTGCGCGGCACGCTGATCCTCTCTCCCGCTGCTTAAGCAGCTGGGCCACCTGCGAGTGAACTGACCAGCACACTGCACACTGACTTACTGACTGAGCCACCAACAAGTGTGTGTGTGTGTGAGAGAGAGAGAGAGAGACTGACTGACTGATAATTTCAGGCTCATTCACATATCAATGTGTGCGTAGCTGTGTGTTTCTAAAAACTAATTTACTGACCTGACTAAAACCATCCTTTCACAACTCAGGAAAAGAGAAACAAGCCAACGAGGGTATGCTTTTGTAACTGTGTGTGTGTGAGGGATGTAGAGGTAGAGAGTGACTGAATGAACTTGTGCTTGTGACATGAAATATATTACTTATAATTAAATAAATCATTATCTGGGTATTTTGTAACATGCGATCACAAATGTTATTTTTTTCAATATCATGGTATAGCCTAAACTCAAAGAAGTGAGTCCTTTTGATCGAAAAGTTGTTCCATTTAAATGCAGTCTCTGATCATAGATGCTCACACCAAAAAGCTTTGCTTGCAAATTGCTCAAGAGATTATGATGGTTGCAGAGTCCTTTTGAGATTACCATATGTTTTCCCTACGCGCACACAGCCTAAACCTTAAATCCTGTCCGATTCTGGCTGGCGAAGGTGCAACATACTGCTCTATCATTACTCTCAACCTGCCTTACGTCTAATCTGTTTTAAATGTTGGCTTTTTTTACATCACACACACACACATAACGTAAATGTAATCTCTAGCAAGCGCATGAGCTGTTCTCCACTCTTGCATCTCTCGCTCACTTTAGTCCTGCAGCCACTGTACCTCAGCCCATTGAACAAGTTAGGCTACATTACAATTCATTACATTTGTACATAAGCTGAACGTAAGTGCCATAGTTTAGTTTCAACCTAAATTGGCACTAATATTTAACATGTTGCACCACACAAATAGTTTCTGGCAACGCTATCGGAAAAAATACGGGCACAATTTCTGCAAAACTTGGTGGAAAGGTGGAGCAGATCCGACTCAAAGGGAATTTCAAAGTATTTCTATAGTAGCCTGGCTATTGCCGATGTCCTTAATTTCTTCACGTCTTACAACATAAACAAATGCAATAATAGTCTAGTGAAGTCAGAAATGAGCCTGTCTAAAGTCCTCTTGGAAATCATGTATGTTACATTAAATGCGAACTCAATTGCGATTCGAAGCAAAAAGTATCACTGAGCCTAACGAAGGTAAATTGAATATTTGTAAATGTGGCGACGGCAAAACGTTAAAGTGAATCGTATAATAATCAAAGAAAGTAAAGGAGATGATTTGCACCTCCGTTCACCAAATAAAGGCCGTGGTTGTGTTTCTATATGTTGCACAAAACGTAATTTCTGTCAGAAACCAAGTAGGCTAAACGTTTTCATTGTCATCGTGAACTATGACGATGCCCATGTTCAGTAGGCTATGTTTTTCATTTATTCAAGCAGTGACATTTGGTTTAATGCATGGGGTAACGTGAGGTGCGCAGTGGCGCAAAAAGTGGGTATGCGCTATATGCAACGCATAGGGGCGCAGCACCATGGGGGTGTTACATGGCAACTGGCTCCCATGTTACAGTTTTTCTCAGTCGCTTTGGTGCTTTTTGCAGATCAGAATGAAAATTCTCATAACTATTAGTTCAACCTCCACAACATTTAGTCATTTGTGCACATCATAGTAGCAAATTCTCCTTCCTCTGAACAAATTGCAAATGCTTTTGGACATGTATCAGTTGCTTTCATACAATTCTCTGCTGTTTTTTAACATTATCATTTGCTTATGTCATGTCAGTCAAAATGAACTATACTTATGGATACTGAATAGTCGTTCCCTATAAAACTAATAGTCTTCATTTCATTGCTTGAGTCATTACATACAAAATTGTTGAACTAGTTATCAAATTCTGTCACAATGCTGTAGAATTGCAAGGAGCATACAGTAGTGCACTAGACTTAGGGTTGCCACTCTCCTTGGCACAAAAGGGTTGAAGGCAAAGGATACTGTTAAAAATCTTGGTGTATTAATTGACAGTGATCTAAATTTCAACAGCCACATGAAAGCGATAACTAAATCAGCTTTTTACCACCTCAAAAATATTGCCAAACTCAGAGGGCTGATGTCAAAATATGACTTAGAAAAACTCATTCATGCATTTATCTCCAGCAGGGTTGATTACTGCAATGGACTGTTCACAGGCCTTCCTAAAAAGACTATTAAACAGCTTCAGGTGATACAAAATGCAGCAGCTAGGATTCTAACAAAAACTAAAAGAACTGACCACATTACTCCAATTCTTAAGTCCTTGCACTGGCTTCCAGTAAGTCACAGAATTGACTTTAAAGCACTATTGCTTGTTTATAAATCAGTAAATGGAGCAGGACCTAAATACTTGTCAGACATGCTTCAGCAGTACACACCTTCTCGTCCTCTCAGGTCCCAGGTGAAAAACCTGCTAGTAAAACCTACAGTTATAACTAAACCTGGTGAAGCAGCTTTTAGCTGCTATGCGGCTAAGCTGTGGAACCAACTTTCGGATGACATCAAAAAGGCCCCAACTGTAGCCAGTTTTAAATCTAGACTTAAGACCAAACTGTTCTCAGATGCTTTCTGCTAACTGTGCCGAGTAACAAATTCTGAATCTGCCTTGATAATTATTCTACTTTGTCTTTTATTACTTTTTTTTACTACTTTTGCCTTTGTTTTGCTTACTAATTATTCTTTATTTTTAAATGATTTTACCTTGTTTTATGTTTCCTTTTTATTATGATCTTTACCTTTTAACTATTCTTTGACTATATTGCCCTTCTATGCTTTTATTTGTTATTATTGTTTGGTTTTGTTTATGTAAAGCACATTGAATGACCTCTGTGTATGAAATGCGCTATATAAATAAACTTGACTTGACTTGACTTGACTACAGTAAAAATGTACGTATTCAGTGTCTTGTACTCACTTACTCCCCTAACTACAGAAATGTGTAACTTTACTGTAGTTTTCAAATGGCTGTACAAGTAGTGTATAGTGCTGTCTTGAGCATGTTCAGGTAGTGTCACAGAACTGTCATAATGAAAACATGACAAAGCCATTTGACTATCTTGTTCATAAACGATGGTGTCAAGACTTCTCAGATAGACTAGGTGGCCACAGAGAGCCTGACCAGCAGTCAGTGAAATGTTTGAAAACTTAACCATGATACTTTGAAGACCTACTGGCTTGGGCAACTGCTGTAGCAAGACAACACCATCAGCCGTGTTAACTTGCTACAATCATCAGCTGACTTCTTCTAATTGTATAGACTAACTCTAAGTAAATTTCACTATGACTTTAGGGCTGGTTCGTGGCGCAAGTACATATATAAATGGTTATCATATAAGGTTTCATTTAGGAAGCAGGTTCGATACCCACGTGGAGTTAAGGCTATTTAGGTAGGCTATTTATTGTTTTGGTGGCATATTCATAGTCCAGTGCATGTAGCGTAGGCCTACTACAGACAATTTTGACATTTAAATATGTCATGCATATTTGTATTTGTTCGTCTCCAGTTTCCATCAGAAAGCGACAAATCTGCAAGCGGCCACATCTGTCAAAGAAACGTCATCACTCGTGAAACGTCACCAACGCAGCCAGTTAACATGGGTGCCAGTTGCCATGTAACAGGGGCGCCAAAACGATGGTAAAATAATAATAATAATAATTATAATATATTTGTATATTCTATAAGTAGCTACTGTTTCTAAATCATTTCTGCATTTCCTCAATGTTAATAACATTTTAGAGGACTAACAGGCTAGAGTAGGCGCCCTATCTCATAAGATTCTATCATAGAATTTTGACATAGAAGAGGGAGTGGGGGCGCCGTGAGCGCTGAGTGAGCAGGTACGAGTAGTGAGTTTTCTATGGAAAAAGATGGATAAAGCAAAAAAGCTGTCGGGGGCTAAAAATAGAAAAAGAAAGGGAAAATGAAATGGCATGTCAAGGGATGCGACCAGGGGCGGAGCTACATGGTGGCCAGGGGGGGCCACGGCCACCACAGCTTGGCCACCCTGCTGGCCCCCCCAGCTCCGTTCAGTGAAAAGTAAAAAAAAAAAGAATTGCTGCCGTTTTCGACAACACTTTGCAAAGCAGGGACTGAACCAATTACTGCACTCTATCTACGACCATTGGCCCAGTCAGGAAGTGTAGCCTACGGTTCTGATCACATCGTGAGTAGGCCTAGTGCAGCAGCAGCAGCGGGACAATTCAAGTCATCTGTTAAAAACACTTGACAGTAGACTAGGCTAGCCTACTACTTAACCTCAGTAACAGGTGAGTTGATGAGTTAATGCTAATAAGATGTTAGAATGTGTCACGAATCATAGCCAAGTGAGCTGCGTTGGGCTGTCCTTGTTAGGTCACATCTGACATTGATGTGTGGGGCTGATCAAAAAGAATCGGATGCCCACGGGAACGCTGTTACAAGAATATTTCGATAAAATTCGGGTGAAATGCAAGCATATTAGGCATATATCTCCAGATGGCTCCAGGTAGGCTAATAGGGCCTAGGCTACTTTATAAATACATAATTTGCTGACTGCGTGTGGTTCTTGCCATAGCTGGTCAGGCAGAGGCAGGCTGCTTTGCCTGAATTCTTTGTTACATTGCTCCGAAACTGTTCATCGTAGCGAGATGAAACCTTAATTGCGTGACAGAGCAGAAGTGGGGCTTTCCAACGAAACTAAACACTTGTCTGTGCGATCAAGTATGAAAATAAAAATAAACATCATGTAATTAAATAAAATTGATTCATATTTACAGTTCACCTGCGCACCCATTACTCTCGTTTGAATTACTCGCGAACCCGTGATCAGATAGATATGGCACGCATGTCAGGTGAAAGAGGAGACACAGAGCTATCATTTGATACCAAGTGTATCCGTCTGGGTAAAAAACAGACGAAATGACATCAAAATAATAACTTCATATAGCTCGACTTAACCCACGTTTTTGTGTGTTGTGGTGGCAAAGCATGTTCATAATCCAACGCTATCATGTGTTTCTCTATGGCAAAGCATGTTCATAATCCGGTTTTGAGATCCTAGCAAATTCCTGCATGGCATCCAATTCGAGACTCACATTGCATCCGAATTTATTCGACTAAGAAACACCTTTTTGCCTTCACTTTGTTCATGTCAATGCAGTAAAAAGTTGTTTTAGAATCATCATGAGTGTACACACAGAACATGCAAACTCGGGTTCAGTCAGGTCAGATCAGTTCGTGTCACAGATATGGAGCGCAGAAAGGGCATTTTTCATTACTGTGTCAATGGCACTTACAATGACCAGGATAACTGCTTATAAGTAAAGGTAGTGAGAAAAGGTAGTGAGAAAAATAGAGTAACCATAGGGCTAAATAAAAAAAATGGCATTTATTTCCATAAGGCACACACCACATATTTTTCACATTTGCTCAGCCCCAGAGAATCCCTCCACCATGGCAATGATATTGCCAGATTCAGAACAGTCTGCCCTATGCACACATGTGCCAGCTTGCAGTGGTGAGATACATGTCAAAATATAAGAATTTTGTATAATACACTATTTGTATTTTTATTATTTAAAAATCAAAATGAAATCAATGCAAGTATTAATACATGAAATAGTGGCAGATCTGGGTAGCCTAGACTCTGTTAAAAAACAATATATAGCATGTGTGTATGGCACTTACATTGACCAGGATAAATGTTTCTAAGGTAGTAAAAAAGCCCTTAAAACAGTCCAGGGTTCTAAGGGTTAATTTCTTAATTCAGAGCCATGTCACTTACAGCCAAGTACTTGGAGTGGATATCAGAAAGAAATATAGTTTGGCCATCAGTATGAGATCAAATATATACATACAATATTTGTAGTATTTATTATTGTTCTTTGAGTTAACATCATTTGAATAAAACTGATTAAGTAAGGTGCATTTTTATAATATTTTTTATTGGCATTGACCTATTTATGGAAAATATGTTGGAGTGGCCAACAAACTGACCTGTGTGTCAGTGTTGGCTTTGCACAATTTATTGCCATTATTAAAATAGGCTATCCTAATCTTCAAAACTTTTTGAGTAGTTATTATGTTTCCATTTCCTAATAATGAAGACTCCTTGTAATAACTTAATATTGTGCTGTCAATGTGGCGCAAACAAAGGCTAGAGTTGGATTATCCTTTGTGAACAACAGCTGGCAAAAGGACGTTATGAGAACCGTTTAGACTCTCTTAAAGTGACAATGCGACATTTAACAATACACTCAAATTGGCAGAATTTCTTAAAAAATAATAATATGTAATACATTATTGGCCTTTTGTTTTACTATAGTTGTTTGTGTTGTGTTTTTTTTTTTTTTTTTTGGGGGGGGGGCGCCAATTTGTTGTTGCATACCCCTCAAAAAATGGGTAGCTGCACCCCTGGAGGTGCATCAGAAAACAGATGGGCCTGTCCCTCCCAAAACATGTTAAAATAGTGTGATTAGCAACCAGAAAAGAAAAAAATCCCGGGGGAGACACCACCGGACCCCCGTGTTATTATTATTAGGCTAGTATGACTGGCCTGCCCCCACTGCTAAAAAAATCTAGAGGTCACGGTCATCTCATTTAAATGGGAATGTCAAATGTAACTAGAAATGCAATTCCGAGGAATTACACGAGGGGATGCAATCTGCTGGTTAGGGTGTTGGTGGGGCTGTTGAGCTTGCTGCTAGCTGGTTGGTAGGGTAATTGTGATACCTGCAAAGGTGCTTTTGGAGTAGTGCTGCCACTAACGACTAATTTTCTAACGACTAATCTTTCGACTAATTTTTCGATTAGTCGACTAATCTAAACGACTATTTTTTTTTTTAAATCAAGTGTTTGTTATTTTGTTGTGTACGTTTTATTTTGAACTCAACTAAAGGGAAAACATAAAATATATATCACCCTACTTTTGTTAGAAGCTGTATTACTGTAAGTAAACTGTTCAAAAACATTATGTATTAAAAAAAAAACACCCATTTAAAATGCTACCTTCAGATCTACAGTAATGTCAGACCTTTGATAGACTTTATTTGTATGCCAGTGTTGCCATCGACATAGACAACTTCTTTGACCTGAGGCCCGGTCATGGCATACTTTGGGGTCATAGGGCCCACCTACATGAACCCACCCCCCATCAAATTATCATTATATCACATCACAATTATTATTGTTATGCTATATTGTTATACATGCACTTCAAAGCAGCCAGTGTTTAAAGTGCTAACACTGTTCACAAAAAGTTTGAAAACATGCACATCAGAGGACTGCTTTACTAATGTAAAATATAATTAGAATAGTTCCATTGCTTTTGCATGGTTGCATGATAAATACTTCTCAAAACAACAGCAATTATATGGGTGTCATCGTTTTGGGATGTTTCCCTCATGCAAGCATCATATACTGGTAGGCAAATGGAAAGAATATTTACATATTTAATTATGCCACAAGCTTTTGGCCACGTTATTCAAATTTGACTATACAATACTCTAGATAGTATATTATAGTCTGTGCTCTGTTTTTATGGAAGTTGCATAAATCCACATTGTTCTATTAAATGTAGTTTCATAATTAAATAGCTTTCCAATAGGTTGAATTGGAGATTTGCTACCAACGTTATCAAGTGGTTTCAGTTTCTCTCGCGCATTGAATGAACGCTCATACCACCATTTAATTGTATGCCTCTATGTTTGATGACACCAAATTAGCAAGTAATTCATACTGATTGCAGAAAAGTTTGTTTTCTTTTTCTGTCGGTCCGCGGTTCCTTGATCAATTGCGCAGCAAATTATCAGACGAAGCCCCGGGAATAATTTCACTCCGCGGCTCCGGACCAGCAATGTCCACGTTAAGGCCGGTGCTGGTCCGCGCGGCCCATAGTTTGAGAAACGCTGGACTTTGAAAGGCGACAGGAGTTGAGGACTTTGCAAATGAGCCTAACATCAGCATGTTCAAAACAAGTAGGCTACAGGCACTTTGCGCGTCTTACCACATAGGTTACTTCACTTTATCAGTTGGCTTGAACGCTAAAAAAATATGCGTCGTGACTTATTGACCATGCGAAATGACGCGCACCTTGATTGTTGATATCACGGGCGGCGGTATGTTCGGTTTAACGTTTTTTTGTATGAATGAATTACAGTAATGACACGCCGTTGCGTTGTCAACGTGAGACACTTCACTTCATTTATTTCAATGACCACAATAGGCTACTATATTAGTCAGAGTCTGGACTAGCGTAACCTACTAGCTTAGCTCCCCCCACTTAGCTCTGCCTAATAATTAATTGCGCTGAAAGCAGGCAGGCACGCAGCTTTGCTGCTGGCATTAACACTTGCGTGCATAGTGGGGTTTAAAACATGCCAAAGTCTTAGTAGCCTGTTTAACATCCAAAGACAGTCATTGTACTTTTCAAGAGTTAATAACATAGAGTTAATATAACATTACAGCCGTGTGAGACCAAAAATAAATAGGCGGTCAATAGTAAAATGACTCTTCTACTAAAAAAATTGCCGTCGACTAATTTTCATGGTCGATTAGGTCGACTAAGTCGACTAATCGCGGCAGCACTATTTTGGAGTAACCAAATTTGAATCTTGTGTGACATGGCATTCTTGAGATATCACACTCAAGGTGTTTTTGACCTTGACATTTGACCTTCAACCTCCAACTCACTTCACCTTTGAGTCCATAAAAACACTCGTACCAAATTTGAAGCATGTACGTCAAGCCGTTCTGGAGATATAATGCTGAATGCATGAGATATGGCTGGGACTTTTATTTTGACACACAGGAAACATTTTAACAGGATGTGTAGGTCAGGTAGAGCTAGATTGTATGCTTAGAGGCTGAGACAGTTGAATTCCTCACAGCTGACACCTGTGCCAGTGTTCTGATTAGCCTGGGAACTGCTCTGAGAACTACTTAAGGAGGCTCTATTATGACATCACAGCCCCCATTCAAGTCTATGGGGGAAAAAAAAAACTTTTAATTTTTAAGTTTTCGGATTTCAATAGAGGGGATGCATCCCCTCTAACAAGTAAGTCAGAAGAGCTACATATGCGACTGATTACACATTTAATTCACCTGAACAGTGTTTGAATCCTGTTTGGACTCACTGGAAATCTTGGACCTAGCAGTTACTGTGCAAAACACAGATTCCATTTGTGTTATCTGTTATCACAGATTTCATTTCATATTAGCCACCAACAACCGGCTAATGATGTTGTTATGCATGGACAAAATACAACATTTGAACACCCATATTGCTGCTGTTGTACTTCATTGTATATACAGCTGTTAATATGATTCATATTTCAGGCCGCATTTCTGCGGCCCCTCAGTTGTGATGCTTTTCATTAACTGGCCCCCATTACAAACTAATTGAATAGCCCTGATGTAGGCTAACCTCAACTAGGCTCGCAGTCCCCTCCACCTGCTCACTGTCCCTGTATGTTTGCTTACATCCTCGTTCAAACCATAGGGTTCAAACTCAACGAACTTCAGCATGTTGCTGACATATGCTAGCCTACTTGCATGTTATCAGGAGAATACAGTAGCCTAAAGTTTTATTTTGAACGCTTACTTTGGTCTCACTCATTGCATCCAAATAACAGAAATAGCAAACTCCAAGTTATGGTAGGGTAAGTTAAGCTATAAGCACATAGGCAATTAAACATGAAGAAAAAAGTGAACGGGACACTTTTTGAAACTATTTCAGCTTGTGTAGGCCTATCAGTGCTTTCTGAACATATTGAACACACTTTTAGAAATACCGTGATAATACCGAAAACCGTGATAATTTTGGTCACTATAACCGTGAGGTTAACTTTTCATACTGTTACATTCCAACTTTGAGCCATGCTCTTCCTTACTTGAATCACATTTGAAAATAGAGGATTGAAGTAGCCTAGTGGGTGTTTGGGAATGAACGTTGACTCAGATGCTTTTTGAGACTGAGCAGAATGGATCATAGACAGGTTATCTTTCATATATAGGCCTATATTTTTCATTAGAACTATAACGTTAGCGTTAACATGTTGTGGCTAACTCACTTAGCTCCTGCTAGTAGCCTACCCAGATAGCAGAGGGGCGTTGAATCCACGTTTGTTTGAAGCGGCGGAGGTTGATTCAACGTGGATTCAACGCCCCTGTGCTATCAGGGTAGGTTATGGTCAGAAGAGAATCAGATGACAGTCGAAAGATAGAATTAGTGCTGTTATCAATTTGCTTGGTAGCCTTATGGTTTTCTACAAATACATCAATAATCAAATTGGCCTCCATCACTCAACCAATGCTAACGGTAGCCTAACATTATTTTACCTACGTCCAGGATATAACTTCTATAAGATTAACGTAGCCTACCTGCAGTAAAAACCAAGCATGTCCGATAAACATTCTCAGATTTATTTCGGCTTCAAGAAGAAATGGGAATTACATTTCATGTGGAAATCATCCTACCTTTATTAGACGTTCTCTGCTGTAAACTACAGTGTTGTCCTTGTAGGAAGCCATAGATATATATACTGACATCTACAGGCCAATGAGTGTACAGTCACTAAATGTACACATAACTTAATTTTTTTAGACCCCCCATGGATGAAATTCTACAAAACTTGGCATACCCCCAGAGAATGTCAGGTTAATCATACACATACAATTTGGTGCAGTTCTGAACATCTTAACTGAAGAGAGGGGCGATTAAAGCAGAATGATATTGCATTTTCATGCAAATCACAAATGAGTGATTATAGGCTAGGTTGATGTGGGCCCTTGAGACCAACATACCATAAAAATGTCTTCATCCTCGGTGCCACGGTTCAGGTAGGCCTAGTTATTTAGGAAAAACTGATTTTTTTGGGTTTCGCTAGCTATGTTAGCAGCAGTCATAATAATTAAGTTATATAATATATAGTCTATTCTATCGGCCCAAAAGGTGTGTCGGCCCACCGGGAATTTATGCCAGATGGTCAGTCCGCCCATGGCAAGAGTGTTCAAATGCTAACGCTTTTTTTTTTAGACCATTTATCATGTAGGCCTATATGCACACTTTTAACTTAAATGTTTAACTCTTAACATTTAACTTCCTTTCTTTTACTTTATAAAGGAAAATAAAGAGCTGCTTCAATTCACATGCTGTTTCAGCTAATTTGAACTGAGTTCAAATGCGCAAAACCTTAAAAAGCTTTCTGAAGCTTAGAAACCATCTAGCCACGGTTATCATGCCACACAGCAAAGGGTTCTCTAGGTACTGACTGAGCGCAGTCTCTATAACATAGGTTCTCAAAGTGCGGCCCGGGGGCCAATGGCGGCCCGCGGAAACATTTCTGGCGGCCCGCGATAACATCTGTAAAACTGTTAAAACTGTACAACTGTACTGTGTGCTTTGAAAAGAATGAGTCTCCGTTTAGTGGTGTTTAGTGGCCGTCAGGTTTTCCTGTGGTGCTTTGGTAGCTGGAATTGGCCCTGAATAAGGCCTATGCTGATAAGAAGCAAGGCACACTGAGACTGTTTGTTGTACTGGTAAGCTTGTACTTGAAATGGACTGCACACAGGACTGTTATATCCCACATTAGTCTGTTGAGGGTAGAGAACCGCAGGGATTGTGTGTGCATTGCAATTTTTCTTAAGATTTTCACAAGTTTTGCCAGGTTTAGCCTCAGTTATGAATTAAAATGTGTTTAATGCAATAAATATAAACTGTAGAGATGCAACCTGGTCATTAAAATGATTACAAATAGGATTTATTTTCCAGGTTTTTTTTTTCTCCCCCCGCCCCTTTGGCGGCCCTCTGTTCAATGTTGGGTTCCTGAATTGTCCCTCATCAATCAAAACTTTGAGAACCCCTGCTCTATAACGTCCGGTCTTTCGATGGTGGTTTGGTTTGGGGGCGTTCCACGGGTTAGCTGTGACCACTACATCACAGGTGGGGAGGGGGCGGGGCCGCGCAGCTCGTGTACGCGCAGTGGGAGCTGAAACCCAATAGAGTAGTGTTGACAGTCGGAGCCAGAGGAGTCTAGGCTGCAGCTGCGCGTCTGCACCATAATATAGCCGAACATAAACACTCTGAGGTGCACGCACAGTCCAAAAATTACGCAGAGAAACAGAGGACTGTTCTTTTTTGTTGTTGTTTTTCTATGTTTTATTTTTTTTTTGTATATTCCGTTTACTATTTAGGGGATTCACGTGAGTTTGTGCAGTATTGTTTTCCCTAACTATTAGGATTTTCTATAAATTGTGTATGCTGTTATTCCACAGCGTGTTGAAATTGGACGGATATACCTGTTTTGTGTACGCCTCCTCCGCCTGGTTCATTTTTAATAGTGTTTTGATGTTTGGATAGTTCTTTGCACAAAATGTTCCCGTGCAGCATAGTGTTACCGTGCGTTGGATTGTCGCTGACTTCAGACTAATCAACCATTCCCAAACTCATCTGCAACTGTAACGACAGGAGAAACAGACCATTATTAACCATGTCACACGCAAAAGTGGAATTCGCTTCCCGCGGCTTCCCAACATTACCTGTTGATTTGGACGAAGACTTCGCGGCACGGGTACCCATGTTGCGCACACACTCTCTCAGCACCAGAAGGAACTCGTACGTGCTTCACAAAATTAGCGTAGACATCGAACCCCAAATATACACTGGGGCACTTTCCAAAGCCTTGTCCTGGTCGGCCGAAAACATACTTGCGCAGAGAAGCACACACGAGAGGAAGGAGGATACTCCGCCGTCTACATCCACCGTCTCCAGGCCAGACGGTACCGTGACCCCCTCGTCTCCCCCGGAGAACTGGGAGATCGCGGAGGAGCCCAGTCCGGTCGCGCAGGCACCGAGCTCGGACTCAGATAATGAAGCGGTGAAAAGCCCGCCAGTACCCCGTCGGGCGCAGGAGAGCAAGTGGGAACTCGACGAGAAGGAGGACGTGGAGACCAAAGCGGTGGCCACCTCACCAGATGGACGCTACCTGAAATTCAACATCGAGATCGGCAGGGGTTCATTCAAGACAGTGTACAAGGGACTGGACACAGAAACTACAGTGGAAGTGGCCTGGTGTGAGCTACAGGTAAAACCTGCATGCATGGTGTACTTAGCATACTACTGAAATGTGGTGTGAACTGATGCGAGTGATTCAGGGGTTAACTTTTTGTGAATCACAGAAGATAGTCAAGCCATCTCCATAATTATAGAAATGCTTTTTCAAATGTTGCTGAAATGCATTGATTGGATATAGTTTATTAAAAGTGTGTGTGTGTGTGTGTGTGTGTGTGTGAAAGAGGATAATGATTAATGGCCTTGAGCCAATGCATTGTTTGCTGTCATGAACATCTCAATCACACACTCAGACAGACAGGCGTTTCAGCAGGTGGTCTCTCTCTCTCTCTCCCATATACACACACACACACACACACACACAGCACACAGGCAGACACACACAACACACAGGCAGACACACACACACACACACACACACACAGTTGGCAGCAAGTGGGCCATATGTGTGTGAAATAGTGCTTTAAGGGAAACCAGCCCTTAATCCATGTCACAGGATGACCTTGAACACAGGAGTCTGCAGAGCACACGCTGAGCACATGTAGTGTTGTCAGTGATCTGATGATGTCTGTGTTTCTGTTGTCTTGCCCCCAACCAAAACACACACTCTCTCTCTCTCTCTCTCACACACACACACCATACACACCAACCTCACAGCACATTTAGTTCAATATGTGTATGTTC
>NW_027468674.1:12228470-12238470 GCF_046254945.1 Alosa pseudoharengus | reverse complement strand
TGATGTTGTAGTGTCATCAGTGATTTACCTGCCTAATCATGTCAATGCTGGCGAGCAGAGCCAACTGCACCTGTCCTCCTACCGTGTTTCCGCGGGAACGTGTTTATGTAAACAAAGGGCCTTTGATGTGGTAGACGCAGGGCAGAATTGTGCAGTACTTTTCCAACAGCTAAGAGCGTGTGTGTGAGATGGGTGGGGGGGTAGATGTGGCAAAGAGTGTGTGAGTGTGTGCGTGTGTGCGTATACAGTATGTGTGTGTGTGCGTATGTGTGTGTGTGTGTGTGTGTCACTGTCCAGCATTGGTCAGTTGGTTGCTTTTCCAGGCCTGTGTTTTATAGTGTGTGTGTGTGTGTGTGTGTGTGTGAGAACAAATGTTCTCGTAGGACTGTGTTTGGTGTTGGTGGGTCCCTGAGTTGTTTGTGGACATTCTCGCCAGTAAAGTTCAGGGCACACACACACACACACACACACACACACACACACACACACACAGCGCACACACACAAACACACACACACAGATCTCTTCCAGTGAATTTTCCCCTCTGCTCTGCTTTGCGTTTCTGCCACTAATACATTTGCATGGCTCTCTGTCTATTAAAAGTATTTCATGCATGATTGGCCTTGAAGTTACACATTGCAGTGTTACATTGTTGTTGTTGTTGTTGTTGTTGTTGCTGTTGCTGCTGTTGCTTGGAGCGTTTTTGTAAAGTATCTTCGTCTGGACCTGTAACCGTTTCTTCTCTCTCTCTTCCTCCCCTTCATGGTAAAATCATGAGGCGGCTGCTACCGGTGTAGAGTTGCTCCTCAAGTCCTTAAGCAGAGGTCCCTCAGGCTCATGTTAATTAAGAGTGCTGACAGGAGAGAGAGGGAGAGAGAGAGAGGGAGAGAGAGAAATAGAGGGGGGCAGAGAGAGAAAGAGAGAGAGAGAGAAAGAGAGGGGGGAGAGAGAGAGGGGGAGGGAGAGAGAGGGGGAGGGAGAGAAGGAGAGGGAGGGGGGAGGGAGAGATAGAGGAGAGGGAAAGAGAAAGAGAGAGAGAGAGAGAGAGAGAGAGAGAGAGAAAAAGAGGGGGGAGAAAGAGAGAGGGGCAGAGAGGGAGAGAGAAAGAGAGAGAGAAGGAGAGGGAGAGAGAGAGAGAAAGAGAGAGGAGACCCATTAGACCCTGATTAGTCTCTGTCTGCTGTCTCACTATTGTCTCGTTCTGGATCCTTAGTCGCTAATTCTCTGAAATCAAGACCTTAGGAATTAAGACCAAAAGCAGCTCACGCATCTTCAAGCTGGTCACCTTGATCCAGATCCTTAAGCTGGTCCCGTATTGGTCACCTTGGCCCAGATTCTCCAGCTGGTCTCATTCTAGCCCATAATGGCCCACTGAAGCATAGACTGTGTTAAGAACCCATACCTTTACTTGTCTTTGTGTCTAGAAAGAGTTAAAACAAAACTGTTCAGTGTGTTTTTTTCCCCAGACATACACTGGAGAAATCGTCCCCTTAGAATTATAGGGTTCTATCTACGTTCTGAGTAGTTCTGAGATATTGAGCTTCAAAGTCTTAGAATTCCATAGACTTATACTGATAAGTGGAACAAACCTCTTCAGATAAAATGTCCAAAAATGTATACAACTACAAGAAACACCTCACCTCATCTTCTTAAGGTGTCACAGAATAAGATTATGTAAATAACTCAATTTTGACAAAAATGTCAGATAGAACCTTATAATTCTAAGGGGACGAAATGTTAAATTCCTAGTGCTAATAGGTAGGGGATTTCACACAGCGGCCAATAAACAATCGAACCTAATTACTGTCCAAACCAAAATCACTAACAAATCAACAAATCTAAACCAGAATTGTGATGATGAATGCTAACCATCGATGTGCTCATTATAAAGGGCCCTTTGCTTCGGTCTGCTAAAGCACATACAGAGCTTCACCT
The DNA here is from genome assembly GCF_046254945.1 of Alosa pseudoharengus. NCBI lineage: Eukaryota > Metazoa > Chordata > Actinopteri > Clupeiformes > Clupeidae > Alosa > Alosa pseudoharengus. The sequence goes on along the minus strand of NW_027468674.1, from coordinate 12,236,535 downwards.
GCGTTAAGCTTTCCTGTTTGTATGATTGGTTATGTGTGTGGCAATATTCTACCCTTCTTCCCTGCAGTGTAGATGAGCTGGACATGTTGCCAGTTTTTATGTTGATGCTGCAGGGCATTTGTAACTATCAAACTTGCACTAAGACTTCTTGGTGCCGCCACCACTGCCGAGGGCTTACTGTAGCTGGTTTCTGTGTTTCATATAAACTCAGCCTTTGTGTGTGTGTCAATTATCCCACAGTCTGTGTGTGTGTGTGTGTGCGTGTGCGTGTGTGTGTGCATGTGTGCGTGTGTGCGCATGTGTGTGTGTGTGTGTGTGTGTGTTTGTCTGTTTGTGTGTGTTTGGTGTGTTTTTTTAACGACTCCTGGAATTGTGTTCTTAATAAGCTTCTGCACCGCAATGAGCAATACAAGAAAACAATTACACATTCAGTCAGTGGGCCACAAGAGCTTTATTGTGTGTTCCTACACACCCCAACTCCAAACACTCTCGCTGTTTGCCCACTCGCCCTCACGGTCCGATGAAACAGGAAAACTGTGGCAAACCAAACTCCGTCAGGCAAGATGTGCCAGTTACATTCTGTTCCCTCGTTAGCTAGCTAGCGTAGCGGGGTGGGCACTGCATGTGTTTACTCTCTGTGAAAAGTGTTGTTTACAAAATGGAGTGTTCATGTTCAACACCATGTGGGTGGACGACGCTAAAATGTGGAGTTTTGCCATAAGCACCAAGACTAGTGTTACTGGTGACAATATACAAGGTAACATTTGTCCACTTGTCCCTTAGTATAGACCAACAGGGTTAGCCCACCACTGGCATCCAGGTGTCAACCAAAGATTCTAGAGCGCTCCGCTCTAGAATCTTTGGTGTCAACTGCACAGTAAACATTCTATAGAACAACATGGTTTCCAAGGGTATACATAGTAAACAAATTCAACACGAAATTCCACAGGGTAAGCCCACTATTGAGTTTCCATGGATACACATATGACAGAGAGCTTGCCCATCAAACGTCACTTGGCACTGATAAATGACCACCGCAGCAGATAGAGATCAGCACTCAGGATGGTCTCTCAGCCGTGGCCCCCAGACGTCACTTTATTGAGCTTGCTAAATTAAGACAACAGAAGATAGAGATCAGCGCTGGAGCTGACCCGTACTCCGCCGAGTTTATTTCTCCTCCCCAACACCTGAGCCAGGGGTTTGTTTCTGCCCCTCTCTCAAAAGCAAACTCTTGGCACCGCCAGCGCTACCTGACAAAGGGCACTGTTTGTCTGCTCTGGGTTGCTGTAGTGGTGAAAGGGACTTGCTGCTCTCTGTTGATAAACCCTTGTCCTTATGCGGAGGCCCCCTCAAGGCCATTGGACCACTGTATGATGAGTGAGAACGAGACAGTGAGGGGACACCATGTTCCATATGGTAACTAGGGGTTACACATAGGGCAATTACCATAACGAGTATAAGCTAAAGGTTACCTGATCTTCCTGTAATTACAGTCACATACCCCCCCCCCCTAAATACTTTCAGCATGTGGGACTATGTGTTTTTTCCTCTCTCTCTCTCTCTCTCTCTCTCTCTCCCTCTCTCTTTCTCTCTCTCCATCACTCTCTCTCTCCCTCTCTCTCTCTCTCCCTCTCTCACTCTCTCTCCCTCTCTCTCTCTCCCTCTCTCTCTCTCTCTCTCTCTCTCCCCCCCTCTCTCTCTCTCTTGTTGTTGTTGTCTGGAGGTTATTTATGCTCCATGTTATTTAAAGTCCTCATATCAGTTTTTGCCTTTGCCAGCATACATACATGCTACCCACACACACACACACACACACACACACACACACACACAAACACACACTGAAATTTTAACTCACACATGCATGCACACACTCACACATGTTTATGAATTACTTATCAGCAGCTGCCTGCTGGACCTACTTTTCTTTTCAGAGGAACAAGAAAATGTGTGTGTGTGTGTGTGTGTGTGTGTGTGTGTGTGTGTGTGTCTGTGTGTGTGTGCGTGAAAACTGGGCGGGGTTGTCACAATGGTCTTGAGATATGCCGCTACCACCCACCCCCAAAAGCTAACATGGTGTGTGTGTGTGTGTGTGTGATCTCTGTATTTGTGTGTGCCCACTGTCATAAGGAGATTACTGGCTTCTCAGAATTTGTGTGTGTGTATGTGTGTGTGTGTGTGTGTGTGTGTGTGTGTGTGTGTGTGTGTGTGTGTGTGTGTGTTCAGTTTATCATTTCTTTACTATGATTAGATGACAAGGAAACAGAGGCATGACCTTGGACATTCATAACATTGACATTTCATAAAAGTGTAATCTTATAAACCAAATATTCAGAGGCTACAAGGGACCAGACTTTTCCAGGCCACTGAAGATAAAACTAAAATAAAGGGAATGTTTTTTGCCAGTTATTAATTGTACATTTCTTAATAGCGTGAAAAGAGAATAGAGCGACAAAAACATTACACACCAGATCCCAGTTAATTAAATCTACTCGGCCTTGATCTCAAATGTTTGGTTTCTCGTATATGTGGCTTCCATTTCTGGGTAGTCATTACGGTAACCATAGCCACAGCAACTCTCTAATGGGTTACATCACCGATTGTGAAATTAGGTCCAGTTGAAAAGGATACCCGCGATGCATGACAGCTGGCGTTATGAGATAGGGAATCCATATCTCTTATCAGCGCCATCCATCGCTGCCTGAAGAGGACATGCCAGTGTCATGTCCCAATGGAGCGCAACTGACTGGAAATGACATACTGGAAATTGAAATGGGAATTAGAATTGCAAATTAGAATGGCCTGCCATTGTTCTTCCTTCAAACGGACTCTGGCACATTCTAGAAGTTGTGCCAGAGAGAAAGGATGAGGACGAGAAATTGAAAAAGAGTATTGGTACAGTAGTGTGCAGTGTCCAACGTACACAAAAATACATACATATGCACTAGGGCTGCATCAATGAATCAATTAATTGATTAGTTGTTGACTTATGAAAAATTAATCGGTAAGGAAAATACCTAAAAATTCTTGGATTACAGCTTCTTAAACTAAAATGTCGGACTCTCTGACTGACCGTGTGTGGGACAGGGTATGGTCTCCTCTCCTCTCTTCTCCTCCATTTCTCTCCTTTCTTCTCTCCTCCTCTCCCTTCCACTTTTCTCTTATCTTCTCTTCTCCCCTCGCCACTTCTCCTCTCCTCTGTTCTCCTCCTTTCTCGTCTCTCTTCCTCCCTCTCTTTTTTTCTCCTCTCCTCTGCTCTCCTCTTTTCTCTTCTCTCCTTCTCTCCTCTCTTTTCTTATCCTCTCCTCTCTTCTCTACTCCTCTTTTCTCTTTTCTCCTCCTCTCCTCTCTTTTCTTATCCTCTCCTCTCTTCTCTCCGCTGCTTTCTACTCTTCTCCCCTCCTCTCCTCCCTCCTCCCCCATCCTCACGTCTCTTCTTCTCTACTCACTTCTCCTCACCTCTCCTCTTCTTGTCTATTATCTTCTCCTTCCTTCCCCTCCCCTCTCCTCTCTTTTCCTCTGTCCATCCATCCATCAGTCTTCCTGGCCAGTGGATGGCAGTGGGTGGAAGGGTGTTGGTGGAGCCAGCCCCATCTGGGGGAGGGTAAGAGATGAGGGAATGGAAGAGGAAAGCTGGACTGATGGGTAGAGAGAGAGAGAGAGAGAGAGAGAGAGAGAGAGAGAGAGAGAAAGAAAGAGAAAGAGATTATCGGCGTGGTTTTAATCAGCCAGCTTCCCCGAGGTTTGGGACATTGCCTCTCCTGTGGAGGTCTGCTCAACCCAAGGGTGGGGGAACAGAGAGAGAGAGAGAGAGAGAGAGAGAGAGAGAGAGAGAGAGGCAAAGGAGGCGAGGGTGCATTTATAGAGGCCACCAAGGAGGCAGGGAGAGAGAGAGATGGATAGAGAAAGAAAGAGTAAGGGAGAGAGAGAGTGAGTGAAGAAATAAGTGAGAGAGAGGTAAAGATGATGTAATGCTAGATAATTGGGTAGGTTGAGAAGAAACAGGAAAGGGCCGGAGTGAGTGAAATGAAGAGTCACGAAAGGACAGAGAGAGCGGAAAAGAGAGAGAGAGACAGAGAAGGACCTGAAAAAGAGAAATAGAGAAGAGTTGAAGAATAAGAGATTGATTAGGGGAAAATAAACTCAATCAAATCTTGAGTGGAACATCTTATTGGAGCACTGTTTTGTCTCTCTTTTGTGAGTGGTTGAAGAGTCCATGGTCGTATCCAACAATGAGGCCAATAGAACACTGTTAGCCATTCTGGAGCTGAGATCTGGCAGGCGATACGGTATTCCCTGAGTCATCTTTATGATGGTACTCATGCCCAGCCACTGGCCTATCAATAAATCCACATGGACCGTCACCAAATAGGCCACAGAGAAGAACAGTCAGTTTTTCCCCCCTTGTAAAATATTTATATTTCAGATGAATGAGCCTATTGATATTTTCACTCCTTGTATATTCGACTAGATAAGCGCCAGACTTCTCTTTTTGACTCTGCGTCCAGCTCAGATTTGGTCAGCTGGTACATTTTCTGGCAGATCTCCCAAATCGAAGAAATGAATTCTACAAAATTCATGTAGGTTAATTTTTACACCTTATACTGTATTCTAACATAGTTTATTGTTATTATTATTACTACTATTATTATGCTTAATGTAGGCTTTACAACTTTATTTGAAAATATTATTTTTAACTAATGTAATGTCCATATACTGTATGTCGTTTGGACAAAACATTCTGCCAAATAACACTATAGACAATAGACACTATACACTATAGACAATAGACACTATAGACAATAGACACTATACACTATAGACAAGCGTACACATAAACATAAACAAGCAGTTTTGTTTCCCCATAGTTATGGCCACCGTCATGTACAAAATCCTAGAAATAAAAAATAAGTTTTAGACATGGTCTACCATGCAAGTTGATGGCTATTACACCATTTTAGTATGACATTGTACAATTGTATAGGGAAAGTGTAATTACTATAAGTTCTACAGTATATAGACGATTTCCATACAGGCTCTGTGACCGTGTGTCTGAAATAGACCTGTGGGGAAGAATAGAGTTTGTTATCTGATAGTGTCCCCTAAAGACAGCCGAGCGCTCTGACTGGCAGCAATTGTTTATTTTGACAGGAGGCTCAAAGTGGAGCTTGAAGAGGATTCTGGGAAACACTTAGGTGCAATTAGGACTAATACACAAGAGTGTGTTCACCAACTGACTCTGCCATTTGGAGAGGCTGTTTGTAATGCGGGGGGGTGGGTGGGTGGGGGGGTCGCTCAACCATCTCCGTCTGACATCCAGATCTTTCCCTCAGTGTGTGTTCACATATTGCAACCTTTCATCTTGGGGCCTTTTTGTTTATGCTTAAAATGTTTCGATCCAACTACTCACACCCCATAAAACTCTGAGACGGCAGTCGTACGTGCTTCTCTGAGGACCACAAGCGCTCTCTCGTATGCTAAGTAGGGATATGGTGGTCGCCCTTAGCCTTTGAGGTCAGGAGGAATGTATATTTTCCATAGCAACCAACTGGCCCGCGCTGAAAATATGCTTTTGGAAATGATTTATTTTCCGGCCCAGCTGTAAAGCTGTAAAGCTGTTGAGGCTAAGGGCGGCTACACAAAGGGGGGTACACGTTTTACTCCACAAATGTTTTTTTTTTTTCAAGTGCATTTAAGTGTATGTGTGTATGAGCGAGAGAGAGAAAAGAAAGATTGAGTGAGAAAATATACAGGGAAAGAGAGAAAAGACACAGGTTGAGATGAGAGAGAGAGAGAGAGAGAGAGAGAGAGAAAGAGAGGTGAGTAATGGAAACCACATTTGAAAAATTTGAAAGCAAAACAATGGAGGCAGCGTTCCAGAATTCTCAGCGTGTGCACCATGCGGTGTGCCTTATCTGAGCTGGGGCTGGAGCACAGCAGATACAGTATGTGGGTGAGGACAGGCCATGCATCTGCATGCAAGATAATGGCAGCACTAAAATGACCTGTTTTCTTTTGTGTATGTTTGTATACTGTACACGACACACGTGTGTGTGTGTGTGTGTGTGTGTGTGTGCACCTAATCTTTACTTTTTGAGTTCTTATTAAAGTTATGGCAACTTGCAAAACATGTTATACTTTGTGTATTTGTGTGTGTGTGTGTGTGTGTGTGTGTGTGTGCGCGTGTGTGCGTGTGTGCGTGTGTGCGTGTGTGTGTGAAATGTACAAAAGACATATACCCAGACAAAGACCCAAATAAGATGATATGTAAGCTTTATTTAAGCTTCCCTTGATGTAAAGCAGCCCTGGTAACTGGTCTGTTGGCTTCAAAATAAAAGCGGGCCCCATCATCAATAATAGTAAGCCAGTGATAAGGAAGAGTGTAGGGGGTAAAGGGGTCCGTAAAGGGGTCCGTCTGACAGGTTTGACAGACAGGCCAACAACGCTGGACTCTCACGGCTGGATTCCTGTGACACTCATCAATCATGCAGAAGCCTGTCTCCCCTGCAGACTCTCACTTTCCATGCAGGACAGGCTTAGTACAGACCACACTATCATATGGAAGAGAGAGAGAGGGGGGTAGAGAAAGGAGACATAGAGTGATACAAACAGAGAGATTGAACATAAACATAAACCATTGTCTTACTCTCTCACAACATTACACAAACACATACTGTACAGTACAACGTTAGAATTCCCAACTTCCAATTCCATTCCCAGTCTACACAATGACTGCACAATGCAAAGCCCCCCCCCCCATCATCTTCAGTACGTGCCATCATCATCATCACCACCCCATCACCACCGCCCTCATCATCAGAAGGATAAGGTCTTTCTCAGTAACTCTCTCAGTCCCAACGAGTCAGAGGATTGTTCTAACCCCCATTGACTCAGATGTGCACTCTGGTCCATGATGGTCTGTCTGTCCCGTAGCTGCGCCCTCTGCTATAGGAGCCAGTCTTGGTTAATCCAATAGCACAAAATGTCACGGCCTCTAAACAGATTGATTATGCTCCAGTATGATACAGAGCAGACAAGGAAATTGAATCAGGTTTCTTGTGGCCTTACGCATATTTACACAACTGGCTTCTTCGAGCACATAATACACAATATAATATCATTGATGGACTGGTTGACCTCGATGCATTTTTTTTCCCTTCTAAATTTCACTTCACTAGTAATAACTTGAAAAGGCCTCTGAGAAACCAAGCTACTTATATCTACTAATATAAATGATGTCTTGATGCTATCTTATAGCAAGCCCCTGTGTATTTCCCGTTAAGCAAGCCTGGAACATTCTACTCATAACCCTCTGATGAACAGGATGTTCTAGAACTATTAGATTTGGTTACTTGGCACAAGGAGGTCATTGGTGCCAGGCAATGATTTTTGTGTAGTGAGGTTTTTTTGTGGAACTTTTGGTCTTATGAGGAGCAAAATAACTTTTTAAAAAAGGTTTAGGTTAAAAACCTGAATGTAAAGAAAATGTGTTGCCATGGTGGACGTGTTCTATATCACTTGTCTGCCCCTGCTCTGTTTTTCCCCCCTGCTTTTACTCTTGTATCTTTTACTTTTTTCTTTGTACTGTATCTTTATTTTCTTCTACCTTTGGCACTTCAATAGGTACAGCTATCTGTAAACCATCTCTCTCTCTCTCTTTCTCTCTCTCTCTCATTCTCTATCTTTCTTTTTAACTAACCTTTTCGCTTCCAAAGCCTGCGGCCCAGGCTCTCAAAAGCTGGTACATATAACAAAGCTCTTGTCAGCCCTGCAAGCCTCCGGTGCCCAGTAATTTTAAACGACAACCCCCCCCCCCCCACCACCACCACTCACCCCCCCCACCAAACCCTGAGCTGGTACTGATGGAAAGAGCCTCTCAAGCCAGTGGAAAGACTGAGGAGAGGCTCATGATCAGTAGCTGGTGCTCGAGCCGAGACACGACGATGTCGATAAAAATAAATAAAACGTGCGTTGTTCACTAACTCTTTTCCCTCCGTGCCTGCCAAGCGTTGACTCATGTTTGCTCTTTACAAAGAGAGTCCTGAGGTCTAGTGGTTGTCCATTG